>NC_142435.1:60367500-60992500 GCF_059453495.1 Arachis ipaensis | reverse complement strand
ACATCAAGTGACAACGGTGATCTTGTTGAAGCTTCTTCCATTGAATGTGAAACCAATGTTGAGGAGGAATGTGCACAACCTCCAAGACATATTTTGATTAATAAGAAAGAGTCAGAAGAAGTTAGCAAACAAGAAGATATTGAAGAAGGTTGTCAAAAGATGGGAGTCATCAACGAGGAGCCAAAGGAAGTGGAGCCTACAATGTCAAGACCATTGGATATCTTCCTTGCTAAGTCACCATCCAAATTACAAGTTGAATGGGTAACCATCTCATCCTTTAATTTTGTTGGCCCGTATCAATATGCATTGTTAGAAACGGATGGCCAACTTAGAGCTATGTGTGGGTTAGAAAGTAGAAAAGAGTTGGGTGTTAGTTGGCAACAAGAATCAAGGTGCATAGTGGAAAGAAGCTCAAATTTTAGGATTCATGGTTAGAGTGAAGCTCAATTCAAGGGATTTAGGATGATGAATAGGAGTTACAAGGAGAATTCAATATGTTTGTCATCCAAATGAAAGCATGAAGATCAAGAAGAAAGGGGGTTGACAAATAAAGTATGGGACACCGGAATATACATAGACAATCATCAACTTTAGGGCCTTGTCATTTGCTTAAGCTTCCTTAATGGCCTTGTGCACCTAATTTGGGATCTTGAAGGCTATTGGAAGTGTAAACATTGGTGGGGATTCAAAGAAGAGTTCAAGCATAAGCCACCATAGCAAAGCCCCCACCAAATGTCCAACTTAAGGACAATAAATAAAAGTGCTAGGTGGGAAACACCCTACCAGGGTAAACTCTTTCCATTCCCTTGTAGATATAATCAATGAATGAATTGAGTTGCCTTTGTGAGGTAGTTTTTTTTTTCATACTTTTGTATATCTTGCTTTGATTGCTAGGTTGCTTGTTAGGCTCATGCTTTGATTAGAATAGTTGTTTTTGAATAGCATTTTGCTTGAAGTGTAGGTTTTGTTTGTTTTGTCTTTGAAAATTTTTTAAAACAGAAAAAAAATTTTTGTTAAATTTGAATTTTGGTAGCTTTAGAATGTTTATAGGTAAGTAGAGTGACCTGTTTTTGTTTTATGCTAAAAAAAAAGAAAGGAACGCACCACGCATGAGCGTGGCTGACGCGCACGCGTCGTATGCCTGGTGCACGAAATTGTGATCTCAGGTAACGGCGCCAAAAACTTTGTACGCACGTCTTAATAAATCGTTTTTTATTCACAACTTCGATACAACTAACCAGCAAGTGCACTGGGTCGTCCAAGTAATAAAACCTTACGTGAGTAAGGGTCGATCCCACGGAGATTGTTGGTATGAAGCAAGCTATGGTCATCTTGTAAATCTCAGTCAGGCGGATAATAATTGATTATGGAGTTTTCGAAAATAAATAATAAATATACAGAGAATAAAGATAGAAATACTTATGTATATCATTGGTGAGAATTTCAGATAAAGGTATAGAGATGCTTTCGTCCCTCTGAACTTCTGCTTTCCTGCTATCTTCATCCAATCAGTCCTACTCCTTTCCATGGCTAGCTTTATGTAAGGACATCACCATTGTCAATGGTTACTTTTCATCCTCTCTGTGAAAATGGTCCGATGCGCTGTCACTGCATGGCTAATCATCTGGAGGCATCACCGTGGTTAATGGCTGCATCCTATCCTCTTATGAAAATGGTCCAAATGCTCTGTCACGGCACGGCTAATCATCTAAGGTTCTCGATCATACTGGAATAGGATTCACCCTCCTTTTGCATCTGTCACTACGCCCAGCACTCACGAGTTTGAAGTTCGTCACAGTCATTCAATCCCAGAATCCTACTCGAAATACCACAGACAAGGTTTAGACTTTCCGGATTCTCATGAATGCCGCCATCAATCTAGCATATACCAGGAAGATTCTGATTAAGAGATCCAAGAGATAATCATCCAATTTAAGGTGGAACAGAAGTGGTTGTCAGGCACGCGTTCGTGGGGGAATGATGATGATTGTCACGTTCATCACATTCATGTTGAAGTGCGAATGAATATCTTAGAAATGGAATAAGTTGAATCGAATAGAAAAACAGTAGTACTTTGCATTAATTCATGAGGAACAGCAGAGCTCCACACCTTAATCTATGGAGTGTAGAAACTCTACCAGTTGAAAATACATAAGTGAAAGGTTCAGGCATGGCCGAATGGCCAGCCCCCAAAACGTGATCACAGGATCAAAAATTCAATCCAGGATGTCTAATACAATAGTAAAAAGTCCTATTTATACTAGACTAGCACTACAAGAAAAACACCCATTCAGGTACACTTGAAAAGTGTAGCCAAAAGTGAAAAAAAATGATGCCTTAGGCTACGGCTACGCTTTTTGGGCTACGGCTACGCTTTTTGTGGTGATTCCTATTCGGCCGTTGTCTATTCTCAAAGGCTACGCTTTTCTGCACCAAGGGCTACGCTTTTGGCGTTTGGGAATAGGCTACGCTTTTCAAGTGATGCTGTCCAGGACCAAAGGCTACGCTTTTCAGCTTTCATTCTTCCAGAATAGGCTACGCTTTTCTACGCTACTGCATCACTTGTAAAGCATAGCCACATTGTATACCATAGCTACTTTTTATAAGCGTAGCCTTAGGTCCCTCTTTTTTTTTGTTATACTATAGCTACTGTATATAAGTGTAGCCTTAGGTCCCTCATTATTTTTTTTTATTTTCTGTATATATATATAACCTAATATTTAATAATATAACTATATAATCCTATATTTTTAATTAAATTAGTAAAATATTATAAAATAAAAATATTTCTCCATCCAAAAAACCTACTTTTTTTTTACCGAGAAAAATATTTTTTCATAATTGAAAAACTTTTATAAAGTAATCAGAAAAACAGGAAATAGTTGCCACAGAAAATAATGCATATCTTGTATACAACATCACTGTTATCTGCAATCTATATGTACCATCTTTAGCCTACAGCTTCTAAAGTTTACAGGTTGTTGTAAGATAGAAAACCTGAAAACATTTAAACAAAAAGAAAATTTACATTCCAATGTAAAAAAAATGAAACAAAAAGAAGTCATTTTGGTATAAATCAAATTTCTCCATTACAAATGACCATTCCCCTTGTGCACAACAGTGGTTCTTTCATAACCAAATGTCATCAACAAAAATGGGGGCCTTGCTTGCTTCTCTGCATTCCATGGCATATATGAAACTATCTGTGTTATGGTTACTGAGGAAAACATTCAGCTTCACAATAAGTTGCACCATCAAATATCTAGCTGATCAAGATCAATCGTGTTTGCAAAATTTCTTATCAGATCCTTTCGAACATCCACCTATTAAAAGCAGAAATTGTTTAAAAAGAAAAACAAGAAAGATTATGATAATAAAAATTTATTGGTGATTCAACTATAGAAATTGATTCTCTTAAACTTTTACATGACTTTGTTCCCTGTGATCTGTCATCTCTCTACTGATTTCAAAGGTGGAATCCAAACAATACATGAGATATCCATATGAAATAGTAAATAAAATCTAAGAATAGTCAATCAGGTAGCATATGAATTACCAATTTACTTTTAAGTGCGAAAATTGTAATTTCATATCTAAAGGTGCGAAAATTGAATTACCAACTTACCTCCTGCTGTAAAGCCTCATCAAGCTCTTGTTTATCATCAGGAGTAGTGATGTCTTTGGCGTACAGCTGAGATAAACAATTCCAGATCCTAAATAAACATTAAAATTCAATTTTAACCATTCTAAGTAATTAAAAATGTTGTTCCCTTAACGTCCAGATGCAACATTCAAAATGGTTACATTGGTTTAACAGAGAACTTGGCTATGACTTCAGAACAAGCACCACAAAGATTTGAAACTATTTGTGCTGCCCTAACTTAGAATTTTAGGAACATGAAGCTCACCACAAAGATCTCGAATGCCTTTGAACTTTGTACGTAGATCCCTGTCCGTCCCTTCAGACACAACGAATATGAGAGATTCATACCAGCAGCATATCCCTATTACGGAGCAGCATTTTCAATGGAAAGTATCTTCCTCTCATTCTCATACATTGCTATAAATTTGCCAATTTTGACTAGTTGGCACCTAATGTAATGGTAACTATTTGATTGTGACGCAGATGGCAGGTTTCTTCATCTTCACTGTTGTTCATCTATACCACAAGTAGTTGTAAACCCTTTGATCCAAGATAATGTAATATGTAGCACCATAACGATTGGATTTAAATGCTGAGATTGAAAATTTTGACTAGGATATAAAATGCAAATTTCTAATTTATTATAAAAGTGATTCCAAACCAGCTAACATGCTCTTATCCATGATTCAACAAGGGATTTTGGAGAAGAAATTCAAACGCAAGGAACGAAATTGAAACCAGTTAACTAATAATAAAATAGGATGAAACTAAAGACCAAAAAAAATAGAAACCAAACAAAACTTAACTAAAGATGAAGCAGAAATTTGTGCAGAAGATGAAGCTAAAGACCTTGTAGTTCTTCTAAGAATTTGTGCAGCTTCCTCTGAATTCATATTTCCTTTGATAAAATCAACAATGGAATCATCAATTTGGAATCAAAAGTGATCAAAAGCACTAATAAAAATTAAATAAGTAAGAGTGATCAGAAGCACTAATAATATGCCTTATAATAAAAAATAATATGCATAATAAACTAAATTCACTAATGAAACTAGCAAGAGTGATCAAAAGCACTAATGAAGCAGAGCAGTTTTTTAAGAATTAGCAAGGAAAGAAAACTAGAGATGATAATAACATAAAGCTAAGGCCTGTAACATCTTTGCTCAGCATAACCAACTAGCAGTGAGATATGAAAACAAATGAGGCATAGACACTAGATAGAAGTTTCAGAAGAACAAAATTTTCCATTCCCAAACAAACAAAATCTTCTCCCACAAAGACTTGAAAAACCCTCTCCTTCCATTCTCCATCAAGGAAAATGTAAATAAATGACCATTTTCTTCCTGTTCCACAACTTAAAAGACAGTACTACCAACAACAAAAGAATCAACAATAATTAAGATCATCCCTGCTCTAAACACACACATAAAAAAATTCTGGTCCAATCAAACTAGACATATTTGAACTGTATCAACTCTTCTAGTAATCAAGTCATACCTTAGTAGTGAAAATGCTCCTCAAAGATAGTTTTATATTTTATAACATTCACAATGCTGCAAACCCAGCACCTTATTTCATAGAGAAAAGTCTAAACCAAAAGTATTCCAACTACATCAAGTCTTCTAGACTTCTACTAATCTGCTAAAAGTTCTAAAACTCAGTTCACTAGGAACAAAGATTCTCAAAGCTTTTTTTCTGTAGCAATATTAATTACCTATATGAGATTCATCATGTTAGCAGAAAGGACACTAATAACATCAAAATCGTGTGACTGCAAACACCTAAAGAGCCTCTGTAGAAAGAAAAATGAGTCAGTTTAAAAATAAAAAAATATTCATGAGCATGCATGCACATTGCACAATAACTAAAGATCACCTAATTAGTAATGACAAAAAGAATAAAAATAGTCATCTACACCCACATTTAGATCCTTCTGCAACTCACACCTGATTAGTAAGGCTACAAAGATATCACAGGAAGAAGTTCCAGGCTTCTTTAGTTTTCAGATGAATTCCTAGTTTATATGATTAAGGAGAATTTAAATTGGTTATCAAATTTCCATGTAAAACACCCAAAGCAAAGAAAACATAACCAAAAAAAGCATCAGAGAGGAATATAGCTTGAAGCAAGAAATTGAAAGCAACCACTACGTTTAAGGAATGCGTATGAACCAAGATGTAAATCAAAATATTTCAGTGTGAAACCTGTTCTTTTCACTAATTTTTCCTTAAGATGTTAAACTAATTGAAAACCTAAAATTCGAACCTAAAACCCCAAAAATTCACAGAACCAATTGAAAATTGATACATACTTTCTCTATCTTAATTAGACGTTGTAGTTCATCATCACTATCAAAACCATACCCACCTTTGAACTGAAAAGTGAGAGCGAGTTAGAGAATGAGCGAGAAAGGGAGGATACAGAACAGAGAATGTTTATCTGGTGACAGAGGATACGACGATGGTGATGAGCGGTGACACAACGGCTTGGCGACAGAGCACGACGGCGGCGAGACATCCCTTCGACCTCCTCGGCGGCAGCACAGCAGCCCGACGATGGCAGAACGACGATGGCAACAAGCCCTAGCAGCGGCGGTGGAGCTTCAGTGGCGACGAAGCACCCCCTTCTTCTTTCCTCCATCGCGTTTTCTCTTTTCCTCGAGTGCTCTCTCTCTCTCTGGTGCTCGACAATGACGGCGGCGGAGCCCTAGCCGGCGTCGTCCTTTCCTACCTTCCCTCTCTTCTCTTCTTCTTCCCGTTCTCCCCCTTTCGGATTTCTTCCCTCTTTCGTGTGTGTGTGTGGAGTGAGGATGATGGTGTATGTCGCGTGAGTGAGGGTGACTGGGTGAGGTTAAATTTTTTCTAAGTGGGGGTGACTGGGTGACTAGGTGTGTTGTGCGCGAAAGGGTTGGCTAAGGTGAAGGTTATGCGTGAAGGTGATGAGAATGGCGAAAGGATGAGCTTCTGGAGGAAAGAGGGTTTGTTGTGCGCGAAGTGGGCTGTGCGTGTGTTCTTCTGGAGGGAACTCAAAGGGAAATAAAAAATTTGCTAAGTGTTAGAATTTGTCCTACATACATTAGGCATCACTTTTAAAACGCATCCAAAATATAATAAATAAGTTACTTTTTAAAAGCGTTTTCTTTGATACGAAAAGTGAACCCATAGATATCAACCTACGGCTACGCTTTATAAGTGATTTCTATAATACCTATGGCTACACTTTTTAAATGATGCCACAATTGTGTATCTTTTTCTCTTATAAAAAGGCAACATAGAGAAAAGCATAGCCTATTCATAGAATAGGCTACGCTTTTCAAATGTAGCTTAAAAAAAGTGTAGCTGAATAGGTATTTTTCTTGTAGTGTAGCTACCAGGGTTTACAGAAGTAAGTAATTGATGCATAAATCCACTTCCGGGGCCCACGTGGTGTGTTCTTGGGCTGAGCTTTAGCTTTCCACGTGCAGAGGCTTCTTTTGGAGTTGAACGCCAAGTTGTAACGTGTTTTTGGCGTTCAACTCTGGTTCGTGACGTGTTTCTGGCGTTTAACTCCAGACTGCAGCGTAGAACTGGCGTTCAACGCCTTTTTGCGTCATCTAAACCCGGTCAAAGTATGGACTATTATATATTGCTAAAAATCCCTGGATGTCTACTTTCCAACGCAATTCGAAGCGCGCCATTTTGAGTTTTGTAGCTCCAGAAAATCCACTTTGAGTGCAGGGAGGTCAGAATCCAACAGCATCAGCAGTCTTTCTTCAACCTCTGAATCTGATTTTTGCTCAAGTCCCTCAATTTCAGCCAGAAAATACCTGAAATCACAGAAAAACACACAAACTCATAGTAAAGTCCAGAAATGTGAATTTAACATAAAAACTAATGAAAACATCCCTAAAAGTAACTAGATCCTACTAAAAACATACTAAAAACAATGCCAAAAAGCGTATAAATTATCCGCTCATCAATGCCATATTAAAACTCCTGGTAGAAAAACCAGAGCGTTGCGTTGGAGTGATGTTGCCTTTGTGCGATTAGCACAATTGACGCCTACGCGTACGCGTGACTGATGCGTACGTGTCATCTCTATTTTCTGCAATCCACGCCTGCACGTGGTCGACACTTCAGCGTCACATGCCATTCCTACTTCCGACGCGCACGCGTTGACGAAGCGTGCGCGTCACTTTCGCCCCTGTTTCTCCCCTGTTTTCTTATTCTTACGTCTTCTTTCTTTTTCTTTTTTCTTCCTTTCTAAACTTCTTATTCTCACTTTCTTAAAAATTCCAATTCTCCTTTTTCTTATTTTTCATTTTCTTTTGTTTATTGTATTTGCTTATTTTCATTCCATGCATTTTAATTTTGTTTTTATAACTTGTTCTTATTTTCTTTTCTTAGTTTCTTGTTTAAACATTGGTGTTGAACTTTTCTACTCAATTGTTGAGAATTTCTAAGATTCTTTTAGTGCTTCTTGACTTGTTTGATATTGTTGAGTGATGAAATTTTTAGATCAATGCTTAATATTTGATGACTCTTGCATCCTTTGTGCATTGATAAGAACTCATATTATCTTTTATGACCCACTCTTTCTTGTTTGAACTTGATGCTTCTGAGTGTTCTTTATGCTTTGATTTTACTCTTGCATCAAGTGTTAGATGATGTGCCTTAGCTTATATTGTTTTCTCACTCACATATTGTAGCTACCATGTAGTTGAGAACCTTACTCCTATTTGGCATTAGCCCCGCCTATGTTCTATTTGCTTTTATATCGTTGTTGTGTGTAACAACCCTGATTTTCCAGTACATGAGATCTTTTATAAAAGTACGGATTTCTCTAGAAGATCAGTAAAGGGAACTGACGTTAGGATTTTTGCCAGTAAAGAATTTTATAAAAGTAGTTGCGATGTAGATATACATTATAAACCAATAGAAATCCCTTCGTACAAACGTTGTGGTTGTCACAAGTAACAAACCCCTTTGAAATTGATAACCGAGTATTCAAACTTCGGGTCGTCTTCTCAAGGAATTGCAGGGAGGTATGTTCTTATTATTGGTTATGAGTTTGTAAATTGGGGTTTTGGAAGTAAGGAGGGAATATGTTATATGACAAGTAAAATAAAATAATAATAAAATCTCTAGGCAAGGTATAAGAATTGGAATTCCTATCCTAGTTATCCTTATCAGGTGTGAAGAGAATTGGGTTTTAATCCCACTTGGTCAGCCTTTATTAAACAAAGGAAGGTTAAGTGGACTGATTAGCTTGATTCTCAAGTCCTAGTCAACTCCTGTGGAGAGACTAGTGTTAGAGCAATCCTAGCTTAAGCAGAATTTGCCAATTTCAATCACTTGCTGAGTTTGATAACTCAAGTACTACCAATCACTTGACCAAAGCCAAAAGGGAGAAAAATATCTAAATTAAATTAAAAGCATCAATATAAATAAAGCAAACTAATCTTAAATCTGAAAATACCTCGAATTGCATTAACAAAAGAAATTAAATCTGGCATAGATGTTCATAAATTAAATTGAGAAAATAAATAAAAAGAACATTGAACCTGGGATCGAGAGTCACTCCTAAAACCAAGAGAAATCCTAATCCTAATCCTAAGAGAGAGGAGAGAACCTCTCCCTCTAAAAACTACATCTACTCCTAAAATTATGAATGTGAAAGCTTGTTTTTTAATGGATGCATTCCCCCACTTTATAGCTTCTAATTTGTGTTTTTTGGGCCGCAAACTGGGTCAGAAACGTCCCAGAATTCGCTGGTTGCGAATTCAAACACGCTGATTTTCGTCACTGCGACGCAGCCACATGGGTCACGCGATCGTGTCGCCTAGCATCAGGGCAACTATGGCGTATTATATATCAAATTGTAGCCCCGGACGTTAGCTTTCTAACGCAACTGAAACCGTGTCGTTTGGACCTCTATAGCTAAAGTTATAGTCGTTTGAGTGCGAAGAGGTCAAGCTGGACAGCTTAGCAATTTCTTGAACTTCTTGTATTCCTTCCACTTTTGCATGCTTCCTTTCCATCTTCTGAGCCATTCCTGCCCTGTAATCTCTGAAAGCACTTAACACACATGTCAAGGCATCTAATAGTAATAAGAGAGGATTAATATTAGCAAAGATAAGTCCAAAGAAACATGTTTTCAATTAAAGTACATGATTAGGAAGGCAAATGTAAAACCATGCAAATAGTATGAATAAGTGGGTAAAGAGTAGATAAAAACCACTCAATTGAGCACAAGATAAACCATAAAATAGTGGTTTATCAACCTCCCCACACTTAAACATTAGCATGTCCTCATGCTAAGCTCGAGAGAACTATAAAAGAATGAAGAGGAAAGTAAGAATGTATGAAATGCAACCTATCTATATGAATGCAACTACATGTGAAATGCTTCTACCTGCTTGGTTAAAAGTAAATAAGCTCTTCAAGACAAACATAAACCAGATTTCACTAATTCTACTCATACAATAAAAAGCAAATAAACTTGTAAGAAGATAGCTCATGAAAGCAGGGAACATAGAATCAAGCATTGAACCCTCACTGGTAGTGTATATGCACTCTAATCTCTCAAGTGTATAGGGTTAATCACTCTACTCTTCTCTAGTCATGCTTTCTAAAACTTTGTTATTCATCTAACCAATCAACAAATATCTAGTATACTAATGCAAACATCATGAGGTCTTTTCAGGGTTGTAATAGGGCTGAGGTAAAGGTAGGGATATATATATATATAAGGCTAAGTGAGCTAATTAAGTGAATCCTTGATTAGTCTAAGATCTCACCTAACTTTGTAAAGCAAAGCTTCTTTACCTATTCTCCCATATTTTTCCTACTTTTGATGTTACATGCTCATGCATTAGTTTTAATTTTGTCCCATGTGCATTGCTTTATTTTGCATTTGGGAAATTCTTTTGTATCCCCTTTATTCAAATACTGAATTATTATTATTTTTTTTAATACACATGGTAATTCAATTATTTTGATTTCACATGAGCATGCTTCCCAAAAATTTTATTCTGAATTATTTCATTCTTTTCAACTTTCTACCCTTTGTTCTTATAATCCATGTTCCCAATAGGTTTCCCACACTTAAACAATTATACAATTTCTATCTTAAGCTAACCAAGGATTCAACTTGGGATTTTAAATTTGTTTTTCTGCTTAAGACTAGTGTTGTGGTTTATAGAATAAGAGGGAATTAAAGGCTCAAGGGGGCTAACAAGGGTAATGTAAAAGGTAGGCTAATTTTGGGATAAGTGAGCTTGAATCAAACAATGGCCTCAATCATATGCAAGCATGTAAATATACTAAATATTGGACATATAGACTGAAACAAAGTAAAGGTTACAATCATAGAGAAGAAAACACACAAGAATAAAAATTGTATGGTTAAATAATGTAACCATGTAAATAAGCTCAAAATCTAACAGGCTGTGTGTTCTTTGGCTCAAAAACTATGTTCAAAACAACTTCAAACAAATTTAACACAAATTTTTTTTTTCAATTTAAATTAGTAAAATTTTTCAAAAATAGAGTTACTTTAACCAAGTAGTAACTAAATGCACAAAATCAAATAAACATACAATCAAATATGCAGATGCAACAATGAACAAATAAAGAAAATAAGAGTATTGGTGTTGAAAAGAAGGTAACTAACCCCTGGAAGTCGGTATCGACCTCCCCACACTTAAAGATTGCACCGTCCTCGGTGCATGCTGAGATGTGCAGGTGGACGGGTTGTTCCAACTGATGCTTTTCTTCAAGGATTGTGCAGATGGACTTGTTTGTCTCCCTTTATAGAAGTTTCTCCCTTTTTCGTCTTTGGTGGCCAGCCTGAAAGAGGAGAAAAAGAAGAATAGTAACCCAGAAGATAGAAAATAAATAAAATATGGGTGTTAATGCCAAATGATAAGGGTCTCATTTACATGGAAGCTTTAACATGTACGTGAGAAAACAATAGAAGCCATGGCATACCAGTGGTGCAAAATTTGCAACAATGGGAAAGAGAGTGGGTAATGAAAGACAATGTAAGTTCATGTCAATGCAAAAGGAATATCAGTAATATAAAAATTAGCATTGATATAAATAATATTACCCAATCAGAATTAAACAAGTCATTAAGCACCAAGAAAATACCAGAAAAGATGTAACAGTTGAATAAGAGCATTTGAACACCAATGGTAACATAATAAATTTAGAAAAATAAAAATATGCAACAAATGAAAGTATGCAAATAAATAAAATAAAGTAAAAGATAAGAAGAATGAGAAGGGAAAGAAATAAAGTAAGAAAGAAAGAAGAAAGAAGAAAAGATAGAAGAAATTAGGATTAGAGAAGAAAAGATAAGAAAATTGGCACTAATCTGGATAGGTTGTGTGACGCTGGCGACGCGGTCGCGTGGGTGACGCGGTCGCGTGGTGCGCAATAAGGTCAGGCGATGCGGACGCGTGGGGCACGCGATCGCATGACTTGATTTGTGCTAGTGGCGCGAGTGCAGCCTCGCGGTCGCACAACTCTCTGTTCGAAACTTGGTATTGCCAAAATCCTGGGTAACGCGGTCGCGTGGTCGACGCGATTGCGTGAGTGGCCATCATGGGAATATGACGCGGACGCGTGAGCAATGCATCCGCGTGGTAAGGCGTGTGCGGTCAGAACCAGTCCAGCACCACTCTTGCACAACTTTCGGTCGTGCACCCTTCGTACGTCGATTTCTAGGTCACGCGGCCGCGTGAGTGACGTGGTCGCGTGGGAGCCATTTTTCCCACATGACGCGGACGCGTCAGCGACGCTGCCGCATCGCGTGCGTGCTTCTCTTTTTTTTTTATGCATGAAAAATGCAGAATGCAGTGTTAATATGAATGTGATGCAAAACTCCAGGTTCAATATAATAAAATAAAATAAAACTCGAAAACAAATAAAACTAACGAAAAATGAAAAAGGAACGATCATATCATGGTGGGTTGTCTCCCACCTAGCACTTTTAGTTAAAGTCCTTAAGTTGGACATTTGATGAGCTTCTTGTTATGGTGGCTTGTGTTTGAACTCATCCAGGAATCTCCACCAATGTTTGTAATTCCAATAGCCTCCGGGATCCCAAACTAGGCACGTAAAGCCTTTGAGCAGCTTCAAACAGAGTCTCAGGCTCCCGGAGTGACGAATGTCAGAATAGAATCCATGATCCCAAGCCTTGTTTTTAAATCCGCCTCCGTCTTGATCTATATTTTTCCATCCGGGAGGTTTAGAAAGTAGATTCTCACCATAGTGACCAAACATTTTCCGAGATCCATTCGATTAAACATGATACCAATCCGTGCACTTCAAGTTGAAGCGTGGAACCTTATTGAACCTTGTGCACCAGCTCTGAGCACGAGCCATTTCCCTCTTACTCTTAAAGCCACAGAGAGCTCTAAGCTGGCCATCTGTTTCAAGCAAACCATATTCAAGTGAAAAAGTAAAGTTAAAGGTTAAGGATTGTACCCACTTGAAGCTTGTATTGGGCGGTAATGGCCTTAGGGTAGGTGTTTCTGGTGGTTCTGTAAGTTCTTCTCCCTTGTGCTCTTCTGTGAATTCTTCCACTTCCTTGTAAGGTTCTTCAAATGCATCTGAGTCCTGGTCAAAGTCTTCTATGTCTTCCTCATCACTTGAGTCATAGATTGGAGGTTAAGAGAAATCTACCTCCGCGTCATCTTCGTATTCACTTGGGGAAGATTCTTCGATCTCAGAGAATTCACTTGCGGATGCAAGTTTTTTACTAAGAGAGCTAGACTTGTGACTATCATCATCAAGGGAAGTTGTGTCCTGGGTTATTCCGTCTAGTTCTTCATAAACGACTTGCTTGGGGATTGTGCAATATCCTCCTTAGCATCAACTTTAACGTCATTGACGAAGTTCTTCTCAACTGTGGATTCCCATGGGGTTCAGCGTCTCCTAGATCTTCAACCAACTCTTCTTCTTGTGTAATGATAGCTCCTTCTACTTGTGCAATATCCCTTCTACTTGTGCTCTATGCTCTTCGTTAGATTGTCTACATGGGGCTGTAGTTGGTCCTTGAATGTTCGAACGTCTAGAAGCTAATTGAATTACTGCTTGCTCCAGTTGTCGAATAGTTGTTTGAAGCTTATTTACTATTTCCTTGAGGCGAACCTCTGATTCTCGGGGTGATGGATTTGGACATGAAACATAGGAAAGTGGTGGTGCTTGGGAATAATTGGATTGGTACTGGGGAAAATAGGGATTATGTGGTGGCGATTGGTGAAGAGAAGCTTGTGAGTGTGGTGGTTCGAGGTTATGTTGAGAGGATGGTCTATAGGCACGGGGTGGGGCTTGTTGGTAGTTACAAGGTTGTCCACCATATCTATCAGCTGGGTATGCATCGTAGAATGGTCGTTGCCCATGATATCTTGGAGGGTGTTGTTGCCTAAAGGGTTGATTAGATCCTCTTGGCTCCATCTATCCTTGATTGGTCTGACCTTGATACATATTCCTGCTGTAACTTCTATTTCCTTCAACAAAGTTAGAACCAAACTCAAAGCGAGAAGGGTGAGAGTTCGTAGTAGCAAATAAAATTAAAAAGGAAAAACAGAAATAAATAAACAAGTAAAAGAAAAATATTTACAATAACCAATAATAAGGCACAAGTTAGCAGTTCCCCAGCAACGACACCATTTTAACGTTAGGATTTTTGCCAGTAAAGAATTTTATAAAAGTAGTTGCGTTGTAGATATAGATTCTAAACCAACAGAAATCCCTTCGTACAAACATTGTGGTTGTCACAAGTAACAAACCCCTTTGAAATTGATAACCGAGTATTCAAACCTCGGGTCGTCTTCTCAAGGAATTGCAGGGAGGTATGTTCTTATTATTGGTTATGAGTTTGTAAATTGGGGTTTTGGAAGTAAGGAGGGAATATGTTATATGACAAGTAAAATAAAATAATAATAAAATCTCTAGGCAAGGTATAAGAATTGGAATTCCTATCCTAGTTATCCTTATCAGGTGTGAAGAGAATTGGGTTTTAATCCCACTTGGTCAGCCTTTATTAAACAAAGGAAGGTTAAGTGGACTGATTAGCTTGATTCTCAAGTCCTAGTCAACTCCTGTGGAGAGACTAGTGTTAGAGCAATCCTAGCTTAAGCAGAATTTGCCAATTTCAATCACTTGCTGAGTTTGATAACTCAAGTACTACCAATCACTTGACCAAAGCCAAAAGGGAGAAAAATATCTAAATTAAATTAAAAGAATCAATATAAATAAAGCAAAGTAATCTTAAATCTGAAAATACCTCGAATTGCATTAACAAAAGAAATTAAATCTGGCATAGATGTTCATAAATTAAATTGAGAAAATAAATAAAAAGAACATTGAACCTGGGATCGAGAGTCACTCCTAAAACCAAGAGAAATCCTAATCCTAATCCTAAAAGAGATGAGAGAACCTCTCTCTCTAAAAACTACATTTACTCCTAAAATTGTGAATGTCAAAGCTTGTTTTTGAATGGATGCATTCTCCCACTTTATAGCCTCTAATATGTGTTTTCTGGGCCACAAACAGGGTCAGAAACAGCCCAGAATTTGCTGGTTGCGAATTCAAATATGCTGATTTTTGTCACTGCGACGCGGCCGCATGGATCACGCGGTCGCATCGCCTAGCATCAAGGAAACTATGGTATATTATATATCAAATCGAAGCCCTGGACGTTAGCTTTCCAACGCAACTAGAACCGCGTCGTTTGGTCCTTTGTAGCTAAAGTTATAGCCGTTTGAGTGCGAAGAGGTCAGGCTGGACAGCTTAGCAATTTCTTCAACTTCTTGTATTCCTTCAACTTTTGCATGCTTCCTTTCCATCCTCTGAGCCATTCCTGCCCTGTAATCTCTGAAAGCACTTAACACACATATCAAGGCATCTAATGGTAATAAGAGAGGATTAATATTAGCAAAGATAAGTCCAAAGAAACATGTTTTCAATTAAAGCATATAATTAGGAAGGCAAATGTAAAACCATGCAAATAGTATGAATAAGTGGGTAAAGAGCAGATAAAAACCACTCAATTGAGCACAAGATAAACCATAAAATAGTGGTTTATCAGGAACACCTCTGTTATATCATCAAGCATCTCAATCCTCATTATCATTATGTCATCCTTAAGCTAGAACCTCCTCTGAGGCAAGCTCGATAATGCAATCGCGAAAAACCTAGTTTTTGAACCATATCGGTTGGCAGTTTTGATTCTGATTTTCGTAAATAGTCTCTGTTTGAATGATATTATAAGGTTACCTGGTCCGTTTTTGTTAAAAACAGAAAATCAGTTTAACCGGGTTTACGGTTTACTGGTGCAGCTTAGCACCAGCACTCTCTGATGAATTTAGCAATGATCGCCTCATTATACACGTTCTATTCTCGTAATAAATATGTTACTAGTGTCATTTATGCTAGTAGCTCAGAAAATAATTTTTAGAGATGTTTTTACGAGTGTTCCGATACACCTAGTTTTAGTAGTTGTACACCAGAGATATTTTAATATTATTTTAATCCACCTCCAAGCCAACCAATCACAACTCACCTTACACCCCCAAGACCTCCAAGGCTGTCTCATTTCATCATTTTGGCTGAAAATAACAAGAGAGAAAAGAGAGAAACTTTCATGAACACTTAATCTTCAAAGCTTGATTTCTTCTGAACTAAAACTCAAATCAAAACTCCGATTTCACCAAAATGATCCTCCCTTCTTCCTCTACATAACCATGTAACTTATCAAGGATGGAAATAAGGTGAGATGGTTGTTCCTTTCCCCTTTCAATTCGGTTTTCAAGGAAACATGCTTAAACAAGTGTTTTCTTGATGTTCTTCCTTAGATCTCTTGCTTAGCTTGACTTGTGGGCCAAAGATCTTTGATTTCCTGCACGTTTAAGGTGAGAATAACCTTCCTAAGATGCTGATGAAGTTCGTTTAGTTGATGGTTTAGAGTTTTAAAGTTGTTCTTGATGTGTTTTAGGAGAAAAAAGTGCTTTAAGAATACTTCAAAGAGTAACCGGATTTGGAGCAGAAAATCAAGGTAGGGTGTCACAAAATTAATCTTGAATATTTGTGTTTGAGTTTTGTGAATGTTGTATGATTTGGCAGTGCTAAAATTGGTTGCATATATGATTGATTCTTGGTGAAAATTTGGTGAAATTTTGATGAAATTTGATGAAACTCAAGCTATGAATGTGTGTTCTTGTGGCTGTTGGAAAATGAAACCCTAGGGCCTAAATTGGGGTTCAATTTGTGTTAAAATCATGTAGAAAAGATGGGGTTTTAGTGGCTGAAAATTTATTTTGAATTTGGGTAAAAATCGGTTGCTGAAAAGACTGAAAAACGGGTAAAAACAGAGAAAGAATTTGAAGAATATACGAAGAACATGAAGAACACTTTCAGTGTGGTGAAGAACATTGAAAAACACCTTTTAGATCTTAGAAAGGGCAAGTAAGTAAATATTTTGGTGTTTGAGGGGTTATTTTGTAATTTCTAAAAGTTAGGGTGGTTAAAGTATAAATATTAAAAGTTACCGGGGTAAAAAGTTAATTTTAAAGGCTAAAAGGTAAGGGCAAGGTAATTTTCAAAAATTTAATAATAAAATAATAAATAATAATAAAATATTAAATAATAATATTTAATTAAAAATAATATTTTAATAAAAATAATAAAATAATGCGAAAAAGGCAGTTTTCTGTAAAAGCTTTAGAAAGACAACTTTAAATGCAGAATCTCATAATTACCTTCATAAAACACTTAGGGAGTGGTAATAACGTGTTAGTGAGGCAAAGATAAATAAAAGATAAAAAGTTAAAGAAAAGCTAAAATCCAAAGAAAAAGTCTGTAAAATTTTAACGACAGAAAAACAGACAGAGACTAGTGAACGAACTAGGGCAACTTAGTTAGTACTTGAGTTGCGACTAGGGTTAGGTATAATATGAAAAGTTAAACTGTTTCAGTATAGACTTAATGAACCTATACTTAGGACAGGCTAACTATTCATACCGAATTTTACATAAGCTTTAAATACATACGTTAAGCAGAGAAATCAGAGCAGAGTAGAGAAACACAGAAAACAGAGTAACCAGAGTAAAGTAAAGAGATAAAGAGAAAAAGAGTATTATAGATACAGATGAAAAGAGTAATCAAAGAAGAGAAAAGAGATACAGAGAACAGAGTAATTAAAACAGAGTAAAGAGATACAGAGAAAAGAGAAACCAGAACAGAGTAAAGAGATATAAAGAGAAGAGTAATATAATAAAGAGAAATTTATATATATTAGTTGTTTGATGCAACCCAAAGCTATATTTATATATATTAGTTGCTTGATGCAACCCAGAGCTATATATATATATATATTAGTTGCTTGATGCAACCCAGAGCTATATTTATATATATATTAGTTGCTTGATGCAACCCAGAGCTATATTCAATATATATTAGTTGCTTAATGCAACCCAGATCCTCTGTAGGGAAACTAAGTTACCTATAGCCATTTTCCGCTTCCCCAAAGCAGAGCAGAGTATATATATATTTTCCTGCAGTAAGCAGAGGATGTCTCAAATGAACGGCTATTATCATATGCGCATTTATTTTGGAACGGAAAATCATATCCGGGAAATCGGGATTACTCGTGACCGGATAAATGTTGGGATTGCGGGCAGCCAACTGACACATGAGCTCATGGCCTGCGCTAGGGCTAAACATGCATCATTCTTGTCTGCGCATCATTCTCTGTTGCATTCCTTTCTGTGTGTGATCTACTTCTTTATGTTTGTCTGCTTGTATGCTATTTCTGTGTTTTATTTTCTTGTATTCTTTTGTTTGTGTTCTGCTTTCTGTTGTCTCTGCTTTCTCTTTCTATCTTTATCTTCTGTTTACTGCTTCGCTATATTATGTTATTCATCTACTAATCGATCCCAAATAAATAAAAGTAACTACCCCGGCCCTACTAAGAACTCCCCAGTTCTTACCCCTTCTCTCTCCCTTTCCCCTTCAGATGGAAGTAAGAGTACCTTACTATAGTTCGCTGATGACCGTTTGTAAGAAGAGGATTCTGCTCTAGATAGTCTTCTGAGTCTAGGGTGAATATCGTTCTCTATTTATATGTATATACTGTGAGACCAGCCAACGTCTGCACCCCGTTCGTATGCGCACTTTAACCTAAATCATGTGTACGAGATTCCTGTTGTGTGGCTACTTCATGAGGTACCAGAGAGACATCCTGTGGAAAAGTCTAATCGTGCAGAGGAGTAGCAGATGATGTTCTATCTTTTGATGATGTTCCACCTGACTTAAGTTGTGAAGAATTAGAACGTACTTTTCCTCGCTTTAGTAGTTTAGAGGGACTAGGTCAGTATAGAATCTAGGCTGGCCTTGGTGCCAGCTTAGAGACCTCTTGAACATGTCAGGACCTGGGATGTTGTATTTATGTATATGTATATAGTTATTATCTAGCTATATCTAGGGGTGTTCTAACTAAAGGTCTATACTCTAATAAAGGCTGGATAACTGAATGTTGCTAGCTACTCGTGATGTATTTATGTGTGGTTGTTTATAACTGTTTTATCTGTTATTTCTTGTAAATTGATTATGAGTGATTCCGCCTATTAATCCAAACATTTTCAAAAAAAAAAATACACCTCGCAAATTAACTATGCTTTTAACAACGAATCAGGCTCATATGATAAATAATAGATAATAATTAGGAAGACAAATTGGTAGCGCTCAGTTTCCGGTAAGATCTAGACATATTGAAAATTGGGTCGTTAGAATTTGGTATCAGAGCAGTTCATTCCCAGTAGAGCCTGGGGAGTGGACTGACTATGCTTCATTGCATACTCTGTTGTGTGTCTCATGCGTATAGGATATCCCAGTGATATCTGTTGTATGATTGTTTCTGTGTTTTCATTTTGGGAATGTTCACACTTGACTTGAAGTGTTAAGACTGATCACCTTAACAATGATTGTTTGGTGTGAACAAGACTACAATGGGTTCACAGAGACGAGGCGTACGGGAAGGAATTCCTAATGTTAACTACGAGAGGGAACAGGAAACGTTTATGGCTTCCATGAACAACATGGCTGAAGTAGTGCGTGAAGCTACTGTAGCAGCGGCTAGGGCTGTTGAACGTCTCGGAGTGAGAAATGGGAACGAGAATGAATACGGAGAAGATAATGGGAATGATGAGAACAGCTTAGGGCATCCTGAAAGACCTATGACCCTTGTGACCTTTCTGAAGATTAATCCGCCTAAGTTCAAGGGTACACTCGTTGCGACTGACACTGATAACTGGTTTCGAGGTATTGAACGATCAGTGAGAGCACAGCATGTTCCGGAAGGACAACACGTGGAGTTTGCTACTTATATGCTCGAGGGAGAAGCTGAGTACTAGTGGCAGGGGATACAGCGACTGCTACAACAGAATGAAAATGACATTCCTTAGGATATCTGTAGGGACGAATTTTATAAAAAGTATTTTCCGGGAGCAGCACGCGATGCTAAGGAGATGGAGCTTATGCAGTTGAAACAAGGGGATATGACTATTGCTTTGTATGCCCGTAAGTTCGATGACTTGTGCCGTTTCTCCAAGATTTGTCAAGGGAACCCAGAAGACTTTGAGGAATGGAAGTGTTTAAAGTTTGAAGGAGGACTCCGAGAAGAACTGATGAATTCTGTTGTTTTGCTATAGATACAAAATTTTGCTGAACTAGTGAATAAAAGTAAACTAGTGGAAGAATGTTCAAAGAAGGTGGCGATAGATTGAGCAAGTCGTAGGGAGGATTCACAAAGAGACTTTGTTCAAAATTTAGCCCCTCAAGGTCGCAACATTAAAACCTGTTCTAAACTGGCAAAGCCTACTACCATGATGCTTTCCACAGGTCTTGCCAGTTTGGATCACCTAACTGCTATGCTTGTGGAGAACTTGGACACGTTGCCAAGGATTTTCCAAAGGGATTTACTCGAAATCCAGTCAGAACCCAACAACAAGGACGACTGTTTGCTATCACTATTGACGATGTTGTGCAATCGGATGCCCTCATTCAAGGTCAGTGTTATGTCAAGAATTGATTTCTAATTGTACTGTATGATTCGGGTGCATCGCATTCTTTATTTCTCTAACTATTGCTCACGAGTTAGGATTATATTTCTTTAAATTGAATTTTTACTTGATTGTCCATACACCTGCATCCCAAAATGCTTTGACCAGTTTAGTGTGCCTGCAAGTACCATTCACTATTAGGAACAGGACTTTTATACATGACAAACCACTATTTTATGGTTGATGAGAGAACTTTTGCGTTGTCTAGAAATTTGCTGATAAATCCTCGTTACAAGTATAGTTTCTAAACCTTCAAAAGTCCTTTCATACAAATGTTTTGGGTGTCACAAGTAACAAAATCCCTTTAAAAATTGTTAACCGAGTATTCAAACCTCGGGTCGTCTTCTCAAGGAACTGCAAGGAAGTATGTTCTTATTATTGGTTATGGAGGTTGTAAAATCGGGGTTGAGAGTGAAGAGTAGATATGACAGATGATTTAAATGGTAATTAAAATAAATAAATACTGTAAAGCAATCCATTGACAAGGTAAGAGAAATTGGAAGTCCAACTTAGTTATCTCTCTCAACAATAATGAAAGTTGAATCTAAATTCCACTTAGTTAACCTTTACTAAAGTAAAGGTAAGTCAAGGGACTAATTAGTTTGACCTTCGAATCCTATTTATTTCCTAAGAAAAAGTTAGGATTATTGAAGTTCAGTTCAATTAGCAAGATAGCGATTATCAGTTATGTTGAGTTTGATAATGTTGAGTTACTGATTTCTTAACCAATACCAAAAGGGGAAAAAGTAAAATTGTTGGAATAAAAAATGTCCTTAGATGGAAAGCAATGGTAACACCAATTAAAGAGAAAGCAATCAATAACTGAAATACCTCGAATAATCATTAATTCAAATATAACATAGAAAGGGTTCATAAGTCAAGTTGGCAACATTTATAGGTACGAATAAAAGCATTAAAGTAAATATTAAACCTGGATCGAGAGTCACTCTTACAAACTAAGAGAAGTCCTAAATCCTAATCCTAATCCTAAATGAGAGAGGAGAGAACCTCTCTCAAACTAAATCTAAATCATGGAAAGTGAAAATTGGCGAGCTCCCTCTGAATGGATGCGTTCCCTCACTTTGTAACCTCTGGTTTATGCCTTCTGGACTTGGATCTGGGCCAAAAAGGGCTTCAGAATTCGCTATGAGTGTTTTCTGCAATTTCTGGTGCGTGGCCTCTGTCACGCGTCCGCGTGGGTCACGCGGTCGCATCATTCGGAGCATTTCCTTGCCACGCGGTCGTGTCATTCATGCGACCGCGTCATGTGCGTTCTGCTTAAGGCGCGCGGTTGCGTCAGTCATGCGGCCGCGTCGCTGCTGATTCGCGCTTGGCACGCGATCGCATCGTCCATGCGATCGCATGGGTGCCAGTTTCTTCAGAAGCTTCGTTTTGTGCTTTCCTTCCCATTTTGTATGTTTCCTTTTCCCTCCTTTAAGTCATTTTGCCATAGAAAATCTGAAACTACTCAGCACACTAATCACGGCATCGAATGAAAATAAAGGTAATTAAAATAATTAATTTTAAAGCTTAGGAAACATGTTTTTCACATACATCACATAATAAGGAAGGGAAAGTAAAACCATGCAATTAATATGAATAAGTAGGTGAAGGATTGAATAAATCACTCAAATTAAGCACAAAATATATCATAAAATATGGGTTTATCAATGGTTTATATTGTGTTTAATTGTGTGGTTTTATCATGATCCTTACCCACTTATTCATTAAATTAGCATGAAATTATAATTCCTTCCTGAATTTATAACATGTTTGAAAACTGCTTCCTAGAGACTTTAATTATGTAATTTTAATTCTCCTTTATTCCATTCGATGTCGTGATCTGTGTGTTGAGTGTTTCAGACTTTATAGGGCATGAACGAGTTGGAGATTGGAAAGGAAGCTAGCAAAAATGGAAGGAACACAAGAATTTGAGGAGATAACCAGCGAGAAGTGACGCGGTCGCATGGCTCACGCGACTGCGCGAAGGAGAGCAAATCGCAGTGACGCGGCCGCATGGCTCACCCGGCCGTGCGGATTGGAAAAGCTAAAGCGACGCGGTAGCGTGGACGACGCGAACGCGTGGCAAGGAAAAAGGCGAATGACGCGTCCGCATGGATGACGCAATCGCGTGACATGTGCGATCTGCATAATCTGCAGAATTCGCTGGGGAGGTCGGTCAGTACCTGACTTCCGGAGGTAATTTCTCTTCTCTAGCACCAATAATTAGGATATTTTAGTTATATTTTCTTTCTTTTATAGAATAGAATAAATTGCATAGGTTAGGATAGTTGCATGCATGTTCTACTTGATTGAAAAGACAATAAGTTTCTTTTAAGACTCTATCTTTGGAACAAAATTTCACTAATTTTTCAAAATTTTTATGATAAATTTGTTTGAGTTGTATTTGGAACATGACATTTGAGCTAAAGAACACACAACCTGTAAAAGATTTGAGCCTTTATGTATGGTTACATTATTTAACCATAATTATTTCATTCTTGTGTGTTTACTTCTCTATGATTGTAATCTATATTTTGTTTTATCTTATATGTCCAATATTTATTATATTTGCATGCTTGCACATGATTGAGGCTATTATTTGTTTAAAGTCACTTATCCAAATTAAGCCTACCCTTTTCAATTACCTTTGTTAACCACTTTGAGCCTTTAAATCCCATTTGTTCTATATTTTACCACATTACTAACCTTAAGCTGAAAAACAATTGTATATCCCAAATTGAATCTTTGGTTAGCTTAAGATAGAATTGTGTGTGCTAGTTAAGTATGGGAAATTGTGGGAACAAAAGTTGTTAAGGGAATGTGTCATGAGAATTTAATGGGAATTTGGATACCTACTCATGTGAAACTATAAGAATTAAAAATCTATGTGCATTGATAAGCTATATTTATTTTAATGTCAAAAATAAAAATAAAAAATAAAAAAAATTTATATAAATAAATAAGGGGACAAAAATTACCCCAATGTTAAATTCAGAATTCAAAGATCAATGCAAATATGATAGAACGAAATATAAAGTTGATACATGAGTATGGATAGAAAAAGGGAATTCTGGGTAGCTAGGTATGAACTTTAAGATTACATTAAAAATATATAGGTTGGGTTGAAGCTTGGGTTAATTAAAGATTCAATTTATTAGCTCACTTGACCAAATGTATACCCCTACCTGTACCTTAGCCCCATTACAACCTTGAAAAGACCTCATGATGTTTGAATTCTGAAAGCAGGGAACATGATTAGAAAGCATGATTAGAGAAGGATAGAGTGATTACCCTATACACTAGAGATTAGAGCGTACATACATTATCAGTGAGGATTCAATGCTTGAATTTTCATGTTCCCTGCTTTCATGAGCTATCTTGTTGCACTTTTATCTGTTTTATTGTATAATGATAGAATTAGTGGAATTTAATTTGTAATTGTTTTGAAGAGCTTATTTACTTTTGATCAAGTGGGCAAGAATCATATAGTTGCATTTATATATATATATATATATATATATATATATATATATATATATATATATATATATATATATATATATATATATATATATATATATATATATATATATATAGGCCTGCATTGCATTTCATGAATTTCTACATGTTCATACTTATTTCCTTATCTCCTTCAATTAAGCATGAGGACATGCTAATGTTTAAGTGTGGGGAGGTTGATAAACCACTATTTTATGGTTTATATTGTGTTTAATTGTGTGGTTTTATCATGATCCTTACCCACTTATTCATTAAATTAGCATGAAATTATAATTCCTTCCTGAATTTATAACATGTTTGAAAACTGCTTCCTAGAGACTTTAATTATGTAATTTTAATTCTCCTTTATTCCATTCGATGTCGTGATCTGTGTGTTGAGTGTTTCAGACTTTATAGGGCATGAACGAGTTGGAGATTGGAAAGGAAGCTAGCAAAAATGGAAGAAACACAAGAATTTGAGGAGATAACCAGCGAGAAGTGACGCGGTCGCATGACTCACGCGACCGCGCGAAGGAGAGCAAATCGCAGTGACGGGGCCGCATGGCTCACGCGGCCGCGCGGATTAGAAAAGCTAAAGCGACGCGGTAGCGTAGACGACGCGAACGCGTGGCAAGGAAAAATGTGAATGACGCGTCCGCATGGATGACGCGATCGCGTGACATGTGCGATCTGCATAATCTGCAGAATTCACTGGGGGCGATTTTGGACCTTATTTCGACCCAGTTTTCGGCCCGGAACAGTAGACTAGAGCCAGAGAATATGCAGAAACAAAAGACAACATTCATTCTACACAGTTTTAAGTTTTAGATCTATTTTTACTCCTTTAGGTTTCTTTCTCTAGGTTTAAGAATTTTAATTTTCAATTGGTCTTAGCATTGGAACATTGAGAAGAGTTATTTCCTCATCAAGACTTCGTCATTCTAGTTCATTCTCTTAACTTGGTTTTATTCTTCCATGTTCTTTGCTTTGTTCAATTTTGTCATTTGAATACTTTCATGATTATTTAGTACAAGGATTATTTCTTCCATTTTAATTTATTTTCCATTCCAATAATCGTGTCTTCTTTTCATTCCCTTTCATGTGTTATGGATTTATTATTTACAATGAGTGAGTAGTTTCCTCACTTGATAGGGAGTTGATTGAAAGGAACTCTTGAGTTGGAAGGATTGAAAGAAAATTTGTAATTGGGTTAACTGTTGGATTGTTATCTAATCACTAACACCAATCCCTTTGAACTAAGTGGGTTGCAACTCGTGAACAGATCTAGCATTCCAACTTGTTTGACTTTCCTTTACCTAGTAAAGGATAACTAAACAGAACAACCATTAATTATAAATTAATCTTGAAATCATCCCATCAATGATAGAGATTCCAACTAATCAACTCCCAGTCAAGGGTTTTATTCATATTATTTGAATTTTCTCAATTTAATTTTCCACCTACTTAACTCAACTTCTTGGAACATCTGATTAATAAAATAGCACACTTTTCTGCAATTCGTTGGGAGACGACCTGGGACTTAAACTCCCAGTAATTTTTAATTTAAACTCTCTGTGACATATTTCTAAATTGATAGGCAGATTTTCGGTGAGTTAAGAAATATACTTGCAACGTAACTATTTTAATAATTTTTAATTCACCAACTTCTGTGTCTCATCAATACACGATCTAATCTGTTTGCCACTATGTGGTTGATGCCAGGGCATTTTGGCCAGTTTCACTGACCTTTTCTTTACTGTTTTAGGGTAGTTTCATGCATTTTCTTAGGAAATAAGCAAGTTTTGGGTAGAATTTCACTTACATCTTGATTTAAGCATACATTGAGCACTTTACATGATTTCATGAGAATTTTGCATGAATTAGATGACAAATTGGATGATGCATGTCTCATGATGTGGATTAGAACTTTGATGCACTTTATTGCTTGATTTCAGGACAAAGGAAGCAAGAAAGAGCCACGTTAGCAGCCACGTTAGTTTAACTAACGTGACCACCAACGTGGAATGGGAGCTAGCTTGCAACATTATTGAGAAAAGTAATCGCCAATAACGTCCTCAAAAGCCATCATAGCCCATGTTAAAAGTCACGTTAACTAAGTTAACGTGAACTCTAACGTGGAAGAAAGAAATAAGGCCAACGTTAGTGACACTCACCTTTGTGACTAACGTTGGACCAAGCTCATAAGTGGCCACATTAAGAACCACGTTAACTCAGTTAACTTGGACTCTAATGTTGGGAAGCAAAAGACAAACCAACGTTAGTGACACTCACCTTTGTCACTAACGTTGGCCAAGCTACAATGAGCCATGTTAGTTGCCACGTTAACTTAGTTAACGTGGAAGCTAACGTGGAGAAAGCAAGTGATCGCCAACGTTAGTGACACTTACCTTTGTCACTAACGTTGGGATGTACCACCGCAAGCCACTATGAGCCACGTTAACTTCCACGTTAACTTAGTTAACATGGAAGCTAACATTGAGGATAGGATGATGAGCCAACGTTAGTGACACTCACCTTTGTCACTAACGTTGGAGATGGCTATCATTACCACGTTAGAAGCCCCGTTAACTTAGTTAACGTGGACTCTAACGTGGGAAGTAGGGGCACCTTGGAACGTTACTGACAAAGGTAAGTGTCACTAACGTTCTCGAAGAATTGGCAAGCCTACGTTAAGAGCCACGTTAACTAAGTTAACGTGAACTCTAACGTAGGGGGAGGGAGGACTCTCAACGTTATTGGAAAAGATGAGTCCCAATAACGTGTGCGAAGGATCAAGAGGCAACGTCAGTGGCCACGTTGATGCCACTAACGTTGAAGTTAACGTGGATCATCCCTGGGTGAGGAACGTTAGTGAAAAAGGTGATTGTCACTAACGTTCTCGAACCCACACTCTCACTTAACGTTAACGCCACTAACGTCCTGAGCTAAAGACCCTGCCTACTTCACATTTTCTCTCTGCAAGTAAAGCTAAGCCCACTGCGGAAGATAACTGCTTCAAACTCAAGATCCAATGGCCCATATCCATGACTTGAAGAATCAACTAGAAGATCAAAAGAGTAATATATATAGGGGTAGTTTTGAATTAGAAAGAAGCTTCAGGGAGTGAGGAATTTTGAGAACTATTCTCTGTAATATTTTACTTTCTCTGCACTTCTAGTTTACTTTTCATGATGTATTCTCCATCTTTGTTTTCCATTTCAAGAGCTATGAACAACTAAACCCCTTTCATTGGGTTAGGGAGCTCTGTTGTAATTTGATAGATCAATACTAATTTTTATTACTCTTCTTCTATCTTTTCTCTTGATTTTACTAGAAAGCTTTCAATCTTCATCCAATTGGGTTGTTATCTTGGAAAAGAAGCTATTCATACTTGGATCTCTTCTGAACCTTGGAAGAGGAATGAAGAGATCATGTTAGAAATGCTTTCTCATGTTGGAACAAATTGGGTTTGGTTGGGTATGGCGACTAGAATCCTACCAACACTTGATTTGGGAATGCATGTGGTATAATCAGTGACCATACTTCATCTCTTCTCATGAGCAATTGACCAAGGAATTGGCTATTGACCAAGATTTGAGAGATTGAATTACCAAGGAATTGGAATTCGATCACTTAAGATTGCCAAGGAGATCAATGAATGCATTGATTGAGGAAGAGATGGAAATGAACTTGATCCGGAGAATGCAACATCTCCTAAGCCCAATGAATCCCCATTTCTGATCTTACCCATTCTCTTTAATTTCTGCAATTTACTTTCATGAGCATCTTCCCCATTCCCATTTACAATTCTGCAATTTACTTTCCGTCATTTACTTTCAGCTCTTTACTTCCAGCATTTACATTTTCTGCTATTTACTTTTCCGCCATTTAATTTCCTGCAACTCTCAAACCAAATTCTGCTTCGCTCAACTAGAACATTCCTCTAATTAAAGTTGCTTGACCAATCAATCCTTGTGGAATTCGACCTCACTCTATTGTGAGTTTTTACTTGATGAAAATTCGGTATACTTGCCGAAGGAAAATTGTTGAGAGACAAGTTTCCGTGCTATCAGTGGTTTAGAAGTTATTTTAGGATTAGATTGGTTATCTAAGTATCATCTTTTCCTTGATTATTTTAAAAGAACTGCTGTTATTCCATCTGATAGTCTATGTACTAAACCATTTCTGTCCCACACCTTATATCTAAATTCTGTAAGAGTTACCTTAGGTGGGAGTGATTGTGAGGAGTACGTTCTGTTAGCGGCTAGCTTGAATGATAGTGAATTAAGCTTAGAACGAATCCGAATGTTGAAGGAATTTCCTGATGTTTTCTTGGATGACATACCTGAGTTTCCTCCTCAGTGAGAGATAAAATTCAGCATTGATCTAGTACCTGGAACCGGGCCGATTTCCATAGCACCATACCGGATGTCACCATTGCTTGCAAAGTTGAAGAAGCTGTGAGACAGGATCGTAGTGGCCTATAGAGGTACAAGAACATAATTTGTGTGCCTAACTCTGGAGAATTGCAACAAAAGATTCTTGCTAAAGCTCACCAAAGTAGACTTTCTATGCATCCTGGGTGACAAAGATGTATCGAGATTTGAAACAAATGTTCTGGTGGCCGGGCTTAAAGAAAGAAGTATCTGATTATGTCTCAAAATGTTTAACCTGCCAGAAGGTGAAGGTGGAACATTAGAAGCCGTCAGGAACCCTGCAACCCTTAGAAATACCACAATGGAAATGGGAGCAGATTACTATGGATTTTATCACGAGATTGCCAAGAAACTCAACAGGACGTAATGCCATTTGGGTGATTGTGGACAGGTTGCCAAAGTCAGCGTGCTTCTTTTCGATTCGAGTTGACTATACTTTAGAAAGGCTGGAATGAATATATATATTCAAGAAATCGTACGACTACATGCGATACCTTCATAAATTGTCTCAGATTGAGTTTCGAGGTTTACTACTAGATTTTGGGGAGCTTTTCAGAAAGCGTTGGAAACAGAATTGCACACGAGTATAGCATACCATCCTCAGATAGACGGACAATCAGAGTAGACAATCCAGACGTTAGAAGACATGTTACGATCATGTATGATAGACAACCAAAGCAGCTGGGATAGGTATTTGCTATTGGTCGAATTTGTCTACAACAACAGTTGCCAATAAAGTAACGGGATGGAACCATATGAAGCTCTCTATGAAAGAAGATGTCGGACACCATTGTGTTGGAATGATGATGGAGAAGCTAGTGTCTTAGGTCCAAACTTAGTGTAAGAAACTACTGAGAATATAAAGGAGATTCGTTAGAAGATCCAGACAGCACAAAACTGTCAAAAGAGCTATGCCGATAATAGACGTAGACCCTTAGAGTTTATTGACAGAAACCGTGTCTTTCTAGAAGTAACTTTGATTACTAGAATAGGTAGAGCCCTTAAGACTAAAAAGCTTAACCCACAATACATAAAACCTTTCCAAATACTTAAAAAAGTCGGTCTAGTAGCTTATCAAATAGTCCTTCCTCCTTATTTATCAAACCTTCATGATGTTCTTCATGTCTCGCAACTTAAGAAATATATTCCCGACAAGAGTCACGTTTTACAACCAGAGACAGTACAGTTATGAAATGATTTGACATATCAAGCATCACCAGTTCAGATAGTAGAAAGAAGTGATAAGCAGCTAATAGGCAAAGTTGTTCGCTTAGTCAAAGTAGCTTGGGAACCGAGAGGAGAAGAAGAGCACACTTGGGAACTGGAAGATAAGATGAAAGTTAATTACCCGCATCTATTCCTAGGTAACTGAAATTTTGAGGGCAAAATTTTCTTTTAGGAGGGTAGAATGTAACAACCCTGATTTTCGAGTACATGAGATCTTTTATGAAAGTACGGATTTCTCCGGAAGATCAGTAAAGGAAAAACCTCTGTTATATCATCAAGCATATCAATCCTCATTATCATTATGTCATCCTTAAGTTAGAACCTCCTCTGAGGCAAGCTCGATAATGCAATCGCGAAGAACCTAGTTTCTGAACCGTATCGGTTGGCAGTTTTGATTCTGATTTTCGTAAATAGTCTCTGTTTGATGAACCGGACTCGATTCATGAGAGGAGAGAGATAATAGTATAATATTATCATTATATTAGTATTAGAAAATGCTTGAATGCTATTATAAGGTTACCTGGTCTGTTTTTGTTAAAAACAGAAAACCAGTTTAACCGGGTTTACGGTTTACTGGTGCAGCTTAGCACCAGCACTCTCTGATGAATTTAGCAATGGTTGCCTCATTATACACATTCTATTCTCATAATAAATATGTCACTAGTGTCATTTATGCTAGTAGCTCAGAAAATAATTTTTAGAGATGTTTTTACGAGTGTTCCGATACACCTAGTTTTAGTAGTTGTACACCAGAGATATTTTAATATTATTTTAATCCACCTCCAAGCCAACCAAGCACAACTCACCTTACACCCCCAAGACCTCCAAGGCTGTCTCATTTCATCATTTTGGCTGAAAATAACAAGAGAGAAAAGAGAGAAACTTTCATGAACACTTAATCTTCAAAGCTTGATTTCTTCTGAACTAAAACTCAAATCAAAACTCCTATTTCACCAAAATGATACTCCCTTCTTTCTCTACATAACCATTTAACTTATCAAGGATGGAAATAAGGTGAGATGGCTGTTCCTTTCCCCTTTCAATTCGGTTTTCAAGGAAACATGCTTAAACAAGTGTTTTCTTGATGTTCTTCCTTAGATCTCTTGCTTAGCTTGACTTGTGGGCCAAAGATCTTTGATTTCCTGCTTGTTTAAAGTGAGAATAACCTTCCTAAGATGCTTCTGAAGTTTGTTTAGTTGATGTTTTAGAGTTTTAAAGTTGTTCTTGATGTGTTTTAGGAGGAAAAAGTGCTTTAAGAACACTTCAAAGAGTAATCGGATTTGGAGCAGCAAATCAAGGTAGGGTGTCACGAAATTAATCTTGAATATTTGTGTTTGAGTTGTGTGAATGTTTTATGATTTGGATGTGCTAAAATTGGTTGCATATATGATTGATTCTTGGTGAAAATTTGGTGAAATTTTGATGAAATTTGATGAAATTCAAGCTATGAATGTGTGTTCTTGTGGCTGCTGGAAAATGAAACCCTAGGCCCTAAATTGGGGTTCAATTTGTCTTAAAATCATGTAGAAAAGATGGGGTTTTAGTGGCTGGGAATTTATTTTGAATTTTGGTAAAAATCGGTTGCTGAAAAGACTGAAAAACGGGTAAAAACAGAGAAAGAATTTGAAGAATATACGAAGAACATGAAGAACACTTTGAGTGTGATGAAGAACATTGAAGAACACCTTTTAGATCTTAGAAAGGGCAAGGAAGTAAATATTTTGGTGTTTGAGGGGTTATTTTGTAATTTCTGAAAGTTAGGGTGGTTAAAGTAGAAATATTAAAAGTTCTAGGGTAAAAAGTTAATTTTAAAGGTTAAAAGGTAAAGGCAAGGTAATTTTTGAAAATTTAATAATAAAATAATAAATAATAATAAAATATTAAATAATAATATTTAATTAAAAATAATATTTTAATAAAAATAATAAAATAATGCGAAAAAGGCAGTTTTCTGTAAAAGCTTTAGAAAGACAACTTTAAGTGCAAAATCTCGTAATTACCTTCATAAAACACTTAGGGAGTGGTAATAACATGTTAGTGAGGCAAATATAAATAAAAGATAAAAAGTTAAAGAAAAGCTAAAAACCAAAGAAAAAGTCCGTAAAATTTTAACGACAAAAAAACAGACAAAGACTAATGAACGAACTAGGGCAACTTAGTTAGTACTTGAGTTGCGACTAGGGTTTAGTATAATATGAAAAGTTAAACGGTTTCAGTATAGACTTAATGAATGATAAACCACTATTTTATGGTTTATATTGTGTTTAATTGTGTGGTTTTATCATGATCCTGACCCACTTATTCATTAAAATAGCATGCATTTATATTTCCTTCCTGAAATTATTACATGAGTGAAAACTGCTTCCTAGAGACTTTTAATTATACATTTTACTTCTCCTTTATTCCATTCGATTCCGTGGTCTGTGTGTTAAGCGTTTCAGGATTTATAGGGCAAGAATGATTTGGAGATTGGAAAGGAAGCTAGCAAAAATGGAAGGAACACAAGAAATTGAGGAAATGACCAGCGAGAAGCGACGCGGCCGCATGGACGACGTGACCGCGCGGAGAAGATCAAATCACAGTGACGCGGCCGCATGAATGACGCGACCGCGCGAAATGGAAAAGCACGAGCGACGCGGAGGCGTGGACGACACGCCCACGTGGTGAAGCGAAACGCGAATGACGCGTCTGCATGAGCGACGCGATCGCGTGGCATGCGCGATCTGCATAATTTGCAGAATCACTGGGGGCGATTTTGGACCCTATTTTGACCCAATTTTCGGCCCAGAACAGCAGACTAGAGCCAGAGAACTTGGAGAAACCAGAGACAACATTCATTCTAGACAGTTGTAGTTTTTAGATCTAGTTTTTACTCCTCCTCTAGGTTTTTCTCTCTACACATTCATAGTTCTTAGGATTTTAGTTTCTCTTACTTTTTTTAGCATTGGAACACTGAGAAGAGTTATTACCTCATCAAGAATTCGTCATTCTAGTTCGTTTTCTTTACTTGGTTTACTCTTCCATGTTCTTTGCTTTGTTAATTTTACCATTGGGATATTTTTAGGATTATTTAATACAAGGATCACCTTTATTTTTAATTGACTATTTTAATTTTTATTTACAATGTCTTTCTTTAATTCCTTTTCATATGCTATGGATTTTACCTTTACAATGAGTGAGTAGTTCCCTAACTTGATGGGGAATTGATTGAAAGGAACTCTTGAGTTGGAAGGCTTGAAAGAAAAATTGTAATTGGGTTTATGGTTGGATTGCCTCCTAATCACTAATACCAATCCCTTTTAATTAAGTGGATTGCAACTTGTGAACGGACGTAGCATTCCAACTTGTTTGACTTTCCTTTACCTAGTGAAGGATAACTAAACAGGATAACCTTTAATTGTCAATTAATCCTGAGAGCATTCCAACAATAATAGGGATTCCAACTAATCAATTCCCAGTCAAGGCTTTTATTTACATTATTCAAATTCATCAATTTAATTTCCTGTTTGCCTAATTCAAATCTTTTTGAAAAACCTCTGATTAATAGAATAGCACACTTTTCTGCAATTCGTTGGGAGACGACCTGGGATTCATACTCCCAGTATTTTAAATTCAAGTTTCTGTGACACCTTTCTAAATTGATAGGCAGATTTCTGGCGAATTAAGAACTATACTTGCAACGTATATATTTTAATAATTTTTAATTTGCTAATTTCTGCCCGCATCAATTTTGGCGCCGTTGCTGGGGAGTTGCAATAGAGTGCTAAAGTTATTAATTAGAATTTATTTATTTGCATTTTATTTTATGTTGCTACTATGAGCTGCCTGTTTCTTTCGTCAAATGACGCGTTCACTTCCTGATCCGCGCTTGCTAATATTCGATCATGAAATTGAAAGGACTATTTCACGAATAAGGCGAGCTCGGCGTCGGTTAGTTCGCTTTGAGGGCGGATCTGAAAGTGAACTTGAGGAAGAAACCAGCTCCCGTTCTACTGATTCGGTTGATTCACATGCAGAAGACATGGCAGAACCTAGGAGAGTTACCATCCAGGAGGAAGGAGCCCCTAATTTTACAATGCAACCGTTTCAAGCGCATCACCCAGCGGTGGCTACAGATTTCGAAATAAAGACCGCACTGCTTAATTTGATGCCCAAGTTTCATGGCTTACCTGCTCAAGAGCCTATCAAGCACCTGAGAGATTTCTAGGCAGCCTATTCTATTGTCAGGCGAGATGGTACAGATGAAACTTCAATTCTGCTGAAAGCTTTCCCGTTTTCTCTTAAGGGAAAAGCAAGAGAGTGGTACTACACTCAACCCCTAGCAAATGTATCCAACTGGGATACGCTCAGAAAAGAGTTTTTGGAGAAATTCTTTCCATTTGAAGTTACTGATAAACTGAGGAAAGACATTTCCACGATTGTTCAAGATGACAACGAGACTCTTTTTGAATACTGGGAGCACTTCAATAGTCTTTTGGAAGCATGCCCCCACTACATGATCGACAAGATAGTATTGCTTAGCTATATCACACAGGGTATGAGGCCCCAAGATAAGAACACATTGAAAAGTGCTAGCAATGGGTCTATGAAGAAGTACAAGACCACTGATGAGGCATGGCAAGGAACCACAGATAGAAACAAGGCCGTTCAAAAGCCGTTGCAGAAATATCCTCTAGCAGAGAGACTGCTGCTCTGACTCAGAGTATCTGTGAAATGACCAACTTGCTGAAGCAGATGCAATTGAATCAACAACAAGTTTAGCAAGCTCAACCTTTTCCAGCACAGCAAAGCCAACAGTTAATCCCACAGAGAGTTTGCAGAATTTGTGCTGATTATAGCCATTATACTGATGAATGCCCGCAACTCCAATAGGAAGACAACATGGTGGCATTCACTCATAACTTCTATGATCGCCCCAACCAAGGGTACAATCAAGGTGGAAATAATAACCATGGATGGCAGGACAATTCTAACCAGAATTGGAGGGACAACAATAATAAAGGAGGCAGAGATAATCAGGGAAATCAGAGGTGGAATAATAACAACAACAGGCAGCAGAACCAACCTTACAGAGCACCTCACCTGAGGCAGTCCCAAGGACCACAGAATACCCAATAGCAGACCTCTCAATTTACTCACCCTTCTTCATCTCCTAATGAAGAGCTACTAAAATTTTTTGAGCGAAGTCAACAGACCATGGAAAATAACATTTATGCCAGTCTGAATGGTCTGACCGCTACTTTGCAAGCTCTTGTGTCACAGATTGGATCAATGCAAAATTCCAATAACCAACCTTCAAGTTCCACTGGAATTCCCTCTCAACCATTACCTAATCCGAAGGGGGGCATTAATGCCGTCACCCTAAGGTCCGGAACTACACTGCAGGAGAGGAATCAGGAGGAGCCAAGCCCACCAGAGTACGCCTCAGCTGAAGAGGTCGTAGAAATAGAAGATGTTGAAGAGGAAGAGGACATATAGGACATAACTGAAAAAGAAGAAGCCCAACCACAGGAGGAAGCACCAAGAGGTGCAGACACTACAGAAAACACCACTCCTATTCCATTTCCACAACTTGCAAGGAAGCCCAGGAAGCAACTGGAACCCGATCCCAAAATGGTAGAAATATTCAAAAAGGTTGAGGTAACCGTTCCTCTTTTTGATGTTATTCAATAAGTACCTAAATATGCAAAGTTTCTATAAGATTTATGTATACATAAGGACAAAATTCATGAATTAGAAACTATTCCTGTAGGTAGTTCTATATCTGCTTTAATGGGAGGATTACCTGAGAAGTGTAGTGACCCAGGTCCTTGTATAGTTAGTTGTACTATTGGTGGAGTAGTAATTTATGATTGCATGTGTGATTTAGGAGCATGTTTTAGTATAATGCCTTTGTCTATATATGATATTTTGAGGCTCCCTCCCTTAAAAAGGTCGGCAGTTCGTTTTGTGTTAGCAGATAAAAGCATTATTACAGTGGCTGGAGTAGTTGAAGATGTTTTAGTGAACATTAAAGGGCTTACATTTCCCACTGATTTTTATATCTTGGAGATGCCCCCATAATGACTCAGATAAGCCATCATCAATCCTACTTGGAAGACCATTCCTGAAGACATCAAAATTCAAATTGGATGCTTTTTCAGGAACATACTCTTTTGAAATAGATGGCCGCATAGTAATCTTCAATCTGAATGGAGTCATAAACAACCCTCCAGAAGATCATTCTATCTTCCAGTGTGATGTCATAGATGAAACTGTAGCTGAAGTTCACAAGGAAGAGTTAGAAGAGAAGCACATTAATGACAAGTCATCTTAGCCTAGTTTCACTAGTCTTTTTCCTTTGTTTTCATTTAGTTTTATGCACTTTCTTAAGCCATAAGTAAGTCAATTGGGTTGAATTTCATGTTTCCTTTGATTCAATCAACCATGGATAAATTGATGCATTTTCATTAGTTTTTGTGCCATAATTGCTCATATGACAAGAAGAAGAATAACTCTAACGATTGTGGCATAGCTTTGATACAATTGTTGATTGATGATAGGTGAAATAAAGCTTGGGAGAAGGTTGCAAGAATGGGCTTGAAAAGAGGGATCAACGTTTGAGCTAACGTTTGCCTCAAACGTTAACTCAAGCGTGAGAAGCAGCTGAAGAACACCCTGGAGAAGAGCCAACGTTTGCGCCAATGTTTGCCTCAAACGTTGAGGCAAACGTTGGCTGAAGAAGAAGCAGGAGAAGGCAAAGTTTGCGCCAACGTTTGCGTCAAACGTGAGGTCAAATGTTGGCACCAAAAAGAATGAAAAAGAGCACTCCTGGGCACGGCAACGTTTGAGCCAACGTTTGCCTCAAACGTGAGGTCAACCGTTGGCTACATTTTGGCAAGGAAGAGCATGGAAAAGCACCCCTGATTGATGGTTTAGATGAACCACGTTTACGCCAACGTTTGCTTCAAATGTTGGGCCAAACGTTGGCCAAAAAGGGAGCCTGGGAAGAACCACGTTTGAGCTCACGTTTGACCTCAAACGTTGGCTCAAACGTGGATGATAGCAAGAAGGGTATCTGCATAATGCCTCACACAAGGGACGTTTTAGTCAACGTTTGCCTCAAACGTTGACTCAAACATCAATGGTTCATGGCCCGGTTCACAAATGGATTTCTTCCCAACACCAAGAGCAATCAACGGAGGCTATTATCAACCCAATTCCATCAAGACTAAAGGCCCAATTCAAGGCTTAATGATCATTTGAAGAAAGTGTATGAATAGCTTAGGATTTGAAGTTTTAAAGGAGCTTTTCTTTTTAGAGTTTTCTTTAAGAATTTTCATAGTATTCACAGTAGAGAGCTTTTGGGTTTTGAGTTTTGGAGATTCTGAGTCTCGAGGAAGGAGAATTAAATTCTCTTCCTCTTAGTTTTCTTGTTTTAAATTTCATCTACACTCGTCTTGAGTCTTGGGTGTTGAAGAATTGAGGAAATTCTGTCTCAATCTCACCTTGAGATCTCTTTGTTTTTCTTACTGCAACTTCTGGAAATTGAACTTGAATTTACATTCCTACATTGCTCTCTTCTTTAATTTGGCATTTGTTCTCTAAATTTGGATCTAAGAAGGCATTGAGATCTAGACTTAGTTATCTAGTCTCTTGGGTCCTGAGATCTATTGATTTCCATTTTAATTTCCTTGTTTAATTACTACACCAAGTTTATTTTCCTTTTAGTTTTGAGATCCGGTTCAATTAATTACATCAACTACTCTTCATTTTGTTAAGTTTTACTTTTCCCTGTTTAATTCCTGCAGATCCAATTCCCTTTCCCCTTTTATTTTTCAAGTCATTTATATTTCTTGCACTTTAAGTTTCTGCAATTTACATTACTTGCACTTTAAGATTCAGCTCTTTTTCTTTTTGTTCCCTTTAATTTCCTGCAAATCACCCACTCCCCTTTACATTCCATGCAATTTAATTCCTGTCAACACAATTTCACAAAATCAACACTTGTTTGCTTGACTAATTCAACCACTAAACTAAAGTTGCTCAATCCTTCAATCCTTGTGGGATCGACCTCACTCCCGTGAGTTTTATTACTAGATGCGACCCGGTGTACTTGCCGGTGAGTTTTGTGTCGGATCGTTTTCCGCACATCAAGTTTTTGGCACCGTTGCCAGGGATTGAAATAGATTGACAATGATTAAGTGAGGTGGTGATCTAGATTAAGCATTTTCTTTTATTTTTGGACTAGCACACTAACTGTTCGAGACTTTGTCTCTACTAACTCTAACTGCACTCAAGTTACAGAGTGCTCTGTTTTAGTTTCTGGTTCTATTTGTGTTTCTGATTTTGTGATAGGAGGAAAGAGCAATGAATCCACACCTTTTGATCCAGAAACATTTTGGGGGTTGAGGAAAGAGGCAAGAAATAGAAGGGAGAAATGCTGGGATTCAGAAAATCCCCACTTAGAGTTTCTCACCAGGGGATAAAGTGATATTAAACACCCAACCAATGAAGGTGCCTCCACAATTATCTGAGTACTATACTGTGAACCGGATCCTTCCACATGAACACCTAGAGATCATCAAAGAGGAGACTGGAAGGAAGTTCACAGTAAGAAGAGAAAAGCTGAGGCACTATGATTTTCAGCCTCCATGATCAAAGAATAAAGGATGTCAAGCTAGTGACAATAAAGAAGCGCTTGTTGGGAGGCAACCCAACCTGAGGTAGTTCTCTTTTCATAGTTATTTCAATAAAAAGATTAATTAGTTTTATCTATATTGCAAGAAGCTAAGTTTGGTGTTGCACACCAAAATAATTTAAAGGAGAGTGAAGGATTTTAAGTTTGGTGTTCCACCAAAAATCTAATTTAAAAATACATTTTTACCTTCTGCATAATCAGTGCCAGCTCCAAACACCAGAGAAGCTACTTAACAATTGTTTAGTTTTTAGTTCGAAGTCTGTTCTCTAGATCATAGCTTGCTTTTCTAGTTTATAGTGTGTTTTCTTACTAAGAGCACATGTGGTTTCTGCATATGAACAAATTACTATATAAGGAAAGGAACTAAGTTTGGTGTTCGCACACCAATCTAAGTTCAAGAGCCCACAAACATACATGCATGCTAACCATTTTAGAGTGCTTGGGAAACAAGCAACTTTCAAAGTTTATTGTAGGCAGTCACTTGAATCTAAGAAAGGATTAAGCACCATCAGCCAAAGAGACAAAGAGGGATACACAGATCAACAATGGCGCTGAGAAGGAGTGAAGCAAGTGAACCCCAACAGGTTGTATTGTTAAGTGACTCTCTTTTATTCAAAATTGTTATGATTGGAAGTGATATTGTACCCCTGTCTGTCTGCATAATATAGTTTTTCTATAACCTAATAATTGAGATGCTTGAATAATCACAACCCTATACTCTCCAAACTTGCTTGCACTCAATTTCTCGAGAAGGCATCACATGACAGTTCTTTGAAAAGAAAGATTGAGAAATTAAACAATTTTGAGGTAAGCAAAAGATTAGGAGAAGTGGTGGTTCTAGTTGTGTGATTACGTATTGAGGTTGCATACTTATGAAAACTTGCATGGGAGCTCATAGGCAGGACATAGAGTTCAAAGAAGTATTGTGGAGATTCTCAAACATTTATTGATCCATGAAGCAGGAAAAAAAAAAGGACCCAAGGCTCTGAGCATCAATTACTAGGCAGAAAAGAAAAAAAAAGAAACAAGAACTCAAAGAGTTATTATCCTAGTAAATGCTTGTGGTCAAATTGTGTCAAAGAGAGAGGCTTGAGTAAGTAAATCCTTAGGGGTGCTTTAACACCTAATACCTTAAAACCAACTGGTTTAGGAGTATTGATTGAAAGCTTATCTAAAGAGCCGCTTTGAGACATGACACTTAGAGTCAAGGCCAAAGCACAGCAACTATAAGCTGCTTCAAGGTGATTACCTATAGAGAGATCTCCATGATATCATTTGGGTGAAAGTCCTAGGACCTAAGACTTCCAATATGTAAGGACTAGTAAGCACTAAAACCCTTGCATGAACATATAATTTAGAGTTCACCCCACTGTCACTTAATCACTTCACTCACAGGACATTACAAGTTATTCTTCAATCCATCTTAGTCGAAGGAACCTTTGAACATAATTCTGTTCTTGCTTGGGGACAAGCAAGTTTTAAGTTTGGTGTTGTGATGACAAGTCATCTTAGCCTAGTTTCACTAGTCTTTTTCCTTTGTTTTCATTTAGTTTTATGCGCTTTCTTAAGCCATAAGTAAGTCAATTGGATTGAATTTCATGTTTCCTTTGATTCAATCAACCATGGATAAATTGATGCATTTTCATGAGTTTTTGTGCCATAATTGCTCATATGACAAGAAGAAGAATAACTCTCATGATTGTGGCATAGCTTCGATACAATTGTTGATTTATGATAGGTGGAATAAAGCTTGGAAGAAGGTTGCAAGAATGGGCTTCAAAAGAGGGATCAACGTTTGAGCTAACGTTTGCCTCAAACGTTAACTCAAACGTGAGAAGCAGCTGAAGAACACCCTGGAGAAGAGCCAACGTTTGCGCCAACATTTGCCTCAAACGTTGAGGCAAACATTGGCTGAAGAAGAAGCAGGGGAAGGCAACGTTTGCGCCAATATTTGCCTCAAACGTGAGGTCAAACTTTGGTGCCAAAAAGAATGAAAAAGAGCACTCTTGGGCACGGCAACGTTTGAGCCAATGTTTGCCTCAAACGTGAGGTCAAACGTTTGCTACATTTTGGCAAGGAAGAGCATGGCAAAGCACCCCTGATTGATGGTTTAGATGAGCCACGTTTGCCTCAAACGTTGGGCCAAACGTTGGCCAAAAAGGGAGCCTGGGAAGAACCACGTTTGAGCTCACGTTTGACCTCAAACGTTGGCTCAAACGTGGATGACAGCAAGAAGGGTATCTGCATAATGCCTCACACAAGGGACGTTTGAGTCAACGTTTGCCTCAAATGTTGACTCAAACGTGAATGGTTCATGGCCCGGTTCACAAATGGATTTCTTCCCAACACCAAGAGCAATCAACGGAGGCTATTATCAACCCAATTCCATCAAGACTAAAGGCCCAATTCAAGGCTTAATGATCATTTGAAGAAAGTGTATAAATAGCTTAGGATTTGAAGTTTTAAAGGAGCTTTTCTTTTTAGAGTTTTCTTTAAGAATTTTCATAGTATTCACAGTAGAGAGCTTTTGGGTTTTGAGTTTTGGAGATTCTGAGTCTTGGGGAAGGAGAATTGAATTCTCTTCCTCTTAGTTTTCTTGTTTTAAATTTCAGCTACACTCGTCTTGAGTCTTGGTGTTGAAGAATTGAGGAAATTCTGTCTCAATCTCACCTTGAGATCTCTTTGTTTTTCTTACTGCAACTTCTGGAAATTGAACTTGAATTTACATTCCTACATTGCTCTCTTCTTTAATTTGGCATTTGCTCTCTAAATTTGGATCTAAGAAGGCATTGAGATCTAGACTTAGTTATCTAGTCTCTTGGGTCCTGAGATCTATTGATTTCCATTTTAATTTCCTTGTTTAATTACTACACCAAGTTTATTTTCCTTTTAGTTTTGAGATCCGATTCAATTAATTACATCAACTACTCTTTATTCTGTTAAGTTTTACTTTTCCCTGTTTAATTCCTGCAGATCCAATTCCCATTCCCCTTTTATTTTTCAAGTCATTTATATTTCTTGCACTTTAAGTTTCTGCAATTTACATTACTTGCACTTTAAGATTCAGCTCTTTTTCTTTTTGTTCCCTTTAATTTCCTGCAAATCACCCACTCCCCTTTACATTCCATGCAATTTAATTCCTGTCAACACAATTTCACACAATCAACAGTTGTTTGCTTGACTAATTCAACCACTAAACTAAAGTTTCTCAATCCTTCAATCCTTGTGGGATCGACCTCACTCCCGTGAGTTTTATTACTTGATGCGACCCGGTGCACTTGCCAGTGAGTTTTGTGTTGGATCGTTTTCCGCCCATCACACATTAGACAAGGTCCAAGTGTGGGGACCCTCTTGACTGACAATGAGGGCACCTCAGCATTTTCACAAGCTCCAGACAATCCAGAGCCTACCCATGATCAGAAGTTGGAACTGAAACCTCTTCTTTCACATCTCAAATATGCTTATCTTGAAGATGAACAGAAGTTCCCCGTTATCATTGCAAGGGAACTCACTTCCCAACAAGAAGAGCAGTTACTTGATGTATTGAGGAGGCATAAGAAAGCAATTGGGTGGAGTTTGTCAGATATAGTAGGCATCAACCCTCAAGTATGTGAGCACAGAATTTTTTTAGAAGAGGGAGCAAGACCTGTCCGTCAACCCCAAAGAAGATTGAATCCCACTATCTTGGAAGTTGTCAAAAAGGAAGTGACCAGACTATTGGAAGCAGGTATCATCTATCCCATCTCAGACAGTGAATGGGTTAGCCCAGTACAAGTGGTGCCCAAGAAGTCTGGAGTCACTACAGAATGCTTGGAGAGTCTGCATTGATTACAGGCGTCTCAACCAAGCTACTCGTAAGGATCACTACCCACTTCCATTCATTGATCAAATGCTGGATCGCCTGTCAGGTAAATCACATTATTATTTTTTAGATGGTTACTCATGTTATTTCCAGATTCATATAGCTCCTGAGGATCAGGAAAAGACCACTTTTACATGTCCTTTTGGGACTTATGCTTACAAGAGAATGCCCTTTGGCTTGTGCAATGCACCAAGTACTTTCCAAAGGTGTATGATGAGTCTTTTCTCTGATCTTATTGAGGACTGTATGGAGGTTTTTATGGATGATTTTAGCGTTTATGGTGATTCTTTTAGCCTTTGCTTAGATGGATTATCTAGAGTATTAGATAGATGTGTTAATACAAACCTTGTATTGAATTTTGAAAAATGTCATTTTATGGTGAAACAAGGGATTGTATTAGGACATGTGGTATCTAATACTGGCATTTCTGTAGACCCAGCAAAGGTGAATGTTATTTCTAGTTTACCTTACCCCTCTTCTGTGAGGGAAGTCTGTTCGTTCCTGGGCCATGCAGGTTTTTACAGGAGATTTATTAAGGACTTTAGTAAGGTAGCACTTCCCTTATCCAGATTACTACAGAAGGATATTGAGTTCGAGTTCAGTGAAGATTGTAAGCAAGCGTTTGATAAGCTGAAGGCCGCCCTGACTCAAGCTCCAATTGTGAGAGGATCAGACTGGAGCCAGCCATTTGAAATCATGTGCGATGCTTCCAACCATGCAGTAGGAGCAGCGCTGGCTCAGTGCGAAGGTAAGGATCCTTTTGTTATTGCTTACGCGTCTAAGACTTTAGACGCTGCCCAGTCCAATTATACTACTACTGAGAAAGAGCTTCTTGCTATTGTTTTTGCTCTGGATAAATTCCGAGCTTATTTACTTGGTACTAGAGTAGTAGTGTATTCGGACCATGCAGCTTTAAAGTATCTATTATCTAAAAAGGAGTCCAAACCAAGGCTCATACATTGGATACTGTTATTACAAAAATTTGATTTAGAAATAAAGGATAGGAGTGGTAACCAGAATTTAGTGGCAGACCACTTGAGTCGCCTTGAGCACATTAAGGATGATTCTGCTCCTATAAATGATAATTTTCCATTTGATAACCTGCAAGCAGTATCTGAGGTATCTCCCTGGTATGCACCTGTAGCTAATTATCTAGTTAGCCGCACATTTCCTCCTAACTTTTCTAAGCATCAAAGAGACAAGCTGAAAAGCGAGTCTAAATATTATATATGGGATGACCCATATTTATGGAGATGTGGTGCTGATCAGGTAATTAGACGGTGTGTGCCTCAATCAGAATTCCAATCCATCTTAGAGGCCTGTCACTCATCTGAGAGTGGAGGACATTTTGGCCCTCAAAGAACTGCTCGAAAAATCTTGGACTGTGGATTCTAGTGGCCTACTCTTTTTAGAGACGCTGCTAAATTTTGTAAATCTTGGCCCCCATGCCAAAAATTTGGTAATATATCCAGGAGGGATGAGATGCCTCAACAAATTATGCTTTTCTGTGAAATTTTTGATGTTTGGGGCATTGACTTCATGGGTCCATTTCTAAATTCTAATGGTTATTTTTATATATTATTAGCTGTGGACTACATTTCCAAATGGGTGGAAGTAATTCCTACCCGCACTGACGATGCTAACACTATTGTTTCCTTTGTGAGAAACCATATTATCTGTCGCTTTGGATCCCCACGAGCAATCGTGAGCGATCAAGGTACCCATTTTTGTAACAGGAGACTAACAGGACTAATGAAGAAGCATGGGATAATTCATAAGGTTGCAACAGCATACCATCCTCAGATTAACGGGCAAGCCGAGGTGTCGAACAGAGAGATAAAGCGTATCTTGCAGAAGATAGTCAAACCTCACAGAAAGGACTGGAGCACTGGTGCACAAAATCACAATCACACTTTTGTAATTCTGCACAACTAACCAGCAAGTGCACTGGGTCGTCCAAGTAATACCTTACGTGAGTAAGGGTCGATCCCACGGAGATTGTCGGCTTGAAGCAAGCTATGGTTATCTCGTAACTCTTAGTCAGGATATCAATAACTCTGAGATTTAATTGTAAAAAGTAAAAGAACATGAAATAAATACTTGTTTTGCAGTAATGGAGAACAGGTTGAGGTTTTGGAGATGCTCCATCTTCTGAATCTCTACTTTCCTACTGTCTTCTTCTTCAAGCACGCAAGGCTCCTTCCATGGCAAGCTGTATGTTGGGTTTCACCGTTGTCAATGGCTACCTCCCGTCCTCTCAGTAAAAATGTTCAACGCGGTCTGTCACAGCACGGCTAATCATCTGTTGGTTCTCGATCATGTCGGAATAGAATCCAGTGATTCTTTTGTGTCTGTCACTAACGCCCCACAATCACGAGTTTGAAGCTTGTCATAGTCATTCAATCCTTGAATCCTACTCAGAATACCACAGACAAGGTTTAGACCTTCCGGATTCTCAAGAATGGCCGCCAATGGATTCTAGCTTATACCACGAGGATTCTGATTAAGGAATCCAAGAGATACACACTCAATCGAAGGTAGAACGGAGGTGGTTGTCAGGCACACGTTGATAGGTGAGAATGGTGATGAGTGTCACGGATCATCACATTCATCAGGTTGAAGAACAAGTGGTATCTTGGAATAGAACAAGCATGATTGAATGGGAAAAACAGTAGTAAATGCATTAATCTATCAAGACACAGCAGAGCTCCTCACCCCCAACCATGGGGTTTAGAGACTCATGCCGTAGAAGATACAAAATGAAACGTGTAATGTGTCATGAGGTATTGATACAATAGCAAAAAGGTCTTATTTATAGAGAACTAGTAGCCTAGGGTTTACTGAAATGAGTAAATGACGTAAATATCCACTTCCGGGCCCACTTGATGTGTGCTTGGGCTGAGCATTGAAGCATTTTCGTGTAGAGACTTCTCTTGGAGTTAAACGCCAGCTTTTGTGCCAGTTTGGGCGTTTAACTCCCACTTTTGTGCCAGTTCCGGCGTTTAACGCCGGGAATTCTAATGCTGACTTTGAACGCCAGTTTGGGCCATCAAATCTTGGGCGAAGTATGGACTATTATATATTTCTGGAAAGCCCTGGATGTCTACTTTCCAACGCAATTGAGAGCGCGCCAATTGGGCTTATGTAGTTCCAGAAAATCCACTTCGAGTGCAGGGAGGTCAGAATCCAACAGCATCTGCAGTCCTTTTTCAGCCTCTGAATCAGATTTTTGCTCAGGTCCCTCAATTTCAGCCAGAAATTACCTGAAATCATAGAAAAACACACAAACTCATAGTGAAGTCCAAAAAAGTGAATTTTAAATAAAAACTACTAAAAATATAACAAAAACTAATTAAAATCTACTAAAAACATACTAAAAACAATGCCAAAAAGCGTATAAATTATCCGCTCATCACAACACCAAACTTAAATTGTTCCTTGTCCCCAAGCAACTGAAAATCAAATAGGATAAAAAGAAGAGAATATACTATAGACTCCGAAATATCAATGAAACTTAGCTCCAATTAGATGAGCGGGACTAGTAGCTTTTTGCCGCTGAATAGTTTTGGCATCTCACTTTATCCTTTGAGGTTCAGAATGATTGGCATCTATAGGAACTCAGAATTCAGATAGTGTTATTGATTCTCCTAGTTTAAGTATGTTGATTCTTGAACACAGCTACTTTATGAGTCTTGGCCGTGGCCCAAAGCACTTTGTTTTCCAGTATTACCACCGGATACATCCATGCCACAGACACATAACTGGGTGAACCTTTTCAGATTGTGACTCTGCTTTGCTAGAGTCCCCAATTAGAGGTGTCCAGGGTTCTTAAGCACACTCTTTTTGCTTTGGATCATGACTTTAACCGCTCAGTCTTAAGTTTTCACTTGACACCCTCACGCCACAAGCACATGGTTAGGGACAGCTTGGTTTAGCCGCTTAGGCCAGGATATTATTCTTGTAGGCCCTCCTATCCACTGATGCTCAAAGCCTTGGATCCTTTTTATTTTTACCCTTACCTTTTGGTTTAAAGGGCTATTGGCTTTTTCTGCTTGCTTTTTCTTCTTCTCTTTTTTTTTTTGTATTCACTGCTTTTTCTTGCTTCAATAATCAAATTGATGATTTTTCATATCCTCAATAACATTTCTCCTTTTCCATCATTCTTTCAAGAGCCAACAAATTTAACATTCTTTAAACAACAAATTCAAAAGACATATGCACTGTTCAAGCATTCATTCAGAAAGCAAAAAGTATTGTCACCACATCAAACTAATTCAACTAGTTTCAAAGATGAATTCGAAACCCTGTATTTCTTGTTCTTTTGTGATTAAAGCATTTTTCATTTGAGAGAGGTGATGGATTCATAGGACATTCATAGCTTTAAGACATAAACTTTAAATTTTATTAATCATGGAATAAAGACAAGACTCAAAAATAAATATAAGAGAAGACCAATAATAATAGAAGACAGAAAAATAAAAACAGAAATTTAAATGACTCTAAAATAGGTTTCTACTAATAAAGGTTATCACAGAGTTAGGACTCAACAACCTTGATTTTGAGAAGTGGATGCTCCCTCAATTTGTGGGGTGTTTTACCCTTCAAGGGAGAGCTTTTGGCGCTTTAGCTCTTGTAGCTCACGCCCCTGCTTCTCTTGTTCCTTCAGCAATTTACAAAGCATGCAGTTTTGATTATCCTGTTCTTCCTTGATTCGTTCCATGGCTTCTTGCAGCTTGGCAACAGATGCTTCTAGGCGGGCCCAGTAGTCAATTTCAGGAAGTTCAGGGAGGAATTCCTGCGCCCTCCTCTTGATAGAGTTGTCTTGCATTTGTCCTTCCATTGACTTCTTGGTGATTGGATGATCAATTGGGATGAATTCATCTACTCCCATCCTCACCCCAGCATCTTTACATAGAAGAGAGATTAAGCATGGGTAAGCCAGTTTGGCTTCAGTGGAGTTCTTGTTTGCAATTGTGTAAATCTCACAAGAAATCAGATGATGAACCTCCACTTCTTTTCCCAGCATAATACAGTGAATTATCACTGCCCTCTTGACAGTAACCTCAGAACGGTTGCTAGTGGGCAATATAGAACGCCCAATGAAGTCTAGCCAACCTCTTGCAACTGGTTTGAGATCTCCCCTCTTGAGTTGGTTTGGAACACCTTTTGAATTGGTTATCCACTTAGTTCCAGGGAGGCATATGTCCTCTAGAACTTAGTCCAACCCCTTATCTGCTCTCACCATTCTCCTGTTAAAGGAGTCAGGATCATCTTGTAATTGAGGTAGTTTGAAGACCTCTCTTATTTTGTCCAGATGGAAGTAAATAGTTCTACCTCTGACCATGGTCCTGTAAGTATGGAAAGCAGTTCCAGTCATTCTCTGCTTATCTGTCAGCCACAGATTTGAGTAGAATTCCTGAACCATGTTTCTTCCAACCCTTGTCTTAGGATTGGCTAGAATTTCCCATCCTCTGTTTCAAATTTGCTCTTGGATCTCCAGATATTCTTCTTCTTTCAGATCGAATTTAACTTCCGGGATCACTGACCTTAGACCCATTATTTTGAGGTAATGGTCCGCATGTTCTTTGGTTAAGAATCTCTCTTGACTCCAAAAATTCCTTGGAGTATTCTCTTTCTTGCCTCTTGAATTGGATTGTTTTCTCTTAGGAGCCATGATCTTGATGAGCCTTAGCTTAGTGATCACAGAAAAGCACACCAAACTTGGAGGTTTGCTTGCCCTCAAGCAAAAGAAAGGAAATGAGAGAGAGAAGAGGAGAAGCAAATTCGAATGGTGAAGAGAGGGGGATGGCCGAATGTGTATTTATAAGGGAAGGGGAGGGATTTCGCAAGTTTTGGAAGAGATTTGAGAAGATATGGAAATAATTTGAGAAAATACTTGAGTTTTTGAAGAATATTTGGAAAGGATTTGAAAGAGATTTGAAAAATAATTGAGGAAATTGTTGAATTTTTGAAATGTGAGGGTGAATGATGAAAATTTGTAACATGTTTATGTAGGAAATTATGTGTCAAAACATGAAAGTGTGAAAAAATTTGAAGTGGAAAGAAAAATCTCATTCCTCTGCCTTTCTGGCGTTAAACGCCCAGAATGGTATCCATTATGGCGTTTAACGCCCATTTGGTGGCCATTATGGGCGTTTAACGCCCAGCCAGGTGCCCTGGCTGGCATTAAACGCCAGAAACCCCTTTATCACTGGCCGTTTTGCTGAACGCCCAGGATGCTACAATTCTGGCGTTAAACGCCCAGAATGGTGCCCATTCTGGCGTTTAACGCCCAAAATGGTGCCTTTACTGGCGTTAAACGCCCAGAATGGTATCCATTCTGGCGTTTAACGCCCAGAGTGCCCCTTACTGGCATTTTCTTGCTAGCAAGCTTCTTTTCTCTGCTTTTTTCACTGAATCCTTCTGTAACTCTGTGAATTCCTTCAATTTTGATGATCAACCTTAAAGAATATATATTAAACTTCTGTTAAGTAAATCAAATAACCTTCCAATGAATGGGTTGCCTCCCAGCAAGCGCTTCTTTATTGTCTTTAGCTGGACCTCTGCTGAGACTCATTCAAGCCTCAGCTTTGAGCATTCCTGCTCAAAATTGCTTTCAAGATAATGTTTGATCCTCTATCCATTAACAATTAACTTTTTGTCAGAATCAATATCTTGAAGCTCAATATATCCATATGGTGACACTCCTGTAATCACATACGGACCCCTCCATCGGGATTTCAGTTTTCCTGGGAATATTCTGAGCCTAAAGTTGAAGAGTAGAACTTTTTGTCCTGGCTCAAAGACTCTGGATGACAACTTCTTGTCATGCCACTGCTTTGCCTTTTCCTTATAGATTTTGGCATTTTCAAAGGCACTGAGTCTGAATTCCTCTAGCTCATTTAGCTGGAGCAATCTTTTTTCACCAGCTAACTTAGCATCCAGGTTTAGGAATTTGGTTTCCCAGTAGGTTTTATGCTCCAGTTCCACGGGCAGATGACAGGTCTTACCATACACAAGTTGGTATGGAGAGGTTCCTATAGGGGTCTTGAATGTTGTTCTATATGCCCATAGAGCATCATCCAAGCTCCTTGCCCAATCCTTTTTGCGGGCAATTACAGTCCGTTCCAGGATTCTTTTTAGCTCTCTATTAGAGACTTCAGCTTGCCCATTTGTCTGTGGATGATACGGAGTTGCCACATTGTGGTTAATCCCATAACGGACCAAAGCAGAAGACAACTGTTTATTGCAGAAATGAGTGCCGCCATCACTGATTAGTACTCTGGGAACACCGAACCTACTGAATATGTGTTTCTGGAGGAATTTTAGCACGGTCTTAGTATCATTATTTGGTGTGGCAATTGCTTCTACCCATTTAGATACATAGTCTACTGCCACCAGAATATAAGTGTTTGAGTATGATAGTGGGAAAGGACCCATGAAGTCAATACCCCATACATCAAACAACTCAATCTCTAAGATCCTTTGTTGAGGCATGGCGTAACCATGAGGCAAATTACCAGCTCTTTGGCAACTGTCACAGTTACATACAAACTCTCAGGCATCCCTATAGAGAGTAGGCCAGTAGAAACCACATTGGAGGACCTTAGTGGCTGTTCGCTCACTTCCGAAATGTCCCCCATACTGTGATGCATGGCAATGCCATAGGATCTTTTGTGCTTCCTCTCTACGTACACATATTCGAATCATTCCGTCTGCACATCTCTTAAAGAGATATGGCTCATCCGATAGGTAGTACATGGCATCTGAAATTAATTTTTTTCTTTGCACCCTGCTGTACTCCTGGGGTATGAACCTCACAGCTTTATAGTTTGCAATGTCTGCAAACCATGGTGTTTCCTGAATGGAAAATAGTTGCTCATCTGGAAAGGTCTCAGAGATCTCAGTAGAGGGGAGGGACGCCCCAGCTACTGGTTCTATCCGGGACAAGTGATCAGCTACCTGGTTCTCTGTCCCTTTTCTATCTCTTATTTCTATATCAAACTCTTGCAAAAGCAACACCCATCTTATGAGCCTGGGTTTTGAATCCTGCTTTGTGAGTAAGTATTTAAGAGCAGCATGATCAGTGTACACAATCACTTTTGATCCTACTAAATAGGATCTAAACTTGTCAATGGCATAAACCACTGCAAGTAACTCTTTTTCTGTGGTTGTGTAATTCTTCTGTGCGTCATTTAGAACACGGCTAGCATAATAAATGACGTGCAGAAGCTTGTTGTGCCTCTGTCCCAACACTGCACCAATGGCATGGTCACTGGCATCACACATTAGTTCGAATGGTAATGTCCAGTCTGGTGCAGAGATGACTGGTGCTGTGACTAGTTTGGCTTTCAGGGCCTCAAACGCCTGCAGACACTCTGTGTCAAACACAAATGGTGTGTCAGCAGCTAGCAGGTTACTCAGAGGTTTTGCAATTTTTGAAAAATCCTTTATAAACCTTCTGTAGAATCCTGCATGCCCTAGGAAGCTTTTGATTACCTTAACATTGGCAGGTGGTGGTAATTTTTCAATTACCTCTACCTTTGCTTGATCCACCTCTATTCCTTTGCTTGAAATTTTGTGACCAAGGACGATTCCTTCAGTCACCATAAAGTGACATATCTCCCAGTTTAAGACTAGGTTAGTCTCTTGGCACCTTTTCAGGACAAGTGCTAGATAATCAAGACAGGAGCTGAATGAGTCTGCAAATACTGAAAAGTCATCCATGAAGACTTCCAGGAACTTCTCTACCATATCAGAGAAGATGGAGAGCATGCACCTCTGAAAAGTTGCAGGTGCATTGCATAGACCAAAAGGCATTCTTCTGTAGGCAAATACGCCAGAAGGACAGGTGAATGCTGTTTTCTCTTGATCTTTAGGGTCACTGCAATTTGATTATAGCCTGAATAGCCATCTAAAAAGCAGTAATAATCATGACCCGCTAGTCTTTCTAGCATTGGTCTATGAATGGTAGAGGAAAATGATCCTTCCTGGTGGCTGTATTGAGCCTTCTGTAGTCAATATACATATGCCACCCTGTAACTGTTCTTGTAGGAACCAGTTCATTCTTTTCATTATGAACCACTGTCATGCCTCCCTTCTTGGGGACAACTTGGACAGGGCTCACCCAGGGGCTATCAAAAATGGGATAAATAATCCCAGCCTCTAGTAACTTAGTGCCTCTTTCTGCACCACCTCCTTCATGGCTGGATTTAGCCGCCTTTGTGGTTGAACCACTGGCTTGGCATTATCTTCCAATAGGATTTTGTGCATGCATCTTGATGGGCTAATGCCCTTAAGATCACTTATGGACCATCCAAGAGCTGTCTTGTGTGTCCTCAGCACTTGAATCAGTGCTTCCTCTTCCTGTGAATTTAAAGCAGAGCTTATGATCACTGGAAAAGTGTCACCTTCTCCCAGAAATGCATACTTCAGGGATGGTGGTAGTGGCTTGAGCTCGGGTTTAGGAGGCTTATCTTCTTTCTGAGGAATTTTCAGAGGTTCTTTTACTTCTTCTGGTTCCTCCAGGTCAGGCTGAACATCTTTAAAGATATCCTCTAGCTCTGATTCGAGACTCTCAGTCATATTGATCTCTTCCACCAAAGAGTCAATAATATCAGTGCTCATGCAGTCATTTGATGTGTCTGGATGCTGCATAGCTTTGACAGCATTCAATTTGAACTCATCCTCATTAACTCTCAGGGTTACTTCCCCTTTTTGTACATCAATAAGAGTTCGTCCAGTTGCTAGGAAAGGTCTTTCTAGGATGAGAGTTGCACTCTTGTGCTCCTCCATCTCCAGCATTACAAAGTCAGTGGGAAAGGCAAATGGCCCAACCTTGACAATTATGTCCTCAATCATGCCTAATGGATATTTAATGGAGCCATCAGCAAGTTGGAGACATATCCGGGTTGGTTTGACTTCTTCAGTCAACCCAAGCTTTCTGATAGTGGATGCAGGTATTAGGTTGATACTTGTTCCAAGGTCACATAGGGTTGTCTTGGTACAAGCGCCCTCTAATGTGCATGGTATCATAAAGCTTCCTGGATCTTGAAGCTTCTCTAGTAAGCTTTTCAGAATGACTGCACTGCATTCTTCAGTGAGAAACACCTTTTCAGTTTCTCTCCAATCCTTCTTATGACTTAAGATCTCTTTCATGAACTTAGCATAAGAAGGTATTTGCTCAAGTGCCTCTGCAAACAGAATCTTTATTTCAAAAGTCCTGAGATAGTCTGCAAAGTGAGCAAATTGTTTATCCTATTCCGCTTGGCGGAGTTTCTGAGGATAAGGCATCTTGGCTTTATATTCTTCAACCTTAGTTGCTGCAGGTTTATTCCCTACAGAGGTGGTTGGAGAAGCCTTCTTAGAGGGGTTACTATCAGCACTCTCAGGTGTCTGATTCCTAATTGGCGTTTGAACGCCAGGATTGGGTACAGAATGGGTGTTTAACGCCAGCTTTTCCCCTTTTTCTGGCGTTTGAACGCCAGAAGTATTCCTCTCTGGGGTCTTACTGTCCTCAGAGGGATTTTGGGCAGTGGTTTGGTCATCCTCTGTCAGTTGTTCCTTTCTTGACTTTTTGCCATTTTGAGCTAAATTGTTCAATGTCTTCCCACTCCTTAGTCGAACTGCTTGGCACTCTTCGATTATCTGTTTAGATAGCTGCAGTTTTGTCTGATTCAACCGTGATTCTATATTTTTGTTAGCAATTTTAGTTTCTTGGAACATCTCTTTGAATTCGGCTAACTGTTTTGTCATAAGGAGTAATTGTTGATTAAGTTCAACAATCTGTTCTTGAGGATTAGGATCAGTAGTTACTGCCATGGCTTCTTCTTTTACAGAGGACTCACTGCTTGAGTATAGATGTTGATTTCTAGCAACCGTATCTATGAGCTCTTGAGCCTCTTCAATCGTTTTTCTCATGTGTATAGATGCACCTGCTGAGTGGTCTAGAGACATATGAGCTTTTTCTGTAAGCCCATAGTAGAAGATGTCTAACTGTACCCACTCTGAAAATATTTCAGAGGGGCATTTCCTTAGCATACCTTTGTACCTCTCCCAGGCATTATAAAGGGATTCATGATCCTCTTGTTTAAAGCCTTGGATGTCCAGCCTTAGCTGTGTCATCCTTTTTAGAGGGTAAAATTGATTCAGGAATTTATCTGATAACTGTCTCCATGTTTTTATGCTTGCTATGGGTTGGTTATTCAACCACCTCTTAGCTTGATCTTTTACAGCAAATAGAAACAGTAATAATCTGTAGACATCCTAATCCACCTCTTTATCACGTACTGTGTCAGCAATTTGTAAGAACTATGCCAGAAACTAAGTAGGTTCTTCCTGTGGAAGACCGGAATACTGGCAATTTTGCTGCACCATGATAATGAGTTCAGGATTTAGCTCAAAGCTGCTTGCTTTAATGGGCGGTATACAGATGCTACTCCTATATGCAGCTGTAATGGGGTTGGCATATGACCCCAGAGTCCTTCTGGACTGCCCATTCCCACTTAGGTCCATGATGGAGAAAGGGAGATGATCTTGATTTTATTTTTTTTGTTTTTATTTTATTTTAATTAAAAGTAACCGAAATTAATAAAATAAAATAAATGGAAAATAAAATTTCCAAAACTAAAAGAGAATAAAATCAAAGTAAATTGAAAACTAAATTAATTAATTGATTAAAAAGATTTTGAAAAGAGCAATCAAAAAGATATGATTGAAAATTATTTTGAAAAAGATTTGATTGAAAAGATATGATTGAAGAAATTAAAAAGATTTGATTTTTTTTTTTGAAAAAGATTTAAAAAAAATCAATTTTTTTTATTTGAACTTAGAATTTTGACTTGACTAAAAATTTCGAAAATTATGAGTAAAAAAGGAAAGGATATTTTTTTTATTTTTGAATTTTAATGAGGAAAGTGAAAAACAACAAAATGACACCAAACTTAGAAATTTTGAATCAATATAGAGAAAACAACAAAGAAAACTTTGAATGTCAAGATGAACACCAAGAACACTTTGAAGTTCAAGATGAACACCAAGAACAAATTTTCAAAATATTTTTAAGTAAATAAAAGCACAAAAGACACCAAACTTGAAATTTTTAGAAAATCAAACACAAATTTTCGAAAAATTAAAGGAAAACACAAAGAAGACACCAAACTTATAATTTTTTTAAAGGTAAAGAAACAACTTAGACTATGCAAATTCGAAAAATTAAGAGAAAGTAAAAGCATGCAATTGACACCAAACTTAAAATATGAAACTAGACTCAAATAAAAAACTCTAAACCAACAAAAATAAAATATTCCTAATCTAAGCAACAAGATAAACTGTCAGTTGTCCAAACTCGAACAATCTCCGGCAACGGCGCCAAAAACTTGGTGCACGAAATCACAATCACACTTTTGTAATTCCGCACAACTAACCAGCAAGTGCACTGGGTCGTCCAAGTAATACCTTACGTGAGTAAGGGTCGATCCCACGGAGATTGTCGGCTTGAAGCAAGCTATGGTTATCTCGTAACTCTTAGTCAGGATATCAATAACTCTGAGATTTAATTGTAAAAAGTAAAAGAACATGAAATAAATACTTGTTTTGCAGTAATGGAGAACAGGTTGAGGTTTTGGAGATGCTCCATCTTCTGAATCTCTGCTTTCCTACTGTTTTCTTCTTCAAGCACGCAAGGCTCCTTCCATGGCAAGCTGTATGTTGGGTTTCACCGTTGTCAATGGCTACCTCCCGTCCTCTCAGTGAAAATGTTCAACACGGTCTGTCACAGCACAGCTAATCATCTGTTGGTTCTCGATCATGTCGGAATAGAATCCAGTGATTCTTTTGCGTCTATCACTAACGCCCCACAATCTTGAGTTTGAAACTCGTCACAGTCATTCAATCCTTGAATCCTACTCAGAATACCACAGACAAGGTTTAGACCCTCCGGATTCTCAAGAATAGCCGCCAATGAATTCTAGCTTATACCACGAGGATTCTGATTAAGGAATCCAAGAGATACACACTCAATCGAAGGTAGAACGGAGGTGGTTGTCAGGCACACGTTCATAGGTGAGAATGGTGATGAGTGTCACGGATCATCACATTCATCAGGTTGAAGAACAAGTGGTATCTTGGAATAGAGCAAGCATGATTGAATGGGAAAAACAGTAGTAATTGCATTAATCCATCAAGACACAGCAGAGCTCCTCACCCCCAACCATGGGGTTTAGAGACTCATGCCTTAGAAGATACAAAATAAAACGTGTAATGTGTCATGAGGTAAAGATACAATAGCAAAAAGGTCTTATTTATAGAGAACTAGTAGCCTAGGGTTTACAGAAATGAGTAAATGACGTAAATATCCACTTCCGGACCCACTTGATGTGTGCTTAGGCTGAGCATTGAAGCATTTTTGTGTAGAGACTTCTCTTGGAGTTAAACGCCAGCTTTTGTGCCAGTTTGGGCGTTTAACTCCCACTTTTGTGCCAGTTCCGGCGTTTAACGCCGGGAATTCTAATGCTGACTTTGAACGCCATTTTGGGCCATCAAATCTTGGGCAAAGTAAGGACATGTAAAAGTAGTCTTTTCCTGATCTTCGAGCTATATGGAATTTACCTGACAGGCGATCAAGCATATGATCAATAAATGGCAAGGGGTAATGATCCTTGCGAGTGGCTTAGTTGAGACGCCTATAGTCAATGCAAACTCTCCATGAATTCTGTACTCTAATTGTCAGAAGCTCTCCATGCTCATTTGTTACTGTTGTTATTCCAGACATCTTGGATACCACTTGTACTGGACTGGCCCATTCGCTATCTGAGATGGGGTAAATGATATCTGCTTCAAGTAGCTGGTCACTTCTTTCTTGACAACTTCTAGGATGGTGGGATTCAGTCTTCTCTGAGGTTGACGGATGGGTTTCTCTACCTCTTCTAGGAATATTCTATGCTCACAAACCTAAGGGTTCATGCCTACTATATCCGTCAGGCTCCATCCGATTGCTTTCTTGTGTTTCCTCAGCATACTGAGTAGCTGTTCTTCTTGTTAGGAAGTGAGTTCCCTTGCAATAATAACTGGAAACTTCTACTTGTCCTCAAGGTAAGCATACTTGAGGTGTGAAGGGAGGGGCTTTAATTCTAATTTCTGCTCATGGCTAGGCTCTGGGTCATCCAGAGCTGGTGATAATGGCAAAGTGCCCTCATTGTCCTCTGAAAGTGTCCCCACACTTGGACCTTGTCCTGTGTACTTCTCTTCTAATTCCTCCTGCTGAACTTCAGCCACAGTTTCATCTATGATGTCACGCTGGGAGATAGAAAGATCATCTGGAGGGTGCTCCATAGCTCCATGTAAACTGAATTTCACTATTCTGCCATCCATTTCAAAAGAATAAGTTCCGGAAAATACGTCCAGCTTGAACTTTGAAGTCTTCAGGAATGGTCTTCCAAGCAGGATTGATGATGGCCTTCCTGAGTTATAGAAGCCAATGGGAAATGTGAGCCCCTTAATGCTCACTAATACATCTTAAGCAATTCCAACCACTGTAATAATGCTTTTATCTGCTAACACAAAATGAGCTGCCGACCTTTTTAAGGGAGGGAGCCTCAAAGTATCTTATATAGACAAAGGCATTATACTAACACATGCTCCTAAATCACACATGCAGTCAGAAAATATCACACCTCCAATAGTACAATTAACCATACATGGACCTGGATCACTACACTTTTCAGGTATACCTCCCATTAAAGCAGATATAGAACTACCTAAAGGAATAGTTTCTAATTCATATATTTTGTTTTTTTTTTACATAAATATTTTAGAAACTTTGTGTATTTAGGTACCTGCTGAATAACATCAAAAAGGAGAACAATTACCTCATCCTTTTTGAATATTTCTACCATTTTGGGATCAAGTTCCATCTGCTTCCTGGGCTTCCTTGCAATTTGTGGAAATAAAATATGGGGAGCGTTTTCTGCAGGGTCTGCCTCCCTTGGTACTTCTTTCTGTGGTTGAGCTTCTTCTTCTTCAACCATGTCTTGTATCTCCTCTTCCTCTTTAGCATCCTCTATTTCCACCACCTTTTCAGCTGAGGCGTGTTCTGATGGGATTGGCTCCTCCTGATTCCTCTCTTGCGGTGTGGTTCCAGACCTTAGGGTAAGGGTTGAGAAGGAATCCTATTGGAGCTTGCATGTTGAGTGTTTGAAGTATTGGGTGACGCCAGCTGAGAGATGAGAGCTTGTATAGCGGATGCTAGGCCATTAAGTGAACTTTCCATGTTCTTTTGTCCTTGCGCAATGGATTGAAGTGCTTCGTCACTCGGAGAGGAATTAGATTGAGTGATCTGTGGAACATGTTGTTGGTTGTGCTGTGGTCCTTGGGACTGCCTCAGGTGAGGTGCTTTGTAAGGCTGGTTCTGGTTCTGCTGCCTGTTATTGTTATTATTCCATCTCTGATATCCTTGATTATCTCTGCCTCCTCTGTTATTGTTGTCCCTCCAACTCTGGTTAGAATTATCTCTCCAACCTTGGTTGAAATTGTCCTGCCATCCATGGTTGTAACTGCGACCTTGATTGTATCCTTGATTGGGGCGGTCATAAAAGTTATGAGTGGCTGCCACAATGTTGTCTTCCTGTTGGAGCTGCGGACATTCATCAGTATAATGGCTATAATCAGCACAGATCCTACATACTCTCTGTGGGACTAACTATTGGCTTTGCTGTGCTTGTTGTTGACTCAACTTCATCTGCTTCAGTAAGTTGGTCATTTCGTATATACTCTGAGTCAGAGCAGTAGTTTCCTTGCTAGAAGATACCTCTGCAACAGATTTTGACCGGCTTTATTTTTGCCTGTGATTCTGAGTAGTTTCAGCTAAGTCGCTGATCAATTGCCATGCCTCATCAGTGGTCTTGTACTTTTTCATAGACCCATTGCTAGCACTTTTCAATGTGGTCTTATCTTGGGGCCTCATGCCCTGTGTGACGTAGCCGAGCAATACTATCTTGTCAATCATATGGTGGGGGCATGCGTCCAGAAGGTTGTTGAAGCGCTCCCAGTATTCATAGAGAGTCTCGGATTCGTCCTGAACAATCATGGAAATGTCTTTCCTTAGTTTATCGGTAACTTCAGCTGGAAAGAATTTTTCCAAAAATTATCTTCTAAGCGTATCCCAGTCAGAAATAGTTACCGCGGGTTGAGTGTAGTACCACTCTCTCGCCTTCCCCTGAAGAGAGAATGGGAAAGCTTTCAATAGAATAGAAGTTTCATCTGCACCATCACGCCTGACAGTAGAACAGGCTGCTTGGAAATCCCTAAGGTGCTTGATAGGCTCTTGGGCAGGTAAGCCATGAAACTTAGGCATCAAGTTGAGCAGTACAGTCTCTATTCCAAAATCTGTAGCCACTGCTGGGTGATGCGCTTGAATGGTTGCATTGTAAAATCAGGGGCTCCAGCCTCCTGGATAGTAACTCTTCTAGGTGCTGCCATGTCACTTGCACGTAAATCAACCGAATCAGAAGAAAGGGAGCTTGTTTCTTCCTTACGTGACATTTTAGATTCGCCTTCGGGGAGGACTAACCATCACCGAGCTTGCCTTATACGTGAAATAGTTCTTTCGATCTCAGGATCAAATACTGGCAAGCTTTGATCAGGAAGTGAACGCGTCATTTAAGGAAAGAAACAGGCAGCTCATAGTATCAAAATAAAATAAAATGCAAATAAATAAATTCCAATCAATAACTTAGCACGCTATTGCAACTCCCTGGCAACAGCGCCAAAAATTGACGTGGCGGAAATTGGCGAGTTAAGAAATTATTATAAGAAATTATTTTGTGACCACCCTTCTAAATTGATAAGCCAAAAATCCGCTTATCAATTTAGAAGGGTTGTCACAAAATTAGAATTAAAATACTGTGAGTATGAATCCGAGGTTGTCTCTCAACGAGTTGCAGAAAGATGTGCTATTTTATTAATCAGATGTTTTTCAAAAGGGGTTGAGTTGGATAGACAGAAAATTAAATCAGAGAATTTGTGTAATTTAAATAAAAACCTTGACCGGGAGTAGATTAGTTGGAAGCCCTATCCTTGATGGAGTTTTCCCAAGATCAATTGCTAATCTAAGGTTGCCTGCTCAGTTATCCTTTACCAGGTAAAGAAAAGTTAAGCAAGTTGGAAGTCAGTTTCTATTCACAAGTTCTAATCCTCTCCCTTAGGAAGGACTAGTGTCAGTGATTAGAGGGCGACCCAATGCTAAACCCAATTATAATTGTACTCTTAAGCATCCAACTCAAGATCCTCCTTTCAATCAACTCCCAATCAAGTTATGGAACTACTCCATCATTATGAATGTAAAATTCGCAAAACAAGAAAGGGAAGTAAAGAAAGACATGATAAATAATAATCGAAGGATCACTTAAAAATAAAAGTAGTTCTTGTATTAATAAATTCTAAAAATAATCCAATAGTAACTCTGAAGAAATTAAGAATATGAAAGAGTAATTAATAGGTAAGGAAACAAACTAGAATGATGAAGTCTTGACAGAGGTAATAACTCTTCTCAATATCCCAATCCAAAAAGCAATAAAAACAAAATCCTAAGAACTATGAATGTGTAGAGAGAATACCTAGAGGAGGAGTAAAAATCAGATCTAAAACTAAAATTACGCGGAATGAATGTTGTCATCTGGTCTCTGCATGTTCCCTGGCTCTAATCTGCTTTTTTGGGCCAAAAAATTGGTCAAAATAGGGACCAAAATTGCCCCCACCGAATTCTGCAAATTTTGCAGATCGCGCATGTCACGCGAGCGCGTCATCCATGCGTTCGCCTCATCCAGTGTTTTGCCTTGCCACGCGTGCACGTCGTCCACACATTCGCGTCACTCGTGTAGCTTCCAATTCACGCGTTCGCGTCAGGCACGCGAGCGCGTCACTGCAATTTCCTCTATTTCGCGAGGTCGTGTGAGCCATGCGTCCGCGTCACTTCTCGCTGGTCATCTCCTCAATTTCTTGTGTTCCTTCTATTTTTGCAAGTCTCCTTTCCAATCTCCAAGTCATTCATGCCTTATAAAGCCTGAAACACTTGACACACAGATCACGGCATCGAATGGAATAAAGGAGAATTAAAATACATAATTAAAAGTCTCTAGGAAGCAGTTTTCAACCATGGAGTAATTTTGGGAAGGAATTGTAAATACATGTTAAATTAATGAATAAGTGGGTAAAGATTCGATAAAACCACACAATTAAACACAATATAACCATAAAATAATGGTTTATCAATGTGTATTCATTCATTAAACATATGTTGATTGTTAGAAGAAGAGCAAGCCTTAGAAAGCAAGATTAATAGAGAATTGAGAGAATCAACCCTATACACTTGAGTGACTAGAGCAGATACACATCCGATGAGGGTTCGGTGCTCAATTCCTTGTTCCTAGCTTTCATGAGCTTTCTTCTTGCAAGTCTATTTGCACTTCATTTTGAGATTTTAATTAGTGGAATTCATGAGTTATCATACTATCTTAGCCCTACTTGTTTATATATATTCTTGGAGACTGATTTACTTTTAACCATGTAGGTAGAAACATTTAGTTGCATTCATATAGATAGGTTGCATTGCATGTTGCATTTAATAAATTCTACCATCCCTCTTCATCCCTTTATAGCTTCTCTTGAGCTTAGCATGAGGACATGCTACTGTTTAAGTGTGGGGAGATTGACAAACCCCATTTTTAGGGTTTATCTTGTGCTTAATTTTGTGGATTTTGTCAACTATTCTCACAGTTATTCATACAATTTGCATGGTTTTAAGATTCTTTCCTAATTTTGTGCTATGAAAGAAAACATGCTTCCAAGGCCTTAAAATCACTAATTTTTAATCGTCTCTTATTACCATTCGATGCCGTGATATGTTTGTTAAGTGATTTAAGAGTTTATACGGCAGGAATGGCTTAGAGGATGGAAAGGAAGCATGCAAAAGTGGAAGGAACACAAGAAAATGAAAATTTGAGAAGCTGATGCTGACGCGCACGCATGGATGATGCGTGCGCGTAAACGCGCCATACTCCAAGCCACGCATGTGTGTGACGTATCGCTTACGTATGACCAATGCATCTTCAAAGCGAGGCGTACGCGTGACGAGAGGATTTTATGTCGGTAAAGAATTTCACAAAAAATAGTTACGTTGTAAGTATAGTTCAAAACTAACAATGAATCCTCAAATTAAATTTTAATATGGTTGTCACTAGTTCAACCCCAATAAAATAACCGAGAGTATCAATCTCGGGTCGTTCTCCCTAGGAATTACAATGAAGTGCTTTATTATTGGCTACAAAGGAATGTTTTGGGATTTTTGTGATAAGGAACAAGAAATGTAAATAGCAAAAAGAAATAAGCTAACAACTAAGAAATCTCTGATGACAAGTCATCCTAGCCCATTTTAGCTAGTCTTTTTCTTTAGTTTTCATTAGAATTATGCACTTTCTTGAGCTACAAGCAAGCTAATTAAGTAGATTTTCATGTTTCCCTTGATTGAACCAACCATATGTGAATTCATGCCATTTCATGAGGTTTTGAGCTATATTTGTTGCATATTGTGGAAGATTGAATACCTCATGATTTTGAGCAAAGCTTTGATTAGTTTGGTTGATCAATGATAGGTGAAGAAGGCTTGGAGAAAGGTTGAAGCAAAGAGGAATGGCTAGGAGTGAAGAAAGGACAATGGAATAAGTGAAAATTGAACCGGGTTGCATGAAGTTAGCCCCAACGTTAGCCCCCTAACTTGGAGGCTAACGTTGGGCATGTAAATCACTCCCTGGAAGTGGCCAACGTTAGCTCCAACGTTAGCCCCCTAACTTGGAGGCTAACGTTGGAACTTGAGAGTTTCTCCCCTGGGCACCAACGTTTGCGCCAACGTTAGCCCCCTAATTTGGAGGCTAACGTTGGCACTTAAAATACAAAGGGGGAAGGCCAACGTTTGTGCCAACGTTAGCCCCCTAACTTGGAGGCTAACGTTGGCGCCACTAGCACCAAGCATTGCCAACGTTAGGGTCAAAGTTAGACCCCTAACGTTGGCACCAACGTCTAAACCAGGAAATCAAGCTTGCTGCTATGAAAAGTTAGGGGCAAAGTTAGACCCCTAACTTTGACCCTAACGTTGAGACCAACTTTGGCTCACTTCAAAAACCGGTTCAATTGGTTCACTTTGGTTCTTCTTCAAACTTCAAGAGCAATCAACCAAGGCCTCTTTCAACCCAATTCCACCAAGAGCAAAGGCCCAACTCAAGGCTTGAAGATCATTTTTGAAAGTGTATAAATAGGATAGAATTCAAGTTATTCGGAGAGCTTTCCTGGAGAGTTTTCCTTTAGAGCTTTCCTTTTAGAATTTTCATAATAGTTTTTGGGAAGCTTTTGAAGTTGAATTTCTTTGTTTCCTTTTACTTGCAATTCCATTTTACTTTTGTCTTGGATCTTGGATTGGAGAATTGAAGAAATTCTGTTTCAATCTCAATCTTGGATCTCTCTGTTTCCTTTACTGTTAATTGAATTAGCATTTCCGTTTCTGTTACTTGATCTTCATCTCTTTTCTTTGCAATTTACAATTTCCTTGCTATTGTTCTTGTTGGATCTAGGAAGGCATTGAGATCTAGACTTGGTTTTCTAGTCTCTGGGTCCTGAGATCTGAATTTCTCATTTTAATTCCCTGTTTACTGCTTCTTATGTTCATTTGCTTTTCTGCTTTATTTCCGGTTCAATCCCAATTCCCTTTCCCTCTTCTGTTTGATGCAATTTAGTTTTTCTTTGTTTAAATTCTGCAAATCCATTCCCCAATTCCCTTTACATTTCAAGCAATTTATATTCCTTGCACTTTAAGATTCCGCAATTTACATTTCTTGCACTTTAAGTTTCTGCCATTTAATTTCTTGTTCTTTAAGTTTCAGCAATTTATTTCTTGTTCTCGTTACTTCAATGCAATTTACATTCTGCAAGTCACACAATCATCAACCAAATCTTGATTCGCTTGACTAAATCAACCACCAAACTAAAATTGCTCAATCCTTCAATCCCTGTGGGATCGACCTCACTCCCGTGAGTTTTTATTACTTGATACGACCCGGTACACTTGCCGGTTAGTTTTGTGATGTTTTGTGAGAGATTCGTTTCTCATCAAAATATCTCATCAAGTTTTTGGCGCCGTTGCCGGGGATTGATTAGATTGACAATGATTAAGCGAGGTGGTAATCTAGATCAAGCACTTTTTCTTCAATTTTGACTAACCCACTAACTGTTTGAATTTTTGCTTAAGCTAACTAAAACTTCATTCTAGCAGTAGATTGAAGTGTAACTGGTTTGTGTGCTCTTATGTTCTGCTTGTATGTCAGGTACAAGAAAAGCCATACCCAATTTTCATGAACAAGACGAAAGAACTCTCAGGAGGTTAAGAAGAGCCGAAAGAGGGAAAAGTATTGTTGGAGAAGAAGAATCAGACGAAGAATTCCATGAGATGGAAGGAGATACATCTAATCCAGGAGGAGGAGTTAATAATCCACCACAACAGAGGAGAGTATTGGCTTCCTATACTTTTGCAAATGCTAGACATTGTGGAAGCAGCATTCTCACCCCTAATGTCAATGCAAATAACTTCGAACTGAAGCCACAACTCATCACATTGGTCCAGAACAACTGCTCATTTGGAGGAGGACCATTGGAGGATCCAAATCAACATCTATCTACCTTCTTGAGGATCTGTGACACTGTCAAATCCAATGGTGTGAATCCAGAAACCTACAAGCTTCTACTGTTCCCGTTCTCATTAAGGGATAAGGCTGCACAATGGCTTGAAACTTTTCCCCAAGGAAGTATCACTAGTTGGGATGACTTGGTGACTAAATTTCTAGCCAAATTTTATCCACCCCAGAGAGTCATCAGGCTGAAAACCGAGGTGCAGACGTTCACACAATTAGATGCTGAATCCTTGTATGAAGCATGGGAGAGGTACAAAGCCTTAATCAGAAAATGCCCTCCAGAGATGTTCAATGAATGGGATGTACTGCAAAATTTCTATGAAGGCCTGACATTGAAATCTCAGGAAGCATTAGATCATTCTGCTGGAGGTTCACTACAACTAATGAAAACTGCTGAGGAAGCTCAGAATCTTGTGGATATGGTGGCCAACAACCAATATTTCTTTGCTCATCAAAGAAGCCGCCAACCATCACAAAGAAGAGGAGTAATGGAACTAGAAGGAGTGGACTCAATCCTAGCTCAAAACAAGATGATGCAACAGCAATTTCAACAACAATTTGAGCAAATGGCCAAGAGGATTGATAGTCTCCAAGTTGCAGCAGTCAACACTAGCCAACCATCAACCACATGGGGACAGAGTGAAGAAACTCAAGAAGAACAACAACAAGAGCAAGTTCAGTATATGCACAACCAAGGACCAAATGAAGTGTATGGTGATACATACAATCCATCTTGGAAGAACCACCCAAACCTCAGATGGGGAGATAACCATACCCAAAACCAACAACCATGGCAGAGAAACTCAAACCAACACAACCCAAGAAACAACCAAAATCACAACCAGCAGCAGACTAACCAAAACCCCTACAGAAAACCTCAAAACAACTACCCCAACCTCAACCAATACCAATCTAATAACCAACCAACCAACCAAAATGCCTACCATCCACCACCCACATCTCATAACCCACCTCAAGTATCACCTGAAGCCCAAAGAATCACTCACTTGGACGCCATTATAGACAAAATGTTGAAACACCAAGAAATGGTAGCCAAGAATCAGGAAGCCTCTATAAAGAGCCTAGAGAGACAGATGGGGCAAATCTCCAAGCAAGTGTCTGTTGAGAGACCTTCCAACTCATTGTCCAGTGATACAATTCCAAATCCCAAGGAAGAATGCAAGGCAATACAATTAAGAAGTGGAAGAACTTTGACAAGCAACAATGACACTACAAGGAAGCAAGCAGAAAACATCAAAGAACCAACAGAGGACGAGAAGCAAACAAAGGCAGATGAGGATAAGGAGCAAGATGTGATGCCAAACAAAGACACTGAGAAACTCAAGGAGAGGAACAACCAGCCACATAGCTCAAAGGAAGTAGCTCAGGGGCAGCAGCAAATGGGAAAAAGCAGCACACCCCCACTGCCTTACCCTCAGAGGTTCAACAAAGAGATGAAAGATAAGCAGTTCCACAAATTCCTTGAGATTTTTAAGAAGCTGGAAATCAACATTCCCTTGGCTGAAGCACTTGAGCAAATGCCTCTATATTCCAAGTTTCTGAAGGATCTCATCAACAAGAAAAGAAGCTGGGATGAAAAAGAAACCATAAGGATTACTGAGGAATGCAGGGCCTTGATTCAAAAGGGGCTTCCTCCCAAGCTTGAGGACCCAGGGAGCTTCTTGTTGCCTTGCACCATTGGGAAATTGACAATCACTAAAGCAATGTGTGATCTCGGAGCAAGTATTAACTTAATATCATCCTCCTTGATGAAAAAGCTGCATATAGAAGAGGTCAAACCAGTACAAATGTCTCTGGAGTTGGTAGACAAGTCAATGGTATACCCCAGGGGTGTAATTGAAAATCTCTTGGTCAAGGTGGACAGTTTTATATACCCTGCTGACTTTGTGGTTCTAGAATCAAATGATGATGATGGTGACTCTGTTATACTGGGAAGGCCATTCTTGGCCACTGCTAGAGCTATCATAGACGTAGAGGAAGGGAAATTAACTCTCAGGATGCATGACCAGAGCATCACTCTGAAGGTATTACCAGAGGCACAATTCAGCAAGGAGAAGAAAGACTATGTGAAGAGTGCCCAGGAAAGTCACAGCAACATCCCAATGCTAAGGAATGTGCAAACTGATGAAAAAGCCCAAAAAGATGTTAAAGTACTGGCCACTGAGAAGGGGGGTTCCCAAGGAAAGCCTACAACCAGAAAAGAAAGATCAACAAAAGGAAAGATGAAGCGCAGAAACAAAACAAAAAGGGGTTGGAAGAATAGAAAGATTCCAACAGAGGGGCTTTCTAAAGGTGACAAAGTGCAACTGGTGTATCAACAGCTGGAGACAAATCAACAAACCGAAGATTACTACACTGTCAGCAACATACTATCATTAGAACATGCTGAAATTGAACACCAGAGAACAAAGAAGAGGATCACGGTCAGGGGAGACAAATTGAGGCCCTATAAGCACCAACCACCATAAAAGAAAGCTTCAATGTCAAGCTAGTGACAATAAAAGAGCGCTTGTTGGGAGGCAACCCAACCTGAGGTAGTTTTCTTTCCATAGTTATTTTAATAAAAAGGTTAATTAACTTCATCTATAATGCAAGAAGCTAAGTTTGGTGTTGCACACCAACACAATCTAAGGGAGAATGAAGGATTCTAAGTTTGGTGTTCCACCAAAGTCTTACTTAAAAGCACATTCTCACTTTCTGCATAATATAGGCTTCAAGCATACTAGATGAACTAGTTAGCCATTTTACTGCATTTCTTAGTTTCCAGTTCTATCACTTGTGAAAGAGAAAAAGAAATTATCACACATGGTTAACCGTGGGCAAGGTACTAAGTTTGGTGTTCCCACACCAAAGTAAGTTCAAAAAGCCCGCAAATAAATCATGAAAATTAACCATTGTTTCCAAGTGCTTGGGGAACAAGCAACTTTCAATATCATTGCAGAGGCCCATACAAGCTGTTAGAAGGATTAAGCATCATCAACCAAAGAGACAAAAGATGAACTTAAAGGCCAGCAATGATGATGATGAGAAGAAGGAAATCAAGCAAACTTCAACAGGTTGTATTGTTAAGTCATTGTTTTGCATCAAATATTGCTGTGATTGAAAGTTGGATTGTATCCTGATCTACCCTGCCTGTCTGCATAGTATAGTTTCTTTTCTATTTACCCCTGCCTGCATACATAGTATACTTTCTTTCTTTATAATTCAATAAGCAAGATGTTTGATCATTCACAACATTCTTATCTTCAAAACTTGTTTGCACTCAATTTCCAAGAAATGCATCACATGAAAGTTCTTTGAAAAGAAGGATTAAGGAATTAAACAATTTTGAGGCAAGCAAAAGATTAGGAGAAGTGGTGGTTCTGGTTATATGATTTTGTACTGAGGTTGCATGCTTGTGAAAACTTGCATGGGAGCTCATAGGCGGGACATGAAGTTCAAAGAAGTATTGTGGAGATTCTCAAAAATCTATTGATCCAAGAAGCAGCAAACAAAACAAAAGAAAGAAAAGAAAATACAAAAACAAAAAGAACATGGTCCAAGGCTCTGAGCATCAATTACTAGGCAGAAAAGAAAGAAGAAACAATGACTCAAAGAGTTGTTAGCCTAGTAAAATGCTTGTGGTTGAAGTGTGTCAAGGAAAGAGGCTTGAGCAAGTAAATCCTTAGGGGTGCTTTAACACCTAATACCTTAAAACCAACTGGTTTAGGAGTATTGATTGAAAGCTTATCTAAAGAGCCGCTTTGAGACATGATACTTAGAGTCGAGACCAAGGCACAGAAACTATAAGCTGCTTCAAGGTGATTACACATAAAGAGATCTCCATGGTACCATTTGGATGAAAATCCTAAGACCTACGACTCCCAATATGTAAGGACTAGTGAGCACTGAAGCCCTTGCATGAGCATATGATTTAGAGTTCACCCCACTGATACTTGATCACTTCACTCACTGCACTTTACAAGTGTTCCTTAATCCATCTTAATTGAAAGAACCTTGGAGCATAAATCTATTTCTTGCTTGGGGACAAGCAAGCTTTAAGTTTGGTGTTGTGATGACAAGTCATCCTAGCCCATTTTCGCTAGTCTTTTTCTTTAGTTTTCATTAGAATTATACACTTTCTTGAGCTACAAGCAAGCTAATTAAGTAGATTTTCATGTTTCCCTTGATTGAACTAACCATATGTGAATTCATGTCATTTCATGAGGTTTTGAGCTATATTTGTTGCATATTGTGGAAGATTGAATACCTCATGATTTTGAGCAAAGCTTTGATTAGTTTGGTTGATCAATGATAGGTGAAGAAGGCTTGGAGAAAGGTTGAAGCAAAGAGGAATGGCTAGGAGTGAAGAAAGGACAATGGAATAAGTGAAAATTGAACCGGGTTGCATGAAGTTAGCCCCAACGTTAGCCCCCTAACTTGGAGGCTAACGTTGGGCATGTAAATCACTCCCTGGAAGTGGCCAACGTTAGCTCCAACGTTAGCCCCCTAACTTGGAGGCTAACGTTGGAACTTGAGAGTTTCTCCCCTGGGCACCAACGTTTGCGCCAACGTTAGCCCCCTAACTTGGAGGCTAACGTTGGCACTTAAAATACAAAGGGGGAAGGCCAACGTTTGCGCCAACGTTAGCCCCCTAACTTGGAGGCTAACGTTGGCGCCACTAGCACCAAGCATTGCCAACGTTAGGGTCAAAGTTAGACCCCTAACGTTGGCACCAACGTCTAAACCAGGAAATCAAGCTTGCTGCTATGAAAAGTTAGGGGCAAAGTTAGACCCCTAACTTTGACCCTAACGTTGAGACCAACTTTGGCTCACTTCAAAAACCGGTTCAATTGGTTCACTTTGGTTCTTCTTCAAACTTCAAGAGCAATCAACCAAGGCCTCTTTCAACCCAATTCCACCAAGAGCAAAGGCCCAACTCAAGGCTTGAAGATCATTTTTGAAAGTGTATAAATAGGATAGAATTCAAGTTATTCGGAGAGCTTTCCTGGAGAGTTTTCCTTTAGAGCTTTCCTTTTAGAATTTTCATAATAGTTTTTGGGAAGCTTTTGAACTTGAATTTCTTTGTTTCCTTTTACTTGCAATTCCATTTTACTTTTGTCTTGGATCTTGGATTGGAGAATTGAAGAAATTCTGTTTCAATCTCAATCTTGGATCTCTCTGTTTCCTTTACTGTTAATTGAATAAGCATTTCCGTTTCTGTTACTTGATCTTCATCTCTTTTCTTTGCAATTTACAATTTCCTTGCTATTGTTCTTGTTGGATCTAGGAAGGCATTGAGATCTAGACTTGGTTTTCTAGTCTCTGGGTCCTGAGATCTGAATTTCTCATTTTAATTCCCTGTTTACTGCTTCTTATGTTCATTTGCTTTTCTGCTTTATTTCCGGTTCAATCCCAATTCCCTTTCCCTCTTCTGTTTGATGCAATTTAGTTTTTCTTTGTTTAAATTCTGCAAATCCATTCCCCAATTCCCTTTACATTTCAAGCAATTTATATTCCTTGCACTTTAAGATTCCGCAATTTACATTTCTTGCACTTTAAGTTTCTGCCATTTAATTTCTTGTTCTTTAAGTTTCAGCAATTTATTTCTTGTTCTCGTTACTTCAATGCAATTTACATTCTGCAAGTCACACAATCATCAACCAAATCATGATTCGCTTGACTAAATCAACCACCAAACTAAAATTGCTCAATCCTTCAATCCCTGTGGGATCGACCTCACTCCCGTGAGTTTTTATTACTTGATACGACCCGGTACACTTGCCGGTTAGTTTTGTGATGTTTTGTGAGAGATTCGTTTCTCATCAAAATATCTCATCAATCTCTTCGCAAGGAAATGAGAACTAGAAGTCCTATCCTCATTATCGTCATAAATTGTGACAAGAATTGTCCATTGCTCCCACTTAGTTAACCTCTAACTATGAATGAAAGTCAAGTAGATGGAATTGGCTCTTGTCCACAAGTCCTAGTCAAATCATAGTGAAAGACTAGCTTTAGTGGCATTCAAGTCAATGAGCAACTTCCAATTGCCAATCAACAAAAGAGTTTGATAACTGAAGCGTCTCCAATTACTCAACCCAAGTCAAGAGGAGAAAAATCTAACTCATGACTAAAAGAAACATTTCATCAAACACATAGAGGGCAATAAAAGTAAACATCATCAATTGCAAGAATTAAAGGAAGCTATAACTAATCAAAGTAAGAAATCAACAATAGAAGCCAAGGCAAACATTAAAAGACATGAAAACATAAATTGCATCAAAAGAGAATTGAAATCAACAAGAGAGTTCATAAACTAAAATTGACAAAATAAAGGAATTAACAAGAGAAGTAAAATATTAGAACAAATAAAGGAAAAAGGAAAATTAAAGCAAAGGAAAAATGAGATATAGATCTACAAGGAAGAAAACTAAGAACCCTAATCTAAAGAGAGGAGAGAGCCTCTCTCTCTAGAATTCTACATCTAATATAAAACTAAAGTGTGTATGGTTGGTCCTCCCCCATCCTCCGTCACTCCTAGCCTCTTATTTGCATACTGGGCTCAAAACTGGGCAAAAAGTCAGCTCAGAAATTGCCTCCAGCGATTTCTCTTTAGTGAGGCACGTGCCCTAGTCACGCGTACGCGTCAGCCACGTGTATGCGTCGCTTGGAGTATGGCGAATTAAGCGCACGCATCGTCCATGCGTGCGCGTCGGCATCAGCTTCTTAAATCTTTATTTTCTTATGTTCCTTCCACTTTTGCATGCTTCCTTTCCATCCTCTAAGCCATTTCTGCCTTATAAACTCTGAAATCACTTAGCAAACATATCACGGCATCGAATGGTAATAAGAGAGGATTGAGAATTAGTGATTTTAAGGCCTTGGAAGCATGCTTTCATTCATAGCACAAAATTAGGAAGAAATCTTAAAACCATGCAAATTGTATGAATAAGTGTGAGAAAAGTTGATAAAATCCACAAAATTAAGCACAAGATAAACCCTAAAAATGGGGTTTATCAAGGAGGCAACCCAACCCTATTTAGTTATTTCTATTTCTTTTTAATTCCTTAAATTTTTTTTAAGTTATTTCTTTAGGTTCATGATCATGTGCGGTAGTGGGAACAGAGACAAAAAGGTTCAGCAATGAAAATAGAACACTCTGGATAGAGTGTCTTGTTGGCGTTGAACGCCAGCCAGGGCTGAACGCCTAAATTTGGCAGACTTGCTAGTATTGAATGCCAGCCAGAGGCAGAGCTAGGACGTTCAATGACCCAATTGGCAGCATAGCTGGCGTTGAACGCTAGCCAAGAGCATAGTGTTGGGCGTTCAACACCCATGAAGACGGGCAGGGAATCTGAATTCCCTAGGCTCTCTGGACCAGTGGGTCCGACGGCATCTTTACCTACCCCACTTCTTCCCTCTTCTTTTTCACACTTCCCCATACACTCTTTCCTATAAACCCTAGCTGATAAACCCCTATTTTATGATGTATTTTGTGCTTAATTAAGTATTTTTATCAAATCGTCACCCACTTATTTCACAAAAATTTCATGGTTTTACTTTCCCTTCCTTATTTTATGATATATATGAAAACATGATTCCTATGTTTAAAAAATATTAAAATTTAATTATCCCTTATTACAATTCGATGTCGTGATTTGTGTGTTAAGTATTTTTAGGCTTCCTAGGGCAGGAATGGCTAAGAGGATGAAAAGGAAACATACAAAAATGGAAGGAAAGCACAAAAATGTAGTTTTGAATAAAAGGTAGCGACGCGAATGCATGGACGATGCGGACGTGTGCCTAGCAGAAAATGGCACCGACGCGTACGCATGGACGACGCGGACGCGTGCCTTGAGCAGAATGCAAATGACACGTACACGTGACCGACGCATACGCGTGACAAGGAAAAACTCCAAACCACGCGAATGCGTGACCCACGCGCACGCGTGACGGACACCACGTGCATGAATCTGCAGAAAACGCTGAAAGAGCTGAAGATTGATGGTTTAGAAGTTATAGAAAACTCTCATTGCAAGTATAGTTACTAAACCAAGCAATCAACCTTTCTTACAAAAGTTTTGGTTGTCACAAGTAACAAACCCCTTTTAAAATTGATAACCGAGTATTTAAACCTCGGGTCGTCTTCTCAAGGAACTGCAGGGAAGTATGTTCTTATTATTTGTTATAAAGATTGTAAATTGTGGTTTTTAAGATGAGGAACAAGTAATTTAAATTGCAATTGAAATAAGTGGAAGACTGTAAAGTAAATGAATAACTGTAAAATAAACTTTTGGCAAGGTATGAGAAATTAGAAGTCCTATCCTAGTTATCCTTGTCAATGATGATGAAGATTGAATCTTAATTCCACTTAGTTAGCCTTTACTTAAAGTAAAGAAAAGTCAAGTGACTAATTAGTTAGATCCTCAAATCCTAGTTAATCCCTAAGGAAAGATTGGGATTGTTGAAGTTCAATTCAATTAGCAAAGATAACGATTATCAACCATGCTTTGAGTTTGATAACTCCTGAGTTACTGATTTCTTAACCAAGACCAAAAGGAAAAATTAAATCTACTGGAATAAAAATATCTTCAGATTGGAAGCAACAGTAACATGAATAAAAGAAAGCAATAATAAACTGAAATACCTCAAATAACATTAATTCCAAAGAGTAATCTGTAACATAGAAGAATTCATAAATTAAATTGAAAAGATAAATAAAAAGGAATGTTGAACCTCATAAAAAGAGATAATCCTGAAAGCGAATAAAATCCTAAATCTAAATCCTAATCCTAAAGAGAGAGGAGAGAAACTCTCTCAAAACTAAATCTAAATCATGAATACAAACTAATTGGAGACTCTCCTTTGAATGGATGCATTCCCCCACTTCATAACCTCTGATCTGTGCCTTCTGGACTTAGATTTGGGCCAAAAAGGTCTTCAGAAATCGCTGGGAGCATTTTCTATAATTTCTGGTGCGTGGCCTCTGTCACGCGACCGCGTGGGTCACGCGGTCGTGTCATTTGGAGTTTTCCTTGCCATGCGGTCGCTTCATTCATGCGTCCGCGTCATATGCGTTTCGCTTATGGCGCGCGGTCGCGTCACTGCCATTTCGCGCTGGCATGCGGCCGCGTCGTCCATGCGATCGCGTCGCTGCTAGTTTCTTCAAAAACTTCGTTTTGTGCTTTCCTTCCATTTTTGTATGTTTCCTTTTCATCCTTTAAGTCATTCCTGCCTTAGAAGATCTGAAACTACTCAACACATGAATCACGGCATCGAATGGTAATAAAGGGAAATTAAAATAATTACCTTTAAAGCATAGGAAACATGTTTTTCACATACATCACATAATAAGGAAGGGAAAGTAAAACCATGCAATTAACATGAATAAGTGAGTGAAGGATTAAATAAATCACTTAAATTAGGCACAAAATATATCATAAAATATGGGTTTATCAACCTCCCCACACTTAAACAATAGCATGTCCTCATGCTAAATCCAAGATAAAGAGTAAGGTATGGTTGAAGTGGTGGAATCTCATGCAATGCAATTTATCCTAAATGCAACTACCTAAATGTATCATGCAATTCTAATTATTTTTTATTCACTTGTATATAAAGCTTACATGTAGTTGAATTAACTCACATTGATAATGATAAACTATGAACTTAGATAATGATAAAGCACTTTTACAATTGAGATGGGAAGGAAAAATATTTTATAAACTTGCAAGCCAATTAGTAATTTAACTAGAGATATATGTTAATGAGCTATTGAACCCTCACTGGATTTTGTGTTTACTCTCTAGTCCCTCAGTGTTTATTGGGTTAATCACTCTATTCTTCATTTTATCCTTACTTTCTATAACTTTGTTCTTCATCTAACCAATCAACAATTATAGAATATAGGCATACAAAAGTCATGAGGTCTTTAATTAAGGTTGTAATGGGGCCAAGGTAAAGGTAAGGGTATATGTATAAGGCTAAGTGAGCTAATTAAGCGAATCCTTGATTAGTCTAAGATCTCACCTAACATACATACTTTATAAAGTAAAGCTTCTTTACCTATTTTACCCATATTTTCCAACTTTTGATGTTACATGCTCATATTTCAATTTTTTTATTTTTATCCCATGTGCATTGCTTTATTTTTGCATTTGGGGAATTCTTTTGTATTCCCCTTTATTCAAAAAAAAGAAAAATAAATATTTTTTTTAATGCACATGGTAATTCAATTATTTTGATTTCACATGAGCATGCTTCCCAACAAATTTTTATTTTGAATTATTTTATTCTTTTTAACTTTCTACCCTTTGTTTTTATCATCCATGTTCCCAATAGGTTTCCCACACTTAAACAATTACCCAATTTCTATCTTAAGCTAACCAAGGATTCAACTTGGAATTTTTATTTTGTTTTTCTGCTTAAGACTAGTAATGTGGTTTGTATTTCTATTCTATAATCGGACATATAGATTAAAACAAAGTAAAGAACACCAGAATAAATAAGAAGGGCGAAACACACAGAAATAAAAATTATGGTTTGAATGTAACCATATAATTAAGCTCAAAACTCACAGGCTGTGTATTCTCTAACTCAAAAATCATATATCAGTTATATATGTCATGCAAGTAAAAATTAAGAGTTCCCATTATTCTCAATGTAATTCTTAAGGTGGCTCTAAAGTTTTAGTGTTTCTCCTTGATTAAATGTTGTTAACTAACTAACATGTAATGCCATATATACAAGGTGTGTGGATTGTTTATATTAAAGTCTCTAGTTTACTTCCTTTTTCTTTTCAATCTAAGCCAAACTATCATATGCTAAAAAAGGGTAAACTATACTAATTTATCCACATATTCTATAGCTAATAAGTTAGAATTGCAAAATAAACTAAACAGCTAAACTATGAACTAAGGTGCAAAATGCAGGAATAGAGTAAAAATATATGAAAAGAGTAATGTATAAGTGGTGAGAAAATAAAAATAAAAATAAAAGAGAAAAAATACAGAAAAATAGCAAAATAAAATAAAAAGAGTCTGTAGTGGTTCACCAAAAAATACGCCAGAGATGGCGACCTCTCCACACTTAAAATGAAGCATCGTCCCTGATGCTCACTCAAGCAGGGTGTGAAGGGGTGTCATCACTGGAAGGGTGGGTAGCTGGAGTCTCTGTGGTGGTGGTCTGAGGACCTGCCTACTACAGAGGAGGTGCTGACTGAATAGGAACCTCAGGGTCTGCAGCCTGAATCTGATGCGGGGCCTCCTGATGTGATGCAGCCTGCTCCGTGCCTGCCTGCTCAGCTTCTCTCTGGGGGTGGGTATCTGCCTCGTGATCATCCGCATCCTCCTCAGATGGCTCTGATGGTGTGTCAGGCTCGGAGGGGATGTCGTTGCCAGAACGGATCATCAGCTTCAGGTGCTCAGAGCGTCGCTTGCTGCGACGCTCAGGTCTCTCGTATCGGCACCGGTTGCGGCGCTCCATATGGTCTAGCTGTCAAAACAGGCGGTGAACTAGGTGATAAACTGGCTCTGAGGCAGGTGGAGGTGCAGTGGTGGTAGCAGGGGTAGCTGGGGTAGCTGTAGAGGAAGAGGGGCCGGCAGATGGTATGACTGTCTCAGCAGTAGCAGTGAGGAATGGAGGTTTGTAGCCCAAAGCCAGAAAGTTCCTGCTGTGAGGGATAATCTTCTTGCATTCTACAGTAGGTGGCTTCTCGTCAGCATCCTCCCAAGGCACGTCAGCTCGACGGCCTAGCTGTGTAATCAGATATGGAAAGGGGAGAGTACCTCGGACGTGGACCCTGGCCATGTAGTACCGAATGAAGCGTGGCATGTACAGGTCCTTACCCTCCAGCACATACCATAGGAGGGTGATCATAGCGGTAGGTATCTCAGTCTCATGGGTACTCAGCATAATAAAGTTGCTAAGTATCTGATGCCATAGCCGAGCCTCATCGTTCAAGTATGCCCGCTTGATTCCCTTAGGCATGGTGGTGTTCTGACCCATGACCCATGGAACAGTCAGGTCAAGGGCTATCCTTGCCTTGACGGCATCCCAGTAAAATTTCATGAAGCGCATGTCCTCCTCAGCCTTTTGATAACCATCCAGCTGATCGAATTTGGGCAGAAGCTTCAGAACATCCTCTATGGCCTCTTCAGTGACCAGTATCTACTTTCCTCTTAGGTTTACTGCATCTAGGGAAGTTTTGAAGTAACTGCAGTAAAATTCCCTTACCCAAGATGCATTGACCTCACTCAGGTTTCTCTCCAGAAAGAACCAGCCTCTTTGTTTGATCTGATCAGAGGTGTATTGCTGGAGTTCTTCTGGGATCTTCAGAGTCCTCTCCAGGTACAGGTTCTTGGAGTTTGCAAACACCGAATACTTTATCTCGCAGTATCGGTTTGCAAACTTAATGAGATCAGTAGCAGGGAGTAGTTGGTCAGCCTTCTCCTGCAGGGTAAAGTATTTCTCCAGCCAGGAGTCATCATGCATGAGGTCCAGGATGGACATGGAGGATTCTCCTCTTTTCTATTTGCCAGTTGTTGCCTTTCCTTTTCCCTTTCTCTGGGTGTCAGACATCTTGAAGAACAGAGAACCAGTATATAATAAAAACAGGAAAACAAGTAGGCAAAGCACAAAATAAGCATATAGTGGCAAAGGAGCAATAGAATAATGAAAAGGAGTTAAGTTAAAAGTCCGAGAATAAAATTTCACAATCCAAAATGTAAAAGGATTCATGTTAAGTAGGAAAAACCTCTGTCATGCCTTGGTTAAAATGTTAGAGAGAATAGTGAAAACCAGAAGAGATGTTTTGAAAGGTAAGTGGGTTAGGAATGAAAAAGAGGTTAGGAAGTTAAAATTAGTGAATCAGTAAAAAGTGGGTTAGAGTAAGTGGAATGATGAGCATTTCCTAAATAACGAGAATTCACAAATTAAAGCAACAGATAACTCAAATTCAAACAAGGAAGTTAAGGATGAATCAAATGAAAATAGCAAAAAGTGGAATTGAATCATCCAAGATGCAATTTATAAAACAGGAAATTAAAAAGAATAAGGAAGCTTGCCCTGTCATTCATGAATTGGTTTGGTAAAAGCTGAGTAAAGCAGAGTGCAAGTTTGCCAAAACCAAAACAGGAATGAAAATCAAAATAATTTCCAGAAATTTGGGCAGTATCCCGGCTAAAATTGGATGTTCCCGGAAAATAAATAGCAATCAGAATAGCTCATATGAATTAAAATATAGCTGCAATTACATAAATGGAATATGAACATGGAAAAGCAGTGTAAAAAGCAGCATGAAACAAGAAATTACAGCATATGAACAATACTAACATCACAGCAAAGGCAGAATTGTGAGAATTAGAAAACAAGAAACATGAACAGTGCAATTAAATAGGCCTAAATCCACTAACCACATCCTAAGCTACCTAACAACCTAGAATCCACTACAACATGCATAACTAACTAGCCTAATGATGAACAGAAACAGAAAAATATGTAATTAACTAGGAATTGAAAGAAGAGTGGCGTTCAGCGAAACTTGGAAGGCGTAGGAAAGAAAGTGGGGAAGAGAGGTGGCCGGGGGATGGTGGTGGTGGCGACTGATGCGGCAGTTGAGGGTGGTACGGTGGCGGTGAGGGCTGTGCGGAGGTAGGGGAGGGTTTTGGGGGGGGGGGTGGGTTAATGTGGATAGGGGGAAGGAAAGGAGGATGGAAGGGAAGGGGGTGTGGGTGGTGGTGGGTGGTGCGGCTGGGACGAGGCGGCGGCGGTGGCTGTGTGGCGGAAGGGGGTTTCGGGAAGGGTAATGGGTTTAGGAGGGGAAAGGGGGAAGGAAGGGAATGGGGTGTGGGTGGTGGGTGGTGGCATGGCGGTTTAGGGCAGCGCGGTGGAGGCGGTGGTTGCGGAGGGGGAGGGCAGTAGTGGTGGAGGGAAGAAGAGGAGAGGGGAAGAAGAAAGAGAGGGAAAAGAAAGAAGGGGGTGGCGCGGCGGTGCTGTCTGAGTAGTCGTCGGTGGTGCGGCGGCGAAGGGTGGCACGGTGGCGAAGGGCAGAGAGAGGGGGGTGTTTGCAGGGAAGAGGAAGGAGAAAGGGTTGGGGGGGCGCGATGGGTAGGGTTCGCGTCACAGGGGGTTAATAATTTTGAATCCACGCGATCGCGTAGGGCACGCGGTCGCGTGGCTGGGGTGGAATGGGGGTTGACGCGATCGTGTGGGTGGCGCGATCGCTTGGAATGGGTAGATGATGAATGATGCGATCGCGTGAGGCATGCGATCGCGTCGCTGGAAATGGTGCTAAACACACCATTCCAGCGTCGTTTCAGTGCAACTCTGTGTCTCCTATGGGGGTGGTGTGCAATCTATGCGACGCGATCGCGTCGCTCACGCTGCCGCGTAGGATTGGTGTTGTGCAAGTGATGCACGGAAAACTTGTCTCATAACAAATTTCCTTCGGCAAGTGTACCGAATTTTGTCGTCAAGTAAAAACTCACAATAGAGTGAGGTCGAATCTCACAAGGATTGATTGATCAAGCAACTTTAATTAGAGGAATGTTCGAGTTGAGCGAATCAGAATTTGAGTTGAGAATTGCAGAAAATTAAATGGCGGGAAAGTAAATAACAGAAAAGTAAATGCTAGAAATAAAGAGCTGAATGTAGATGACGGAAAGTAAATTGCAGAATCTTAAATGGGAATGGGGAAATTGCTCAGAAAAGTAAATGACAGAAATTAAAGAGAATGGGTAAGATCAGAAATGGGGAGTTCATTAGGCTCAGGAGATGTTGCATTCTCCGGATCAATTTCATTTTCATCTCTTCCTTAATCAATGCACTCATTGATCTCCTTGGCAATCTTAAGTGATCGAATTACAATTTCTTGGTCAATTGCTTGGTCAATTGCTCATGAGAAGAGATGAAGTATGGTCACTGATTATACCACATGCATTTCCCGAATCAAGTGTTGAGAGGATTATAGTCACATATCCATCCAAACCCAATTTGGTCCAGCATGAGAAAGCATTTCTAGCATGATCTCTTCATTCCTCTTTCATGGTTCAGAAGAGATCCAAGTATGAATAGCTTCTTTTCTAAGATAACTATCCAATTGGATGAAGATCGAAAGCTTTCAAGTAAAATCAAGAGAAAAGATAGAAGAAGAATAATGAAAACTAGTATTGATCCATCAAATTACAACAGAGCTCCCTAACCCAATGAAAGGGGTTTAGTTGTTCATAGCTCTGGAAAATGAAAACAAAGATGGAGAATACATTATGAAACTAGAAGTGCAGAGAAAGTATAATACAGAGAGTAGTTCTATGACAAGAGGCTCCCTATAATTTCCAACTCCCAATTTAATTCAAAGCTACTCCTATATATACTACTCTTCTGTTCTTCTAGTTGGCTCTTCAAGTCTTGGGTATGGGCCTTTGGATCTTGAGTTTGAAGCACTTCTCTTCTTCATTGGGCTTGGCTTTACTTGCAGAGAGAAAGTATAAAGTGGGCAGAGACTTTAGCTCAGGACGTTAGTGGTGTTAACGTTCAGTGAAAATATGGGTTCGAGAACGTTAGTGACAATCACCTTTTTCACTAACATTCCTCACCAAAGTAAGAGCCACGTTAACTTCAACGTTAGTGGCACAAACGTTGCCACTAACGTTGCCTCTATGCCCTTCGCACACGTTACTGGGACTTACCTTTCCCAGTAATGTTGAGAAGTCTCCCCCTTCCTTACGTTATAGTCCACATTAACTTAGTTAACGTGGCTCTTTTAACGTAGGCTTGCCAACCTTCGAGAACGTTAGTGACACTTACCATTGTCACTAACGTTCCAATGTGCCCCTATTGATGACAAGTCATCTTAGCCTAGTTTCACTAGCCTTTTTCTTTTGTTTTCAATTGATTTTATGCACTTTCTTAAGCCATAAGCAAGCCAATTGGGTAGATTTCCATGTTTCCTTTGATTCAATCAACCATGGATGAATTCATGCACTTTCATGAGATTTTATGCTATAATTGTCATATATTATGAAAGAAACACAATCTCATGATTTGGGGTATTGCTTTGATTGTTTTGATTGATTGATGATAGGTGAAAAGAGTTTTGAAGAAGGTTGAAGAAAGAAGGAATGGCTAGGAGCAAGAGAGAACAAAAAGCTTGAGCCAAAGTTTGCCTCAAACTTTAGCTCAAACTTTTGGAAGAATTGAAAACACCCCAGAGGAAAAAAGCTTGAGCCAAAGTTTGCCTCAAACTTTAGCTCAAACTTTTGGAGGAGAAAAGCTTGCGCCAACGTTTGCCTCAAACTTTTTGGCAAACGTTGGTGCCACACTTGCACACCTTGGAGGAGAAAAGCTTGCGCCAACGTTTGCCTCAAGCTTTTTGGCAAACGTTGGCGCCACACATATACACAAGGGGACCAACGTTTGAGCAAAAGTTTGACCTCAAACTTTAGCCCAAACGTTGATAGCAGCAAGTGAAGCCATCTGGTATAAAAAGTTTGAGTAAAAGTTTGCCTCAAACTTTTACTCAAACTTTTATGATTCTTGACCCGGTTCACAATGGGTTTCTCTCCAACTCCAAGAGCAATCAACAGAGACTCTTATCAACCCAATTCCATCAAGAGCAAAGGCCCAATTCAAGGCTTGAAGACCATTTGAAGAAAGTGTATAAATAGCTTAGGATTTAAGTTTTAAAGGGGAGTTTTTCCTCAGAGAATTTTCAGAACACTTACAGTGGAGAGCACCTTGACATTTTTGCATTGTTGTTTTTAGAATTCAAGAGAATTAGGGAGGAGAATTGATCTCTCTTCTTCCTTGTTCTTGTTTGAGCACTTTTTACTTTTCTTGTTTCGGATCTTGGGTGGAGAATTGAAGAACTTCTGTTTCAATATCACCTTGAGATCTCGTTTAATTTTCTGCATAATTGAATTTCCATTTCTGTTAACTGCTTCGGCTTCTACTCTTCTGCAATTTACATTTCTTTATTTCCTTTGCAATTGTTCTTGCTGGATCTAGGAAGGCAGTGAGATCTAGACTTGGCTATCTAGTCTCTTGAGTCCTGAGATCTATAGCTTTCAATTTCAATTTGCTTGTTTCGTTGTCACACCAAGCTTATTCTCATTTTCATTTAAGATCCGGTTTAATTGAATCCATCTTTTACATTCCTGTTTGTTGAATTTTTCTTTTCCTTCTTTAATTTATGCAAATCCAATTCCCAATTCCCTTTACAATTCAAGCCATTTACATTTCTTGCACTTTAAGATTCTGCAATTTACATTTCTTGCGTTCTAAGTTTCTACCATTTAATTTCTTGTTCTTTAAGATTCAGCACTTTATTTTCTGTTCTCTTTAATTTCATGCAATTTACCCATTCCCTTTACTTTCCATGCAATTTAAATTCTGTTAATCATAAATCACTAAACCAAATCTTGATTCGCTTGACTAAATCAACCACTAAACTAAAATTGCTCAATCCTTCAATCCCTGTGGGATCGACCTCAGTCCCGTGAGTTTTATTACTTGATGCGACCCGGTGCACTTGCCGGTTAGTTTTGTGTGTTTGGGATTCGTTTTTCGTTTTCCGAAAATACACATCACCTATTTCTCACGTTAGAGTCCACGTTAACTAGGTTAACATGGCTTCTAACGTGGCCAAGCTAGCCATCTCCAATGTTAGTGACAAAGTTGAGTGTCACTAACGTTGGCTCATCATTTCCTTATCCACGTTAACTAAGTTAACGTGGGAGTTAACGTGGCTCATAGTGGCTTGTGTGGGCTCATTCCAACGTTAGTGACAATGTTGGGTGTCACTAACATTGGCGATCTCCTCCCTTCTTCACGTTAACTTCCACGTTAACTAAGTTAACGTGGGAGTTAACGTGGCTTATTGGGGCTTGTGTGGGTTCCTTCCAACGTTAGTGACAATGTTTGGTGTCACTAACGTTGTCGACCACCTTGTTTCTTCACGTTAGCTTCCACGTTAACTAGGTTAACGTGGGAGTTAACGTGGCTTATTGTGACTTGGCCAACGTTAGTGATAAAGTTGAGTGTCACTAACATTGGCTTCCCCTTTACTTCTTAACGTTAGAGGCCACGTTAACCAAGTTAACGTGGCAACTAACGTGGCCACTTATGAGCTTGGTCCAACGTTAGTGATAATGTTAAGTGTCACTAACGTTGGCTCCATTTTCTTTCTTCCACGTTAGAGTTCACATTAACTTAGTTAACGTGACTCATAACGTGGGCAATGATGGCTTCGAGAGCGTTATTGGCAATTACTTTTCTCATTAACTTTGCAAGTTACTCCCATTCCACATTAGTGTTAACATTAGTGTAACTAACGTAGCCACTAATGTGGTTCTTCTTTGCTTCCTTTGTCCTGAAATCAAGCAATAAAGTGCATCAAAGTTCTAATCCAAGTCATGGGAAATGCAACATCCAATTTGTCATTAAATTCATGCAAAATCCTCATGAAATCATGTAAGGTGCACAATGTATGCTCGAATCAAGATGTAAGTGAATATCTACCTAAAACTAACTTATTTCCTAAGGAAATGCATGAAACTACCCTAAAAACAGTAAAGAAAAGGTTAGTAAAACTGGCCAAAATGCCCTGGCATCACAACACCAAACTTAAAGCTTGCTTGTCCCTAAGCAAGTACTGGAACAAGAGAATGATGAATGGAATGCCAAGAGAAATGAATCATTCTTGTGGAAGTCATGTCCCTGGTTTTATCGTGGTTTCATGCATAGCAACTTAGGTTCATTCCTGGCTTTCAGCCCTTTATCATGTCCTAGAATACTCACTGTGATTGAATCCCATGAGACTTTTATTCATTGATCCTTTTATTGTTATTTCAGGGCTTATTTTTGTTCTTAGGCTAAGTGCTATGTAAGGGGGCAACTCTTTAAAATAAGCTTTCAGCCAACACTCCCGAACCAGTTGGTTCAAGGTGCTAAGTGTTGAAGCACCCCTAAGGACTTACTTGCTCAAGTCTCTCCCCATACATACACACCACAGGCATATAGTTTATTTATTTTCTTTTCTTGAGACCTTGGTGTCCAGCACCTCTTTGGGTTACTAAATGCTCTGTAGTGAGGGTTACTCTTGATAGTGAAATTTCAGCTGATAATCCCGAGTTAGTTAACCCAAGTTACCAAGTGATAAGGCACCCCTAAGAGCTTATTCATCCAGGTAGATCCCTCATACAGGAGCACCATAGACACATGCCTCAAGATTAAAACCATTGGTGCCTAGCCTTATTTCTTACTCTTTTTCTTTTGTTTTTCAACCTTTATTGTTCTTTTCCCTTTTTCTTATTAGGATCTTCTTATTTAGCTAGTCTCGTGGGGTGTGTTCAAAGCATAATATTCATGACAGATAGTTGTCTTCCCACCTTGTGGTTGAACCAACTTAGCTAACTTATGACTATACCATAAACTCATGAACCTACTCCATAGTATGAACTCCTCTCTGGTTTTTAAAAAAAAACACTCATTCTCTTTTTATTTGATTTAAAGGGACAAACATACAAGTAAGCAAAGTAAGGGTGTAGTGACATAAAGACCAGCAAGCATAGACCTCTTCAACACAAAACTTAAGAGACAGAATTTAAAAAATTTAAACTAAAATGGAAGCAAGTTCTATTTCATACAAGATCTTCCTTATTTAAAGCATAGAGAAAGATGGACCAAAGAAGGAACTCCACCACCTTTTACTCTTGTGGATGCCCATGCTTTCCTCCTTGTTTGTCTTCTTTGTGTCCTCTTGCATTCCCTCGCATCCGTGCCAATCTTGCTTGCTTCCAATCCTCAAGTGCCTTCCTCACTGATTCATGACTCTCTTCCACCTTTTGTCTTTCTTCTCATGCTAATTCATCCCTCATTTCTTCATACCTTGTGATTCCTAGATGCAATATAGGCAGCTGTCCTACCAAGTAACCGAGCCTGGCTTGAGTATTTATATGATGCCCAGTCTCGCTCAGGTAAACTCCTTCTGTGAATGCCCTTTGCTCGTCCAATAGTTCTGCCTGTTCTATTTATCTTCGATGCATCTCATGTATATGTGCACCTTGATGTGCTTGGATGTTGATTACCCTCTGGATGGATTCTTGTTGCTCATTTTGCCTTTGTTCCATCCTGTGGAATATTTCACTCCATTGTTGTCCTTGACTCAGTTGCTGATCCATCATTTGCTTTTGCCACTCCCCTTGTTGAGTCATCAATCTTGAGAGTGACTCCTCTTGCTGCCCCATCATCTGTAGTTGAAGCTCTCTCTGTGCTCCTTGGCTTTCCAAATATTGTCGAGATAGCCCATCAATGGCTTCCTGCAATTCGTGCATATCCAAGGTGGCTGGTGCTTGCTCCTCTAAGACTTGTCCTTCCACTACTTGAGGGGCTGGCCTCTTCCTTTGCTTCCTTTGAGGCAGGGGGGATGCGGTAGCATGCATTCGTCGAACGGTTATTGGAATGCCCTCTTTTATCCACACGGGGTCCTCATCTTCAAACACCACCCCAGCTTTCTTGCATAGTCGGTAAATAGTGCTGGGGTAACCTAATGTTCCTCTTGAGTCGCTTTTCTCTGCCATTTTTCTAATGCCTTCTGCTATGAGTTCATGAACCTTGATCTCTCCTCCTTTGAGTATACAGTGTACCAGTGTGGCTCTCTTGAGATTCACCTCCGAGTTGTTCGCTGCTGGGAGGATGGACCTCCTTACAATTTCGAACCACCCTTTTGCTTTCGGGGTGAGATCTGCTCTCTTGATGAACCTTGGTCTCCTATCTGCATATCTTTCCAGTCAGCTCCTGGTACACAAATATCTTGCACAATCTGGTCATGATTAGGGTTGTTGTCCATTCTTGAATGGTAACTCTCTTCTTCAAATGGTATGGACCGCAGCTTTAATGCCCTCATGACACTCATGGGACCAAAATCCACAATCTTTCCTCTCACAAAGCTTGTATATGACTCATCTGCCTTATCATATCGGACTGCATTTGCATAAAACTCTCTTATAAGATTTGCATTCACCTTAATGACCGGATCAGTAAGGAGCTCCCATCTTCTCTTTTCTACCTTCTTTGTGATTTCGGGACACTCAGTTTTCCTAACTTGAAATCCCAGCTCATAAATGATCTCCTTATCCACCATCCACCCGTATTACAATGCATGGTGCAAGCTTCTAAATCTCTGTTCATCATACGGGTGTTGCTCCATAGGTTCCATTCCCTTCCTTCTTTTAGAGCTCGAAGATGCCATGAATGAGGGTTAATGTGTGAAGTTGGCAATGGTGTGGAGACTTTTGGTTGCTTAGGGTTGAATGCAATAAAGGGAGTGAAAGGGAATCCGAAATGGAGAGGTGTGAAGAGTGGGAATTTAAGTGTGAGGGGTACGTATGAACTAGGACTCACTTATATATGGAGATTGTGAGTGAATGGAGGGTGTGGATTGATGGAATGGTTGCTTGATGGACGGTTGGGGTTGTGTATGGAGAAAGGACAAGGATCATCACTTTATGAGGATTATTGGTTCGGTCTTCAAGAGTACCTCTCTTCAATGTTGCATGGCAACATTTTCCAATGCATTCCTTATTGAGACAAGTGTGTAGTTTTTCTTCATGAAGTGGCCGAACATTTCTCATTTAATTGTCCAATCAATCTCCTTCAATGTTCCTCTCCTTTTCCCTATAAAGATAAAATAAGAAAAGTAAGAATTAATATCATAAAAAAAATTTGAAACTTTACGGCTAGAATAATAAAAAGAAGAAAAGATTTTGTTTATTCATGAACTCCAACTAACTAACTAACTGTGTATCCTTATATGCACATTGGTGGCACCATGGGGTGACACCAAACTTAGTTTGGAGCACTGTGATGAAAAGTTCTGTTCAAAGCTCCAAGACTAGCATGCTCTGAGTTGCATCCATGCTTTCTTGGCATGCTTTGAACACCAAACTTGTTCTTCACTATATACTGCATAACAAGGATTTCACCAAGTGTTTGTCGAGTTTAGGTTGGAATTCATGAATATTGACTTATTCACTATTAAAAGCATATAAAACATGGGTTACCTCCCATGAAGCGCTTCTTTAGCGTCACTAGCTTGACGTTTCTCCTTCATCAGGGAGGTTGATAATGCTTCAAGTCCTCCCCTCTTGCCTTTGACTTATATCCATTGGTTGTATCAATGATCTCTACATGTTCTAAGGAGAGAACTCTGTTGATAGTGAAGACCTTAGGTAACTGAGATGGTACAGTGGGGAGATTAGGGGGGATATCTGGGAAGTAAGCTGAGATCACTTTATCCCCTGGAGAGAAGTCTTCCGTAGGGATCTTCTTGTTCCTCCACCCCCTTGGTACCTTCTTCTTTGTCCCTTTTGATGTTGCCTTGCTCTTGGTGACTTTTTCTTCTAAGGGAATTTTGTTGTTGTCTTCACATGTCTCTGGTGGTTTAGGTTCCTCCAGCTTTTCCTTGAGTTGTGACAACTACTTATTTCCTTGTTCATCAACCAAGGGCTTTCCCAGATGGGCTGGTTGTGCTTCAGTGCTTGCTTCCTCTGTCAGCATCTCATTATGATCTTTGCTTGGTTCTTTGTTCTCTTGGTCTGATTCTTGTGAGAGTTTGAAGACATTAAAGCTGAGTCGTTCATCATGGATCCTCAATATTAGCTCCCCTCGCTCCACATCTATGAGTGCTCTGGCTGTAGCTTGGAATGGTCTTCCCAATATGATTGGGTGAGTGTGACTCTCTTCCATGTCCAAGATGACAAAGTCTGTGGGAAGAAAGTACTTCCCAACCTTTACCAATACATTTTCCACCACTCCTATTGCTTGTTTTTGAGTTTTGTCTGCCAGCCTTATGACTACATCTGTGGGCATTATCTCATTGATCTTCAGCCTCTTCACCAGGGATAAGGGCATTAAGTTGATGCTTGATCCCAAATCGCAAAGTGCTTTATCAAACATTGTTTCTCCTATGGCACAGGGGACATGAAAACTCCCTGGATCTTTTCTTTTCGTAGGCAACTGTGGTTGAATGAGGGCACTACACTCCTTGTTCATCACTATAGTTTGGCCTCCCTTGAGTGAGCTTTTCCTGGGAAGCAGCTCCTTCATATACTTGATGTATGCAGGCATTTGTTGAATAGTCTTGTTGAATGGTATGTTGACATGCAGAGATGCAAACAAATCTAGAAACCTTGAGTATATTCTCTTCTCCACAGCACTATTGAGCAGTTGGGGAAAAGGTGCATAGAGTCTCAGCAGCTCCTGTTGTGAGATTTCTGGTTCTTGATGATCTTTTTCCTTCTTCTCTACTGAGGTATCTTCAGGTTGTTCTGAAAGCTTGCTTGGCTTGTCCTCAGTCTCCTTATCACTTATAGTGACCATCTTGCAATCTTCCCATCTTACTTTCTTTGTTTCACCTCTCGGATTCTTCTCTGTGTCACTTGGGAATCCATCTGTGGGTTTGGGAATTTGCTCAGAGAGATACCCCACTTGAGATTCCAACCTCTATATTGTGTCTTCCTGGTTCTTGAAACTGGCTCGCACTTCATCCATGAACACCTTGTTGTCTTGAATCTCTTTGCCTATGTGACGTTGGTTATTTTTGCCAGTAAAGAATTTCATAAAAATAGTCGCGTTGTAGATATAGTCTGTAAACTGACAGAAATCCCTTCGTACAAATGTTTTGGGTGTCACAAGTAACAAACCCCTTTAAAAATTGTTAACCGAGTATTCAAACCTTGGGTCGTCTTCTCAAGGAACTGCAAGGAGGTATGTTCTTAATATTGGCTATAAAGATTATAATCAGGGTTTAGGACGTGAGAAGCAAGTGATTTAAATGACAAGTAAAGTAAATGGCAATTAAAATAAATAATTACTGTAAAGCAACTTTTGGCAAGGTAAGAGAAATTAGAAGTCCACTTTGTTATCTCTCTCAACAATAATGAAAGTTGAATTTAAATTCCACTTGGTCAACCTTTACTAAAGTAAAAGTAAGTCAAGGGACTAATTAAATTGGCATTTGAATCCTATTTATTTCCTAGGAAAAGGTTGGGATTACTAAAGTTCAGCTCAATTAGCAAGATAACGATTATCAATTAAGTTGAGTTGATAACTGTTGGGTTACTGATTTCTTAACCAGGACCAAAAGGGGAAAAAGTAAATTGCTGGAATAATAGTATTCTTAGATGGAAAGCAATGGTAACACAAATTAAAGAGAAAGCAATCAATAACTGAAATACCTCAAATAATCATTAATTCAAATCTTAACATGGAAAGAATTCATAAGTCAAGCTGGCAACATTTATAGATAGCATTAAAGTAAAAAGTAGCATAGAAACATAATTTAAAGTAAATATTAAACCTGGATCGAGCGTCACTCTTAGAAACTAAGAGAAGTCTTAAATCCTAATCCTAATCATAAGAGAGAGAGGAGATAACCTCTCTCAATCTAAATCTAAAGCATGGAAAGTGGAAATTGGCGAGCTCTCCCTGAATAGATGCGTTCCCTCACTTCATAACCTCTGGTCTATGCCTTCTGGACTTGGATTCGGGCCAAAAAGGGCTTCAGAATTCGCTATGAGCGTTTTCTGCAATTTTTGGTGCGTGGCCTCTGTCACGCGTTCGCGTGGGTCACACGGTCGCGTCATTCGGAGCATTTCCTTGCCACGCGGTCGCGTCAGTCATACAGCCGCATCGCTGCTGATTCGTGCTTGGCACGCGATCGCTTCGTCCATGCGATCGCGTGGATGCCAGTTTCTTTAGAAGCTCTGTTTTGTGCTTTCCTTCCATTTTTGTATGTTTCGTTTTCCATCCTTTAAGTCATTCCTACCTTAGAAGATCTGAAACTACTCAACACACTAATCACGGCATCGAATGAAAATAAAGGTAATTAAAATAATTAATATTAAAGCTTAGGAAACATGTTTTTCACATACATCACATAATGAGGAAGGGAAAGTAAAACCATGCAATTAATATGAATAAGTGGGTGAAGGATTGAATAAATCACTCAAATTAAGCACAAAATAACTCATGAAATATGGGTTTATCAACCTCCCCACACTTAAACAATAGCATGTCCTCATGCTAAATCCAAGGTAAAGAATAAGGTAAGGTTAAAGTGGTAGAATGTTATACAATGCAACCTATTCTAAATGCATCTACCTAATTGAGTCATGCAATTCCAATTTTTCCACTCATATATAAAGCTTACATGTAGTCAAGTTAGTTCACATTCTCAAGGAGTCATGTATATGTATAGCCAATCCTTAAATAATGAAGCATTTTAGCAAATGAGATGAGAAAGAAAACATTGTACAAACTTGCAAAACAATTAGTAATTTAAGTACAAATATTTTTTGATGAGTTATTGAACCCTCACTGGATTTTGTGTTTACCCTCTAGTCACTCAGTGTTTATTAGGTTTATTCACTCTACTTTTCTTTTTATTCTTACTTTCTATAGCTTTGTTTTTCATCTAACCAATCAACAATTATAAAATATAGTCCTACCAAAAAGTCATGAGGTCTTTAATTAAGGTTGTAATGGGGCCAAGGTAAAGGTAAGGATATATGTATAAGGTTAAGTGAGCTAATAAGTGAATCCTTAATTAGACTAAGATCTCACCTAACATACATATCTAGTGAAACAAAACTTCTTTACCTATTTTCCCATATTTTCCCAATTGTTGTTACATGCTCATGTTTCAATTTTATTTTTATCCCATGTGCATTTTTGCATTGGGGAGTTCTTTTGTATCCCCTTTTATTAAATGCTGAAAAATAACTTTTTTTTTTATATATGAACATGGTAATTGAATCACTTTGATTTCTCATGAGCATGCTTCCCAAATTTTATTTTATTTCTTTTAACTCTTCTACCTTTTGTTTCTATCATCCATGTTCCCAATAGGTTTCCCATGTTTTAATCTATTCATAATTTTCTATCTTAAGCTTACCAAGGATTCAACTTGGGATTTTATTTTGTTTTTTCTGCTTAAAGCTAGTAGTGTGGCTAAATAGAATAAAAGGGATTTTAAAGGCTCAAGGGGGCTGATAAGGGTGATGTGAAAAGGTAGGTTATTTTGGGGTAAGTGAGCTAAAATCAAATGATGGCCTCAATCATTCTCTTGGTATGTATCTATATTCTATATTCTATAATTGGACATATAGATTAAAGCAAAGTAAAGAACATCAGAATAAAAAGAAGTGAAACACACAGAAATGAAATTATGGTTTGAATGCAACCATACAATTAAGCTCAAGACTCACGGGCTGTGTGTTCTCTAACTCAAGCATCATATATCATTCATATATGTTATGCAGGTTTAGTTAAAAATTCCCATTATTCTCATAAAAAAAATTATTTAGGGTAGCCTTTAAAGTTTTAATGTTCCTCCTTGATGAAATGTTGTCAACTTAACTACATCATGTAATGCTATATATACAAGGTTTATGGATTTAAATCTGTTATGTTCAATTTCCTAGCTTACTTCCTTTTTATATTTTTCAATTTAAGCTATACTATCTTATGCTAAAAAGGGTAAACTATACTAATTAATCCACTAATAAGTGAGAATTACAAACTAAACTAAATAACTAAAATAAACTAAATGGCTGCAATATGAACTAAGAATGCAGAATGCAAAAATAGAGTAAGAATACATAAAAGGCAGCAATGTATAAGTACTCAGAAAATAACAGTAAAAAGAAAAATACAGAAAAATATCCAAAATAAAAGAAAAAAAGATATAGTGGTTCACCAAAATAAGAACACCAGAGATGGCGACCTCCCCACACTTAAATGAAGCATCGTCCCTGATGCTCAGTCAAGCCGGGTGTGAAGGGGTGTCATCACTGGTAGGGATGGCAGCTGGAGGCTCCGTCGTGGTGGTGGGCTGAGGGTGTGGCTGCTGTAGAGGCGGGGCTGACTGGATCGAGATCTCCGGATCTACAGCCTCTATCTGGTGCATAACCTCCTGATGCGGGGTAGCCTGCTCTGTGGCTGCCTGCTGATGGGTCTCCTCCTGGAAATGAGTCTCCTCCTCGTGCTCATCTTCCTCCTCCTCTGATGGCTCAGATGGTGTGTCGGGCTCAGAGGGGATGTCACCACCCTGTCGGATCATCAGCTTCAGATGCGAATAGCATCGCTGGCTGCGACGCTCCAATCTCTCATACCGGCGCCGGTTACGGTGCTCCATCTGATCAAGTTGTCGGAATAGGCGGTGCACGAGGCGGTATACGGGCTCAGAGGCAAGTGAAGGTGCAGAGGTAGTAGTAGGGACAGCAGTGGCAACTGTGGATGAAGAGGGTCCAGCAGACGGTGGGACTGTCTCATCAGTAGCAGTGAAGGGTGGTAGTCTGTAGCCCAAAGCTAAGAAGTTCCTGCTGTGAGGAATGATCTTCCTGCAATCCGCCGCTGGTGGTCTCTCATCGGCATCCTCCCATGGCACGTCAGCTCGACGGCCTAGCTGTGTAACCAGATACGGAAAAGGGAGGGTGCCTCGGACGTGGACCCTGGCCATAAAATGCCGGATAAAGCGTGGCAGATAAAGGTCCTTTCCCTCCATCACACACCATAGGAGGGTGATCATAGCAGCCGGGATCTCCGTCTCGTGAGTACTCGGCATCACATAATTACTCAAGATCTGGTGCCATAACCGAGCCTCATCATTTAAGTACGCCCTCTTGATCCCTCTAGGCATGGTGGTGTCCTGACCCATCTCCCAAGGAACAGTCGGGTCCAGAGCTATCCGTGCCTTCACAGCATCCCAATCAAACTGCATCTGGCGCATGTCCTCCTCAGCCTTTGAATAACCATCAGGCTGATCGGACCTGGCTGGGAGCTGGAGAATGTCCTCTAAGGCCTCTTCAGTGACCAAAATTTGTTTTCCTCTCAGGTTTATGGCATCTAGGGTAGTGAGGTAATAGTTGCAGTAGAATTCCCGGACCCAAGATGCGTTAACCTCTGTCAGTGTTCTCTCCAGAAAGAACCAGCCCCTTTGCTTGATTTTCTCAGTGGTGTACTGCTGGAATGCTTCTGGAATCTTCAGAGTTCGCTTCAGGTATAGATTCCTGGAGTTTGCAAAAGCCGGGTACTTCAGCTCAAAGTACCGGTTTGTAAATTTTATTGGATCATTTGCAGGAAGCAGCTGGTCAGCTTTCTCCTGCTGTGTAAAGTTCTTCTCCCGCCATGAGGAATCATGCATGAGGGCAATGATGGACTGAGATGAATCTCCTCTCTTGCGCTTGCCAGTGGCTTTGCCTTTACCTTTCCTCTGTGTGGCAGACATCCTGAAAAATGGAAAACCAGGAAATGGATAAAAATAAGGAAGCAAATAGGCAAATAAACAAAGAAAAATCAAAGCGGCAAAAGAGAATTAGAAATAGGTAAATGAGTCAAGTAATGGTGTATTAAGGATTGTATAGAAGTTTAAAAGTTTGAAAGGAAGATTTTACAGTCCAAAATTTATCAGAATCCAAGGTAAATAGAAAAATAGTCATTATGCCATGGTTAAAAAGTTAGAGGAAAGTGAAAAAGAAAAGAGATTTTAAAAGGTTAGCATGGTTAGAATTTGAAAAAGGAGGTAGAGAATTAAAATTAGTGAGTCAGTAAGTGGAATAAAGAAAATATTCCATATAACAAGGAGTCACAATTATGGCTAGAATTAACTCATAACCGAACAAGGAAAACAGGGTGATGTTGATTCTAATAGATATAAAGAAAGCAAGAACTGGAATCAGAATATCACAGATGCAGTTTATAAACCAGGAAATCAAAGATGATAAAAAAGTCTGCCATAGCATTCATGAAATGGTTTGGGTAAGGCAGAGGACAACAGAGTTTAGATTGCCAAACCAAAACATGAATGAAAACAATTCACAAAAAATTTGGGCAGCATTCCGGCTAAAACTGGATTGTCCCGGAAAATAAACAGCAAACAAGGCAGTTCATATGAATTAAAAACTTACTGCAGTTATCTATAATTAATAGAAACATAAAAATTCAGAGAAACAAGCAGCAAATGCAGGAAATCACAGCATATGAACAAGGTCACAGGAACAGCGAAATTGCAGTTATGATAAAACAGAAGCATGAACAGTGCAAGTAAACAGACCTAGATCCACTAACCATAGCCTAATCTACCTAACAACCTAAAAATCCACTACAGCATGCATATCTATCTATCCAAATTATGAACAGAAACAGAAAAAAATCGTAAAATAAATGCGAAGGACAGAAAGGCGTCGTGCACCGGAATCTGGTAGGCGGGAGGAGTAGAACGGGGAAGAAAGTGGCTGGGTGGTGGCTGCGGCGGCGTCCAGCACGGTGGCGGAGTATGGCGGCGCGGTAGCGGCTGAGGGGGCAGTTCGGTCAGGGGAAAGGGAGGGGTAATGGGTGAAATAGGGGAGGGGGTTGGATAGGGGAGAGAGTGGTGGCGCGGCTAGGATGGCCGGCGGTGTGGGTGGTGGTTCGCGGAGGGGGAGGGCAGTGGCGGAGGAGGACGGAAGGAGAGGAAGAAAGAAGAAGGAGGAAGGGAAGGGAGGAAGGGGGTCGATGGCGGCGGCGTCTGGGCGGCGGCGTCTGGGCGGCAGCGGCGAATGGGTGGTGGTCGGGGCGGCGGCAATGGTGGATGGGTGGTGGTTGAGAGAAGATGGGGCAGAGAGGGAGAAGAAGGTTGGGGGGGCTGCGTGACTGCTAGGGTTCGCGTGGCTGGTTGGGGTTATATTTTCAAATCCACGCGATCGCGTAGTTGGGGTGAAAATGGGAGTGACGCGATCGCGTGGTATGCGCGATCGCATGGAAGGGGTAAAAGAGGGGATGACGCGATCGCGGGGGTCGCGCGATCGCGTCGCTGGAAATTGTGCTAAACACACGACTCCAGCACCGTTTCAGCACAACTCTCTGTCTCCTTTTGGGGTGGTGTGTAATCCATGCGACGCGATCGTGTCGCTCACGCGGTCGCGTGTGGTATTGTGCAAGTGACGCGATCGCATGGGGCATGCGATCGCGTGGGCCAATTTGTGCGAAATGCACAAGGGCCGCACGATTCCAGCCTAACTTTCTGGACGTTGGATACCGACGCCGATCTCCAGGTCACGCAGCCGCGTGGATGATGCGGTCGCGTGGATAGTGTGTTCGTAGTGTGACGCGATCGCATGGGGCATGCGGTTGCGTCGTGCATCCTTCTCTCTCTCTTTTTTTTTTAATCTGAATGCATGATGCAATGCTTAATGTGAATGCTATGCATGAGTCCAGGTTTAATAAAATATAAATAAAATTCAAAAACAAACAAAGCGCAATAAAATTAAAATTGTGAAAGGAACGATCATACCTTGGTAGGTTGTCTCCCACCTAGCACTTTTAGTTAAAGTCCTTAAGTTGGACATTGAAAGGGCTTCCTGTTATGGCGGTTTATGTTTAAATTCATCCAAAAATCTCCACCAGTGCTTAGAATGCTAATAGCCTCCGGGGTCCCAAACTAGGCATGCAAAGCTTCTGAGCAGCTTCAGTCAAATTTTCAGGCCCCTGGGGTGACGAATGTCAGAATAGATTCCAGGATCCGAAGCTTTGCTATTAAATCCGCCTCCGTCTTGATCTATAAATTTCCATCCGGGCGGTTCGAAAAGTAGAATGTCACCATGGTGACCAAAGGTTCTCCGTGATCCATGTAATTGAGCATGATACCAATCCGTGTACTTCGAGGTGAAGCGTGGAACATTATTGAACCTTGTGCACCAGCTCTGAGTGCGAGCCATTTCCCTCTTACTCTTAAAGCCGCAAAGAGCTCTAAGCTAGCCATCTGTTTCAAGTAAACCATATTCAAGTGAATAAGTAAAGTTAAAGGTTAAGGATTGTACCCACTTGAAGCTTGTATTAGGTGGCAATGGCCTTGGGATAGGTGTTTCCGGTGGTTTTGTAAGTTCTACTCCTTTGTGCTCTTCTGTGAATTCCGCCACTTCCTTACAAGGTTCTACAATTGTACCTGTGTCCTGGTCAAAGTCTTCTATGTCTTCCTCATCACTTGAGTCATAGATTGGAGGTTGAGAGAAATCTACCTCCGCATTGTCTTCATATTCACTTGGGGAAGATTCTTCGAACTCAGAGAATTCACTTGCGGATGCCAGTTCATCACTAAGAGAATTTGACTTGTGACTATCATTATCAAGGGAATTTGTGTCCTGGGTTATTCCGTCTGATTCTTCATAAACAACTTGCCTTGGAGATTATACAATATCCTCCCTAGCATCAACTGTATCCTCCTTGACGGAGTTCTCCTCAGTTCTGGATCCCCATGGAGGTTCAGCATCTCCTAGATCTTCAACCAACTCTTCTTCCTGAACAATGACAGCTTCTTCTACTTGTTCTAGTACAAATTCATGCTCTGTCTTGTCCACTGGAGTTTCTGGTATTTCCTTCATGCTCTGCTCTTCATTAGACTGTCCACATGGGATTGTGGATGATCCTTGTGTAGTTGAATTCCTAGAAACCCATTGAATTACTATTTGCTCCAGTTGTCGAATGGTTGTTTGAAATTTATTTACTATTTTCGTTAGGCGAACCTCTGCTTCTTGGGCTGCTGGACTTGGACATGACACAAAGGAAAGTGGTGGTGATTGGGAGCGATTGGATTGGTACTGGGGTAAGGAAGGATCATATGGTGGCGAATGGTGAAGAGAAGCTTGTGAGTGTGGTGGTTCGAGGTTATATTGAAAGGATGGTTTACATGCACAGGGTGGGGCTTGTTGGTAGTTACAAGGTTGTCCACCATATCTTTTAGCTGGGTATGCATTGTAGAATGGTCTTTGTCCAGGATATCTCGGAGGGTGTTGCTGCCAATAGGGTTGATTAGATCCTCTTGGTTCCATCCATCCTTGATTGGTCTGACCTTGATGCACGTTCCTGCTGTAACTTCTATTTCCTTTAACAATATTAGAACCAAAGCTCAAAGCGAGAGGGGTGAGAGTTCATGGTAGCAAATAAAGATAAACAGGAAAAATAAAATTAAATAAACAAGCAAAAGAAAAAATATTTACAATAACCAATAATAAGGCACACGTTAACAGTTCCCCGGCAACAGCGCCATTTTGACGTTGGTTATTTTTGCCAGTAAAGAATTTCATAAAAACAGTCGCGTTGTAGATATAGTCTCTAAACTGATAGAAATCCCTTCGTACAAACGTTTTGGGTGTCACAAGTAACAAACCCCTTTAAAAATTGTTAACCGAGTATTCAAACCTCGGGTCGTCTTCTCAAGGAACTGCAAGGAGGTATGTTCTTATTATTGGCTATAAAGGTTGTAATCGGGGTTTAGGAGGTGAGAAGCAAGTGATTTAAATGACAAGTAAAGTAAATGGCAATTAAAATAAATAATTACTGTAAAGCAACTCTTGGCAAGGTAAGAGAAATTAGAAGTCCACTTTGTTATCTCTCTCAACAATAATGAAAGTTGAATCTAAATTCCACTTGGTCAACCTTTACTAAAGTAAAAGTAAGAAAAGGGACTAATTAAATTGGCATTTGAATGCTATTTATTTCCTAGGAAAACGTTGGGATTACTAAAGTTCAGCTCAATTAGCAAGATAACGATTATCAATTAAGTTGAGTTGATAACTGTTCGGTTACTGATTTCTTAACCAGGACCAAAAGGGGAAAAAGTAAATTGCTGGAATAACAGCATTCTTAGATGGAAAGGAATGGTAACACAAATTAAAGAGAAAGCAATCAATAACTGAAATACCTCAAATAATCATTAATTCAAATCATAACATGGAAAGAATTCATAAGTCAAGCTAGCAACATTTATAGATACGAATAAAAGCATTAAAGTAAAAAGAAGCATAGAAACATAATTTAAAGTAAATATTAAACCTGGATCGAGCGTCACTCTTAGAAACTAAGAGAAGTCCTAAATCCTAATCCTAATCCTAAGAGAGAGAGGAGAGAACCTCTCTCAAGCCAAATCTAAAGCATGGAAAGTGGAAATTGGCGAGCTCTCCCTGAATGGATGCATTCAATTCAATTCAATTCAATTAGCAAAGATAACGATTATCAACCATGCTTTGAGTTTGATAACTCCTGAGTTACTGATTTCTTAACCAAGACCAAAAGGGAAAAGTAAATCTACTGGAATAAAAATGTCTACAGATTGGAATCAACAGTAACATGAATAAAAGAAAGCAATAATAAACTGAAATACCTCAAATAACATTAATTCAAAAGGGTAATCTGTAACATAGAAGAATTCATAAATTAAATTGAAAAGATAAATAAAAAGGAATGTTGAACCTGATAAAAAGAGATAATCCTGAAAGCGAATAAAATCCTAAATCTAAATCCTAATCCTAAAGAGAGAGGAGAGAACCTCTCTCAAAACTAAATCTAAATCATGAATACTAACTAATTGGAGACTCTCCTTTGAATGGATGCATTCCCCCACTTCATAACCTCTGATCTGTGCCTTCTGGACTTGGATTTGGGCCAAAAAGGGCTTCAGAAATCACTGGGAGCATTTTCTGTAATTTCTAGTGCGTAGCCTCTGTCACGCGGCCGCGTGGGTCACGCGGCCGTGTGGGTCACGCGGTCGCGTCATTTGGGGTTTTCCTTGCCACGCGGTCGCTTAATTCATGTGTCCGCATCATATGCGTTTCGCTTATGGCGCGCGGTCGCGTCAATCATGCGGACGCGTCACTGCCATTTCGCGCTGGCATGCAACCGCATCGTCCATGTGATCGCGTCGCTGCCAGTTTCTTCAAAAACTCCGTTTTGTGCTTTCCTTCCATTTTTGTATGTTTCCTTTTCATCCTTTAAGTCATTCCTGCCTTAGAAGATCTGAAACTACTCAACACACAAATCACGGCATCGAATGGTAATAAAGGGAAATTAAAATAATTACTTTTAAAGCATAGGAAACATGTTTTTCACATACATCACATAATAAGGAAGGAAAAGTAAAACCATGCAATTAACATGAATAAGTGAGTGAAGGATTAAATAAATCACTTAAATTAGGCACAAAATATATCATAAAATATGGGTTTATCAACTCAGCGATTTCTGGGCCCCTTTTTGGCCTAGATCCAAGCCAGAAACACAGAATATAATCCAGAGAATGGGGGAATCAAAAAGACACGATAAAGACAATCAATCATACATTCATATACACAATTTTAGGTTTTAGATGTAGTTTTAGAGAGAGAGAGGTTCTCTCCTCTCTCTTATTTTATGGTTATTTCTTCAATCACAGGTTCAATGTTCTTTTAATTTACTTTCTACTTTTATATATTCTATTACTTTAATTGTTATTTATCTTTTCAATTTGATTTATGAACTTTCCATGTTAGATTTGAATTATCTATTTAAATATAATTTGAGGTATTTCAGATTTATGATTGTTCTACCCTATTTATAACACTTTCAATTTAATTTAGATTTATTTTTCCCTTTTGGCTTTGGTTAAGTAATTGGTAACACTTGAGTTGTCAAACTCAGCAGTTGATTGAGATTTGGGAATTGCTGATTGATTTGGATTGCTCTAAAGCTAGTCTTTCCATGGGAGTTGATTAGGACTTGAGGATCAAATTAATTAGTCCACTTGACTTTCCTTTATTTAGTAAGGGTTAACTAAGTGGGAGCAACAAACACTTCTCATCACACCTGATAAGGATAACTAGGATAGGATTTCCAGTTCTTACACCTTGCAAAGAGATTCTTTATAATTATTAATTTATTTTTCTTGTCATTTAAATTACCTGCTCTCTATTTCGGTTATCAATTTTATTGGGTTTTGTTACTTGTGACAACCAAACTTTTGTACGAAAGGATTCTCTGTTGGTTTAGAAACTATACTTACAATGCGATTACTTTTGTGAAATTCTTTACCGATAGAAAACCCGTTCGTCAAAATGGCGCCGTTGCCGAGGAATTGCAACTGTGTACCTTATTATTGGTTATTGTAAATATTTTCTTTTATCTGTCTATTTGTTTTTATTTTCACTTTTAATTTTTATTAGTTACTATGAGTTCTCACCCCCGTCGCTTTGAGTTTGGTTCTAATATTGTTGAAAGGAATGGAAGCTATAACAGGAACATGTATCAAGGTCAAAACAATCAGAGATGGATGGAGCCACAAGGATCTGATCAACCCATTAGGCAACAACACCTTCCAAAATACCATGGACGACAACCATTCAACAATGCATGTCGAGATAATAGTTATGGTGGAGCCTTTCGTGACAACCAACACCCACCAAATTACTATGGTCAAGAACCATTCCGAGGTGCATACCAAGATGATAGATATGGTGGACCCCCTTGTGGTCACCAACAAGCCCCATCATACGCCTATAACCCACCTCCTCAACATAGCTTTGAACCACCATACTCACAAGCCCCCTACTACCATTCACCTCCATATAACTCCAACCCATATCCACCCCAATTCCAATCCAATTACTCCCAAGAACCGCCACTTCCCTATGCACCATGTCCATATCCATCGACTCAAGAGTCAAAGGAGCAACTCAAGGAAACAGTGAAAAAATTTCATGCAACCCTTCACCAACTGGAGCAAGCGATTAATCGATTACCTTTCTGACGTTCAGACACTCAAGGAACCCCCATGGCTTCATGTGGATAATCTAATGAAGAACGCAGCATGAAGGAGATACTAAAAACTCCAATGGACGATAAGGAGCATGACTTTATAATGGAACAAGTGGAAGAAGCTGAAATTATCGAAGATGAAGAATTGGTTGAAGACTTAGGAGATGCTGAACCTCCATGGGAATCCAGAATTACGAAGAATTCCATCGAAGAATTTGCAATTGATGATAAGGAGGATAGTGCACAGCCCCCAAAGTAGATATCTTATGAAGAACTAGACGGAACAACTCAAGAAGCGAGTTTCCTTGGTAATGATAATCACAAGTCAAGTTCTCCTAGTAATGAACTTGCTCCGCAAGTGAATTCTTTGAGATTGAAGAATCTTCCCCAAGTGAATATGAAGATGATGCAGAGGTAGACTTTTTTGAACCTCCAAATTATGACTTGAGTGATGAGAAAGATATCGAAGACTTTGATCAAGACGTGGTTGCAGTTGGAAAAGTTTGCAAAGAAGTGGAAGAATTCACAGAAGAATACAAGGGAGTAGAGCCTGCAAGACCACTGGAAGTACCTATTCCAAGGCCACTACCACTCAATACAAAATTCAGGTGGGTAAAATCTTTAGCCTTTATCTTTACTTTTCCACTTGAATATAGTTTGCTTGAAACAGATGGCCAGCTTAGAGCTCTTTGCGGCTTTAAGAGTAAAAGGGAAATGGTTCGTGCTCAGAGCTAGTATGCAAGATTCAATGAGGTTCCACGCTTCACTTTGAAGTGTAGGGATTGGTTTCGTGTTCGGTTGAATGGGTCTCGGAAGATGTTTCGTCATCTTGGTGAGAATACAACTTCCAAACCACCCGGCTGGAAAAATATAGATCGAGAGAAAGGCGGATATAAAAGCAAGGTTTGGGATCCTGGAATCTATTCTGATATTCAGCACCCCAGGAGCCTGAAAACCTGTTTGAATTTGCTCAAGGGCTTTACATACCTAGTTTGGGAACCCGAAGGCTGTTGGCATTCCAAACAGTGGTGGAGATTTTTGGATGAATTCAAGCACAAGCCACCATAGCAGGAAGCTCATCGAATGTCCAAATTAAGGACTTTAACTAAAAGTGTTAGGTGGGAGACAACCCACCATGGTATGATCGTTCCTTTTTCAATTTCGATTTTATTTCGTTTTGTTTGTTTTTAAGTTTTATTTTATTCTATCTTCATTGAACCTAAAATTATTCATAGCATCCACATTAGCATTTCATTTTGCATCCTACATAAAAAAAAAAGCACCCCACGCGTGCGCATGGGCCACGCGTGGGCGTCGAGTCGAAATCGGCGTCACAAATCCAACGCCCAGAAAGTTGGGCTGAAATTGTGCGGCTGTGATGCATTAGGCAAAATTTGGGCCACGCGATCGCGTCGGTAACGCGAACGCGTCTCCTTCATTATACCTCACCCACGCGATTGCGTCGATGCCGCGAACACGTCACTTTCACTTCACACAACCCACATGAAAGCGTGAGCGACGCATACGCATCGCGTGAAAATCATTGCCCCCTAATTGGAAACAGAGAGTTGCGCCAAAACAACACTGGAATTGTGCATTTAGCACAATTCTGAGCAACGCGTATGCATGCCCCACGCATACGCGTCACTTTCATTATCCCACAATCACGCGATCGCATCAATGACATGTTCGCGTCATTGGCCTTTTCACCTCAATCACGCGATCGCGTGACCCACGCGTTCGCGTGGATTCGAATCCATTAACCACCACCAACGTGAAACCCTAACCATTTTGCGTCACTCCCCCCCAATCCTCCTCTGCACTCTCTCTTCTCATCTCCGCAGCCACCACCCTCACCGACCCGCCACCACCATCGCCAACCAGGACCGCCGCCCTACCATCGCCGAAACCCCCCTCCCTTCTCTTCTTCTCCCCACTTGCTCCACTCCACTACCCTTCTCCCCCACTGCCGTGCCGCCCCGTCCCTGAGCAGCCTAGCACCGCCGCCACCGCCCAGGACCTCCGGCTGACCATCACCAACCCCAACCCTTCCCCCCTCGCCTCTTCTTCTCCTCCCCTCCCCTATAACCCCCCTTCAGCCCCAAACCTCCACTGCGGCGCCACCCTGCCTCCACCGAACTGCCGCCGTGCCGCCTCCCAGTGCCGACACATCACCACCACCGCCATCCCTCTGATTTCATACTCTACACCTCTGCCCACCAGGTTTCGCCAAACAATCATTCCTCTTTTAGTTAGTTAGTCGCATTTTTCTTTTCAAATTATGTTCAAATTAGGATAGTTAGAGATGTATGATCGTAGTGGATTTTAGGAGGTTAGATAGCTAGGATGTGGTTAGTGGATTTAGGCCTGATAATTGCGTTGTTCCTGTTACTTGTTTTATCTGTTTCACAATTCTGAATTTGCTGTGATGATAATGCTGTTCATATGCTGCTCTTTTCTAATTATTTCATGCAGATTGAGTTTGTTTATTTTGAATTCATGTGAATTACTACTTGATACTCTTTTCTGCATTATCATATGAACTATTTTTGCTGCTGATTATTACCCGAGAATGTCCAATTTTTAGACGAAATGCTGTCCAATTTTTTTCAGCATATTATTTACTCAACTACCATTCATGAATTAGTTTTGGAAATTTCTAATTTTGCACTAAATGGTTCTAAGCAAGGCAATTCATGAATGCACGGTCCAGCTTTATTATTCTTTCCGATTCCCCTATTCGTTAAATATCATTATTGATGATTACACTTTCATTTTGCGCTAAGAGTTAATTCTTTTCTATAAATAATCATCAATAATCTGCAATTCTTACTTGAATATGAGTTACTTGTTATTCAAATTTGTGCAATTTTAGTTAATTGGGAACCATAAACACCATGCCACTTACTTTAACTCACTTTTTAACTCCTAACTGCTTTAACTTTCTAACTTTTCTTTTGGTTTTTACCTAACTATTTTCACCCATTTCAAGGCATGATTACTGTTGTTCCTAATTAACAAAGAATTCTGCATATCATAAGATCTTAGATTGTGATTTTTATTCTCCAACTCTTCACTTGCCTACAATCCAAAATTTTACATTCATTTAACTCAATTCATGCTTCTATTGCCACTTTATTCCTCTTTTTCCCCTCTATGCTTCTATTGATATATTCCTATTTGCTTACCTGTTTTCTTGCTTTAATTCTTAAAATGTATCCTAAAATTTCTGCTTTTCAGGATGCCTGACCCTAAAAGTAAAGAAAAGGGTAAAGCAACCACTGGCAAAAGGAAAAAAGGGGAATCCTCTACCTCTATATTGGATATCCTTCATGACGATTCCTGGCGGGAGAAGAACTTTAACCCGCAGGAAAAGGCCGATCAGCTACTGCCTGCCACAGACCCAGCAAAGTTTACCAACAGATACTGTGAGCTAAAGTATCCAATTTTTGCCACTTCCAAGAACCTATATCTGGAAAGGACCCTCAAAATTCCAGAAGAACTCAAACAATACACTTTAGAACAAATTAAACAAAGAGGCTGGTTCTTCTTGGAAAGGAACTTGACTGAAGTCAACTCATCCTGGGTCAGAGAATTCTACTGTAACTACTTCAAAATGTCCCTGGATGCGGTATAGCTTAGAGAAAAGCAAATTCTGATTACTGAGGAAACCATTGAAGAAATCCTCCAACTTCAACCTAAGTCAGATCAGCCAGACGGTTACCAAAAGGCTGAGGAGGATATGAGATTCATGAGATTTGACTGGGACGTAGTCAAGATGACTATAGCTCTTGATCCTACTGTCCCATGGGTCATGAGCAAGTCCACAGTGGCCCCAAAAGGAATAAAGATTATCTACCTGAATGATGAGGCTCGGCTTTGGCAACAGATTTTGAGTAACTACGTGATGCCGAGCACTCATAAGACGGAGGTGCCAACTACCATGATCACCCTCATCTGGTGTGTGATGGAGGGAAATGACTTATATCTTCCCCGCTTTATTCGGTATTTCATGGCCAGAGTCCATGTCAGAGGCACCCTCCCATTTCCATATTTGATCACTCAGTTGGGCCGCCGAGCTGAGGTGCCCTGGGAGCTAGCAGATGAGAAGCCCACCACCGTCGACTGCAAGAAGATCATCCCTCACATTAGGAAGTTTCAAGCTTTGGGCTACAGACCTTCATTTCTCACTGCCTCTGCTAAAGCAGCCACATCTTCCGCTGCCCCTTCATCTACTATTGCACCAGCCACCACCACAGCACCTCCACCTGCTTCAGAGCCCATCTACCACCTCGTGCATCGCCTATTTGACCGGTTGGACCAGATGGAGCGCCGCAACCAGCGGCGATATGAGAGATCTGAGCGTTGCTTGCACTTAAAGTTGATGATCCGATCTGGCCACAACGACATCCCCTCCGAGCCTGACACCCCTTCTGAGCCATCTGAGGAGGAGGCGGACGATCACGAGGAGGAGGCACATGCAAAGGCTGAGTAGGCAGGACCTGAGCAGGCTGCACTATATCATGAGGAGCCCCATCAGATACAGCCGGCGGATCCAGAGATCCCTCTGCAGACAGAGCCTCCACTTCAGCAGGCATACCCTCCGAAACTCATACAGACTGCATAGCCTCAGATCACCACAGAGACACCTGCTGCACATCCTTCCAGAGATGCCACTTCTTCACACACAGTTTGATAGAGCACCGAGGACGATGCTATTATTTAAGTGTAGGGAGGTCGCCATCTCCGGCGAACTTTATCTTGGTGAACCACTTTTCAGACTCTCTTTTATCCTATTTTGTTTATTTTTTGTATTTTTTTTTATTTTATCTTATCTTATTTATCTTTCAGTACTTGCACATTTTTCTATATTTTTACTATATTTCTGCATCTTGCACTTTGGTTTATATATATATCTTAGATATTTAGTTTAGTTGCACTTTACCTTATTAAGTTGTGATATAGAAAATATCGATTAGTTAACTTAGTTTATCCTTTTAGCATACGATAACTGTATTTAATTGAAAATAAAAAGAGCAAACTAGAAATTTTAGTTTAACAGAATCACAACAGTCCACACAACTTATATATATAGCAATACAATGTTGGTTAATTGACAACATTTTTTAAGGAAAATACTAAAATTTATAAAAGCCATTCTAAGATTCACATTGAGTTGAATGGAACTTCTTGGTTTCCACTTGCATGACATACATAACTGATATATGGTTTTTGAGCCAAAGAACACACAACCCATGAGTTTTTGAGCTTAAATGTATGGTTATATTCAACCATAAATTTCATTCCTGTGTGTTTCGCCATTCTTTTCTATGCTTGTAATCTTTACTTTGTTTCAATCTATATGTCCAATATAGAATGTAGATACATACATTCATGTGATTAAGGCCATAATTTGAATTTTCCCTCACTTACCCCAAATAAGCCTACGTCCTACATCACCCTTGTTAGCCCCCTTGAGCCTTTTAATCCCCTTTTGTTCTATAACCACATCACTAGCCTTAAGCAGTAAAATAAATTAAAAATCCCAAGTTGAATCCTTGGTTAGCTTAAGGTAGAGATTATGCATCAATTAAGTATGGGGAAACATGGGAACATGGGTTGATAGAAAAAGATTAAACTAAGAAATTAATCAGAAATTTTGGAGCATGCTCATGTGAAACCAAAATAATTAAAATACCACGTGCACTGAAATTATTGTGTTTATGTTTCAAAAAAAAATCCTTTTTAGCTAAATAAATAAGAGGACAAAATTACCCCAATAATGAGTCTAGTAAAATCAATGCACATAGATGTAAAACCAAAAATTGGTACATGAGTATGTAAAACAAAAGTGGAAAAATTGGGAAGACCAGGATAACTTTAAATTTTTATAGAGAATGTATATGTTAGGTGAGATCTTAGACTAATTAAGCATTCAATTATTAGCTCACTTAGCCTTATATACCCTTACCTTTACCTTGGCCCCATTACAACCTTCAAAAAGACCTCATGATGTTTGTATGAATATATTATATATTTGTCGATTGGTTAGATGAAGAACAAGGTTTTAGAAAGCATGAATAGAAAAGAATAGAGTGATTAACCCCAAACACTGAGTGAATAGAGAGTAAACACAAATCCAATGAGGGTTCAATAGCTCATCTCCATATATCCAGATTTAATTATTTAATTGTCTTGCAAGTTTGTGAAATATTTTAACCCAACTCAATTGTGAAAGTGCTTTAACATGACTTAGGCTTGGCTATATGATCCCTTGAAAATATAATGCAATTTAACCACAAGTAAGCTCTATATATATAGGTGGAAGATAATTTGAATTGCATGTTTCATGTAGGTAGCTTGCATTTAGAATAGATTGCATTGTATAAGATTCCACCATTCTACCTTTACTCTTTTCACTTGGATTTAGCATGAGGACATGCTATTGTTTAAGTGTGGGGAGGTTGATAAACCACTATTTTATGATGTATTTTGTGCTCAATTAAGTGTTTTTATCAAATCTTCACCCACTTATTTCACGAAAATTGCATAGTTTTATTTTCCCTTCCTTGTTTTATGATATATGTGAAAGCATGTTTCCTATGCTTTAAAAATATTAAAACTTAATTATCCCTTATTACCATTCGATGCCGTGATTTGTGTGTTAAGTATTTTTAGTTTTCCTAGGGCAGGAATGGCTAAGAAGATGAAAAGGAAACATACAAAAAAGGAAGGAAAGCACAAAAATGGAGTTTTAAAGAAAAGGAAGCGACGCGAACGCATGGACGACGTGGACGCGTGCCTAGCACAAAATGGCAACGACGCGGACACGTGCCTTGAGCAAAACGCAAATGATGCCTACGCGTGACTGACGCGTACGCGTGATAAGGAAAAACTCCAAACCACGCGAATGCGTGATCCATGCGCACGCGTGATGGACGCCACGTGCAGGAATCTACAGAAAATTCCCTCAGTGATTTGTGGGCCCCTTTTTGGCCCAGATCTAAGCCAGAAACACAAAATATAAGCCAGAGAATGTGGGAATCAAAAAGACACAATAAGGACAATCAATCATACATTCATATACACAATTTTAGGTTTTAGATGTAGTTTTAGAGAGAGAAAGAGGTTCTCTCCTCTCTCTTAGGTTTTAGGAATTAGGATTCCTCTTATTTTATGGTTATTTCTTCAATCACAGGTTCAATGTTCTTTTAATTTACTTTCTACTTTTATATATTCTATTACTTTAATTGTTATTTATCTTTTCAATTTGATTTATGAACTTTCCATGTTAGATTTGAATATTCTATTTAAATATAATTTGAGGTATTTCAGATTTAGGATTGTTCTACCCTATTTATAACACTTTCAATTTAATTTAGATTTATTTTTCCCTTTTGGCTTTGGTTAAGTAATTGGTAACACTTGAGTTGTCAAACTCAGCAGTTGATTGAGATTTGGGAATTGCTGATTGATTTGGATTGCTCTAAAGCTAGTCTTTCCATGGGAGTTGATTAGGACTTGAGGATCAAATTAATTAGTCCACTTGACTTTCCTTTATTTAGTAAGGGTTAACTAAGTGAGAGCAACAAACACTTCTCATCACCCATGATAAGGATAACTAGGATAGGATTTCCAGTTCTTACACCTTGTCAAGAGATTTTTTATAATTATTAATTTAGTTTTCTTGTCATTTAAATTACTTGTTCTCTATTTCAAAAATCTAAAATTCTACCTTTTACATAACCAATAATAAATCATACTTCCCTGTAATTCCTTGAGAGACGACCCAAGGTTTCAATACTTTGGTAATCAATTTTATTGGGTTTTGTTACTTGTGACAACCAAACGTTTGTACGAAAGGATTCTCTGTTGGTTTAGAAACTATACTTACAACGCGATTACTTTTGTGAAATTCTTTATCGGCAGAAAATCTGTTCTGCACTAGCCTAACCACATCTATATCACTTCCCCAAAATCATCATAACTTCCACCAACTCCCACCTCTTTAAAATCAAATTCCCCCCCCCCCTCTAATTTACCCCACCCATGACCGAACCCTAACCTAGCCCACTCCTAAATACCCCCTCTTACTAACCCTTCATACACACACTTCATACACTCAAAAGCCCCCTTGGCCGAATTCCTTCGCCCCCTCCATCTCCATCTATTTTCTTATTCTTCTACTCTATTCTTCTCTTTTATTTATTTTTGCTTGAGGACGAGCAAAGCTTTTAATTTTGGTGCGGGAAAAGCATTGCTTTTTTCTTTCCATTACCACTTATGGACCCAAGGTTGGAGAAGCCTTTAGAAAGAGGAAAGGAAATGCCATAGCCGCCACCTCTGAATCTTGGAAGATGGAGATATTCATCACCAATGCCCACCAAGACCACTTCTATGAAGTAGTGGCAGAGAAAAAGGTAATCCCTGAGGTCCATTTTAGGCTTAAGAAGAATGAGTATCCAGAAATCCGAAGAGAGATCCGGAGAAGAGGTTGGGAGGTCCTAACCAATCCCATCTAAGAGGTTGGGATCTTAATGGTGCAAAAGTTCTATGCTAATGCATGGGTCACGAAAAACCATGACATTAGTGTGAACACAAATCTCAAGAATTGGATTACCATGGTCCAAGGGAGAATCTTGGACTTTAGTCGGGAAAGTGTGAGGTTTGCGTTCAACATGCCTTTGATGCAAGGAGACCCACATCCTTACACTAGAAGAGTCAATATTCATCAGAGGATGGATCAAGTCCTCTCAAACATCTGTATGGAAGGAGCATAGTGGAAAAGGGATTCCCAAGGCAAGCCCATTCAACTAAAAAGGCTTGACCTCAAGCCTGTGGCTAGAGGATGGTTGGAGTTCATCCAACGTTCCATCATCCCTACTAGCAATCGGTCAGAAGTGACCATTAACAGAGCCATCATGATTCATTGTATCCTGATTGGGAGTGAGGTGGAAGTACATGAGGTAATCCCTCAAGAATTGTACAAGATAGCTGAAAAGCCATCCACCCAAGCAAGGATGGCATTCCCTCACGTCATTTGTCACCGATGTAATTCCATTAAAATTGTCATAGAATGAGACATCTTCATTCAGGAGGACAAGCCCATCACTAAGAAGAGGATGGAGCAAACAAGAGAGCATGTACAAGAGCCTATGCAACCAAGAAATCCCTAAGATGCCTCAAGGGATGCATTTTCCTTCCCAAGGTTATTGGGACCAATTGCATAATTCTCTTAGAGAATTAAGCACTAATATGGAGCAATTGAGGTTGGAGCATCAAGATCAAGCTACCATCTTCCATGAAATTAGAGAAGATCAAAGGGCCATGAGGGAAGAACAACAGAGACAAGGCGTGACATTGAAGAGATCAAGCACTACATTGGATCCTCAAGGAGGAGTAGTTGCCGCCTGACGAAGAGAGTTTATTGTTGATCTAGAATTTCAAAGTATAAAATTCCATCGTTGAAAGTATAGTCTAAATCAACAATTAATTCTCATGATCAAATAATAAATTCAATACAAAATAACCGAGAGTAATTAAACCTCGTGTCGTTCTCCCTAGGAATGCAAATGAAATGTTACTCTGTTGGTTATTACGAGGGCAAAATGGGTTTTTTAACCAAAGAACGAAATATTGAAAGAAGTAAGCAATGAAAGAACTAAGAGGTGAGCAGAATTGCAAATAATGCAGGCAACAAGGAAATGAGATCAAAACTAGTGAAAATGCTATAAATGCAATAAAAGCCTTGACTTGGGAATGAGGATCCAAGGAATCCTATCATCGCCATAACCTCAACTATGGTAATTATGATGAGTCAATCTCACTTAGTTAACCCCAACCATCGAGGAGTAAGTCAAGCAAGCATAATTGATCTTAATCCATAAGTCCTAACCAACTTACCAAACTAGTTGATAAAAGGCTAGCGTCAATGGAAATAAGAGTCAGCTAACTACCCAAGAATTAGCACTAAATGTCGGACATTATGACTCTAGTATCCTAGGAACTCAAACCTCAAGTAAAGGTGTAAAAATATACTTAAAAATTAAAGTTGGCATTTTCACAAACACCTTGTGTGCATATAAGTAAAGCATGGGAATTTGCAAAGTAAAATGGAAAACTATAACCAACTATTGACAAAAGAAAGTGTAAACAAGCAATCAAACATAAAGGAAGCATGAAACATAAAATTCATTGATCAAAACTTTATGAAACACAAAATTGCAATATGAACAAAGTAACTTGAACCAAAAGGAGATGAAAGTAATGACAATGTAATTAAAGAGGAAAATGAGAGTACTTACCATTAAAGAAGAAAAATCCAAAAGAAAAACTTGTTATAAAATGCTACAATGGAGATGGAAATTAAAACCCTAAGAGAGCTTTCTACTCTACACTACTCCTACTCCTAATACTATGAAAAACTATGTAAAATTTAAGTCTAAGTCCTAATGCCTTCATATGTGTTGACTCTCCCCTCATATAGCACTCCAAAACAGCATTCCAACCTTTCAAAATGGGCCAAGAGGCCTCCAAATTTGCGCAGCACATGTTTCATTAATGCAATCACGTGCAGGGACCTGTGCGGATGCATAGACGTGTGCGTCTGCACACACGGCTGTAAATTGACCTGTGCATACGCACAGGTACTTGTGCGTATGCACACATCGCTGTGTGTGCTTTTCCTTGTTTACTTTATGTTTTCTCTCTTGTACATGCTTTCTTCCACTTTTGGCCATCCATTCTTGCCTCTAAGGCCTGAAATCACTCACAAACCATATCACGGCATCGAATGACACAGAAGTGAAATTAAAAATCACGAATCTAAGCACTAAAATGCATGTTTTCACATTTAGAATCAAATTAGGGATCAAACACAAAAGTATGCTATTTTGGTGCTTAAGTGTGAGTTCATATACTAGAATCCATTCAAATAAAGCCAAAATACATCGGAAAATATGGACTCATCACCGCCATCACTAAGGTGGATTCGTTCTCTTAATCCCCGTTTTTTATGTTATTTTTCTGTTTTCTGTTATGTTTTATTATCTGTTCTCTTATTCTTGTTGCATGATCATCTATGTCTCAAAGCTATAAAAAGTTCCATATAGCTCTTACCTTACTTAAAAGTAAATTTTATTTGAAAAGAATTGAAAGATACATGAATTTCGAGTTCTCTAATAAGAATAGTCAATTATTTTGATGTGGTGGCATTGCTTTTGTTTTCTGAATGTATAAATGAATAGTACATAATTGAAATTGGAATTAAGAATGTTGATTCTTGAAAGAATGATGAAAAAGGTGAAGTATTATTGGTAATCTGAAAAAATCCCAAAAATTTTTTCTTGAAGCAAGAAAAAGAAGCAAAATGAAAAAGGAAAAAGCATGTTGCAATATATATATATATATATATATATATATATATGCTTACGAAAAAAAATGAAAAGAAGAAAAAGCCAATAGCTCTTTAAACCAAAAGGAAAGAACAAAAAGCCAATAACCCTTTAAACCAAAAGGCAAGGATAAAAGGATCCAATGCTTTGAGCAATAGGAGGGCCTAAAAGGAATAAAATCTTGCCCTAAGGATTTCAAATGAAAAGTGTCCCTAACAATATGCTTGTGGTGTGAAGGTGTCAAGTAAAAAGCTTGAGACTGAGCAGTTAAAGTCGTGATCCAAAGCAAAAAGAGTGTGCTTAAGAACTCTGGACACCTCTATTTGGGGATTCTAGCAAAGCTGAATCACAATCCGAAAGTATTCACCCAGTTTAGTGTCTGTGGCATATATGTATCCGGTGGTAATACTGGAAAAGAAAGTGCTTAGGGTCATGGCCAAGACTCTAAAAAGCTGTGTTTAAGAATAAAAAAGAACTAAACTAGGAGAGTCAATAATATCATCTGAATTCTAAGTTCCTAAAGAGACCAACACTTCTGAGTTTCAATGGATAGTGAGATGCCAAACCTATTTAGAAGCAGAAAGCTACTAAGTCCCGCTCATCTAATTGAAACTGTGCTTTGATAAACCCCAATTTTGTGGTTTATCTTGTGCTTAATTTAGTGGATTTTATAAACTTATTCCTCATTTATTCAATGAAATAGCATAGTTTTGTAAATCCTTCCAAATTTGTGCTTAAGAATGAAAACATGCTATCTAGACCTTAAAAATGCAAATTTTAATCCTCTCTTATTACCATTCGATGCTGTGATGTGTTGGTTTAGTGAGTTTAGAGATTACAGGGCAGGAATGGCTTAGAGGATGGAAAGGAAGCATGCAAAAGTGAAATAAACACAAGAAAATGATGATTTGAGAAGCTGATGCCGACGTGCACGCATGGACGACGCGTGCGCGTGACCGCGTCATATTCCAAGCGACGCGTACGCGTGACATAACGCATATGCGTGACCAATGCATCTTCAAAGCGACGTGTATGTGTGGCTGATACGTACACTTGATGAGCGGCACGTGCCTCACTAAAGAGAAAACGTTGGGGGCGATTTCTGAGCTGACTTTTGGCCCAGATTCAAGCTCAGTAAGCAGGTAAGAGGCTGGGAGTGAATGTGGATCGGGGGGAGGACCATTGATACACACTTTAGTTTTAGAGAGATGTAAAATTCTAGAGAGAGAGGCTCTCTCCTCTCTCTAGATTAGGGTTCTGATGAGCGAATAATTTAGTATATTTTTAGTATATTTTAGTTAGTTTTTATTATGTTTTTACTAGTTTTTATTCAAAAATCACATTCCTGGATTTCACTATGAGTTTGTATGTTTTTCTATAATTTTAGGTATTTTCTGGCTGAAATTGAGGGACCTGAGCAAAAATCTGATTCAGAGGCTAAAAAAGGACTGCAGATGCTGTTGGATTCTGACCTCCCTACACTCGAAGTAGATTTTCTGGAGCAACAGAAGCCGAATTGGGGTGCTATCAATTGCGTTGGAAAGTAGACATCCTGGGCTTTCCAGAATAATATAATAGTTCATACTTTGTCCGAGATTTGATTGCACAAACCGGCGTTCCAAGTCAGCATAAAAATTATGGCGTCAAAACGCTAGAACTGGCATAAAAGCTGGAGTTAAACGCCCAAACTGGCACCAAAGCTTGCGTTTAACTCCAAGAAAAGTCTCTACATGTGAAAGCTTCAATGCTCAGCCCAAGCACACACAAAGTGGGCCCTGGAAGTGGATTTCTACATCATTTACTCATTTCTGTAAACCCTAGGTTACTAGTTCTCTATAAATAGGACCTTTTGCTATTGTATTTTCATCTTTGATTAGTCTTATGCTATCTTAGACCTTTATAGGGGCTGGCCATTCGGCCATGCCTGGACCTTCATTATTTTTATATTTTCAATGGTGGAGTTTCTACACCCCATAGATTAAGGTATGGAGCTCTGCTGTTCCTCATGAATTAATGCAAAGTACTATTGTTTTTCTATTCAACTCAAGCCTATTTCCTCTCTAAGATTTTCATTCGCACACAAGAACATGATGAATGTGATGATTATGTGACACTCATCACCATTCTCACCTATGAACGCGTGCCTGACAACCACTTCCGTTCTACATGCAAACAAGCTTGAATGTGTATCTCTTGGGTTTCTAATCTAAGATTAAAACCTTCGTGGTATAGGCTAGAATTATTGGCTTCCATTCCTAAGATCCGGAAAGTGTAAACCTTGTCTGTGGTATTCCGAGTAGGATCTGGGAAGGGATGACTGTGACGAGCTTCAAACTCGCGAGTGTTGGGCGTAGTGACAGACGCAAAAGGATCAATGGATCCTATTCCAACATGATCGAGAACCAACAGATGATTAGCCGTTCGGTGACAGTGCATTTGGACCATTTTCAATGAGAGGACGGACGGTAGCCATTGACAACAGTGATCCCCAAACATAAAGCTTGCCATGGAAAGGAGTATGAATGATTGAATGAAAGCAGTAGGAAAGCAGAGAGTCAGAAAGATCAAAGCATCTCCATACGTGATGACAAGTCATCTTAACCTAGTCTTACTAGCCTTTTTCTTTATTTTTATTTGGTTTTATGCACTTTCTTGCATTCTAAGTAAGTAATTTGGAATGAAAATGCATGACTTCTCTTAATCAAACAACCACCATGTAATTGATGCTAAATCATGAGGTTTAAGCTAAATTTAATTGATTTTTTTTATGATTTATAAACCTTGTGAATTTGGAGATACTTTGATTGGTTGTTTTGATTAATTGTAGGTGAAGTAAAGAAGAAAAGAAGAAAGCGTGGCCTAAGAAGTGTGGCTCAAAGAAGAAAAAGTGTGGCCAAGAAAGGAGGAAGTGTGGCGCAACAAACCATGAAGCTCACTCCAAGAGCACCAAGCTCACTAAGTGAGCGCTACACTCACTCCCAGGAGACCAAGGCATAAAGCTCTGCTCACTTTGTGAGTTGAGCACAACATGAGGCCAAGAAACAAGGAAAGAAGAAACCAAGCTCAGCTCACAAAGTGAGCATTATCGAGAGCACCAAAGAAATAATTCAAGGAAAATAAGTTGCAAATGCATGCTCCAGGGCTTGAACTCATGACCAAGGGGGATGGGGGAGGCGCTATCCACAAGGAAAAATAAGCTAAAAATGGCCAAATGCAGCCCCCAAGGTTCGAACCCCACACCTTGAGGAAGCAAGGAAGCAAGGCAACCAAAGAAAAGGGGCAGCGCATGCTTCCCATGGGTTTCGAACCAAGGACCTTCCCTTGGATTTCCCAAGGCTCAGCTCACTTGGAGAGCTGAGCGCTACTTCTTGGTGCATGAGGCACAACGTGACATGGCCAAGGAAGTGGAGCGCGCAACAAAGTTGACACGGTCCAGGAGCACACAAGCGCGCAACAATTGGCACCAAGGCACCAATGCTCAGCTCACAAAGTGAGCTGAGTTTTCCCCTGATGCATCCCAAGCAACAGCACGCTACCAAGACCTCCCCACACTAAGTCACAAAGCTCAGCTCACAAATGGAAGCAAATTTCTTCATGGGCTGAAATTCAATTAAAAATCCAACTTAATTAATTTCTTCACCAAATCAAAAGCCCATCCAAATTCCAATATCAAAGAATAGAAAGTGTATAAATAGGAGTTAGTTTGATGTAATTAGGACCTCTAGACTTTACTTTGAATTTTCCTTTTGAGCTTTCATTTCAATTTTGAGCTTTTTACTTTGAATTTGTATTTCTGAGAACTTGGAAGGAGAATTGATCTCTCTTCTTCTTGGTTCTTGCTTGAGCACTCTTTAATTTTCTTGCTTTGAATCTTGGGTAGAGAATTGAAGAACTTCTGTTTCAATCTCACCTTAAGATTTTGTTTAATTTTCTGCATAATTGAATTCCAATTTCCATTTACTGCTTCATCTTCTACTCTCTCTGCAATTCACTTTACTTTGTTTCTTTTGCAATTGTTCTTGTTAGATCAAGGAAGGATTTGAGATCTAGACTTGTTATCTAGTCTCTTCCACTCCTGAGATCTTCAATCTCTTTTACATTACTGCAAATTAAGCACTGCCTTTCTGTCTTAACAATTCTCAAAGCATTTTTACTCTTTTGTTTGAGACCCATTTCAATTCAATTCATCTTTTGCTTTGCTGTTTGATGCAATTTAATTTTGCTTGTTTAGATTCTACAATCCCAATTCCCAATTCCTTTTATGATTCAAGCAATTTACATTTCTTGCACTTTAAGCTTCAGCCATTTACATTTCATGCAATCTAAGTTTCTGCAATTTACATTACTTGAACTTTAAGATTCTGCTTCTTTACTTTCTTGCTCTTTAATTTACTGCACTTTACCCCTCTCCCTTTACATTTCAAGCAATTTAGTTTCTGCAAAGCACAAATCACTCAACCAATACTTGATTCGCTTGACTAAATCAACCACTAAACTAAAATTGCTCAATCCTTCAATCCCTGTGGGATCGACCTCACTCATGTGAGTTATTATTACTTGATGCGACCCGGTACACTTGCCGGTTAGATTTGTGTGTTTGGAATTCGTTTTCCAAAAATACACATCATGTTTTTGGCGCCGTTGCCGGGGATTGATTTGATTGACAATGATTAAGTGAAGTGGAGATCTAGATCAAGCACTTTTTATTTTCTGTTTCTTTAATTTTTTACTAACACACTAATTGTTTGAATTTTGGCTTAATCCAACTAACATTTCACTTCAGCAATGGATTGAAGTGTTATTGCCTTTCTGGTGTTGTGTGACTCTTATGCTTTGGTTGTATGTCAGGTACAAGGAGAGTTATACCCACTTTTTGTGAACAAGACGAAAGAACCCTCCGAAGATTAAGAAGAGCTGAAAGAGGGAAAAACATTGTTGGAGAAGAGGAGTCAGATGAAGAGTTCCAGGATATGGAGGAACACCTAACAAATCCACCAAATGGAGCTGAAGGAGCAGCCAATAACAACAATAATCCACCACAGAGAAGAGTTTTGGCCTCCTACACATGTGCAGATCCTAGACATTGTGGGAGTAGCATTCTTACCCCAAATGTTAATGCAAATAACTTTGAACTAAAGCCACAACTCATCACCTTGGTTCAAAACAATTGTTCTTATGGAGGAGGACCACTTGAAGACCCTAACCAACACTTGTCCACCTTCTTGAGGATTTGTGACACTGTCAAAACCAATGGTGTGCACCCTGACAGTTACAAGCTACTGCTATTTCCATTTTCTCTCAGAGATAAAGCCACTCAATGGTTGGAATCCTTCCCAAGAGACAGCATCAATAATTGGGATAATCTAGTAACCAAGTTCCTTGCCAAATTTTACCCACCACAAAGAGTTATTAGATTGAAGACTGAAGTGCAAACATTCACACAAATGGATGCTGAACCCTTGTATGAGGCATGGGAACGATACAAAGCTCTAATCAGGAAGTGTCCACCGGGAATGTTCAGTGAGTGGGACAGATTGCAGAATTTCTATGAAGGGTTGACACTGAAATCTCAAGAGGCTTTGGATTATTCAGCAGGAGGCTCTTTATAACTAATGAAAACGGCAGAGGAAGCCCAAAATCTCATTGATATGGTGGCCAACAACCAATATTTCTTTGCTCACCAAAGGCAACGCCAACCATCACAGAGGAAGGGAGTGATAGAGTTGGAAGGAGTGGACTCAATCCTAGCTCAAAACCAAATGATGCAGCAGCAAATTCAACAACAATTTGAGCAAATGGCCAAGAGGATTGATAGCCTCCAAGTTGCAGCAGTCAACACAAGCCAACCATCATCCACATGGGGGCAAAATGAAGAAACTCAAGAGGAGCAACAGCAAGAACAAGTCCAGTACATGCACAACCAAAATTCTGGGCCAAATGAAGTCTATGGTGATACTTATAACCCTTCATGGAAGAACCATCCCAACCTCAGATGGGGAGACAACCACAATCAAACTCAACAGCCATGGCAGAGAAACTCAAACCAGAACAATTGGAAAAACACAAACCAAAATAACCAACAGAATAATAGCCAAACCACATACAGAAATCCATAAAATACCTACCCCAATTCTAACCATCATCCATCCAATAACCAAGCCTCAAATCAAAACACCTATCCTCAACCCTCGACACCTCACAATCAACCAATCTCACAAGACTCTCAGAGGATTAACAACTTAGAGCTCTTAATGGAAAAGATGATGAAGAATCAAGAGATGATATTGAGGAACCAGGAAGCCTCCATGAAAAATATGGAAAGGCAAATTGGACAACTCTCCAAGCAAATCACCATTGAGAGGCCATCAGGCTCACTACCTAGTGACACCATCCCTAATCCAAAAGAGGAGTGCAAGGTAATACAACTAAGGAGTGGAAAGATCCTGATGAAAAATGAAGAAGGAACCAAGGAGCCAAAGGAAAGTGATAAGAAACAAGCTGGAGAAGAGGCAACCAATGACAAGAAGGAGACAGCAAGCAAGCAGACCTCAGAGAAGCTCAAAGAAAGGGAAGATCAGCCACAGCAATCAAGGAAAGAGAAGGAAGCAATGAGAGAGCCAATCAAGGAATAGAGGCAGGGAGTAAACTTCACACCACCTTTGCCATATCCTCAAAGATTCAACAAGGAGGTTAAGGACCAACACTTCCCAAAATTTCTTGAAGTCTTCAAGAAGTTGGAGATCAATATCCCCTTAGCTAAAGCACTTCAGCAAATGCCCCTGTATGCTAAGTTCTTGAAAGAACTTATCAACAAGAAAAGAAGTTGGCAAGAAAAGGAAACTGTGCTTCTCACTGAAGAATGCAATACACTCATCAGAAAAGGACTCCCTCCCAAGCTGGATGATGCCAAGGCATCTTAGGCTAGTTTCACTAGCCTTTTTCTTTTATTTTTAGTTGTTTTATGCATTTTCTTGAGCCTTAAGTAATCATTTTGGGCCAAATAGTCATGCTTGTCTTAAATCATTCAACATGAAGATTTTGATGCAAATTCCATGAGTTTTTAGTTATATTCTTGAATGCTATGAATGGAAGATTTCTCATGAAATTTTGCAAGACTTTGATGCATTTGTTTGGATGATTTCAGGGAAGAAGAGGCTAACCAAGGAAGCAACAAAATCAATAAAGGAAGCTTGAATATCACATGTGGAGTTTAAGTTCCAGTTTAAGCCTAAACTGGAGCTTAAACGCCAGAATCATGAAGGCTAAGAAATGCTGGAATTGAAGTTTAACCTCCAGTTTGACCTCAAACTGGAGGTTAAACGCCAGAATGAAAAGTCTCACCAAAGAAGCATTCCACGTTTAACCTCCAGTTTGACCTCAAACTGGAGGTTAAACGCCAGAATGATAATGCACTCAGGAAGGAGTTCCACGTTTAACCTCCAGTTTAACCTTAAACTGGAGGTTAAACGCCAGAAATGGGAAGTGCACCAAGGAGCCATTTCCACGTTTAAGCTCCAGTTTGACCTTAAACTGGAGCTTAAACGTGTTCGACCAAGAACTCTCCTCCAGGGTTGCTCTCTCCATTTCCACGTTTAAGCTCCAGTTTGACCTCAAACTGGAGCTTAAACGTGTTCGACCTCCAGGGCTACCTTTTCCATTTCCACGTTTAAGCTTCAGTTTAACCTTAAACTGAAGCTTAAACGTGTTATATGGAACAGCTTGACCATGCCTTCTTCAAACATAAATAACTTGAGCTACAAAACTCCAAATGAGGTGATTCAAAATGCATTGGAAAGAAGACATCTAGAGCTTTCCAAGCATATATGACATGCATGGTGGATACTAAAAATTGAGGGAGAAAACAGCCCCGTAATGTGCATAGAAGAGCATAGTACCAACATGCAATCAGGCCAGCTGACCTCTTCACCTTCCATGGAGTATAACTCGAGTTGTAGAGATCCAATTGAGGTGCTTCCAGTTGCGTTAGAAAGCTGACATCCATAGCTTTCCAACGAGGTATAATAGTCTATATTTGGCATCAAATTGGCAAGGTTGACAAGAGAACAGAGTGACGACTCAAGAAAGGGGGTGCAACATTTGAGTATGGTTTAATGGATCATTATCCTTTTCGGATCAAATATGTCACTCAGCCCTTCAAGCAGGCAAGGCCCATCAACAACACCAAATCAAGGCCACAAGAATCATCTAGAATAGTGTATTTTCATTTGATTGTAATTTGCTTTGAATTTCATTTTCATTTTGTAATTTAGGGAGCCTATTTAAAGGCCTTAGTTTCTGCATTTGAAAAGGGGGGATTGAAGGGGAATCCAGCCCCTGATGGGGACTTTAACTTTTACTTTCACTTTTAGCTAGTTTTCCTTTTCTTTGTAATTGAATTCAGAGCTATGACTCACTAAACCCCCTTTCATTGGGTTAGGGAGCTCTATTGTAATTCAATGAATCAATAATAGTTTATCTTCTTCTTCAATCTTTTCTCTTGAATTTTGTTAGAAAGCTTCTCGATCTAATTCCATTGGGTAGTTGTCTTGGGAAAGAAACTACCCATACTTGGAATCCTTCGGAGCCTTGGGAAAGGAATGGAGGATTCATGCTAGAGAAGCTTTCTCACAGTGAATTGGATTGGGGTTTGGATGGATATTGTGACATGTAATCCTACCAAATTGTGGTTCATGAAATTGTGTGGTATAATCAGTGATCAAGCATCATCTCTTCTTATGAACATTTAAACCAAGGGATTGGGAATTTGTTTGTTTTTAGAGAGCATTGGTGAGCCAAGGGATTGGGATCCAATCATATAAGATTGCCAAGCAAAATTCAATGAACGCATTGGTTGAGGAAGAGATAAACATGTTTTGATTCGGAGATCTCAATATCTCCTATAACCCAATGAATTCCCCATTTCTGATTTCCACTTTCTCTTTACATTCTGCCACTCAATTCATGCAATCATCCCCATTCCCCTTTTAATTTCAGCAATTTAGTTTCTGCTCTTTAATTCATGCAATTTAAGATTCCGCCATTTCAATTTCTTGTCATTTACTTTTCCCGCCAATTTTACATTCCGCAATACTCATCTCAATCTTGATTCCGCTCAACTAGAACACACTTCTAATCCGAATTGCTCATTCAACCAATCCTTGTGGGATTCGACCTCACTCTATTGTGAGTTTTTACTTGACGATAACCGGTGCACTTGCCGGAAGGAATTTTGCCGATCGTGCAATTTCCTAAATCGTAGCATAACTAGTTTATGTGCATCAAGTTTATGGCGCCGTTGCCGGGGATTGGTTTTCGATTGACAATTCTCCAATTGGAAGTTAACTAGATTGAGCAATTTTTCTTTTCTTTTGTTACTAGTTTTTGTTTCAGTTTATTACTGCTAATTTCTGCAAATTTTAATTTGTTTTCTTTGCTTATTCACTTGTTAGCATACTAACCACTAGCTGTTTGTGATATTGCCTCACTATGGGATTTCCACTATCTTTGGATGAGTATTGTTTGAGACTGAGCACATTGCAAAAAAGAAAGGAGTATCCATCATCTTTTGGTCAATCAAAATTCATGAGAAACTCTCCACCACCACAGAATGATTCATGTTATTATGCTCATGGTGGGTGGGAGTATCAGGAACAGGAAACGGGGTACTTCCCAGAGCCACAAAATGGTCCATGTTTTGGTGAATTTGATCACTACTCAAGTTGTGGCTGGGAAGATCAAAACCAAAGAGATTTCACTTATTCACATCCCATTCATCAAGAGCCATCACCTCTGAATTATCCAACCTCACCTCCTAGTTTTACATATCCAAATTCTTCATCACTTGAGCATTTCTCAGCACAAAATTCCTTCTCAAATTCATACAATTCATTTCATTATCCACAAGACTCATTCCACTACACACAAGAGTCATACCACTACCAACACTCCAACCAAAGACTCTATCATACCACACAAAACACATACTCCCAACCACCATATCACAGCCAAGATAATCAACCTCATCAACCCAATCCGAACCAACAATTTCAAGATCAATTAAACAGGATAGAAGGAATGCTTGCAACTATGGGCAGAGATGTGGCAGATTTGAAAGGCTTTAAGGAAGAATTGATATCCAACTTACAAAATCATGGTGCTGCCATTCAAAAGCTAGAAGCACAAATTGGATATCTATCAAAACAAATCCCTACCCACAATTCTTCTAGTGATACCATGGCAAACCCAAGGGAGGAATCAGAAGAACAAGAAAGGGAGAAAGTCAATCAAGGGAGATCACACTCCAATGACACAGAGAGTTGCAAAGAGGAAGGGTTCATTGAACCACAAATTCAGGAAGCTTTTGATGAACAGGATACTCCAACTGTCCAACAACAACCAAGTTCTGAGATCAAGGATGTGAAGGCAGTAGAAACAAGCACCAAAATGAGGATTGTGACCGAGAAACAAAGGATCATATCCATGAAGAAGAGAAGGTCGAAGAACAATCCAACTCCTGAGCCAACAAGCAAGTTCACTCAAGCCAATCACAAGGGAAAGCTTGCTGGAAAGAAGCATTCACAACAAGGGGCACTAACTAGCTCCTTTATCCACTTGAAGTCATTCCTCTTAACAAACTGGAAGAAGAGGAAGAAAGTCAGGAACAGCATGTCAAGCTAATGACGTTAAAGAAGCGCTTGTTGGGAGGCAACCCAACCAAAGGTAGTTTTTCTTTTCTAGTTATTTCAATAAAAGAGTTAAGTAGATTTATCTGTATTGCAAGGAGATAAGTTTGGTGTTGCACACCAAAACAATTCAAGGGTGAATGTGAGATTCTAAGTTTGGTGTTCCACCAAAAACTTCATTAAAAGCACATTTCTACCTCAGCATGACTAGTCACTAGCTCCAACCAATCAGGGAAACTACTTAAACAATAGTTTAATTTCTAGTTCATAGTTTCTTTTTCTAGTTCATAGTTATTTTCTTAATAAAAGCACATGAGGTTTTCTGCATATGATCCAAATTGCTGCATATGGCAAGGAACTAAGTTTGGTGTTCACACACCAATCTAAGTTCAGAGGCCTACAAACATACATGCATGCTAACCAATTCTCAAAGTGCTTGGGGAACAAGCAACTTCTAATAGCTTTGCAGGAAGACAATCAATCTCATGGAAGGAATATACATCATCATCAAAGAGAACACCAAGGCTAGGAAGGATGATGAACAACAAAGAAGATGCTAAAAGGTTGTATTGTCACTTAATTGCTTGTACTTTGAATTGCTGATATTGGAAGTTTGCATGCACCCCTGCTTTAAGTTTGAGTCATTGCAGTTTTTGTTTGTCTGTTTGTTTAATTTCCAAATAAGTGATAGTCTAAGTGTCTGGATAAACTTCACTTGCTTAAATGTATGCTTGCCATGCTTGTTCTGTTTCCAAAAATAAAAGAAAAGTTTGAACAAAAGTAACTCAATTCCATTTGGTAAGAAATCAAATAAGATTAAGTGGTGGTATGCATGTTTGATTGAATAGTCAGCTCACTAAGAAATAAAGTTAGAATTGTCACTTTTAGTGAAAATTAGAATGCTGTCTATGGATCTTGATGAATAAATGTCTTTGGCCATGAAAAAGAAAGAAAAAGAAGAAGAAAAAGCCACTGAAAAAGGGCAACCAAAAAGCAAAAAAATTGAGAAAATAAGCTAGGCACCAATGGTTTGAACTTCTGAGACAAATGCCTGTGGTGTTTATGTATTAAGGATATGCTTGGATGAATAGATTCTGAGGAGTGTTTCAACACTTGGTAACTTGGGTTAACTAACCCGGGATTATCAACCAAAAGTCCATTATCAAGAGCAACCTAAATACAAAACATTTAGTCACACAAAGAGGTGCTGGGCACCAATGTCTCAAGAAGAAATGTGAACTAAAATGCCTGTAGTGGATATGTGTAGTGCACTGATAAGAAAAAGAAAATGCCAAAGGCTTGTGCAACACATGACACTGAGCAACAAGGAGCAAATAAGCTCAAAGGAAAAGAAAAACAAAGAAAAGAAACTTGCCAAGGATATGTGAATAACAAGAGGCCATAGCAGTGTTTTAGTGGGAACATAAAAAGTGACATTCTTACCTAAGAAACAATAAAGTGATGCTGCAACAACTTTCTGCATGAACACCCCATTAATCAATGTCAATTACTTACTGATATGGCTAATGAATTTACTTTCTGTTTCATTCTTTCTTCTCAATAATTCAGAACTTGCTTGGGGACAAGCAAGGATTATGTTTGGTGTTGTGATGCCAAGGCATCTTAGGCTAGTTTCACTAGCCTTTTTCTTTTATTTTTAGTTGTTTTATGCATTTTCTTGAGCCTTAAGTAATCATTTTGGGCCAAATAGTCATGCTTGTCTTAAATCATTCAACATGAAGATTTTGATGCAAATTCCATGAGTTTTTAGTTATATTCTTGAATGCTATGAATGGAAGATTTCTCATGAAATTTTGCAAGACTTTGATGCATTTGTTTGGATGATTTCAGGAAAGAAGAGGCTAACCAAGGAAGCAACAAAATCAATAAAGGAAGCTTGAATATCACATGTGGAGTTTAAGTTCCAGTTTAAGCCTAAACTGGAGCTTAAACGCCAGAATCATGAAGGCTAAGAAATGCTGGAATTGAAGTTTAACCTCCAGTTTGACCTCAAACTGGAGGTTAAACGCCAGAATGAAAAGTCTCACCAAAGAAGCATTCCACGTTTAACCTCCAGTTTGACCTCAAACTGGAGGTTAAACGCCAGAATGATAATGCACTCAGGAAGGAGTTCCACGTTTAACCTCCAGTTTAACCTTAAACTGGAGGTTAAACGCCAGAAATGGGAAGTGCACCAAGGAGCCATTTCCACGTTTAAGCTCCAGTTTGACCTTAAACTGGAGCTTAAACGTGTTCGACCAAGAACTCTCCTCCAGGGTTGCTCTCTCCATTTCCACGTTTAAGCTCCAGTTTGACCTCAAACTGGAGCTTAAACGTGTTCGACCTCCAGGGCTACCTTTTCCATTTCCACGTTTAAGCTTCAGTTTAACCTTAAACTGAAGCTTAAACGTGTTATATGGAACAGCTTGACCATGCCTTCTTCAAACATAAATAACTTGAGCTACAAAACTCCAAATGAGGTGATTCAAAATGCATTGGAAAGAAGACATCTAGAGCTTTCCAAGCATATATGGCATGCATGGTGGATACTAAAAATTGAGGGAGAAAACAGCCCCGTAATGTGCATAGAAGAGCATAGTACCAACATGCAATCAGGCCAGCTGACCTCTTCACCTTCCATGGAGTATAACTCGAGTTGTAGAGATCCAATTGAGGTGCTTCCAGTTGCGTTAGAAAGCTGACATCCATAGCTTTCCAACGAGGTATAATAGTCTATATTTGGCATCAAATTGGCAAGGTTGACAAGAGAACAGAGTGACGACTCAAGAAAGGGGGTGCAACATTTGAGTATGGTTTAATGGATCATTATCCTTTTCGGATCAAATATGTCACTCAGCCCTTCAAGCAGGCAAGGCCCATCAACAACACCAAATCAAGGCCACAAGAATCATCTAGAATAGTGTATTTTCATTTGATTGTAATTTGCTTTGAATTTCATTTTCATTTTGTAATTTAGGGAGCCTATTTAAAGGCCTTAGTTTCTGCATTTGAAAAGGGGGGATTGAAGGGGAATCCAGCCCCTGATGGGGACTTTAACTTTTACTTTCACTTTTAGCTAGTTTTCCTTTTCTTTGTAATTGAATTCAGAGCTATGACTCACTAAACCCCCTTTCATTGGGTTAGGGAGCTCTATTGTAATTCAATGAATCAATAATAGTTTATCTTCTTCTTCAATCTTTTCTCTTGAATTTTGTTAGAAAGCTTCTCGATCTAATTCCATTGGGTAGTTGTCTTGGGAAAGAAACTACCCATACTTGGAATCCTTCGGAGCCTTGGGAAAGGAATGGAGGATTCATGCTAGAGAAGCTTTCTCACAGTGAATTGGATTGGGGTTTGGATGGATATTGTGACATGTAATCCTACCAAATTGTGGTTCATGAAATTGTGTGGTATAATCAGTGATCAAGCATCATCTCTTCTTATGAACATTTAAACCAAGGGATTGGGAATTTGTTTGTTTTTAGAGAGCATTGGTGAGCCAAGGGATTGGGATCCAATCATATAAGATTGCCAAGCAAAATTCAATGAACGCATTGGTTGAGGAAGAGATAAACATGTTTTGATTCGGAGATCTCAATATCTCCTATAACCCAATGAATTCCCCATTTCTGATTTCCACTTTCTCTTTACATTCTGCCACTCAATTCATGCAATCATCCCCATTCCCCTTTTAATTTCAGCAATTTAGTTTCTGCTCTTTAATTCATGCAATTTAAGATTCCGCCATTTCAATTTCTTGTCATTTACTTTTCCCGCCAATTTTACATTCCGCAATACTCATCTCAATCTTGATTCCGCTCAACTAGAACACACTTCTAATCCGAATTGCTCATTCAACCAATCCTTGTGGGATTCGACCTCACTCTATTGTGAGTTTTTACTTGACGATAACCGGTGCACTTGCCGGAAGGAATTTTGCCGATCGTGCAATTTCCTAAATCGTAGCATAACTAGTTTATGTGCATCAAGTTTATGGCGCCGTTGCCGGGGATTGGTTTTCGATTGACAATTCTCCAATTGGAAGTTAACTAGATTGAGCAATTTTTCTTTTCTTTTGTTACTAGTTTTTGTTTCAGTTTATTACTGCTAATTTCTGCAAATTTTAATTTGTTTTCTTTGCTTATTCACTTGTTAGCATACTAACCACTAGCTGTTTGTGATATTGCCTCACTATGGGATTTCCACTATCTTTGGATGAGTATTGTTTGAGACTGAGCACATTGCAAAAAAGAAAGGAGTATCCATCATCTTTTGGTCAATCAAAATTCATGAGAAACTCTCCACCACCACAGAATGATTCATGTTATTATGCTCATGGTGGGTGGGAGTATCAGGAACAGGAAACGGGGTACTTCCCAGAGCCACAAAATGGTCCATGTTTTGGTGAATTTGATCACTACTCAAGTTGTGGCTGGGAAGATCAAAACCAAAGAGATTTCACTTATTCACATCCCATTCATCAAGAGCCATCACCTCTGAATTATCCAACCTCACCTCCTAGTTTTACATATCCAAATTCTTCATCACTTGAGCATTTCTCAGCACAAAATTCCTTCTCAAATTCATACAATTCATTTCATTATCCACAAGACTCATTCCACTACACACAAGAGTCATACCACTACCAACACTCCAACCAAAGACTCTATCATACCACACAAAACACATACTCCCAACCACCATATCACAGCCAAGATAATCAACCTCATCAACCCAATCCGAACCAACAATTTCAAGATCAATTAAACAGGATAGAAGGAATGCTTGCAACTATGGGCAGAGATGTGGCAGATTTGAAAGGCTTTAAGGAAGAATTGATATCCAACTTACAAAATCATGGTGCTGCCATTCAAAAGCTAGAAGCACAAATTGGATATCTATCAAAACAAATCCCTACCCACAATTCTTCTAGTGATACCATGGCAAACCCAAGGGAGGAATCAGAAGAACAAGAAAGGGAGAAAGTCAATCAAGGGAGATCACACTCCAATGACACAGAGAGTTGCAAAGAGGAAGGGTTCATTGAACCACAAATTCAGGAAGCTTTTGATGAACAGGATACTCCAACTGTCCAACAACAACCAAGTTCTGAGATCAAGGATGTGAAGGCAGTAGAAACAAGCACCAAAATGAGGATTGTGACCGAGAAACAAAGGATCATATCCATGAAGAAGAGAAGGTCGAAGAACAATCCAACTCCTGAGCCAACAAGCAAGTTCACTCAAGCCAATCACAAGGGAAAGCTTGCTGGAAAGAAGCATTCACAACAAGGGGCACTAACTAGCTCCTTTATCCACTTGAAGTCATTCCTCTTAACAAACTGGAAGAAGAGGAAGAAAGTCAGGAACAGCATGTCAAGCTAATGACGTTAAAGAAGCGCTTGTTGGGAGGCAACCCAACCAAAGGTAGTTTTTCTTTTCTAGTTATTTCAATAAAAGAGTTAAGTAGATTTATCTGTATTGCAAGGAGATAAGTTTGGTGTTGCACACCAAAACAATTCAAGGGTGAATGTGAGATTCTAAGTTTGGTGTTCCACCAAAAACTTCATTAAAAGCACATTTCTACCTCAGCATGACTAGTCACTAGCTCCAACCAATCAGGGAAACTACTTAAACAATAGTTTAATTTCTAGTTCATAGTTTCTTTTTCTAGTTCATAGTTATTTTCTTAATAAAAGCACATGAGGTTTTCTGCATATGATCCAAATTGCTGCATATGGCAAGGAACTAAGTTTGGTGTTCACACACCAATCTAAGTTCAGAGGCCTACAAACATACATGCATGCTAACCAATTCTCAAAGTGCTTGGGGAACAAGCAACTTCTAATAGCTTTGCAGGAAGACAATCAATCTCATGGAAGGAATATACATCATCATCAAAGAGAACACCAAGGCTAGGAAGGATGATGAACAACAAAGAAGATGCTAAAAGGTTGTATTGTCACTTAATTGCTTGTACTTTGAATTGCTGATATTGGAAGTTTGCATGCACCCCTGCTTTAAGTTTGAGTCATTGCAGTTTTTGTTTGTCTGTTTGTTTAATTTCCAAATAAGTGATAGTCTAAGTGTCTGGATAAACTTCACTTGCTTAAATGTATGCTTGCCATGCTTGTTCTGTTTCCAAAAATAAAAGAAAAGTTTGAACAAAAGTAACTCAATTCCATTTGGTAAGAAATCAAATAAGATTAAGTGGTGGTATGCATGTTTGATTGAATAGTCAGCTCACTAAGAAATAAAGTTAGAATTGTCACTTTTAGTGAAAATTAGAATGCTGTCTATGGATCTTGATGAATAAATGTCTTTGGCCATGAAAAAGAAAGAAAAAGAAGAAGAAAAAGCCACTGAAAAAGGGCAACCAAAAAGCAAAAAAATTGAGAAAATAAGCTAGGCACCAATGGTTTGAACTTCTGAGACAAATGCCTGTGGTGTTTATGTATTAAGGATATGCTTGGATGAATAGATTCTGAGGAGTGTTTCAACACTTGGTAACTTGGGTTAACTAACCCGGGATTATCAACCAAAAGTCCATTATCAAGAGCAACCTAAATACAAAACATTTAGTCACACAAAGAGGTGCTGGGCACCAATGTCTCAAGAAGAAATGTGAACTAAAATGCCTGTAGTGGATATGTGTAGTGCACTGATAAGAAAAAGAAAATGCCAAAGGCTTGTGCAACACATGACACTGAGCAACAAGGAGCAAATAAGCTCAAAGGAAAAGAAAAACAAAGAAAAGAAACTTGCCAAGGATATGTGAATAACAAGAGGCCATAGCAGTGTTTTAGTGGGAACATAAAAAGTGACATTCTTACCTAAGAAACAATAAAGTGATGCTGCAACAACTTTCTGCATGAACACCCCATTAATCAATGTCAATTACTTACTGATATGGCTAATGAATTTACTTTCTGTTTCATTCTTTCTTCTCAATAATTCAGAACTTGCTTGGGGACAAGCAAGGATTATGTTTGGTGTTGTGATGCCAAGGCATCTTAGGCTAGTTTCACTAGCCTTTTTCTTTTATTTTTAGTTGTTTTATGCATTTTCTTGAGCCTTAAGTAATCATTTTGGGCCAAATAGTCATGCTTGTCTTAAATCATTCAACATGAAGATTTTGATGCAAATTCCATGAGTTTTTAGTTATATTCTTGAATGCTATGAATGGAAGATTTCTCATGAAATTTTGCAAGACTTTGATGCATTTGTTTGGATGATTTCAGGAAAGAAGAGGCTAACCAAGGAAGCAACAAAATCAATAAAGGAAGCTTGAATATCACATGTGGAGTTTAAGTTCCAGTTTAAGCCTAAACTGGAGCTTAAACGCCAGAATCATGAAGGCTAAGAAATGCTGGAATTGAAGTTTAACCTCCAGTTTGACCTCAAACTGGAGGTTAAACGCCAGAATGAAAAGTCTCACCAAAGAAGCATTCCACGTTTAACCTCCAGTTTGACCTCAAACTGGAGGTTAAACGCCAGAATGATAATGCACTCAGGAAGGAGTTCCACGTTTAACCTCCAGTTTAACCTTAAACTGGAGGTTAAACGCCAGAAATGGGAAGTGCACCAAGGAGCCATTTCCACGTTTAAGCTCCAGTTTGACCTTAAACTGGAGCTTAAACGTGTTCGACCAAGAACTCTCCTCCAGGGTTGCTCTCTCCATTTCCACGTTTAAGCTCCAGTTTGACCTCAAACTGGAGCTTAAACGTGTTCGACCTCCAGGGCTACCTTTTCCATTTCCACGTTTAAGCTTCAGTTTAACCTTAAACTGAAGCTTAAACGTGTTATATGGAACAGCTTGACCATGCCTTCTTCAAACATAAATAACTTGAGCTACAAAACTCCAAATGAGGTGATTCAAAATGCATTGGAAAGAAGACATCTAGAGCTTTCCAAGCATATATGGCATGCATGGTGGATACTAAAAATTGAGGGAGAAAACAGCCCCGTAATGTGCATAGAAGAGCATAGTACCAACATGCAATCAGGCCAGCTGACCTCTTCACCTTCCATGGAGTATAACTCGAGTTGTAGAGATCCAATTGAGGTGCTTCCAGTTGCGTTAGAAAGCTGACATCCATAGCTTTCCAACGAGGTATAATAGTCTATATTTGGCATCAAATTGGCAAGGTTGACAAGAGAACAGAGTGACGACTCAAGAAAGGGGGTGCAACATTTGAGTATAGTTTAATGGATCATTATCCTTTTTGGATCAAATATGTCACTCAGCCCTTCAAGCAGGCAAGGCCCATCAACAACACCAAATCAAGGCCACAAGAATCATCTAGAATAGTGTATTTTCATTTGATTGTAATTTGCTTTGAATTTCATTTTCATTTTGTAATTTAGGGAGCCTATTTAAAGGCCTTAGTTTCTGCATTTGAAAAGGGGGGATTGAAGGGGAATCCAGCCCCTGATGGGGACTTTAACTTTTACTTTCACTTTTAGCTAGTTTTCCTTTTCTTTGTAATTGAATTCAGAGCTATGACTCACTAAACCCCCTTTCATTGGGTTAGGGAGCTCTATTGTAATTCAATGAATCAATAATAGTTTATCTTCTTCTTCAATCTTTTCTCTTGAATTTTGTTAGAAAGCTTCTCGATCTAATTCCATTGGGTAGTTGTCTTGGGAAAGAAACTACCCATACTTGGAATCCTTCGGAGCCTTGGGAAAGGAATGGAGGATTCATGCTAGAGAAGCTTTCTCACAGTGAATTGGATTGGGGTTTGGATGGATATTGTGACATGTAATCCTACCAAATTGTGGTTCATGAAATTGTGTGGTATAATCAGTGATCAAGCATCATCTCTTCTTATGAACATTTAAACCAAGGGATTGGGAATTTGTTTGTTTTTAGAGAGCATTGGTGAGCCAAGGGATTGGGATCCAATCATATAAGATTGCCAAGCAAAATTCAATGAACGCATTGGTTGAGGAAGAGATAAACATGTTTTGATTCGGAGATCTCAATATCTCCTATAACCCAATGAATTCCCCATTTCTGATTTCCACTTTCTCTTTACATTCTGCCACTCAATTCATGCAATCATCCCCATTCCCCTTTTAATTTCAGCAATTTAGTTTCTGCTCTTTAATTCATGCAATTTAAGATTCCGCCATTTCAATTTCTTGTCATTTACTTTTCCCGCCAATTTTACATTCCGCAATACTCATCTCAATCTTGATTCCGCTCAACTAGAACACACTTCTAATCCGAATTGCTCATTCAACCAATCCTTGTGGGATTCGACCTCACTCTATTGTGAGTTTTTACTTGACGATAACCGGTGCACTTGCCGGAAGGAATTTTGCCGATCGTGCAATTTCCTAAATCGTAGCATAACTAGTTTATGTGCATCACTGGAAGACGCTGGAAGTTTCTTCCTACCTTGCACCATTGGAAGTCAATTTATCAACAAGGGGAGGTGTGACTTAGGAGCAAGCATAAATCTAATTCCATCATCTTTAGTGAAAAAGCTTGGCATATGGAAGGTGAAACCAATACAGATGTCCTTAGAATTGGTGGACCAATCAGTAGTATATCCCAAGGGAGTGAGTGAAAACCTTTTAGTTAAGGTCGACAAGTTCATTTTTCCTGCGGACTTTGTAATATTGAACACTGAAGAAGAAGAAAACAATTCAATCATCTTGGGATGGCCATTTTTGGCCACTGCTAGAGCCATCATAGATGTAGAGCAGGGAGAACTAACTCTCAGGATGCACGAGGAAAGCATTACCCTGAAAGTGTTTCCAGAACCACAAATTAGTGAAGAGAGAAGCAAAGTAGTCAGTGACTGTTTTCCAAGGCAAGCAACCAAAAACACAGGGGATCAGAAGGATGAGCATGTGCAAGAAGGAGAAGAGATTCAAAAAGGAATTAGGATGATAAACAAGGAAGAAATTACCACAACCAAAGCTGCTGTCAAGAAAGAAAGGTTAACAAGAAAAAGGAAGAAAAACAAGAAGAAGGCTCACAAAGGGTGGAAGAATAAAAAAATTCCAACTGAAGGATTTTCCAAAGGCGACAAGGTGCAACTAATATATCAACAGCTGGGGACTGAGGATCACTACACTGTTAACCAAGTACTCTCTCTTGAGCATGTGGAAATTGAGCATCAAGAGACAAAGAAGAAGCTCACAGTCAGAGGGGACAAGCTGAGGCACTACAGTTTTCAACCCCCATGATCAAAGGATAAGATGTCAAGCTAGTGACAACAAAGAAGCGCTTGTTGGGAGGCAACCCAATCTGAGGTAGTTTTATTTTCATGACTATTTCAATAAAAAGGTCAATTAGTTTTGTCTACATTGCAAGAAGCTAAGTTTGGTGTTGCACACCAAAACAATCTAAGGGAGAGTGAAGGATTCTAAGTTTGGTGTTCCACCAAAGTCTCATCATAAAACGCATTCTTACTTTCTGCATAATGCTAGCTTCAAGCATTTAGATAAACTAGTTAACTATTTACTGTTTCATAGTTTTTAGTTTTATTACCTTTAGCATGGAAAAAGGATTTCACAGATAATTAATTTGCTGCATGAGAGACATTGGCAAGGAACTAAGTTTGGTGTTCACACACCAAAGTAAGTCCAAAAGCCCACAAATAAGCTTTGCATATTAACCGGGTACCTTAAGGGCTTGAGAAGCAAGCCACTTTTGAGGATTATGCAGGAAAATAGCCAACAAATTAAAGAACACTTGCATTATGACTCAGAAGGAGCAAACAGAAGGAAGAATGAAAAGCTGCAACCCAACAGGTTGTATTTATACTTGATCCTTGTTGTTATGTAATGATTTAATTCAGAGATTCCTTTATGTCTCACTGGAATGATTATTTAGTTGCAAGTGGAAGTACATGTTGAAAAAGAAAGCTATCTGCATAATTTTTGCTTGAAAGTTATCTGCATAATAATTGTCATCACTCATTAACTTGAATACTTTGTTTTGTTCCCCCTTGCTGTTTGAATAAAAGAAAGATGTTTGATTTAGAAAAGTAATTGTTCAATGTCGCAAAAGTTAGAATGAAAGTTAGTGGTGGTGTGTGTTTGATTTAATTGATAGCTCATAGAATAAATGCTGCAAAATGACTTGTTACTTGAAGCTTAAGCCAGTTTGCTGCTATGATCCTTTAATTAATGAAAGCCCCTTGAAAATAAACCAAAACAGAAAGAAAAAGAAAGAAGAAAAAGCCAAAAGTTGGCAAAGAAACAAACAATAAGGCTAGACACCAATAGCTTGGACCCTAGGACATATGCCTGTGGTGTTTATGTACTAGGATATGCTTGGACAAGTAGGTTCTAAGGAGTATTTTAAAACTTGGCAACTTAGATCAACTAATTTGGGATTGTCAACTGAAAGTCCACAATAAAGAGCAACCTAGCTACAAAACATTTAGTGATCCAAAGAGATGCTGGCCATCAATGATCCTAGGAAGAAAAAGGTGAGCCATGTGTCTATGGTGAAGAAATGTTGAGTGAAATTAAGCCAAAGGCCACTGTAACATTTGCCACCTAAGTCTTCAATAAGAAATAAGCGCTGTAATGCAAAAGAAAGAAGAAAAGCTAACAAGGGAAATGAGCAAAAAGTGAGGAGTCATAGCAGCAACCTTGGTGAACTCTTAAAGAAACATTGTTGTTTTGACAACAAGTAATAAATGAGCTACTTTTGATCTGCATAAAACCCCATAGACCAAATTCAACTATCTGCCTAATAAGAACATATATACTTATCTATTTCATTCTATCTTCTCTTATGTTTGATGCTTGCTTGGGGACAAGCAAGTTTTAAGTTTGGTGTTGTGATGACAAGTCATCTTAGCCTAGTCTTACTAGCCTTTTTCTTTATTTTTATTTGGTTTTATGCACTTTCTTGCATTCTAAGTAAGTAATTTGGAATGAAAATGCATGACTTCTCTTAATCAAACAACCACCATGTAATTGATGCTAAATCATGAGGTTTAAGCTAAATTTAATTGTTTTTTTTATGATTTATAAACCTTGTGAATTTGGAGATACTTTGATTGGTTGTTTTGATTAATTGTAGGTGAAGTAAAGAAGAAAAGAAGAAAGCGTGGCCTAAGAAGTGTGGCTCAAAGAAGAAAAAGTGTGGCCAAGAAAGGAGGAAGTGTGGCGCAACAAACCATGAAGCTCACTCCAAGAGCACCAAGCTCACTAAGTGAGTGCTACACTTACTCCCAGGAGACCAAAGCATAAAGCTTTGCTCACTTTGTGAGCTGAGCACAACATGAGGCCAAGAAACAAGGAAAGAAGAAACCAAGCTCAGCTCACAAAGTGAGCATTATCGAGAGCACCAAAGAAATAATTCAAGGAAAATAAGTTGCAAATGCATGCTCCAGGGGTTGAACTCATGACCAAGGGGGATGGGGGAGGCGCTATCCACAAGGAAAAATAAGCTAAAAATGGCCAAATACAGCCCCCCAAGGTTCGAACCCCACACCTTGAGGAAGCAAGGAAGCAAGGCAACCAAAGAAAAGGCGCAGCGCATGCTTCCCATGGGTTTCGAACCAAGGACCTTCCCTTGGATGTCCCAAGGCTCAGCTCACTTGGAGAGCTGAGCGCTACTTCTTGGTGCATGAAGCACAACATGACACGGCTAGGGAAGTGTAGCGCGCAACAAAGTTGACACGGTCCAAGAGCACACAAGCGCGCAACAATTGGCACCAAGGCACCAATGCTCAGCTCACAAAGTGAGCTGAGTTTTCCCCTGATGCATCCCAAGCAACAGCACGCTACCAAGACCTCCCCACACTAAGTCACAAAGCTAAGCTCACTTTGTGAACTGAGCATCCCCCTGGAAGCAAATTTCTTCATGGGCTGAAATTCAATAAAAAATCCAACTTAATTCATTTCTTCACCAAATCAAAAGCCCATCCAAATTCCAATATCCAAGAATAGAAAGTGTATAAATAGGAGTTAGTTTGATGTAATTAGTACATCTAGACTTTACCTTGAATTTTCCTTTTGAGCTTTCATTTCAATTTTGAGCTTTTTTACTTTGAATTTGTATTTCTGAGAACTTGGAAGGAAAATTGATCTCTCTTCTTCTTGGTTCTTGCTTGAGCACTCTTTAATTTTCTTGCTTTGAATCTTGGGTAGAGAATTGAAAAACTTCTGTTTCAATCTCACCTTAAGATCTTATTTAATTTTCTTCGTAATTAAATTCCAATTTCCATTTACTGCTTCATCTTCTACTCTCTCTGCAATTTACTTTACTTTGTTTCTTTTGCAATTGTTCTTGTTAGATCAAGGAAAGATTTGAGATCTAGACTCGTTATCTAGTCTCTTCCACTCCTGGGATCTTCAATCTCTTTTACATTGCTGCAAATTAAGCACTGCCTTTTTGTCTTTACAATTCTCAAAGCATTTTTACTCTTTTGTTTGAGACCCATTTCAATTCAATTCATCTTTTGCTTTGCTGTTTGATGCAATTTAATTTTGCTTGTTTAGATTCTGCAATCCCAATTCCCAATTCCTTTTATGATTCAAGCAATTTACATTTCTTGCACTTTAAGCTTCAGCCATTTACATTTCTTGCAATCTAAGTTTCTGCAATTTACATTACTTGAACTTTAAGATTCTGCTTCTTTACTTTCTTGCTCTTTAATTTACTGCACTTTACCCCTCTCCCTTTACATTTCAAGCAATTTAGTTTCTGCAAAGCACAAATCACTCAACCAATACTTGATTCGCTTGACTAAATCAACCACTAAACTAAAATTGCTCAATCCTTCAATCCCTGTGGGATCGACCTTACTCATGTGAGTTATTATTATTTGATGCGACCCGGTACACTTGCCGATTAGATTTGTGTGTTTGGAATTCGTTTTCAAAAAATACACATCAATACGCTTATCTGAAATTCCCACCAATGAATTACATAACTATTTCTATCCTATTTTATATTTTATTTATATTTAATTATAAAAATCCCATAACCATTTGAATATGCCTGACTGAGAGTTACAAGATGACCATAGCTTGCTTCAAGCCGACAATCTCCGTGGGATCGACCCTTACACACATAAGGTTCATTACTTGGACGACCCAGTGCACTTTCTGGTTATTTGAGCGGAGTTGTGAAAAATAATTGAGATTACATTAGTGCGTACAAAGTTTTTGGCGCCGTTGCCGAGGATTGTTCGAGTTTGGACAACTGATGGTTCATCTTGTTGCTCAGATTAGGTAATTTTATTTTATTTTAAGCTTTTATTTTTTTTATTTACGAAGAAAATTTTCTTCAGAATTTTTAAGAATGAATTCTAGAGTTTCAAGATGATTTGTTGAAGTCTGGCTGGCTGTGAAGCCATGTCTAATCTTTTGGACCGAGGTTTCAACTTATCATCACAAAAGCTTGTTGATTTCTATCAATCTTGCTGTTGAATGTAATGATCTGCTAAAGCTTGGCTGGCCATTGGCCATGTCTAGTGTTTTGAACCGAAGCTTTCACTGAAAGCTTAGCTAGCTAGCGAGCCATGTCTAATTTATGGACCGGAGTTTTAGACTAACATTGCATGATTCCTGGAATTCTCATTAAGAATTTTGAATTCCTTATTTCCTTTTTCCAAATAATTTTCGAAAAAAAGTTGATAAAACCATGAAAATAAAAAAATAATCTGTGTTTCTTGTTTAAGTCTAGTGTCAATTTTTAAGTTTGGTGTCCTGCATATTTTATTTAATTCCCTGCATTTTTCGATTGTATGAATTTTGTTCTTCATTAATCTTCAAGTTGTTCTTGATGATTTCCTTGCTCTGATCTTTAATTTCTCTTGTTTTGTGTGTTTTGTTATTTTTCATATGTATTCTCAATTTGTTAATGTCTCTAATATGAAAATTTCTAAGTTTGATGTCTTGCATGCATAATTTGTTTTGATCATGATTTTCCATGTTTAGTTCAATCTGTTGTTTTTCTATCTCATCATTAAAAAATTCAAAAAAAATTTCAAAATGATGTCTTTTCAAGTCAATAATACAAAGGATTGAAGATTCAGAACATGCAGCAGAGGAATTAGACAGAAAAAGCTAGGAAACTTGCGTTTAAACGCCCTGGCTGGGCGTTAAACGCCCAAAAAGGTAGTATTTTGGGCGTTTAACGCCAGGAGGGCACAGGAGGGAAGATTTTGTTTTTAATTCAAATCTTTTTAAAATTTTCATAATTTTTCAAAATCAAATCTTTTTCGAATCATATCTTTTCAATTATATCTTTTCAAAATCAAATCCTTTGCATTTTTTTTTATTTTCGAAAATCCTTGCTAACAATTAGTGATTTGATTAAAAAATTTCTTCCTTGTTAAGAAAGGTTAAATAATTGAATTTTAGAATCATATATTTTAAATTACTTGTTAACCAAGTCATTAATTTTAAAAATCAAATCTTTTTAATTGTTTGTCAATCATATCTTTTTAAAACCATATTTTCTCAATCATATATAATCTCAACCACACTTTTTCAAAAAAAAGACTTTCAATCATATCTTTTTGAATCCTAATTTCAAAATCTTTTTCAAAATCACTTAACTACTTTCTCAATTTTAATTTTCAAAAATCATCAACCAATTTTTCAAAATTTCTTTTAATTAAAAAAATTTTTTTTTCAAAAATTCTTCCCCCCTTCTCACATCCTTCTATTTAAGGGACTAACACTCCTCTTCAATGTGCAATTCGAACTCTCTCCCTCTTGATACGTTCAAATTCTCTCCTCTCTACCTCCTCCTTCTATTCTTCTTTTCCTCTAACACCTCAAGGAATCTCTATACTGTGACATAGAGGATTCCATACTTTCTTCTCCTTTCTTTCATATGAGCAGGAGCGAGGACAAAGGCATTCTAGTTGAAGCTGATCCTGAACCTGAAAGGACCTTGAAGAGAAAGCTAAGAGAAGCTAAAGCATAACTCTCGGGAGAGGACCTAATAGAAATTTTCAGACAAGAAAAAGCCATGGCAGCCGAAAACAACAACAATGCCAACAATGCAAGGAAGGTGCTTGGTGACTTTACTGCACCTACTCTCGACTTCTATGGGAGAAGCATCTCTATCCCTGCCATTGGAGCAAATAACATTGAGCTTAAGCCTCAATTAGTTTCTCTCATGCAACAGAATTGCAAGTTTTGTGGACTTCCATTGGAAGATCCTCATCAGATTTTGGCTGAATTTTTGTAAATCTATGACACTGTCAAGACCAATGGGGTTGATCCCGAGGTCTACAGGCTTATGCTTTTTCCCTTTCCTCTAAGAGACAAAGCTAGAATATGGTTGGATTCACAACCTAAGGAAAGCCTAAACTCTTGGGAAAAGCTGGTCAGCGCTTTTCTGGCCAAATTCTTTCCACAAAAATTGAGTAAGCTTAGAGTGAAAGTTCAGACCTTCAGACAGAAGGAAGGTGAATCCCTCTATGAAGCTTGGGAAAGATACAAGCAATTGATCAGAAGGTGTCCTTCTGACATGCTTTCAGAATAGAGCATCATAGGTATCTTCTATGATGGTCTGTCTGAACTGTCCAAGATGTCATTGGACAGCTCTGCTGGAGGATCTCTTCATCTGAAGAAGATGCCTGCAGAAGCTCAGGAACACATTGAAATGGTTTCAAATAACAAATTCATGTACACTTCTGAAAGGAATCCTGTGAATAATAGGACAAATCAGAAGAAAAGAGTTCTTGAGATTGATACTCTGAATGCCATATTGGCTCAGAATAAAATATTGACTCAGCAAGTCAATATGATTTCTCAGAGTCTATCTAGAATGCAAGCAGCAACAGGCAGTACTAAAGAAGCACCTTCTGAAGAAGAAGCTTATGATCCTGAGAACCCAGCAATGGAAGAGGTGTATTACATGGGAGAACCCTATGGAAACACCTATAATCCTTCATGGAGAAATCATCCAAATCTCTCATGGAAGGAACAATAGAGGCCTCAACAAGGCTTCAATAACAGTAATGGTGGAAGAAATAGGTTTAGCAATAGCAAGCCTTTTCCATCATCTTCTCAGCAACAGACAGAGAATTTTAAGCAGAGCCACTCTGACTTAGCAACTGTAGTCTCTGATCTATCTAAGACCACTCTAAGTTTTATGACTGAAACAAGGTCCTCTATTAGAAATTTGGAGGCATAAGTGGGTCAACTGAGTAAGAAACTTATTGAACTCCCTCTTAGTTCTCTCCCAAGCAATACAGAAGAGAACCTAAAGAGAGAATGCAAGGCCATAAACACGTCCCACATGGCCGAATGCTTAGAGGAGGGAAATACAGAGATTTCCACTGAGGAAGACCTTAATGGACGTCCACTGGCCTCCAAGGAGTTCCCTAATGAGGAACCATGGGAATCTGAGGCTCATACAGAGACCATAGAAATTCCATTGAATTTACTTCTGCCATTCATGAGCTCTAATGAGTATTCTTCCTCTGAAGAGGATGAAGATGTTACTGAAGAGCAAGTTGCTAAGTACCTTGGAGCAATCATGAAGCTAAATACCAAGTTATTTGGTAATGAGACTTGCGAGGATGAACCCCCTTGCTCAACAAAGAACTGGATGACTTGACTAGGCAGAGATTACCTCAGAAGAGATAGGATCCTGGAAAATTCTCAAGACCTTGTACCATAGGCACCATGACCTTTGAGAAGGCTCTGTGTGACCTGGGGTCAAGTATAAACCTCATGCCACTCTCTGTAATGGAGAAGCTAGGGATCCTTGAGGTACAAGCTGCAAGAATCTCACTAAAGATGGCAGACAATTCAAGGAAATAGGCTTATGGACTTGTAGAGGATGTTCTGGTAAAGGTTGAAGGCCACTACATCCCTACTGATTTCATAATCCTAGACACTGAGAAGAGTATGGATGAATCCATCATCCTTGGTAGACCCTTCCTAGCCACAGCAAAAGCTGTGATTGATGTTGACAGAGGAGAGTTAGTCCTTCAAGTGAATGAGGACCACCTTGTGTTTAAGGCTCAAGGATCCCTCTCTGTAACCATGGAGAGGAAGCGGGAAAAGCTTCTCTCAATGCAGAGTCCAATAGAGCCCCCACATTCAAACTCTAAGTTTCGTGTTGGGAGGCCATCATCATGCACTGAACATCTGTGAGGCTCCATGAGAGCTCACTGTCAACCTATTGACATTAAAGAAGCACTTGTTGGGAGGCAAACCAATTTTTACTTATCTATGTTAAATTTCTATTTTCCATTGTTATTTTACGTTTTCTGTAGGTTGATGATCATGTGAAGTCACAAAAACAACTGAAAAAGAAAAAACAGAATGAAAAATAGTATTAGAAATAGCACACCCTAGAGGAGAAGTTTAGTGGCATTTAAACGCCAGTAAGGGTAGCAGAATGGGCGTTAAACGCCCAGTCTGGCACTATTATAGGCGTTTAACGCCAGAAATGGGCACCAGACTGACGTTTAACACCAGAAAGGGGTACAGAGCTGGCGTTTAACGCCAGAAAAGGGAGGAAAACGCCAGAAAAGGAAGAAAAGATGGCGTTAAATGCCAGAAATGGGCAGCAACTTGGCATTTAACGCCAGGATTGGCAAGCAAGGGGGCGTTTACACGCCAACATGGTGCAGGGATGAGAAAGCCTTGACACCTTAGGATCTGTGGACCCCACAGGATCCCCACCTACCTTATTTCTCTTTCTCTTCTTCACACCTTCCCATAACACCCTTCCCCAAATACCCTTCACCAATCACCTCAATACCTCTTCCCTCAAAAAAAAAAAAAACCTCACTTATCAAATCCTACCCTCTTCTCCATAATCTCTTCACCAATCCACATCCATCCATCATAAAAACCCCACCTACCTCACCATTCAAATTCAAACCACTTTCCCTCCCAAACCCACCACACATAGCTGAACCCTACCCCTCTCTCTACTCCTATATAAACCAATCTTCACTCCTACATATCACAAACACTAGTTCTCCCCCTTGGTAAAAAATTCCACCACCCTATGTCTCCCCTAATTCTTCTTCTTCTACTCTTTTCTTTCTTCTTTCGCTCGAGGACGAGCAAACCTTCTAAGTTTGGTGTCGTAAAAGCGTTGCTTTTTGTTTTTTCATAACCAGTTATGACACCAAAGGCCAGAAAAACCTCTAGAAAGAGGAAAAGGCAAAAGCTTCTACCTCTGAGTCATGGAAGATAGAGAGATTCATCTCAAGGGTGCATCAAGACCACTTCTATGAAGTTGTAGCCAAGAAGAAGGTGATCCCCGAGGTCCCTTTCAAGCTCAAAAAGGGTGAATATTCGGAGATCCGACATGAGATTCGAAGAAGAGGTTGGGAAATTCTCACCAACCCCATTCAACAAGTTGGGATCTTAATGGCTCAAGAGTTCTATGCCAATGCATGGATCACCAAGAACCATGATCAAAGTGTGAACCCGGACCCAATGAATTGGCTTGTTCTGTGGAAATGCTTAGATTTCAGTCCAGAAAATGTAAGGTTGGCATTCAACTTGCCCATGATGCAAGGAGATGCATGCCCCTACACTAGAAGGGTCAACTTTGATCAAAGGTTAGACCAAGTCCTCAAAGACATTTGTGAAGAGGGCGCTCAATAGAAGAGAGATTCAAGAGGGAAGCCGGTTCAACTAAGAAGGCATGACCTCAAGCCCGTGGCTAGGGGATGGTTGGAGTTCATCCAACGCTCAATCATTCCCACTAGCAACCGGTCTGAAGTTACTATAGACCGGGCTATCATGATCCATAGCATCATGATTGGAGAGGAAGTAGAAGTTCATGAGGTTATATCCCTAGAACTCTATAAAGTAGCGAACAAGTCCTCTACTTTGGCAAGGTTAGCCTTCCCTCATCTCGTTTGTCACCTCTATAATTCAGTTGGAATTGACATAGAGGAAGACATCCTAATTGATGAGGACAAGCCCATCACTAAGAAAAGGATGGAACAAATAGGAGAGCCCACTCATGAACCTCACCAAGAGCATGAGGAAATTCCTCATCATGAAATTCCTGAGATGCCTCAACGGATGCATTTTCCTCCACAAAACTATTGGGAGCAAATCAACACCTCCCTATGAGAATTAAGTTCCAATATGGGACAACTAAGGGTGGAGCACCAAGAGCATTCCATCCTCCTCCATGAAATTAGAGAAGACCAAAGAGTCATGAGAGAGGAGCAACAAAGGCAAGGAAGAGACATTGAGGAGCTCAAGCACTCCATAAGATCTTCAAAAGGAAGAACAAGCCACCATCACTAAGGTGGACCCGTTCTTTAATTTCTTTGTTCTTATTTTTCTGTTTTTCGAAAATTATGCTTTATGTTTTATTTATGTTTGTGTCTTATTACATGATCACTAGTGTCTAAGTGTCTCTGCCTTAAAGCTATGAATGTCCTATGAATCCATCACCTTTCTTAAAATGAAAAATGATCTAAAAACAAAAGAACAAGAAGTACATAATTTCGAATTCATCCTTGAAACTAGTTTAATTATTTTGATGTGGTGGCAACACTTTTTGTTTTATGAATGAATGCTTGAATAGTGCATATTTTTGAATTTGTTGTTTATGAATGTTAAAATTTTTGGCTCTTGAAAGAATAATGAAAAAGGAGAAATGTTATTGATAATCTGAAAAATCATAAAATTGATTCTTGAAGCAAGAAAAAGCAGTGAATACAAAGCTTGCGAAAAAAATAATAATAAAATAAAAGAACGAGAAAGAGAAAGAAAAAGCAAGCAGAAAAAGCCAATAGCCCTTTAAACCAAAAGGCAAGGGTAAAATAAAAAGGATCCAAGGCTTTGAGCATTAATGGATAGGAGGGCCCACAAGAATAAAATCCTGGCCTAAGCAGCTAAACCAAGCTATCCCTAACCATGTGCTTGTGGCGTGAAGGTGTCAAGTGAAAAACTTGAGACTGAGCGGTTAAAGTCGTCCTCCAAAGAAAAAGAGTGTGCTTAAGAGCTCTGGACACCTCTAATTGGGGACTCTAGCAAAGGTGAGTCACAATCTGAAAAGGTTCACCCAGTTATGTGTCTGTGGCATTTATGTATCCGGTGGTAATACTGGAAAACAAGATGCTTAGGGTCACGGCCAAGACTCATAAAGTAACTGTGTTCAAGAGTCAACAATACTACTAGGAGAATCAATAACACTATCTAAATTCTGAGTTCCTATAGATGCCAATCATTCTAAACTTCAAAGGATAAAGTGAGATGCCAAAACTGTTCAGAGGCAAAAAGCTACTAGTCCCGCTCATCTAATTGGAGCTAAGTTTCATTGATATTTTGGAATTTATAGTGTATTCTCTTCCTTTTATCCTATTTGATTTTCAGTTGCTTGGGGACAAGGAACAATTTAAGTTTGGTGTTGTGATGAGCGGATAATTTATACGCTTTTTGGTATTATTTTTAGTATGTTTTTAGTATATTTTAGTTAGTTTTTATTATGTTTTTACTAGTTTTTAATCAAAAATCACATTCCTGGACTTCACTATGAGTTTGTGTGTTTTTCGGTAATTTTAGGTATTTTCTGGATGAAATTGAGGGACTTGAGCAAAAATCTGATTCAGAGGCTGAAAAATGACTGCAGATGTTGTTGGATTCTGACCTCCCTGCACTCGAAGTGGATTTTCTGGAGCTACAGTAGCCCAATTGGCACACTATAATTGCGTTGGAAAGTAGACATCCTGGGCTTTTCAGTAATATATAACAGTCCATACTTTGCCCGAGATTTGATGGCCCAAATTGGCGTTCCAAGTCAGCATAAAAATTCTGGCATCAAAATGCCAGAACTAGCATAAAAGTTGGAGTTAAACGCCCAAACTGGAACCAAAGCTGGCGTTTAACTCCAAGAAAAGTCTCTACATGTGAAAGTTTCAATGCTTAGCCCAAGCACACACCAAGTGGTCCCTGGAAGTGGATTTCTGCATCATTTACTCATTTCTGTAAACCCTAGGTTACTAGTTCTCTATAAATAGGACCTTTTGCTATTGTATTTTCATCTTTGATTAGTCTTATGCTGTCTTAGACCTTTATGGGGGCTGGCCATTCGGCCATGCCTGGACCTTTATTACTTTTGTATTTTCAACGGTGGAGTTTCTACACCCCATAGATTAAGGTGTGGAGCTCTACTGTTCCTCATGAATTAATGCAAAGTACTATTGTTTTTCTATTCAACTCAAGCCTATTTCTTCTCTAAGATATTCATTCGCACACAAGAACATGATGAATGTGATGATTATGTGACACTCATCACCATTCTCACATATTTCTTCCGTTCTACATGCAAACAAGCTTGAATGTGTATCTCTTGGGTTTCTAATCGAAGATTAAAACCTTCGTGGTATAGGCTAAAATTATTGGCGGCCATTCCTGAGATCCGGAAAGTCTAAACCTTGTCTATGGTATTTTGAGTAGGATATGGGAAGGGATGACTGTAACGAGCTTCAAACTCACGAGTGTTGGGCGTAATGACAGACGCAAAAGGATCAATGGATCCTATTCCAACATGATCGAGAATCGACAGATGATTAGCCCTGCGGTGACAGCGCATTTGGACCATTTTCACTGAGAGGACGGACGGTAGCCATTGACAACGGTGATCCCCCAACATAAAGCTTGCCATGGAAAGCAGTATGAATGATTGAATGAAGGCAGTAGGAAAGCAGAGATTCAGAAGGAGTAAAGCATCTCCATATGCTTATCTGAAATTCCCACCAATGAATTACATAAGTATTTCTATCCTATTTTATATTTTATTTATATTTAATTATAAAAATCCCATAACCATTTGAATCTGTCTGACTGAGAGTTACAAGATGACCATAGCTTGCTTCAAGCCGACAATCTCCGTAGGATCGACCCTTACTCACGTAAGGTTTATTACTTGGATGACCCGGTGCACTTGCTGTTTAGTTGTGCGGAGTTGTGAAAAAGAATTGAGATTACATTTTAGAGATCACAATTTCGTGCACCAGGTTCTTAGTTTTACTCCCCTTTAGATCTAGATATCTCTCTTCCTTCAATTTAGTTTTCCTTTACTTTAATTTGTTCTAGTACTTTACTTCTCTTGTTAATTCCGTTATTTTGTCAATTTAGTTCATGAACTCTTTTGTTTTTTTCAATTCTCCTTTAATGCAATTATTTGTTTTCATGTCTTTTAATGTTTGCCTTGGTTTCCATTGTTGATTTTGTACCTTGATTAGTTATAGTTTCCTTTAATTCTTGAAATTTATTATGTTTACCTCTATTGCATTCTATGTGTTTGATGAAATATTTCTTTTATTTATGAGTTAGATTTTTCTCCTTTTGGCCTGGGTTGAGTAATTGGAGACTCTTAAGTTATCAAATTCTTTTGTTGATTGATAATTGGAAATTGCCAATTGACTTGAATGCCACTAAAGCTAGTCTTTCAGTATGATTTGACTAGGACTTGTGGACAAGAGCCAATTCCATCCACTTGACTTTCCTTCATAGTTAGAGGTTAACTAAGTGGATGCAATGGACAATTCTTATCACAATTGAGGATGATAATGAGGATAGGACTTCTAATTCTTATTCCTTGCCAAGAGCTTTCTTAGTTGTTAGCTTATTTCTTTTTGTTATTTACATTTCTTGTCTCTTACTACAAAAACCCCAAAATATACTTTCATAGCCAATAATTGAGCATCCGCTTGCAATTTCTTTAAAGACGACCCGAGGTTTGAATACTTCAGTTATTTTTATTGTGGTTTGTTCTTGTGACAAACAAATTAAACATTGATTGAATATTGTTTGTTGGTTTAAAACTATACTTGCAACAAAATTCTATGGTGAAATTCTTTACCGACAAAAATCTTCTATCAAGTTTTGACGCCGTTGCCAGGGAATTGCAATGGTGTTATGTTATTGGCTATTGTGCATATGTTAATATTGTGAATATCTTACTTTTTGGTTATTTCTAGGTCTTGCTAGTAATTAGGAGTTTACTCTTTCTTTGTGTCTTAGATATTTTTTTGTTTTAATTTCCTCTTTTCCATATGAATTCTCATCCTTGTGGTTTTGGATATGGTTGTCACTATGTTGTAGGTAATCAAAACTTTAATGATAGCTCACATTATGGGAGAGATGAATTCTTGAGAAGGGAGCCATATCCATATGAGCAATCACCATGGCAACCTCCTCAACTAAGCTACTATGATTACAACCCCTCCTATAATGCATATCATTCCAATGGATATGATGGTTCTTATCATGATTATGCCACTCAACCACCATCATTCTATACACCATACTCTTAACATAGTCCTCAAACACCATCATTCCAACCACATTATTCTCAATATATATCTTGTTTCCATCAATCACCTCCACACAATCATAATTCATATCCTCCATATGCACACGCTCATAATCATTATGAACAAGCACCCATGGAACCACCACCACTTCAACATTACTACCCTCACAACCTTTCTTTTTCCTCCAACCAAGCCCCTATGGATGATACACTTGGTATCATTCCCCGGAAGCAAGAACTTCGTACCTCATTCACTGGTTTCACCTCTACCCTCTAAGAACTTATGTCCTGTATACTTCCACCTTCTACCAACAACCAAAACACCTTCCAACCTCCAAGCTTCGATGAACTTCCTTTCCAACCACATGTTGAATTTTCCTTTCCATCACAACCTTCCATGGAAGAATATCCATGTCCATCAATCCAAGAGCAATATGATCCTACGTATGTTAGCAAAATAGAACAAAAACCAAAGGATCGTCTCAAGGAAGCAATGGATTGACTTCAAGCAACCATCCGTCAATAGTTGGACTCATAGAATTCATGCCACAAGCAAAACATGTCCACGGATAATTATGGAGAAGCAACGGAAGAGAGGAGTATGAGGGAGATTTTAGAGTCTCAACTTGAGAACAAGGTAATGGAGTGTGTTTTGCAACAAATGGAAGGGATGGAGATTGTTGAAGAAGATCTAAGGGAGGTTGAACAAGAAGGAAATTGAATGTGAAACCGATGTTGAGGAGGTATGTGCACAACCTCCAATACATATTTTGATTAATGAGAAAGAGTTGAAAGAAGTTAGCAAAAAAGAGGAAATTGAAGAAAGTTATCAAAATATGGAAGTCATCAAGGAGGAGCCAAAGGAAGTAGAGCCTATAATGTCAAGACCATTGGATATCTTCCTTGCTAAGTGACGTTAGGATTTTTGCCAGTAAAGAATGTCATAAAAACAGTCGTGTTGTAGATATAGTCTCTAAACCGACAAAAATCCCTTCGTACAAACGTTTTGGTTGTCACAAGTAACAAACCCCTTTGAAATTGATAACCGAGTATTCAAACCTCGGGTCGTCTTCTCAAGGAATTGCAGGGAGGTATGTTCTTATTGTTGGTTATGAAGATTGTAAATTGGGGGTTTTGGAAGTAAGAAAGCAGTATGTTGCACAAAAAGAATAAAATAAAATAGTAATAATAAAATAAACTCTTGGCAAGGTATGAAGACTAGAGGTCCTATCCCAGTTATCCTTATCAATTGTAATGAGAATTGGATTTTTCTCCCACTTTATTAACCTCTAACTATGAAGGTAAGTTAAGTGGATGAATTAATTCTTGAAGAATTCCAATTCTCAATCAACAATGAGTTTGATAACTCAAGAGTCACCAATTATTTAACCAAAGCCAAAAGGGGAGAAATTCTACTTGAATGAAAATAATTTGGATAAATCGAGAACTTTAATAAATTAAAGAAAGCAATCATAAGTCTTGAATACCTCAATTAACTCTAATAAAGACATCAAATGTAACATGGAAGAGTTCAAAAATTAAATTGGAAAAATAAATAAAAATAAAGAACCTGGGATTGAGAATCACTCCTAAAACTAAGAGAAATCCTAAATCCTAATCCTAAGAGAGAGGAGATAACCTCTCTCTCTAAAAACTACATCTACTCCTAAAATTGTGAATATGAGAGCCTTTTTCATGAATGGATGCATTTCCCCATTTTATAGCCTCTAATCTGTGTTTTCTGGGCCGCAAACTGGGTTAAAAACAGTCCAGAATTCGCTAGTTTCGAATTTTGGCACGCTGGATTTCCGTCACTGCAACGTGGCCGCATGAATCACGCGGTCGCGTTGCCTAGCGTCAGAGGAACTATAGCATATTATATATCAAATCGAAGCCCCGGATGTTAGCTTTCCAACGCAACTGGAACCGCGTCATTTGGACCTCTATAGCTAAAGTTATAGCCATTTGAGTGCGAAGAGGTCAGGCTGGATAGCTTAGCAATTTCTCCAACTTATTGTATTCCTTCCACTTTTGCATGCTTCCTTTCCATCCTCTGAGCCATTCTTGCCCTATAATCTCTGAAAACACTTAACACACATATCAAGGCATCTAATGGTAATAAGAGAGGATTAATATTAGCAAATATAAGTCCAAAGAAACATGTTTTCAATCAAAGCACATAAATAGGAAGGTAAATGTAAAATCATGCAAATAGTACGAATAAGTGGGTAAAGAGTAGATAAAAACCACTCAATTGAGCACAAGATAAACCATAAAATAGTGGTTTATCAACCTCCCCACACTTAAACATTAGCATGTCCTCATGCTAAGCTCAAGAGAAGCTATAAAGAAATGAAGATGAATGGTAGAATGCATGAAATGCAACCTATGAATGCAACTACATGCAAAATGTTTCTACCTACTTGATTAAAAATAAACAAATCTTTTAAGAACAAATATGAATTGGATTTCACTAATTCAAATCATGAAAATGAAGTACAAATAGACTTGTAGAAGAAAATAGCTCATGAAAGCCGGGAATAAGGAATCGAGCATCGAACCCTCACTGGTAGTGTGTACAATCTAATCACTCAAGTGTTTAAGGTTCGATTCTCTCAATTCTCTACTAACCTTGCTTTCTAAGGCTTGCTCTTCATCTAATAATCAACATAAGTTTAATGCACAAATACACAAATCAGGAGGTCTTTTAAGGGTTGTAATGGGGTTAGGGTCAAGGTAGGATTGTATTTGGTCAAGTGGACTAAAATCTGAATCCTTAATTAACTTAAACTTTCCACCTAACTTAAACAATCCATGTAATTACAGTACAAAATCTAACTATCCATTAACCATGTTTTCCATGTATTCATGCATTCAAATTTCAAGTACAGTACATATGCATTGCTTTCACCACTTACTTTGGGGCATTTTGTCCCCTTTTATTATTTGCTCTTTTTCTTTTCTTTTTCTCCTTTATTTTTCTTTATTTTTCTTTTTTTTTCTTTCTTTTCTTTTTTTTTTATTTTTTTATATATATTACTTTTTTTTCTTTTTTTTCTTTTGTTTTTCTCAATGCATATGATTAATTTATTGAATGCATGAACATGTCCTAAACATTTCTTTCACATTTTTAGAAAATTCTAACATACTCAATTCTCAAACCAAATACTTCCAAACCCAATTTCTCACACTTAAATCATAAGCACTCTCACTAGTCTAAGCTAACTAAGGATTCAAATTAAGGACATTATTGTTTTCCGCTTAGAGTTAATGATGTGCTAAAGTAAAGAACAAAGGAGTAAAATGGGCTCAAATTGGTTTGCAAAGAATAATGAAAGGTAAGGCCATATGGGTATGTAAGCTCAGTGAAATAAAGGCCTCAATCATGTAAGTGTATGCATACATCAAACCATGGAAATATAGAATCAAGCAAGACAAAGATCACAATTTTAGAGAGAAAAATATACACTAAAAATAAAATATTGGTTGATAAAATGCAACCAATTCAAATAGGCTCAAAAATTGATGGGAAGCAGAAGCTGGTGAATTAAAAATTTATTAAAATGGTTACGTTGCGAGTATAGTTCTTAACTCACCGAAAATCTGCCTATCAATTTAGAAATATGTCACAAAGAGTTTAAATTAAAATTACTGGGAGTTTTAAGTCCCAGGTCGTCTCCCAACGAGTTCCAGAAAAGTGTGCTGTTTTATTAATCAAATGTTCCAAGAAGTTGAGCTAAGTAAATTGGAATTTAAATTGAGGAATTTTAAATAATATAAATAAAAACCTTGACTGGGAATTGATCAGTTAGAATCTCTATCATTGATGGAGTGATTTTTAAGATTGATTTATAATTAATGGTTACTCTGTTTGGTTATCCTTTACTAGGTAAGGGAAAGTCAAACAAGTTGGACTGCCAAATCTATTCACGAGTTACAACCCACTTAGTTCAAAGGGATTGGCGTTGGTGACAGGATAGCAATCCAACATTTAACCCAACTATAAATTTCTCCTTCGATCCTTCCAACTCAAGAGTTCCTTTTAATCAACTCCCTATCAAGTAATGAAACTACTCACGCATTGTAAATAAAGAATCCATGGCACATAAAAGGGAATTAAAAGAAGACATGATTATTGGAATTGAAATTGAATTAAAGAGAAATAATCCTTGCATTAATTAATCATAAAAGTATCTGAATGACAAAATTGAACATAACAAAGAACATGGAAGAATAAAACCAAGTTAAGAGAACAAACTAGAATGATGAAGTTAAGAATAAAATTTTCAAATACACTAAAAACAAAACTTATACTACAAGCAAAATGTAATCTGACAACAACTATTCTAATCAAAGCATGAATGCCACAAACAACCTATCAATAAAAGCAAAATGCATAAGAGTATAGAAAAGAAGAAAACTACCTATAATGGCAACTCAAATCACTTATTAACCAAATCTAAAAGAGAGTGGAAAGAGTTTACCATGGTGGGGTGTCTCTCACCTAGCACTTTTAGTTTAAGTCCTTAAGTTGGACATTTGGAAGGCTCCTTGTCATGGTGGCTTATGCTTGAACTCATCTTGAAACTTCCACCAATGCTTGGACTTCAAGTAAGCTCCAAAACTCAAGATCAATGGCACCAAGCTTTGATGAAGTTCCACACAAGCTAAGGGCTTCCAAAATTGATCTTCATCTATTCTCGGATCCCAAATCTTGTTTCTACGCCCATCTTCAAGTTGATCATCACAATTCCAATTGGGAGAGAAGTGATCCTACTTCTCAAGTAAACACCAAAGCATCTTCCTAGACCCCTTTAGTTGAGAATTATACTAACCATTGCACTTAGACTTTAAGCTTCCAACCATAAGGAACCTTGATTGGCATTTCCACCCACTACTCAATTTCCTTTTGTTCTTAACCCCACAAAGAGCTCTAAGTTGCCCATCATTTTCAATCAAACCATATTCAAGTAGGAAAGTAAAGATTAGAGATAAGAATTTTACCCACTTAAATGTTATGTTGGATGGCGACTTAGGAAGGGACGTCTCCAATAGTCTTGTAAGTTCCATTCCCTTGTGCTCTTCTTTGAATACCTCCACCTCTTGGTAAGCTTCCTTCTAATTCAATCTCTTCTTCATTGCTCACCAAGGGTATGAGAGGTGAGGTATCTCCTTCTTCAATCTCCATGTCAAACCCAATTGGAGAGGATTCAATTGTACATAAGAATTCTTCAATGATTGAATCTATCTCTTGGTCAACCTCTTCAAAGGCTTCAACCACTTCTTCCGGCTCAATTATCTTAACTTCCTCCTCTTGTTGCACTCCTTGCTTCAACTCCTCTTCTTCACCTTGAAGCTCTAAACTCACTCCCTCACTATGCTCCTTGATTGCTTATCAACATTCAACATTGGGGGTGCCTTGGTCATATAGGCTTAGGCGGGATGAGACCATATTACTAACGGCTTCCGCTAGGATAGCCATCTTGGCTCCTAGCTCTTTAAACTCCTTTTCCATCCCCTTTTGTCGCCTTTGGAGTTGAGAGTCAATATCTCTTAGTTCTAGCGTGAGGGCTTCATTGGGGGCAGTGGTGGAAGAGAGGGTTCATTGTTTGAGGGGAAGGAATTATAGTTAGAAGGTGGTTCATTTTGGTAAGGGTATGGAGTTGGTGTATATTGATGTGGTTCTTGAGAGTATTTGTGTTGGCATTGTGGTAGTTCTATGTATGGTTCATATGGCTCATAAGGTGGTTGGTAGGGTAGATAAGGATTAGGGTCATATGGGGGTGTTTGGTGGTATGGGGCTTATGAGTAAGGTGGTTCAAAACCATGTTGAAGGGGTGGTTCATAGGCATGTGGTGGTGGTTGTTGACAATCACAATAAGGCTCACTACATCCATTAGATTGATATGCATTAGGATGAGAGTTATACCCATAAGAATTCGGAGGTTGTTGTTGCCAAGAAGGGTGATCAATCCCTTGAGGCTCCTCCCACCTTTGATTGTTCCATCCTTGATGCACATCCTCATTGTAGCTCCCATTTCCTACAACATAATTTGAACCAAACTCATAGCCAAAGTGGTGAGAATTCATAATAGCAAGTGAAAATAAAAACAAAACTAGTAAGAACTAATAAAAACTAACTCCTAAAACAAGCAAAAACTAGAAAAGAAGCATATTAACATATATACAATAGCCAATAACATAACACCATTGCAATTCCCCGGCAACGGTGCCATTTTGATTTAAGAAAATTGTCGTGTCGGTATAGAATTTCACACAAAATGAATTCTCGTTGCAAGTATAGTTCTACACCAACAAACACATTAAGGCATCGAATGGAATTAAAGTGAATTGAATTTAGCTATTTTAAAGCCTAAAAAGCATGTTTTCACATTTAAGCACAAATCAAGGGAGAATTGCAAAACCATGCTATTTCATTGAATAAATGTGAGAAAAGTTGATAAAATCCCCGAAATTAATCACAAGATAAATTACAAAGTTGGGGTTTATCAATCTCCATGGATAACAATCTCTTCCTTTCAACACCCATGGATTTACCTTTTGCTTAGTAGTTAGTACATTGCATGTGTAGTTAGTCTTGCTTGTAAATACCCTTTGCATGATAGTTAGTCCCTATAGAGTTACTTGGTCAAAATAATGACTTCTTCCCCAAGAAAGTGTATTTTTGGAGTACCCTACCAATTTTGAAAAAAAAATTTGCAATAAACTTGCTTTAAGAATGTATTTTGGAACATAGTGATTGAGCTAAGAACACAAGCATGTAAGTTTTGAGCCTATTGTGTGGTTATATCGTTTAACCACTATTCCCCATTCTTGTGTGCATTATTCTCTCTATGATTGTAATCCTTGCTTTGTGTGATTCTATATGTCCATTACTTTGTGTATGAATTCATTTACATGATTGAGGCCATCATTTCAATAGTCACTTTTCCCAAACAGCCTTAACCCTTTTATCTACCATTGCTAACAAATTTTGAGCCCATGATAAACCCTTTTTGTTCTTAAATAGAGCACATCAACAACCCTAAGTGAAAAACAATGAATGTCCCTAGATTTGGATCCTTGATTAGCTTAGGTAAGTGAGGGTGTATATCATTCAAATAGGAGGGTGTACTTGGGAACTTGGGTAGATGTAAAGGTATGTATTTGTAGTTGTAATTAAAAATTATGGGAATTGGGAACATATCATATATTGAATGATTGAACCATATGCATTGAAACTTGTGTACATGAAACCCCAAGAAAAAAAAGGGGACAAACGAAGAAAAGAAAAAAAAATTTATATGTGTATATATGAGAATGTAAGAAAAGAAATAGAAAAGTAGAAGAAACAAAAATACGGAAAAAGAGAAAGCAATGAAAGGGGACAAAAATGCCCCAAGACAAAGTAATAATAACAATGCATATGGAATGTGAATTAAAAAGAATGCATGAGTATGCGAAATAGTGAAACCCATGGGTAGCTAGGTATTGTATTAGAGTTGTAAAGGTTGTTCTATGTGTTCAGTGAGAACTTAAGTTAATCAAGGATTCAAGTTTTAAGCTCACTTGACCATATACATCCTTACATTCACCCTAGCCCATTACAACCCATGAATAAGACTTCATGATACTTGTATACATGCATTAGGAAATTGTTGATTGTTAGATGAAGGAAAAATCTCGGAAAGCATGATTCGAAGAGGATTGAGTGACGAACCCTATACACTTGAGCGAATAGAGTGGATACACTTCTGGTGAGGGTTCAATGCCCAACTCTTTGTTCGCGGCGTTCACAAGCGTTCATCTAGCAAGTTATATGCGTTTCATATTGATGTTCAATTGGTAGGATTTATGAAATACATGTCATTTTCACCCCCATATGCTCATATGTGTTGTTGGAAGATAGATTTACCCTTGACCAAGTAGATAGATGCTTTTACAGTAGTTGCACGCATTTATTTAGGTAAGTTGCATTTCATAAACCCTTTCTTACCATGATCTTTGGTCTTTTTATCTTTAGCATGAGGACATGCTTGGTTTAAGTGTGGGGAGATTTGATAAACCCCAATTTTGTGTAGAATTTGAGGGGTTTTGTCAATATTTTTCACACTTATTCACAAGAATTGCATGGTTTTGTGTTCTTTTCCTAATATTGCTTCATGATGGAAAACATGCTTCTTTTGCCTTAGAATTGCTATATTTTGATCCTTTTTTATTCATTCGAACCCGTGACGTGTTTGTTAAGTGATTTCAGAATTTATAGGGCAAGAATGGCCTAGAAGAGAGAAAGAAAGCATGCACAAGTAGAAGGAACATGAAGATTTGGATTTTGGAAATTTCAGCATGGGCGTGCACGCGCACCTCGCTCGCACGCATGGGTGCGGACAGCTAGAAGCGGAACACGAAGATCGGCGCATCCTCGCGGATTAGAGAAATCCCCACCGACGCGCACTGATGACAAGTCATCTTAGCCTAGTTTCACTAGCCTTTTTCTTTTGTTTTCAATTGAATTATGCACTTTCTTGAGCCAAAAGCAAGCCAATTGGGTAGATTTTCATGTTTCCTTTGATTTAATCAACCATGTATGAATTCATGCTATTTCATGAGGTTTTATGCTATAATTGTCATATATTATGAAAGAATGAATATCTCATGATTTTGAGCATAGCTTTGATGTGTTTGGTTGATTAATAATAGGTGAAGCAAGCTTGGAGAAAGGTTGATGCAAGAAGGAATGGCGAGGAGGAATGACTTGAGTCTTGGATAAATTATGAACCAGGAAGCAAAAGCTAGAGCAAAAGTTAGCCCCTAACTTTTTGGCTAACTTTTGGGCAAAAGCTGGAGCAAAAGTTAGCCCCTAACTTTTTGGCTAACTTTTGGGCAAAAGTTGGAGCAAAAGTTAGCCCCTAACTTTTTGGCTAACTTTTGGCATGAAAAACACTCCCTGGATGCACCAAAAGTTTGCGCCAACGTTAGCCCCTAACTTTTTGGCTAACGTTGGCGCTTGAAAAACTCCCTGGGCTAGCAAAAGTTTGCGCCAACGTTAGCCCCTAACTTTCTGGCTAACGTTGGCGCCATGAATAACTAAGGGAGGCCAACGTTGGAGCAAAAGTTAGACCCCTAACTTTTGCCCCAACGTTGGTATCAGCAAAACAAGGGTGCTGATGTAAAAAGTTGGAGCAAAAGTTAGACCCTAACTTTTACTCCAACTTTCACTCAAGCTTTCATGATTCCAACCCAGTTCAATTCGGTTCTTTTCCAAACTCCAAGAGCAATCAACCAAGGCCTCTCTCAACCCAATTCCACCAAGAGCAAAGGCCCAATTGAAGGCTTGAAGACCATTTGAAGAAAGTGTATAAATAGATTAGAATTTAAGTTTTAGAGGAGCTTTTTCTTTGGAGTTTTCATAGAGAGTTTTCGGAAAGCTTTTGGTGTTGAGTGAATTTTAATTTCTAAGTCTCGGGGAAGGAGAATTGAATTCCCTTCCTCTTAGTTTTCTTGTTTTGAATTTCAATTACACTTGTCTTGGATCTTGGGTTGGAGAATTGAAGAAATTCTGTTTCAATCTCATCTTGAGACCTCTCTGCTTTATTTTACTGCAAAATTAAATTTCATTTTCGGTTAATTGTTCTTCATCTACTTTCTTTGCAATTTACAATTTCCTTTGCAATTGTTCTTGTTGGATCTAGAAAGGCATTGAGATCTAGACTTGGTTTTCTAGTCTCTTGGGTCCTGAGATCCGGATTTCCCATTTCCCATTCCCTGTTTACTGTTTTCATGCTCATTTACAATTCTGTTTCTAGATCTGATTCAATCCAAGTGTTCTTTTATTCCTCTGCTTGTTGCAATTTTACATTTCCTTGTTTAATTTCTGCAAATCCAACTCCCCATTCCCTTTACAATTCAAGCCATTTACATTTCTTGCACTTTAAGATTTTGCAATTTACATTTCTTGCGTTCTAAGTTTCTGCCATTTAATTTCTTGTTCTTTAAGATTCAGCACTTTAATTCTTGTTCTCTTAAATTTCATGCCAACTACCCATTCCCTTTACTTTCTATGCAATTTAAATTCTGCAAATCACAAATCTCTCAACCAAATCTTGATTCGCTTGACTAAATCAACTACTAAACTAAAATTGCTCAATCCTTCAATCCCTGTGGGATCGACCTCACTCCAGTGAGTTATTATTACTTGGTGTGACCCGGTGCACTTGCCGGTTAAGTTTGGGTGTTTTGGGAGAAATTCGTTTCTCCGCTAAAATATCCTATCACGCACGGGTACATGGCGCGAACGCGTGGATCACAAAATCAATCGGCGCGCAAGCGTGCATGGCGCATATGCGCGACAAGCTGCACGTGACCTCATTAAAGGAAATTGTGCCTGGCAATTTCTGAGGCTCAACAAGCCTAAATTCAAGCTGGTTGTGCATGGAAAAGACCCAAGGATGCTAGGGTGAAAGGGGGGAATCATTCATTCACACTTAGACACAATTTTTAGCGAGTTTTTGGTTTTTGTTCTTTTAGAGAGAGAAACCCTTGTTCCTCTCTAGATCTAGTTCGATTTGATCTTCCCTTTTGAATTCTGAATTGGATCTTGTTGATTTCTAGTTTTGATTACTTAATTTGAATTCCTTAGTATAATTTTGTTTAGATCTTGTGTTAGATTTATGTTTTCTTGTCAATTGTCATTTTCTACCCATTTCATGAATATTGTGGATCTTGAATTGTTAATGGTACATTGATGATTTCCATGGTTAATTGTGTTGTTTGAGTGATTTTATATTGATAATTATTTGTGGGTACTTGTTAATTTTATTTCAATTGCATTTTGGATATGTCTTTTAGTAATGCTTACCATGTGTTTGATGAAATGTTTCCTTTGATTATGGAGTAGTTTTCTTTACTCTTGGCCTAGGCTAAGGGAATTGAGTGACCTTGAGTCATTGGGTCTCATTGAATTGGTGGTTTGAGAACCCCTTGGTGATCAATTTGATACCCATTGACACTAACCCACTACTAATCTAATTAGAGATAGGTTGGGACTTATGGGTTGATGTGATCAAACCTATTTGACGTACTTCAAGCCTAGGAGTAGACACTACGTACTTAAGGTTTTTGAGAAGTAGACTTAATGGGTTAGTACCTCTTAATTATCAATATTTGGTTTGTAGACAAGGATGGCGATCTCAATTACCCATGCCTAGCCAAGAGTTGCGTTTATTATTCTTATTTGAAAACCCAAAATTTCAATTGCTTCATTTTAGTTATAATTACTTATTAGTTTTAGACTAGAATTATATTACTCATTCCCTTATTAGTTAGAATTGCTCATACCTTGCTTTAGCTACTTGAATTAGTTTCTTGCATCTTAAGATTTCTTATTTGATTGAGTCTTTTAGTGTAAATTCTTGCTCATGACTTGCAACCCCAGAATTCTAACCAATGTTGAAGCACATGTTTGCCCATTCCTTGTGAGACGACCCGAGGTTTGAATACTTTGGTTACTTTTATTGGGGTTGAACTTGTGACAACCAATTCCTTTAAAATTTGATTCGCGAATTATTTGTCGGTTGAAGGCTATACTTGTAATGCGAAACTCTTGTGAAATTCCTTACCGGCGGTATTCCTCGCATCACTTCCTCACTTTCTTGTTCTTCCACTTCCTCCTTTGCACTCAACAATTAATTTAATAGTACTTTCATAGAGGAGGTTTGTTGTTCTTCCCATGATTTCTTCATCTCCTCTTCATATCTTTTAATCACAGATTTAAGTGTTGAGAGTTTTTGGTTTAGGGAAGTTTATGGAGGTTTTGAGTTTTCATGTTCCTTTATCATCTCAAGTGACTTCTGTGGATATGCAGTTTCAGGTTCAAATACCTCCACCACCTCATTCTTCATTAAAAGTTTGCTTGACACAGGAACCTCTTCTTCTTGCTCTTCCACTTTCTCCTTCACATCCACCAATTGGTCTTCATCTTCCTTGCTCAGCAGTTCTATGTTTCTTGAAGAGGGTCTCTTGGTCTTTCTAGGATTGTTCTTGTCTTTCTAAGAGTTCTCTAGTTCTCTCCTTAGAGTCTATGGCACTTTGCAGGCATTGTTTTGCTTGTAGCAAGAGAGAAGCAGATTGGGGTGGATTTTGTGGGTTTGTGGGTATTGTGGTGAAGTTGTGTTGAGGGATATGAAATGACTTTTGTGAGTAATCAAGTGTGTCTTGTGGTTGGTAAACTGAATTGTATGGATTTTTGAGGAAACTTTGTGTCGAGGTATAGTCAAGTGATAAAGGATTTTTAAATGAAAAACAGGGAGGTGAAGTTGGACAACTTTGCATAAATGAGTTGAAGGTTTGCTCAAGTGATGATGGATCTAGATAAGTAGAATATGAACTGTCAAATGCTTTCTGGTTTTGATCCTCCCATCCACAATGTGAATTATTGTAGAATTCATTAGAATGTGGATCATCCTGTGGCGTTGGGGGATAATTTTGCATGAATTTATTGAAAGCACACTCCAGTGATGGTGTCTCTTGATGAGTGGAGTATGAACTATTGAATGCTGTTTGGTTTTGATCCTCCGACCCACAACTTGAGTGATTGTTAAATTCATCACAGTGTGGATTATTTTGTGGCATGGAGGAGCAATCTTCCATGTATGTATTGACAGCATAATCAAGTGATAATGTCTTTGAATGATTAGAATGTGAATCATTGTAATTCCCTTCCCAGCCACCTTTTGTGTGCGTGTCATAACGGTATGAGTCACTTTGTGGCTCTGGGAAGTAGTTCATTTCAATTGATTGTTCATACTCTCTCATTTCTTGTTGATATTCTCAGACACCATGAGGATAATGACCTAAATCATCTTGTGGTGGTGGGCAATATCTCAAGAATTGTCTTGATCATTTTCTGAAGCAATTCCACATTGATTGGGTTGCTCAGAATCTGTTAATTCTTGGTGATACTCCTAGCCACCATTAGGATAATGAATTAAATCATATTGTGGGGGTGGGTAATATCCCATGAAATTGTCTCGCTCTTCTTGTGGCTCTGAAGCATATCCCATAAAATTTATTTGATCACAAGATGAGTTGAACTCCATTTGAATTTTGTAAAACACATCACCAATGAAAATTGAAATTCATGTCACAGAGAAGAATTTCTTAGTGAGGCAATAACTCAAACACATTGGTATTAGTTTAAAACAGAAAATTAAAAAGAACAAAAACAAAGAAAATGCTCAATCTAGACCTATCACCTACTTAATCATTGTTAATCTATATTAATCCCTGGCAAAGGTGCCAAAAACTTGATGAGGGAAAAACGATTCCACACAAACTCACCGGCAAGTGTACCAGGTCGCATCAAGTAGTAATAACTCACAAGAGTGAGGTCGATCCCTGATGAATGGACTTTTGTGTGGTTTAGAATTCACAAATGAATTCTCGTTGCAAGTATAGTTTTTAAACCAGCAATAGTCCTTTCATACAAAACTTTGTTTGTCACAAGTAACAAACCCCTACGAATTGCAATAAAGTGTTCTTATTATTGGTTATGAGGTATTTTTGGGGATTTGAATGAGAAACATGAAAAGTAAATGGCAATGAAAATAAACTAACAACTAAAAAAAAGTCTCTTGGCAAGATATGAGAACTAGAAGTCCTATCCTAGTTATCCTCCTCAATTGTGACCACAATTGTCCATGGCTACCACTTAGTTAACCTCTAATCATGAAGCAAAGTCAAGTGGATGAATCAACTTGATTCCACAAGTCCTAGCCAACTCCCAAGGGAAAGACTAGCTTTAGTGGTATCCAAATCAATTAGCAACTTCTAATTATCAATCAACAAAGGAATTAGATAACTCAAGCATTACTAATTACTCTACCATAGCCAAGAGGAACAAAATCTACACTAAAATCCAACCAAGCATTTCATCAAACACTTGGAAGGCATAAAAGGAAAGCATAGTAAAATTTCATGGAAAGTAAATCTACACTACTCAATTGCAAGGAATTAAACAACAACAAATCAAATGAATAATAAAGGAACATGAATCATAAATTGCATTGAAGGAAAATGGAAGAACAAAAATGCATCAACATAAAAGTAAAGGATTACAAGAATTAAAAGCAAAACTAGAGAGAGGAAAGGTAGAAGGAGAAGAATTACAAAGAGAAAAGTAAATATAACCATGAAATTATCCTAGGTCTAAGAATTCCTAATCTAGATCTAAAACCTAATCCTAATGCTAGAGAGAAGTGAGAGCTTCTCTCTCTAAAAACTAACTTTCCCTACAAAACTACTCTAAACTAAACTAATGATCAAAAGTATGTAAAGTATGTTGATTCCCCTTCAATCCTTGGCTTAAATAGCATCAGAAATGAGTTGGATTGGGCCCACAAGGCTTTAGAATTCGCTGGCCACGTATTGCTTTAAGTGGATCATATGGCAGCAACGACATGTGCACGTTCAGTGCACATACGCATCACCATACGTGTAGCAACTATGGAAAATCTTATATCGTTTCGAAGCCCCGGATGTTAGCTTTTCAATGCAACTAGAACCACATCATTTGAATCTTTGTAGCTCAAGTTATGGTCATTTAAGTGCAAATAGGTCAATTTGATAGCTTTTGCGATTCCTTCATTTCTTCATGAGTTCTCCATTTTTACATGCTTTTCCTTCATTCCCTTGATCCAATCTTTGCCTCCTAAATCTGAAATCACTTAACAAACATATCAAGGAATCTAATGGAATCAAGGTGAATTAAATTTAGCTATTTTGAGTCCTAAAAGCATGTTTTCACTTTTAAGCACAATTAAAGGAGAAGTTATAAAACCATGCTATTTCATTGGGTAAATGTGGGTAAAAGGTTATAAAATCTTCTAAATTCAATACAAGATAAACCCTACAAATGGGGTTTATCAATCCCACAGGGATTAATGGATCAAGCAACTTTAGTGAGGTGATTAGTTTAGTTAAGCTAACAGAGGTGGATTGGGTGAAATTGAAGCTACAGAAAGTAAATTACAGAGAATGTAAAGTGCAGAATGTAGATTTGCAGAAACTTAAAGCGCAAGAAACGTAAACTGCATCAAATGTAAAGGGGATTTGAGTGCAGGGAAATTTAAATTGCATTGAAATGTAAATCAAGCTCACAGCAAACTCAAATGTAAAATTGCAGAGGAACAGAATTGCAGGAATGTAAATCAAGCTCAATGTAAACTGAATTGTAAAATTGTAGAAAAAAAAGATTTGCATAAAAGAATTATCAGAAATTGAAATTGCATAAGCTAAATTGAATTCAATATTGAAATGTAAAGGTGCAAAAAATTAAGAGTGTTTCAAGAGAGCCTTCTATTCTACTCCTACTCCTACTGCTACTGCTGCCTACTACTAATGCAGCCTACCCCAGCCTCCATTTTTTTCAATCTGTGAATTAAAGCCTTTTTATGGGCATTTCTAAATTACAAATGAAATTGAAATTGAAAACAAATTACAATTCAAATAAAATTCCTATTTTAACTGTTTCTTGTGTCTTTGAGTGATGTTAATGGGCTCTGCTTGCTTTGGAGTTTCAATTCGGCTTGGAATTAGATTAATGTAGCCAGAGTTGCACTTCTAGGAAAACGGAGCATTTTCAAATTGAGCGCAGCGTTCATTCACACACGCGTACGCGTCCTGCATGCCTGCGCGTGCTTTTGCATTTTCGCCCATCGACGCGTACGCGGACCATATGTGTGCGCGTCGATACTGTCTTCAGCTTCAACCATGCTTGCGCGCCATCTTCACACGTGCGTGTCCCTTAGCAGCGTTCATTAATTGAATGCTATGTTTGTGCCATGAACGCTCCTTATTGAGCGGATAATTTATACGCTTTTTGGCATTGTTTTTAAGTAGTTTTTAGTATGATTTATTTAGTTTTTAGTATATTTCTATTATTTTTTAAATAAAAATCACATTTCTGGACTTTACTATGAGTTTGTGTGTTTTTCTGTGATTTCAGATATTTTCTGACTGAAATTGAGGGACTTGAGCAAAAATCTGATTCAGAGGCCGAAGAAGGACTGCAGATGCTGTTGGATTTTGACCTCCCTGTACTCGAAATGGATTTTCTGGAGCTACAGAAATCTAATTGGCGCGCTCTTAATTGCGTTGGAAAGTAAACATCCAGGGCTTTCCAGAAATATATAATAGTTCATACTTTCCCTGAGTTTTGATGATGCAAACTGGCGTTCAAACGCCAACTTCCTACCCTATTCTGAAGTTAAACGCTAGAAATAGGTTGCAAATCAGAGTTAAACGCCAGAAACAGGCTACAGCCTGGCGTTTAACTCCAAAAAGAGTCTCTACATATGAAAGCTTAATGCTCAGCCCAACCATACACCAAGTGGGCCCGGAAGTGGATTTCTGCATCAATTACTTATCTTCTGTAACCCTAGCCACTAGTTTAGTATAAAAACTACTTTTAGTGATTTATTTTTGGTCGTCTTTTTGACCATCTTTAGATGTTTAGTCCCTAGACCTTTGAGGCTAGCCATTCGGCCATGCTTAGACTATTTTCACTTATGTATTTTCAACGGTGGAGTTTCTACACACCATAGATTAAGGTGTGGAGCTCTACTGTTCCCCATGAATTAATGCAAAATACTATTGTTTTCTTATTCAACTCAAGCTTATTCCTATTCTAAGATATTCGCTTGCACTTCAACATGATGACTGTGATGATCCATGACACTCATCACTATTCTCAACCTATGAACGCATACTTGACAACCACTTCCGTTCTACCTTAGATTGGGCATGTATCTCTTAGCCTCCTGATCGTGAGATCAGATTCTTCGTGGTATAAGCTAGAAATATTGGCAGCCATTCCTGAGATCCGAAAAGTGTAAACCTTGTCTGTGGTATTTCGAGTAGAATCTGGGAAGGGATGACTGTGACGAGCTTCAAACTCGCGAGTGTTGGGCATAGTGACAGACGCAAAAGGATCAATGGATCCTATTCCAACATGAGTGAGAACCGACAGATGATTAGCCATGCAGTGACAGCGCATTTGGACCATTTTCACTGAGAGGACGGGAGGTAGCAATTGACAATGGTGATGTCCAACATACAGCTTGCCATGGAAAGGTGTTTGAATGATTGGATGAAGGCAGTAGGAAAGCAGAGATTCAGAAGGAATAAAGCGTCTCCATATGCTTATCTGAAATTCCTACCACTGAATTGCATAAGTATCTCTATCCTATTTTATATTTTAATTATATTTTAATCATCAAAATCCCATAACCATTAGAATCTGCTTGACTAAGACTTACAAGGATGACCATAGCTTGCTTCAAGCCAACAATCTCCGTGGGATCGACCCTTACTCACGTAAGGTTTATTACTTTGACGAACCAGTGCACTTGCTGGTTAGTTGTGCGAAGTTGTGAAAAGGAATTGAGATTATGATCATGCGTACCATGTTTTTGGCGCCGTTGCCGGGGATTGTTCGAGTTTGGACAACTGACGGTTCATCTTGTTGCTCAGATTAGGTAATTTTATTTTAATTTTAAGCTTTTTGTATTTATTATTTTTATTTTTGAAAAAAAATTTTTCAAAAAAATAAATTATTCTATGACTTCAGAATTTTTAAGAATGAATTTTAGAGTTTCATGATGATTTGTTGAAGTCTGGCTGGCTGTTAAGCCATGTGTAATCTTTTGGACCGAGGTTTCAACTATCCTTAGAATAGCTTCTTTGTCTTTCTCAACAATTTAGCTGTTGTATGTAATGATCCGCTAAAGCTTGGCTGGCCATTGGCCATGTCTAGTGTTTTGGACCGAAGCTTTCACTGAAAGCTTGGCTGGCTAGTAAGCCATGTCTAATTCCTGGACCGAAGCTTCAGACTAACATTGCATGATTCCTGGAATTCTCATTAGAAATTTTGAAATCCTTATTTTTCTTTTTCCAATTAATTTTCGAAAAATACCAAAAAATTTTTTTAGAAAATCATAAAACCAAAAAAATAATTTGATGTTTATTGTTTAAGTCTAGTGTCAAATTTTAAGTTTGGTGTCAATTGCATGTGTTTTAATTTCCCTCTAATTTTCGAAAATTCATCATGTGTTCTTTATAATCTTCAAGCTGTTCTTGATGATTTTCTTTGTTTGATCTTTGCATTTTCTTGTTTTATGTCTTTTCTTGTTTTTCATATGCATTTTCAAAATATCATAATTTCTTGTGTTTTGCATCATTTTTATGTTTCTCTCTTTCCTCATTAAAATTCAAAAATAAAAAAAGATATCTTTCCCTTAATTCACTCATAAATTTCGAAAATTTGATTTGATTTAGTCATAAAGTTTTAAAAATCTAGTTGTTTCTTTTGAGTCAAGTCAAATTTTTAATTTAAAAATCCTATCTTTTCAAAATCTTTCCAAAAATCAAATCTTTTTCATTTTTTCTTTCATATTTTCGAAAATTTCAAAATTGATTTTCAAAATTTTTTTCTGAATTTTATATTTTCGCAACTAATGCTAACAATTAATGTGATTGATTCAAAAATTTTAAGTTGTTACTTGCCTATTAAGAAAGGTTCAATCTTTGAATTTTAGAATCATATCTTTTAGTTTCTTGTTAGTCAAGTAATCAACTTTAATTTCAAAAATCAAACCTTTTTTAATTTCTTTTTCATATCTTTTTCAAAATGATTTTCAGTCATATCTTTTTCAAAATCAATTTCAAAATCCTTTCTAACCTCCTATCTTTTCAAAATTGATTTTCAATTCTTTTTCAATTAACTACCTGACTTTTTGTTTGATTTTAAAAGCTTTCTATTTCAATTATATCTTTTTCAAAACAACCTAACTAATTTTCTCTCTAATTTTCGAAAACTCCTCCCCACTTTTTCAAAATTCCTTTTAATTAACTAATTGTTTTAAATTTTAATTTTAATTTAATTTCTCTTTTTAAATTTTGAATTATTACTAATATTTAAAATAAAAATAAAAATATTTTTATTTTATTTTATTTAATTTTTGAATTCCTCTCTCTCTCATATCTTTCTAATTATTTATTTATCTACTAACACTCCCCTTCCACTCAAAATTCGAACCCCCTCTTCTTCTCTGTGTTCGAATTTTTCTCTTCTCCTTCTTCTATTTCTTCTCTTCTTCTACTAACACAAAGGAATCTCTATACTGTGACATAGAGGATTCCTCTTCTTTTCTGTTCTCTTCTTTTTCATATGAGCAGGAACAGGGATAAAGACATTCTTATTGAAGCTGATCCTGAACCTGAAAGGACTCTTAAGAGGAAACTAAGAGAAGCTAAAGCACAACCCTCTGGAGAGGACCTGACAGAAATTTTCGAAAAAGAAGGAGACATGGCCGAACCCAATAAAAATGGTGGAGATGCAAGGAAGTTGCTTGGTAACTTTATTGCACCCTCTTCTGATTTCTATGGAAGAAGCATCTCAATTCCTGCCATTGGAGCAAACAACTTTGAGCTTAAGCCTCAATTAGTTTCTCTAATGCAACAGAATTGCAAGTTTTATGGACTTCCATTGGAAGATCCGCATCAGTTTTTAGCTGAAATCTTACAAATCTGTGACACTGTCAAGACCAATAGAGTTGATCCCGAGGTCTACAGGCTTATGCTTTTCCCTTTTGCTGTAAGAGACAGAGCTAGAACATAGTTGGATTCACAACCTAAGGAAAGCCTGAACTCTTGGGATAAGCTGGTCAGTGCTTTCCTGGCCAAATTCTTTCCACCTCAAAAGATGAGCAAGCTTAGAGTGGAAATCCAAACCTTCTGACAGAAGGAAGGAGAATCCCTCTATGAAGCATGGGAAAGATATAAGCAACTGATCAAAAGGTGTCCTACTGACATGCTTCCAGAATGGAGCATCATATGTATATTCTGTGATGGTTTGTCTGAGTTGTCAAAAATGTCATTGGACCATTCTATAGGAGGATCTCTTCATCTGAAAACCCCTGCAGAAGCTCAGGAACTCATTTAAATGGTTGCAAATAACCAGTTCATGTACACCTCTGAGAGGAATCCTGTGAACAATGTGACACCTCAGAAGAAGGGAGTTTCTTGAAATTGATACTCTGAATGCCATATTGGCTCAGAATAAAATATTGACTCAGTAAGTCAATATGATTTCTCAGAGTCTGAATGGATTGTAGGCTGCATCCAACAGTACTAAGGAAGCATCTTCTGAAGAAGAAGCTTATGATCCTGAGAATCCTGCAATGGTAGAGGTAAATTACATGGGAGAACCCTATGGAAACACCTATAATCCTTCATGGAGAAATCATCCAAATCTCTCATGGAAGGACCAACAGAAGCGTCAACAAGGCTTTAATAATAATGGTGGAAGAAATAGGTTTAGCAATAGCAAACCTTTTCCATCATCTTCTCAGCAACAGACAGAGAACTCTAAACAGAGCCATTCTGGCATGGCAACCATAGTCTCTGATATATCCAAGACCATACTAAGTTTCAAGAATAAAACAAGGTCCTCCATTAGAAATTTGGAGGCATAGGTGGGTCAGCTGAGTAAGAAGATTACTGAAACTCCTCCCAGTACTCTCTCAAGCAATACAGAAAAAAATCCCAAGAGATAGTGCAAGGCCATAACCATATCTAACATGGCTGAACCTGGAGAGAGTGAGGAGGATGTGAGTCCCAGTGAGAAAGGCCTCATGGGACGTTCTCTGGACAGAAAGGAGTTTCTCTTTGAGGAACCAAAGGAATCTGAGGCTCATACAGAGACCATAGAGATTCCATTGAACTTCCTTCTGCCATTCATGAGATCTGATGAATATTCTTCCTCTGAAGAGGATGAAGATACCATTGAAGAGCATGTTGCTAAATATCTAGGAGCAATCATAAAGCTGAATGCCAAGTTATTTGGTACTGAGACTTGGGAGGATGAACCCCCCTTGTTCACCAATGAACTGAGTGCATTAATGAGATAGACATTACCTCAGAAGAAACCGGATCCCAAAAAATTCTTCATTCCTTGTACCATAGGCACCATGACCTTTGAGAAGGCTCTGTGTGACTTGGGGTCAAGGATAAACCTCACGCCACTCTTTGTAATGGAGAAACTGGGAATCTTCGAGGTACAAGCTTCAAGAATCTCACTAGAAATGACAGACAAATCCATGAAACAGGCTTATGGACTAGTAGAGGAAGTGCTAGTGAAGGTTGAAGACCTTTACATCCCTACTGATTTCATAATCCTAGACACTGGGAAGGATGAGGATGAATCCATCATCCTTGGCAGACCCTTTCTGGCCACAGCAAAAGCTGTGATTGATGTTGACAGAGGAGAGTTGGTCCTTCAGTTGAATGAGGACTACTTTTTATTCAAGACTCAAGGTTCTCCTTCTGTAACCATGGAGCGGAAGCATGAAAAGCTTCTCTCAATACATAGTCAAACAAAACCCCCACATTCAAACTCTAAGTTTGGTGTTGAGAGGCCATAACCAAACTCTAAGTTTGGTGTTGAGAGGCCACAACCAAACTCTAAGTTTGGTGTTGAGAGGCCCCAACCTTGCTCTGATTATCTGTGAGGCTCCGCGAGAGCTCACTGTCAAGCTATTGACATTAAAGAAGCGCTTATTGGGAGGCAACCCAATGTTATTTAATTATATCTATTTCTTTTTCATTGTTATTTTATGTTTTCTTTAGGTTGATGATCATGTGAAGTCACAAAAACAACTGAAATTTCAGAAACAAAATGAAAAATATCATTAAAAATAGCTCACCCTGAAAGAAGATCTTACTGGTATTTAAACGCCAGTAAGAAGCATCAGACTGGCGTTTAACACCAGAAAGAAGCATCAAGCTAGTATTAAACGCCAGAAACAAGCTACAGTCTGGCGTTTAATGCCAGAAACAAGCACCAACATGGCGTTAAACGCCAATAAAGGGAGAAAAGCTGGCGTTTAACGCCATAAACAAGCAGCAGTCTGGCGTTAAACGCCAGGATTGCACTCTAAGGGTATTTACACGCCTAAATGGAGTAGGGATGATAAGTCCTTGACCCTTCAAGATCTGTGGACCCCACAGGATCCCCACCTACCCCACCTCTTCTTCTCTCCTCTTCACACCCTTTCATAACACTCTTCCCCAAATACCCCTCACCAATCACATCCATAACTCTTCCCCAAATATCCTTAACCACTCACATCCATCCACTCTTCCCCAAAAACCTCACCTACCTCCAAATTCAAAATAATTTTCTTCCCAAACCCAACAACAATACACGAAACCCAACCCTTCCCCTAACCCTATATAAACCCCTCAACTCTACCTCATTTTCACACATTACAAATACTTCTTTCCCCCTTGGCCGAATACACACCTCCCCTCCATCTCCTCCATTTTCTTCTTCTTCTACTATTTTCCTTATTCTTTTGCTCGAGGACGAGCAAACATTTTAAGTTTGTTGTGGTAAAAGCGTTGCTTTTTGTTTTTCCTATAACCAATAATGGCACCTAAGGCCAGAGAAACTTCAAAAAAGAGGAAAGGGAAGGCTATTGCTTCCATCTCTGAGTCATGGAAGATGGAGAGATTCATCTCACAAACCCATCACTAAGAAAATGATGGAGCAAACAAAAAAGCCCACTCATGGACCTCAACAAGAGCATGAGAAAATTCCTCATCATGAAATCCTTGAGATGCCTCAAGAGATGCACTTTCCTCCACAGAACTATTGGGAGCAAATTAACACCTCCCTAGGAGAATTAAGTTCCAACATGGGACAACTAAGGGTGGAGCACCAAGAGTATTCCATCCTCCTCCATGAAATTAGAGAAGATCAAAGAGCTATGAGGGAGGAGCAACAAAGGCAAGGAAGAGACATTGAGGAGCTAAAGCACTCCATAAGATCTTCAAGAGGAAGAACTAGCCGCCATCACTAAGGTGGACCCGTTCTTTAATTTCCTTGTTCTTTATTTTTCTATTTTTCTTTTACTATGCTCTATATTTATTTATGTTTGTGTCTTTATTACAATATCATTAGTGTTTAAGTGTCTATGTCTTAAAGCTATGAATGTCCTATGAATCTATCTCCTTTCTTAAATGAAAAATATTTTAATTACAAAATAACAAAAAGTACATGAATTTCGAATTCATCCTTGAAATTAGTTTGATTATTTTGATGTGGTGACAATACTTTTTGTCTTCTGAATGAATGCTTGAACAGTGCATATGTCTTCGAAATTTGTTGTTTATGAATGTTAAAATTGTTGGCTCTTCAAAGAATGATGAAAAAGGAGAAATGTTATTGATAATCTAAAAAATCATAAAATTGATTCTTAAAGCAAGAAAAAGCAGTGAAGAACAAGGCTTGCAAAAAAAAAGGCGAAAAAAAAGAAAGAAAAAGAAAAAGCAAGTAGAAAAAGCCAAGAGCTCTTTAAACCAAAAGGCAAGAGCAAAAAGCCAGTAACCCTTTAAACTAAAAGGCAAGGGTAAAAAGGATCCAAGGCTTTGAGCATTAATCGATATGAGGGACCAAAGGAATAAAATCCTGGCCTAAGCAGCTAAACCAAGCTGTCCCTAACCATGTGCTTGTGGCGTGAAGGTGTCAAGTGAAAAGCTTGAGACTGAGCGGTTAAAGTCGTGATCCAAAGCAAAAAAAATGTGCTTAAGAACCTTGGACACCTTTAATTGGGGACTCTAGCAAAGCTGAGTCACAATCTGAAAAGGTTCACCCAGTTATGTGTCTGTGGCATTTATGTATCCGGTGGTAATACTGGAAAACAAAGTGCTTAGGGCCACGGCCAAGACTCATAAAGTAGCTGTATTCAAGAATCAACATACTGAACTAGGAGAATCAATAACACTATCTAAATTTTGAGTTCCTATAGATGCCAATCATTCTGAACTTCAAAGGATAAAGTGAGATGCCAAAACTGTTCAGAGGCAAAAAGCTACTAGTCCCGCTCATCTGAATGGAGCTAAGTTTCATTGGTATTTTGAAATTTATAGTATATTATCTTATTTTTATCCTATTTGATTTTTAGTTTATTGGGGACAAGCAACAATTTAAGTTTGGTGTTGTGATGAGTGGATAATTTATACGCTTTTTGGCATTGTTTTTAAGAAGTTTTTAGAATGATTTATTTAGTTTTTAGTATATTTTATTAGTTTTTAAATAAAAATCACATTTCTGGACTTTACTATAAGTTTGTGAGTTTTTCTGTGATTTCAGGTATTTTCTGACTTAAATTGAGGGACTTGAGCAAAAATCTGATTCAGAGGCTGAAGAAGGACTACAGATGCTGTTGGATTCTGACCTCCCTGCACTCGAAATGGATTTTCTGTAGCTACAAAAACCTAATTGGTGCACTCTAAATTGCGTTGGAAAGCAGACATCCAGGGCTTTCCAGCAACATATAATAGTCCATACTTTGCCCGAGTTTTGATGACGCAAACCGGCGTTCAAACGCCAACTTCTTGCCCTATTCTGAAGTTAAACGCCAGAAATAGGCTGCAAATCAGAGTTAAACGCCAGAAACAGGCTACAACCTGGCGTTTAACTCCAAAAAGAGTCTCTACACATGAAAGCTCAATGCTCAGCCCAAACACACAGCAAGTGGGCCCGGAAGTGGATTTCTGCATCAATTACTTATCTTCTATAACCTTAGCCACTAGTTTAGTATAAAAACTACTTTTAGTGATTTATTTCCAGTCATGTTTTTTACCATCTTTGGACGTTTAGTCCCTAGACCTTTGAGGCTGGCCATTCGGCCATGCTTAGACTATTTTCACTTATGTATTTTCAACGGTGGAGTTTCTACAAACCAAAGATTAAGGTGTGGAGCTATGTTGTTCCCCATGAATTAATGCAAAGTACTACTGTTTTCTTATTCAACTCAAGCTTATTCCTATTCTAAGATATTCACTTGCACTTCAACATGATGAATGTGATGATCCATGACACTCATCACTATTCTAAACCTATGAACGCGTGCCTGATAACCACTTCCGTTCCACCTTAGATTGAGCATGTATCTCTTAGCCTCCTGATCATGAGATCAGAGTCTTCGTGGTATAAGCTAGAATTATTGGCGGCCATTCCTGAGATCCGAAAAGTCTAAACCTTGTCTATGGTATTCCGAGTAGGATCTGGGAAGGGATGACTGTGATGAGCTTCAAACTCGTGAGTGTTGGGCATAGTGACAGACGCAAAAGGATCAATGGATCTTATTCCAACATGAGTGAGAACCGACAGATGATTAGCCGTGTGGTGTGATAAGCGGATAATTTATACGCTTTTTGGCATTGTTTTTACATAGTTTTTAGTATGATTTAGTTAGTTTTTAATATATTTTTATTAGTTTTTAAATAAAAAATCACATTCTGGACTTTACTATGAGTTTGTGTGTTTTTCTATGATTTCAGGTAATTTCTGGCTGAATTTGAGGGAATTGAGCAAAAATCAGATTTAGAGGCTGAAGAATGACTGCAGATGCTATTGGATTCTGACCTCCCTGCACTCAAAGTGGATTTTTTGGAGATACAAGAGTCCAAATGACGTGCTCTCAATTGCGTTTGAAAGTAGACATCCAGGGCTTCTCAGAAATATATAATAGTCCATACTTTGCTCGAGTTTAGACGACATAAACTGCTGTTCAACGCCAGCTTTCTGCCCTATTCTGGAGTTAAACGCCAAAAACAGGTTGCAAAGCAGAGTTAAAGGCCAGAAACAGGTTACAAACTGGCATTCAACTCCAAGAAAGACCTCTACACGTGAAAGCTTCAATGCTTAGCCCAAGCACACACCAAGTGGGCCCGGAAGTGGATTTCTGCATCATTTACTCATTTATGTAAACCCTAGTTACTAGTTTAGTATAAAAACTACTTTTAGTGATTTATTTCACATCTCTGGAACACATTATGTAACTTTTACATTTTGAGACCTCCATGGGAGGCTGGCCACTCGGCCATGTCTACCCTATTTTCACCTATGTATTTTCAACGGTAGAGTTTCTACACACCATAGATTAAGGTGTGGAGCTCTACTATTCCTCACGAATCAATACAAAGTACTATTGTTTTTCTATTCAACTCAAGCCTATTTCTTCTTTAAGATATTCATTCGCACACAAGAACATGATGAATGTGATGATTATGTGATGCTCATCACCATTCTCACTTATGAACGCGTGCTTGACAAACACTTCCGTTCTACATGAAAGCAAGATTGAATGCATATCTCTTAGCCTTCTGATTTACGATCAGAGTCTTCGTGGTATAGGCTAGAATTATTGGCGGCCATTCTTGAGATCCGGAAAGTCTAAACCTTGTCTGTGGTATTCCAAGTAGGATCTGGGAAGGGATGGCTGTGACGAGCTTCAAACTCGCGAGTGCTGGGCGTAGTGACAGACGCAAAAGGATTACTGAATCCTATTCCTGTAGGACCAATAACCGACAGATGATTATACGTACAGTGACAGCACTTTTTGGACCATTTTTGCTGAGAGAACGTGATGTAGCCATTGACAACGGTGATGCCCAACATACAGCTTGCCATAGAAAGGAGTATGAAGGATTCGATGAAAGCAGTAGGAAACCAGAGATTCAGAAGCAACTAAGCATCTCCATACGCTTATCTGAAATTCTCACCAATGAATTACATAGGTATCTCTATCTTTATTTTATATTTTATTTATCTTTTAATTATGAAATCTCTATAACCAATTGAATCCGCCTGACTGAGATTTACAAGGTGACCATAGCTTGCTTCAAGCCGACAATCTCTATGGGATCGACCGTTACTCATGTAAGGTTTATTACTTGGACGACCCAGTACACTTGCAGGTTAGTTGTGCGAAGTTGTGATAAAGAACTAAAATTACTCATGTAAGGTTTATTACTTGGACGACCCAGTACACTTGCAGGTTAGTTGTGCGAAGTTGTGACAAAGAACTAAAATTATGAACGTGCGTATCAAGTTTTTGGTGCCGTTACCGGGGAATGAACGATCACGATTTCATGCACCAAGTTTTTGGCGCCGTTGCCGGGGGATTGTTCGAGTTTGGACAACTGACGGTTCATCTTGTTGCTCAGATTAGGTAATTTTATTTTAATTTTAAGCTTTTTATTTCTTATTTTCAAAAAATACAAAAAAAATTTCTTCCTTTTCATTTTTTCCAAAATAATTTTCGAAAAATACCAAAAAAAAATAATAAAATCATAAAAACCAAAAATATTGTGTTTCTTGTTTGAGTCTTGTGTCAATTTTTAAGTTTGGTGTCAATTGCATCTTTTTAATTTCATTAAAATTTTCGAAAACCCATGCATGGTGTTCTTCAGAATCTTCAAGTTGTTCTTGATGATCTTCTTTGTTTGATCTTTGCATTTTCATGTTTTGTGTGTTTTCTTGTTTTTCATATGCATTTTCAAATTGTTAGTGTCTAAAGTTTGAAAATTTCTAAGTTTGGTGTCTTGCATGTTTTCTGTTCTTAAAAATTTTCAAAAATATGTTCTTGATGTTCATCTTGACCTTCAAAGTGTTCTTGGTGTTCATCTTGACATTAAAAGTGTTCTTGCATGCATCATGTGTTTTGATCTTGAATTCTCATGTTTTGAGTCTTTTCATTGTTTTTCTCTTTCATCATAAAAAATTCAAAAAATTAAAAAAATATCTTTCCCTTTTTCATCTCATAAAATTCGAAAATTTGAGTTGACTTTTTAGAAAATTTTTAAAATCTAGTTGTTTCTTATGAGTCAAATCAAATTTTCAATTCAAAAATTCTGTCTTTTTCAAATCTTTTTCAAAAATCAAATATTTTTCATTTATTTTTACATATTTTCAAAATTTTCAAAATTTATTTTCAAAATCTTTTTCTTATTTCTATTTCATATTTTCGAAATTAATGCTAACAATTAATGTGATTGATTCAAAAATTTTACATTTGTTACTTGCCTAGTAAGAAAGGTTCAATCTTTAAATTTTAAAATCATATCTTTTTGTTTCTTATTAGTCAAGTAATCAACTTTAATTTTCAAAACCAAATCTCTTTAAATTTCTCTTTTAAATATTTTTCAAAATAAATTTCAATCACATCTTTTTCAAAATCAATTTCAAAATCTTTTCTAACTTCTTATCTAACTTCTTATCTTTTCAAAATTGATTTTCAAATATTTTTTTAATTAATCTTATCTTGTTTGATTCTTATCTTTTTCAAAACTACCTAACTAATTCTCTCTCAGTAATTTTTGAAAATCACTAACCTCTTTTTCAAAATTCCTTTTTAATTAACTAATTGTTTTAAATTTTAATTTAATTTAATTTTATTTTTCTTTTTAAAACTTTCAAATTTTAACTTCAAATTTTAAATTTGAAAACAAAAATATTTTTTTATTTTATTTTATTTAATTTTCGAATTCTTCCCTCTCTCATCTCCTTTTAATTATTTAATTATCTACTACCATCCCTCTTTCACTCAAAAATTCGAACCCACTCTTCTATTCTGTGTTTGAATTCTCATCTTTTTCCTCTTCTATTCTTCTCTTCTTATACTTACATAAGGAATCTCTATACTGTGACATAAAGGATTCCATATTTCCTTTTGTGTTCTCTTATTTTTCATATGAGCAGGAACAAGGATAAGAACATTCTTGTTGAAGCTGATCCTGAACCTGAAAGGACTCTGAAGAGGAAGCTAAGGGAAGCTAAAGCACAACTCTCTGGAGAAAATCTGACAGAAATTTTCAAAAAAGAAGGAGACATGGCCGAAAATAATAACAATACAAGGAAGATGCTTGGTTACTTTACTGCACCAAATTCCAATTTACATGGAAGAAGCATCTCAATCCTGCCATTGGAGCAAACAATTTTGAGCTAAAGCCCCAATTAGTTTCTCTGATGCAACAAAACTGCAAGTTTTATGGACTTCCATCAGAAGATCCTTTTCAGTTCTTAACTGAATTCTTACAAATATGTGATACTGTTAAGACCAATGGAGTTGATCACGAGGTCTACAGGCTTATGCTTTTCCCATTTGCTGTAAGAGACAGAGCTAGAATATGGTTGGACTCTCAACCTAAAGACAGCCTGAACTCTTGGGATAAGCTGGTCACGACTTTCTTAGCCAAGTTCTTTCATCCTCAAAAGCTTAGCAAGCTTAGAGTGGATGTTCAAACCTTCAAATAGAAAGAAGGTGAATCCCTCTATGAAGCTTGGGAGAGATATAAGCAACTGACCAAAAAGTGTCCTTCTGACATGCTTTCAGAATGGACCATCTTGGATATATTTTATGATGGTCTGTATGAATTATCAAAGATGTCACTGGACCATTCTGCAGGTGGATCTATTCACCTAAAGAAAACGCCTGCAGAAGCTCAGAAACTCATTGACATGGTTACAAACAACCAGTTCATGTACATTTCTGAAAGGAATCCTGTGAGTAATGGGACACCTCAGAGGAAGGGAGTTCTTGAAATTGATGCTCTGAATGCCATATTGGCTCAGAACAAAATATTACCTCAGCAAGTCAATATGATTTCTCAGAGTCTGAATGGATTGCAAGCTGCATCCAACAGTACTAAAGAGGCATCTTCCGAAGAAGAAGCTTATGATCCTAAGAACCCTGCAATAGCAGCGGTGAATTACATGGGTGGACCCTATGGAAACACCTATAATCCCTCATGGAGAAATCATCCAAATTTCTCATGGAAGGATCAACAAAAGCCTCAACAAGTCTTTAATAATGGTGGAAGAAACAGGTTTAGCAATAGCAAGCCTTTTCCATCATCCACTCAGCAACAGACAGAGAATTCTGAGCATAATCCATCTAGCTTAGCAAATATAGTCTCTGGTCTATCTAAGGCCACTTTAAGTTTCATGAATGAAACAAGGTCCTCCATTAGAAATTTGGAGGCACAAGTGGGCCAGCTGAGTAAAAGAGTCACTGAAACCCCTCCTAGTACTCTCCCAAGCAATACAGAAGATAATCCTAAAAGAGAGTGCAAGGCCATTACCTTACTTGGGGTGGCCGAACCCAAAGAGGAGGAGGAGGACATGAATCCTAGTGAGGAAGACCTCCTGGGACGTTCACTGACCAATAAGGAGTTTCCCTTTGAGGAACCAAAGGAATCTGAGGCTCATCTAGATACCATAGAGATTCCATTGAACCTCCTTTTACCATTCATGAGCTCTGATGACTATTCATCTTCTGAAGAAGATGAAGACATTGCTGAAGAGCAAGTTGCTCAATATTTAGGAGCAATCATAAAGCTGAATACCAAATTATTTCGTAATGAGACTTGGGAGGATGAACCTCCATTGCTCATCAAGGAACTAAATGCCTTGGTTCAGCAAAATCTACCTCAAAAGAAACAGGATCCTGGTAAATTCCTAATTCCCTGTAACATAGGAACCATGACCTTTGAGAAGGCTCTGTGTGACCTGGGGTCAGGCATAAACTTAATGCCACTCTCTATAATGGAGAAACTAGGAATCTTTGAGGTACAGGCTGCCAAATTCTCATTAGAGATGGCAGACAAATCCATAAAATAGGCTTATGGACTAGTAAAGGACGTGTTATTAAAGGTTGAAGGCCTTTACATCCTTGCTGATTTCAAAATCCTAGACACTGGGAAGGATGAGGATGAATCCATCATCCTTGGAAGACCCTTCCTAGCCACAGCAAAAGCTATAATTGATGTGGATAGAGGAGAGTTAGTCCTTCAACTGAATAAGGACAACCTGGTGTTTAAAACTCAAGGATCTCCTTCTGTAACCATGGAGAGGAAGCATGAAAAGCTTCTCTCACTGCAGAGTCAACCAAAGCCTCCACAGTCAAACTCTAAGTTTGGTGTTGGGAGGCCACAACCAAACTCTAAGTTTGGTGTTGAACCCCCACATTCAAACTCTAAGTTTGGTGTTGGGAGGTCCCAACAATGCTCTGAACATCTGTGAGGCTCCATGAGAGCTCACTGTCAAGCTATTGACTTTAAAGAAGCGTTTGTTGGGAGGCAACCTAGTGTTATTTAACTATATTTAATTATTTTCCATTTCTATTTTATGTTTTTTTTTAGGTTGATGATCATGTGGAGTCACAAAAACTATTGAAGAATCAAAAACATAATGAAAAACAGCATAACAAAAAAGCACACCATGGAGGAAGAGCATTCTGACGTTTAAACGCCAGAAACAAGCATCTGTCTGGCGTTTAACGCCAGAACCAAGCACCAAGATGGCCTTTAATGCCAGAAACAAGCATCAACCTGGCGTTCAATGGCAGAAACAGGCTACATTTGGGCGTTTAACTTCAAAAACAGGCAGCAGTCTGGCGTTAAACACCAGGATTGCACTGCAACGGCGTTTACACGCCTAATAGGAGCAGGGATGATACATCCTTGACCCCTCTGGATCTGTGGACCCCACAGGATCCCCACCTACCCCACCTCTTCTTCTCTCCTCTTCACACCTTTTCATAACACTCTTCCCCAAATACCCTTCACTAATCACCTCTATACCTCTCCCCCAAATGCCCTTAACCACTCACATCCATCTACTCTTCCCCATAAACCCCACTACCTCCAAAATTTAAATTCTTTTCCCTCCTAAACACAACCCTAATGGCCGAAACCTACCCTCCACCCCACCCCTATATAAACCCCTCAAACTACTCCATTTTCACACATTATAACCATCACTTCTCCCCTTGGCCGAATACACGTTCTCCCTCCATCACCTCTATTTTCTACTTCTTCTACTACTTTCTTTCTTCTTTTTCTCAGGGACGAGCAAACCTTTTAAGTTTAGTGTGGTAAAAGCATTGCTTTTTGTTTTGTCATAACCATCAATGGCACCTAAGGCCAGAGAAACCACAAGAAAGATGGAAGGGAAGGCAATTGCTTCGACCTCTGAGTCATGGGAGATGGAGATATTCATCTCTAAGGTCCATCAAGACCACTTCTATGAAGTTGTGGCCAAGAAAAAGGAGATCCGACAAGAGATTAGAAGAAGAGGATGGGAAGTTCTCTCTAATCCTATTCAACAAGTCGGGATCTTAATGGTTCAAGAGTTCTATGCAAACGCATGGATCACTAGGAACCATGATCAAAGTGTGAACCCGAATCCAAAGAATTAGCTTACCATGGTTCGGGGGAAATACTTAGATTTCAGTTCGAAAAATGTAAGGTTGGCGTTCAACTTGCCAATGATGCAAGAAATCGCACGCCACTACACTAGAAGGGTCAACTTTGATCAAAGGTTGGACCAAGTACTCATGGACATATGTGTGGAAGGAGCTCAATGGAAAGTTGACTCAGAAGGCAAGCCGGTTCAATTGAGAAGACCGGACCTTAAGCCTGTAGCTAGAAGATGGTTGGAGTTCATCCAACACTCAATCATTCCTACTAGCAACCGGTCTGAAGTTACTGTAGACCGGGCCATCATGATCTATAGTATCATGATTGAGGAGGAAGTAGAAGTTCATGAGATTATACCTCAAGAACTCTACAAGGTGGCTGACAAGTCCTCCACTTTGGCAAGGTTAGCCTTTCCTCACCTCATCTGCCACCTCTGTAATTCGGCTGGAATTGACATAGAAGGAGATGTCCTCATTGATGGGGACAAGCCTATCACTAAGAAAAGGATGGAGCAAACAAGAGATCATGGACCTCAACAAGAGCATGAGGAAATTCCTCACCATGAAATCCTTGAGATGCCTCAAGGGATGCACTTCCCTCCACAAAACTATTGGGAGCAAATCAACACTTTCCTAGGAGAATTAAGTTCCAACATGGAACAAGTAAGGATGGAACACCAAGAGCACTCCATCATTCTCCATGAGATTAGAGAAGATCAAAAAGCTATGAGGGAGGAGCAACAAAGACAAGGAAGAGACATAGAGGAGCTCAAGAGCACCATTGGTTCTTCAAGAAGAGGAAGATGCCACCCTCACTAAGGTGGATCCGTTCCTTAATCTCTTTGTCTATTTATTTTTCTCTGTTTTTCGTTTACTATGCTTTATGTTTATGTTTGTTTCTTATTACATGATCATTAGTATTTAAGTGTCTATGTATTAAAGCTATGAATGTCCTATGAATCCATCACCTTTCTTAAATGAAAAATGCTTTAATTACAAAAGAACAAGAAGTACATGAATTTCGAATTCATCCTTGAAATTAGTTTAATTATTTTGATGTGGTGACAATACTTTTTGTTTTCTGAATGAATGCTTGAACAGTGCATATGTCTTTTGATACTGTTGTTTATGAATGTTAAATATGTTGGCTCTTGAAAGAATGATGAAAAGGAGAAATGTTATTGATAATCTGAAAAGTCATAAAATTGATTCTTGAAGCAAGAAAAAGCAGTGAATACAAAAGCTTGCGAAAAAAAAAAGAAAAGAAAAATGGCAAAAAAAAAGAAAAAAAGAGAAAGAAAAAGAAAAAAGCAAGTAGAAAAAGTCAAGAGCTCTTTAAACCAAAAGGCAAGAGCAAAAAGCCAATAGCCCTTAAAACCAAAAGGCAAGGGTAAAAAGGATCCAAGGCTTTGAGCATTAATGGATAGGAGGGCCCAAAGGAATAAACTCCTGGCCTAAGCGGCTAAACCAAGCTGTCCCTAACCATGTGCTTGTGGCGTGAAGGTGTCGAGTGAAAACTTGAGACTGAGCGGTTAAAGTCGAGGTCCAAAGCAAAAAGAAGAGTGTGCTTAAGAACCCTGGACACCTCTAATTGGGGACTCTAGCAAAGCTCAGTCACAATCTGAAAAGGTTCACCCAGTTATGTGTCTGTTACATTTATGTATCCGGTGGTAATACTGGAAAACAAAGTGCTTAGGGCCACGGCCAAGACTCATAAAGTAGCTGTGTTCAAGAATCAACATACTGAACTAGGAGAATCAATAACACTATCTGAATTCTGAGTTCCTATAGATGCCAATCATTCTGAACTTCAAGGGATAAAGTGAGATGCCGAAACTATTCAAGAGGCAAAAAGCTACTAGTCCCGCTCATCTGATTGGAGCTAAGTTTCATTGATATTTTGGAATTCATAGTATATTCTCTTCTTTTTATCCTATTTGATTTTTAGTTGCTTGGGGACAAGCAACAATTTAAGTTTGGTATTATGATGAGTGGATAATTTATACGCTTTTTGGCATTATTTTTACATAGTTTTTAGTATGATTTAGTTAGTTTTTAATATATTTTTATTAGTTTTTGAATAAAAAATCACTTTACTATGAGTTTGTGTGTTTTTCTATGATTTCAGGTAATTTCTGGCTGAAATTGAGGGACTTGAGCAAAAATCAGATTCAGAGGCTGAAGAAGGACTGCAGATGCTGTTGGATTCTGACCTTCTTGCACTCAAAGTGGCTTTTCTTCAGCTACAAGAGTCCAAATGGTACGCTCTCAATTGCGTTGGAAAGTAGACATCCAGGTTACAAACTGGCGTGCAACGCCACCTTTCTGCCCTATTCTGGAGTTAAACGCCAGAAACAGGTTGCAAAGCAGAGTTAAACGCCAGAAATAGGTTACAAAGTGGCGTTCAACTCCAAGGAAGACCTCTACACGTGAAAGCTTCAATGCTCAGCCCAAGCACACACCAAGTGGGCCTGGAAGTGGATTTCTGCATCATTTACTCATTTCTGTAAACCCTAGTTACTAGTTTAGTATAAAAACTACTTTTAGTGATTTATTTCACATCTCTGGAACACATTATGTAACTTTTACGTTATGAGACCTCCATGGGAGGCTGGCCACTCGGCCATGTCTACCCTATTTTCACTTATGTATTTTCAACAGTAGAGTTTCTATACACCATAGATTAAGGTGTGGAGCTCTGCTGTTCCTCATGAATCAATGCAAAGTACTATTGTTTTTCTATTCAACTTAAGCCTATTTCTTCTCTAAGATATTCATTCGCACACAAGAACATGATGAATGTGATGATTATGTGATGCTCATCACCATTCTCACTTATGAACGCGTGCCTGACAAACACTTCTATTCTACATGAAAGCAAGCTTGAGTGCATATCTCTTAGCCTCCTGATTTACGATCAGAGTCTTCGTGGTATAGGCTAGAATTATTGGCAGCCATTCTTGAGATCCGGAAAGTCTAAACCTTGTCTGTGGTATTCCAAGTAGGATCTAGGCAGGGATGGCTGTGACGAGCTTCAAACTCACGAGTGCTGGGCGTAGTGACAGACACAAAAGGATTACTGAATCCTATTCCAGCAGGACCGAGAACCGACAGATGATTAGCCGTGCAGTGACATTACATTTTGGACCATTTTCACTAAGAGGACGGGATGTAGCCATTGACAACGGTGATGCCCAACATACAGCTTGCCATAGAAAGGAGTATGAAGGATTGGATGAAAGTAGTAGGAAAGCAGAGATTCAGAAGCAACAAAGTATCTCCAGACACTTATCTGAAATTCCCACCAATGAATTACATAAGTATCTCTATTTTATTTTCTATTTTATTTATATTTTAATTATTAAAACCTTATAACCAATTGAATCCGCCTGACTGAGATTTACAAGGTGACCATAGCTTGCTTCAAACCGACAATCTCCGTGGGATCGACCCTTACTCACGTAAGGTTTATTACTTGGATGACCCAGTGCACTTGCTGGTTTGTTGTGCGAAGTTGTGACCAAGAACTAAAATTATGAACGTGCGTATCAAGTTTTTGGCGCCGTTACCGGGGAATGAACGATCACGATTTCATGCACCACGGTGACAGCGTCATTTGGACCATTTTCACTAAGAGGACGGGAAGTAGCCATTGACAACGGTGATGCCCAACATACAGCTTACCATTGAAAGGAGTATGAATGATTGGATGAAGGCAGTAGGAAAGCAGAGATTCAGAAGGAACAAAGCATCTCCATATGCTTATCTGAAATTCCTACCACTAAATTGCATAAGTATCTCTATCCTATTTTATATTTTAATTATATTTTAATCATCAAAATCCGATAACCATTTGAATCTGTCTGACTAAGATTTACAAGGATGACCATAGCTTGCTTCAAGCCAACAATCTCCGTGGGATCGACCCTTACTCACGTTAGGTTTATTACTTGGACGACCTAGTGCACTTGCTGGTTAGTTGTGCGAAGTTGTGAAAAGGAATTGAGATTATGATCGTGCGTACCAAGTTTTTGACGCCGTTGAGATCACGATTTCGTGCACCACTCCTCACGTGTACGCGTCCTTTGTGCGTGCGCGTGGATGATAAAACTTCACTTCTGCGTCTTGGCATTATGTACGCGTCTGCGCCAATCACCCATAATATCACATCGATGCGTGCGCGCCATGCACGCGTGCGCGTCGGTGATCAATCTCAAATTCAAATTCTGAAAGTATCCCAGGCGTTCACTCAAAATGAACGTAGCGTTCATTGTTAGTGAACGCTGATCCTCAATCCACGTGTGCGCGCCATGCGTGCGTACGGATGGATCTCCAACATGTTATCCTACGCATAAGTGCCTCGTGCGCGTGTGCGTCGTGATGTTTTCACGCCAAGAGCCATTTCTTTGTTTAAATCATGGGCCACGCTTTTAAAAGCCTGACCTAAGGCTCTAAAGTATGTCCAAGCTCCAAAATGTGCCCCAGAATTCCTCTTTTCTCCTTTTTAGCTTATTTTGTGGTTTTTGCTTCTTTTTCCACTTTTTTCCTACAAAGTTTATAAAATTAAAAGATCAAAGAAATATACCATTTAAGCACAAAAGCATTCAATATTTAAGCACTAATAATCAATTTCTTGTATGAAAAAGCATAGAAAAACAAGACATGATGACATGTCATCAGTGGGGTTGATTAACATAAATGTAAGCTGCAGGAAATTAAAGAAAGGGAAAGATCACAATGGGGAAGTTCAGTATGCTTTGGAGATGTTACATTCTCCGTATCAAGTTCATTATCATCTCTTCCTCAATCAATGCATTCATTGATCTCTTGGCAATCTTAAGTGATTGAATCCCAATTCCTTGACAATCCAATCTCTCTAAACTTGAACAATTGCCCAATTATTTGATCTAATTGCTCATGGAAAAAGATGAAGTTTGGTCAATAATTATACTACACACTTTCATAAATTAAAGTATTGGGAGGATTACATGTCACTATATCCATCCAACCCCAACCTTAATCCAATGTGAGAAAGATTTCAGGCATGGTTATGTGATTTCTCTTCCAAGCCTAAAACAGAACCCAAGTACAATCAATTTTTTTCCCAAGATAATTGAAGGCTTGAATGAAAAATGAAATCTTTCTAGTAGATCAAGAGAAAAGAAAGAAGAAGAAGAATGAAAACTATTATTGATCCATTGAATTATAACAGAGCTCCCTAACCCAATGAAATGGGGTTTAGTTCATCATAGCTTAATTCAAATAAAAAAGGAAGAAAGTGCAGGAAAAGTAGAGAAAGTACAGAAGAAAATAATTGCAGAGTTCCCAATTTTGGGTCCCTTACTTCCTCTTTATTTAACTCTTCTTGGGCTGGTGGTTGAATATGGATTACTGCAGCTTAATTTCTCTCCATCTGCTTGGTGAGGTCTGCCAATTGCTTAGTGATCATCTTGTTTTGAGCTAGTATTGCATCCATGTGATTTAGCTCTATCACCCCTCTATTGGTGCATCTATCAGAGGCATAGAAGTATTCTTTGTTGGCCACTGTTCCTATGACATCCATGGCCTCTTCCATTGTCTTCTTCTTGTTGAGAGAGACTCCAGAAGAGTGATCTAAGGCCTTCTTTGACTGTTGTGACAATCCTTCATCGAAGATGTGCAGTTGTACCCATTCATTGAACATGTCAGGAGGGCACTTCCTTGTCAGCTCCTTGTATCTCTCCCATGCCTCATAGAGAGATTCACCATCTTGTTGTCTGAATGTTTGTACCTCAGCCCTGAATCTGTTAACTCTTTGGGGAGGGTAAAATCTTGCCAAGAATTTATTAACCACATCATCCCAAGTTATCAAACTCTCCTTAGGAAAGGACTCTAGCCACTTAGATGCTTTATCCCTTAGAGAAATGGGAAACAATAGCAATCTGTAGGTGTCAGGATGAACACCATTAGACTTCACAGTATCACATATTCTCAAGAATGTAGTTAGATGTTGATTGGGGTCTTCTTGGGCACTTCCTCCAAATGAGCAATTATTCTGAACAAGGGTGATGAGTTGAGGCTTTAACTCAAAGTTGTTGGCATGGATGGTTGGTTTTAGAATGCTGCTCCCACAATTCCCAGGATTGGGATTAATATAGGAGCCTAGCTCCCTTCTCTCCTGCCTAGCATGATTACAAGCACCTTCTCCATTTGTTGTGAAATTTTTCCTCCTTAGCAATGTTCAGATCCTCTTCCAATTCCTCTTCACCAGCTATTCCTTTACCTCTTGCTTCCCTCCTTAGTCTAAGGAAGGTCCTCTCAGGTTCACTATCAAAAGAAGTTGAAGTTTCTCCTATTCTACCTGTCATATACTCAGCAAACACAGGCAAACAGCAAGTGAAGAATTCACTAAAAATTATAGTTAGATTGGTTAGTGCAATTGATCAAACAGTTAGTGGATTATTGTGCTAAAAAGTAAAGAAAAAAATAAAATCAACTTAAATTGCAAGGAATAATAGTAAATTGCTGAAATTGAAACTAATTAACAAATGAAAAGAAAAATATTCAATCTAGTTATCCCCCAATTTAATCATTGTCAATAAAAAATAAATCTCTAGCAACGGTGCCAAAAACTTGATACGGAAAAATTAATCTTCCGTAATAACTATCGGCAAGTGCACCGGGTCGTATCAAGTAATAAAACTCACTAGAGAGTGAGGTCTATCCCACGAGAATTAATGGATTAACCAAATAATATTTAATTGATTATCCTAGTTAAACTATTCAGATTGGAGTAATAAGAAATAGGAAATGTAAATTGCACAAAAGTAAAGGAAAGCAATAAGGTGCTGAGAAGTAAATTGACATAAATATAAAGTGCAAGAAAGTAAACGACATAAAGTAACTGTAAAAGCTAAAAATAAAATGAACATTGGGATAAAGAGATATTGAATTCTCCGGATCAAGTTTTATTTTCATCTTTTCATCAATCAATGCATTCATTGATCTTCTTGGCAATCTTAGGTGATTCAATCCCAATTCCTTGGCAATCCAATCTCTCTAAGCATGAACAATTGCCCAATTCCTTGATCTAATTGCTCATGGAAAGAGATGATATTTAGTTACTGATTATACCACACACTTTCGTAGATCAAAGTATTGGTAGGATTACATGTCACTATATCAATCCAACCCCCAACCTAATCCCATGTGAGAAAGCACTTCTAGCATGATTTCTTCATTCCTCTTCCAAGGTTTAGAGGAAATCCAAGTATGAACAAATTCTCTTCCAAGACAATTGTTCAATTGGATGAATACCGAAAGCTTTCAAGCAAAATCAAGAGAAAAGAAAGAAGAAGAAGAATGAAAACTATAATTGATGCATTTAATAACAATAGAGCTCTCTAACCCAATGAAAAGAGTTAGTTGTTCATTGCTCTATTCAAACAGAAAAGAAAGAAAGTGCAGAAAAATAAAGATGAAGATTAAGAATTCAAAACTAACATTGAAACTTCAAAGTTCATAAATAAAAATTACAAACTATAAAATGAACTACTACTAAGGAAGAAAAGAAAATAAAAGGAAGAAGAGTGTATGAGGGGAGGGGTCCGAAGACTCACTCCTAGTGGTGTGTACCAGGGAATGTGTGTGTGTGTGATTCTGGACTTCCCTTCTAATACAGAATATCCCCTTCTATGAAGCTAAAGCCTATATATAGGCTTACAAACTAAAAAATAAAAATACAAATTACAAATGAAAAACTTCTAATCTAGATGTTTCTTGTGCCTTGGATTGAGTGATGTTGATGGGTTCTACTTGCTTGAAAAGTGAATGTATGATCAGGGCCTTTAGTGGTATTGCCAATGTTAAAAATTGCTCCCAGGCCTCTTCAGTGTTTGAATCAACGTTGGCATGTAAACATTCACTCCAACGTTTTCCCGGTCACGCGTACACGTGGGAAACATATACGCGTGACCCCTTTGTTGCTAGCATTTGAAACAAGATTTGGAGACAACGCGTGGCTTGTCAATTCTTCACTTCTCACGCGTACGCATAGGCGACGCGTACGCGTGATTTGCCATTTCTCATTTCTCACGCGTACGCGTCGGTGATGCGTACGCGTGGCTTCTGATTTTTCCATGCATTTTTGTTGAGCACGTTGGAGGTAACGTTGGTTTTCCAGCGTTCCCACCAACGTTGGTTTTTCAATTTTTATATACCAACGTTCACCAACGTTGCCACCAACGTTGGTTCTCCCTCCTTGCTTTTCTCTACTTCCCTGCTTCTACTTTGCCTATCATCAAACAAATAAGTGTATCAAAGTAATATACAAGATAATCTTTACTATACTAAGTGTGCTAATAATGCTCAAAATCATAACTTCACTTAGTGTGATCTATTTCATCATATTTACCCTCTATATTAACCAAAATTCACCTATGCTTGAGATTTTGTTTTATGCAGAGATTTTTCATGCTTTTACTCCTTTATCAATAAAATTTGTACGAAAACTAAACTAAAATCTTCTGAAATAACTACTAAAAACCCGCAATGATGCACCCGCATCATGGATTCTGAGTTCCTGCCGCTAAACGTCTGCCCTTGATGGATAGCTCCAATTCTTCTCTTTCTTGCACAAAACTCTGCCATACTTGTCTGAACTTTACCTGAAATAATTAAAATACTAAAACAACTCAAAATAGCATCCAAAGAGGATTTTAACACTAAAATATGATTAAGCTCAATAAATTATAAATTAAAATAAACAGAAAATAGGGAAAGATGCTTACGCATCAGGCCACACATTGCAACAACTCAGCAAGGCTTTTCGAGATTTGATTTTGTAAATCACATAACTATTGGAAAAAATCTTTTAGGGTTTTATTTAAGTTTTAAATTAATTTTAATTAGGACTATAAATAGGAGTGAGGTCCACCAACGCCGGTACTTCTCTTATCCTAATTTTCATTCCACACTTTTACACTTTTTATCTGCTAGGGTTTTCTAAACCTCCGTTGTTAAGCTTAGGAGCAATGTTTACTTGAATGGATTGATAATTATTTATTCCTCTACTCTTGGTTAATGCATTGATTATGGTTTAAGGATTGGTTTCGTTCTTCATCCCGAGGATTAGTGATTATTTAAAAATAACTCTAATTCAACCTGAATTCTATTTGAATTTTGGATAGGCTATATCATTATTACAGCTTGAAATCAATTTCTCATAACTTCTAATTATCTGGACTTAGTGTGGTACATGACACATAATTGCATTATGCTTTTGGGTTCTTAGGTTTGTGTAGCTTAGAAATAAAAAATTGAACTTAACCCTCTAATATAATCGAGTGATCAAGGAATTAACAGTCGGTTAGATTAGAGGAGATTGGATTGCCTAGGAATAGGAATTTAATCAACTGGGGTTTGTCATAAACAAAATCATTGCATGATCAAGATAGTGGATATTGAATATTAATCCGAACATTTAAACATCTCCAAAGCCTTAGCTCAATTCCCATATTGTTCTCTCAACCGTTCATTGTTTGCTTAGTCCGTTAATCCTCATAGGAATAACACTCACTCACCATGAGTTATTACTTGGTACGACTCGGTGCACTTGCCGGTAAGTTATGGTTGTAAATTCCGCACCAAGTTTTTGGTGCCTAAACGCTAGAGGTCCAGTGTTTAGCACCAAGTGAGCAACATTGTGTGAAAGCTATTCGGGTGGGGTGGTGCTAAACGCCTGCAACCCGGCATTTAGCACTAAGTGCGCTGCACCAACGCACCCGTTCATTTTGAATTCAAAAATTCACTAACCCTCATTGATTTTCTCACCCTCCCCCTCTTTCTCCCATCAAATCTCTCTTCTTTCCCCTGCCCCTTCCCCAATTCCATTACTCACATCATCCTAATAATTCTCTCTTCTTTTCCATAACGGCCCCGAATCAAATTTAAACCCCCCACCAACCCCACCATAACTCCCCGTTGCCTAACCTTTTTCCACCCTCCACTATAAATACCCCTCCCCACCTTCCCTATTCCACAAACCACCATTCGTATCCCCTCTGCTTCTTCTTCCTTCCTTCATTTCCTAGGCCTCAAATCCGTGCCTTCCCCTCTCTTCTATTATCTCTTCTTCTTCTTAAATCTTCTTCACCTTCACACCTCAAGACAGTTGCTAAAGGATGGTTGGAGTTCATCCAACACTCCATCATTCAAACAAGAAATCGATTTGAGTGCACTGCTGGCAGAGCCTTTATGATCCATTGTAGCATGATTGTACACGAGGTGGATGTAAGTAAAGTCATTCCCCAACAGATATATCACATCATTTCCAATGCAAACACATATGCTAAGTTGTCCTTCCCCAACCTTATGTACTGGCTTTGTATGGCCGCCGAGGTCCGCTTGGAGAATGTCTTTCCTATCCCCATTGAGCGGCCGATTTCAAGGAAAACTATGGAGCATGCATGGGAATATGTAAGGGTCCCAAGAGGAGGACAAGCTAAAGAAGAGGCTCAGCAAGCACCTCTACCACCTTTTGTGCCTCAAGAGTACTACTTCCTGTCTCAGGAGTACTGGCAGCAGCTAGCCTCCTCATTTGAGTAGATGAGGGTCACCCAGGATAGCCACGACATTTTCTACCATCAGATTATGGCTGAGCAAGAGAGCTAGCACCACGAGCTTTGCCAAGTGAGGCAAGACATAAGGCGCCTGCAAGAACCATATGGAGCACAGCCAGAACAACTTGAAGATCATGAAGAACACCATGCATGAGTTTTCAAAAACTTTAAGAAAAATTAAAAAGATGCAATTGACACCAAACTTACAATTTGACACTAGACTCAAACAAGAAACACAAAATTATTTTTGGTTTTATGATTTTATTAACTTTTTTTTTGTATTTTTCAAAAATTATTTTGAAAAAGAAAATAAATAAATTCAAAATTTTTAATAGGAATTCAAGGAATAATGCAATGTTAGTCTAAAAACTCCGGTCCAGGAATTTAGACATGGCTTACTAGCTAGCCAAGCTTTCAGTGAAAGCTTTGGTCCAAAACACTAGACATGGCCAATGGCCAGCCAAGCTTTAGCAGATCATTACATTCAACAGCAAGATTGATAGAAATCAACAAGCTCTTGTGATGATAAGTTGAAACCTCGGTCCAAAAGATTAGACATGGCTTCAGAGCAAGCCAGACTTCAACAAATCAACATGAAACTTTAGAATTCATTCTTAAGAATTCTGAAGACATAGAATAATTTATTTATTTTATATATATATATTTTTTTGAAAATTTTTTCGAAAATAAAAATAATAAAAACAAAAGCCTTAAAATTAAAATAAAATTACCTAATCTGAGCAACAAGATGAACCGTCAGTTGTTCAAACTCGAACAATCCCCGGCAACGGCGCCGAAAACTTGCTGCACAAAATTGTGATCTCAACGGCGCCAAAAACTTGGTACGCATGTTCATAATCTCAATTCTTTTTCACAACTCCACACAACTAATCAGCAAGTGCACTGGGTCGTCCAAGTAATAAACCTTACGTGAGTAAGGGTCGATCCCACGGAGATTGTCGACTTGAAACAAGCTATGGTCATCTTATAAATCTCAGTCAGGCAGATTCAAATGGTTAGGAGGTTTTGATAATTAAAATATAAATAAAATATAAAATATGATAGAAATACTTATGTAATTCATTGGTGAGAATTTCAGATAAGCGTATAGATATGCTTTGCTCCTTCTGAATCTCTGCTTTCCTATTGCCTTTATTCAATCATTCATACTCCTTTCCATGGCAAGCTGCATGTTGAGGGATCACCGTTGTCAATGGCTACCGTCCGTCCTCTCAGTGAAAATGGTCCAAATATGCTGTCACCGCATGGCTAATCATCAGTCGGTTCTCACTCATATTGGAATAGGATCCGTTGATCCTTTTGCATCTGTCACTACGCCCAACACTCGCGAGTTTGAAGCTCGTCACAGTCATCCCATCCCAGATCCTACTCGGAATACCACAGACAAGGTTTAGACTTTCCGGATTTTAAGAATGCTGCCAATTGATTCTAGCTTATACCACGAAGACTCCGATCTTTCGGAATGGAGGCTAAGAGATATGCATTCAAGCTTGTTTTCATGTAGAACGGAAGTGGTTGTCAGGCACGCGTTCATAGGTGAGAATGGTGATGAGTGTCACATAATCATCACATTCATCATGTTCTTGGATGCAAATGAATATCTTAGAATAAGAATACACTTGAATTGAATAGAAAAACAATAGTACTTTGTATTAATTCATGAGGAACAGCAGAGCTCCACACCTTAATCTATGAGGTGTAGAAACTCCACCGTTGAAAATACATAAGTGATGAAGGTCCAGGCATGGCCGTGAGGCCAGCCTCCAAACGTGTATAATATGATCTATGATAGCATAAAACTGATCAAGGATATATAATAAATCACTAAAAGTGGTTTTTATACTAAACTAGTAGCTAGGGTTACAGAAAATAAGTAACTAAGTGCAGATAGTGCAAAAATCCACTTTTGGGGCCCAATTGGTGTGTGCTTGGGCTAAAAATTGAAGCTTTCACGTGTAAAGACTCTTCTTGGAGTTAAACGCCAGCTTTGGTGCTGGTTTGGGCGTTTAACTCCAGCTTTTATGCCAGTTCTGGCGTTTAACGCCAGAATAAGGTAGAAAGTGGGCGTTCAAACGCTAGTTTGCGTTATCAAAACTCAGGTAAAGTATAGATTATTATATATTGCTGGAAAGCCCAGGATCTCTACTTTACAATGCAATTGAGAGTGCACCAATTAGGTTTCTGTAGCTCCAGAAAATCTATTTCGAGTGCAGGGTCAGAATCCAACAGCATCTGCAGTCTTTTTTCAGCCTCTGAATCATATTTTTGCTCAAGTCCCTCAATTTCAGCCAGAAAATACCTGGAATCACAGAAAAACACACAAACTCATAGTAAAGTCCAGAAATGTGATTTTTATTTAAAAACTAATAATTATATATTAAAAACTAACTAAATCATACTAAAAACTACCTAAAAATAATTCCAAAAAGCGTATAAATTATCCGTTCATCATGAACCTCTGTGGTATCTCATTTCTCTTGGGTAAATTGCCAGCCCTTTGGCATTCATCACATCTTGTTACCGATTCTTTTGCATCCTTGAAGATGATTGGCCAGTAGAATCCACATTGTAGCACCTTGGCTACAATTCTATCCCCACTAAAATGGCCTCCATATGCAGATCCATGACATTGCCAAAGCACTTCTTGTCCTTCCTCATGGGGAATACACCTTCTGAAGATTCCATTAGCACACTTTTTGAACAAATAGGGTTCATCCCAAATGTAGTGTTTAGCGTCCTTGACTACCTTTTTCCTCATATGTTTGTTGATGTTAGTTGGTAGTTCCCCAATAGCCTTGAAGTTGGCTATGTCAGCAAACCAAAGGGCCTCTTGTATCATCATCAACTGCTCATCAGGGAAGCTTTCATTTACTGCAACTTGGTGTGCCCCATCATCTTCTTGTGGTATTCTTGAGAGGTGGTCAGCCATTTGTTCTCTGCTCTACTCCTATCTTTAATTTCAATGTCAAACTCTTGGAGCACCAGAATCCATCTTATTAGTCTGGGCTTGGAATCTTGTTTGGTGAGCAAGTATGTGAGTGCTACATGATCAGTGAATACAATTATTTTAGAACCAATAAGATTTAATCTAAATTTATCAAAAGCAAAGATAATGGCAAGTAATTCCTTCTCTGTAGTGGTATAGTTCCTTTGATTCTCATTAAGAACCTTTCTAGTATAATAAATGACATGTACCAATTTATCCCTCCTCTGTCCTAGAACAACACCCACAGCAAAATCTGATGCATCACACATCAGCTCAAAAGGTAAATCCCAGCATGGTTGTGCTATGATAGGCTCAGAGGAGAGTTTGTTTTTAAGTTCCTTAAAAGCTATCATGAATTCATCATAAAAAACAAAAGGTACATTAGAGACTAGTAGGTTACTCAAAGGTTTCGCAACCTTGGAAAAGTTTCTAATGAATCTTCTGTAGAAGCCAGCATGTCCTAGAAAACTTCTAATTGCCTTGACATTGCAAGGTGAAGGTTGCTTTTCAATCACCTCCATCTTAGCCTTGTCCACCTCTATGCCCCTTTTGGAGATCCTATGACGAAGGACCACCCCCTCTGTAACCATGAAATGGCATTTCTCCCAGTTTAGAATAAGATTGGTCTCTTGGCATCTCTTTAGCACCAAGGCTAAGTAGTGTAAGCAATTAGAATATGAGTTACCAAACACAGAAAAGTCATCCATAAACACCTCAATGAATCTTTCAATCATGTTTGAAAATATGGATAGCATGCACCTTTGAATGTTGTAGGTGCATTGCACAATCCAAAGGGCATTCTCCTATAAGGAAAAACACCATATGGACAAGTAAATGAAGTTTTCTCCTGGTCCTTGGGGTCTACAACAATTTGGTTATAGCCCGAATAATCGTCCAAGAAGCAGTAATACTCATGTCCAGCCAATCTTTCAAGCATCTGATCCATGAAAGGTAGGGGGAAGTGATCCTTCCTGGTAGCTTCATTAAGCTTCCTATAATCAATGCACATGTGCCACCCGGTCACCGTTCTTGTAGGTATCAGCTCATTCTTCTCATTCGGTACAACAGTGACCCCTCCTTTCTTCGGGACTACTTGCATTGGGCTTACCCAAGGACTGTTCGAGATGGGGTAGATCACCCCTTCTTGCCACAACTTTAGTACTTCTTTTTGGACCACTGCATTCATGGTTGGATTCAGCCTTCTTTGTTGCTGCCTCAAGGGCTTAGCACCTTCTTCAAGTAGTATCTTGTGCATGCACATTAAAGGGCTGATTCCTTTTAAGTCTGCAAGTCTCTAGCCTATGGCGTCCTTGTGCTATTTCAGTACTTGGATAAGTTCTTCCTCCTGCTCCTCACTCAAACTTGAATTGATGATCACCGGGTAGGTACTGTTGTCACCCAAATATGCATATTTCAAGCTTGGTGGTAAGGTCTTCAATTCGAGTTTTGGTGCCTCTACTTCTTTACTGTCTTTGGGGTTCAACATGATTGAATTCTCCATGGTTTCTTGGAGTTGTTCTCCACTTGATGCTTACTGCTCTAACTCAATAGCTCCTTCACATTGTTCTTCTTCCAAAACTCCTTAAACTATCTGTTCTATGGTGTCTACCATCATGCATTCTCCTATAGATTCCTTGGGGTAACTCATTGCCTTGAAGACATTGAAGACCATCTTCTCTTCATGTAATCTCAAGACTAATTCCCCTTTTTGTACATCAATGATGGCTCCAGCAGTAGCTAGGAATGGCCTTCCTAGAATGATTGATGTGTTAGCCTCTTCTTCCATATCCAACACAACAAAGTCAGCTAGAAAAATGAATTCTCCCACTTTCACCAGCAAGTCTTCCACTACTCCATGTGGGAACTTAAAGGTTTTGTCAGCTAATTGGAGTGCCATTCTCGTTGGCTTAGCTTCCTCAATTTTCATCCTCTTCATCATGGTCAGGGACATGAGATTGATGCTAGCTCCTAAGTCACACAAGGCCTTTTCAATATTAATCCATCAAGCACAATAGAGCTCCCTCTCTCAATGAGAGGGAATTTAGCTACTCATATCTCAAGAAAAAGTAAAAGATGAAAAAAGTGAATCTAACTATGCTTCAACTAATAGCTCAACTGCTTAACCCCTTCTTCAATACTTATAAGGGGTATATATACTACTCCTAGTAATAGCAAATAAAGAAAAATACAAAAGTGAAACTAAAATTACATTTTGGAGGGAAAAGAAACTCATAAAACGTGATATCACAGCTGGCGTGTGATTGGCGCTTCAGTGGCGTGCCACGCCTTGCTCTGATTCTGCCTTGGCGTGCCACGCCCATTCCTCAAGTTGTACGCCTCCCTTCACTGACCACCCCGGCGTGCCATGCCTTCGAGCCCAAGTGGCATGCCTAGGGTTCTTTTAAGCCTTGGGTAGCCTGGCGTGCCACACCTTCGAGACCAAGTGGCACGCCCAGGCCTTTTTTAAAGCCTTGGTTAGCCTGGCGTGCGACGCCTTCGAGCCCAAGTGGCACGCTTAGGCCTTTTCCGCTCATCGTTAGCTTCTGGAAATTTGAACTAGCGTGGCACGCCCAAGGTTTGGCGTGCCACGCCCATGCTTTGTGCTTGGTCTCTCTCTCTGGAAAGTTGAACTAACGTGGCACGCCCAGGGTTTGGCGTGCCATGCCCTTCATGTGATTGGCTCCTCTGCTTGGCGTGCCACGCCCAGAACTCAAATGGCACGCCCAGGTCTTCTCTTGGGTGATTGGTGATGGTGGCGTGCCATGCCTTTGACTCAAGTGGCATGCCCTGGCCACTTTAAAGCTGGTGTGCCACGCCTTCGATACCAAGTGGCACTCCCATATGGTTGGCCTTGTTTCTCCCTCTCTGGAAAGTATAACCAGCGTGCCACGCCCAGGTGTTGGCGTGCCACGCCCATCATTTGCCTTGGTTCCAGTAGCTGGCGTGCCACGCCTATTATTCAAGTAGCACGCCCAGGTAAGGATCTTGAGCTAGCGTGCCACGCCCAGATGCTCAAATGGCACGCCCAACCTTTTTAACCGTCAACTCCTCACTGGAATTTTGTACAAGCATGCCACGCCAAGCTGCTCAAGTGGCACGCCCATTCATTTGTGTCCTTCTTAGCTTGGCATGCCACGCATGGTTCCTCAAGTGGCACGCCCAAGTGATTTTAAAGCTAGCGTGCCATGCCTTCGACACTAAGTGGCACGCCCATGGCTCATATGGTGGGTTTAGCGTGCCACGCCCAGCCTGGCATGCCACGCCCCCTTTGGTGGCCTTCATTGTTGCTCTCTGGAAAGTTGAACTGGCGTGCCATGCCCAGCTCCTGGCGTGCCAAGCCCATGTGTATGCTTGGGGGATCCTCTCTGGTCTTTAGTACTGGCGTGCCACACCTAGCTCTTGGCGTGCCATGCCAGTGCAATTTTGTGGCGTTTGCTTTAAGTGGCACGCCTATTTCGCACGCCCAGCTTGTTTTGTTGTTTTCTTCCCCTTTTTGATGTCTTTTTCTCCTGAAATTCAGCACAAACTCATTTCAAAGCAATGTACTGCAATGTTTATCAATTGATGCATGAATTGGAATGATTTAATGAGATGCTGATGCAAGTCATCAATAACTCTGAAGCCTTAACGATTTCTCCATATATTATTCACTTCTTGTTTACTGCTTGCTTTTATGATTCTCTGATCTACTGTTTAATGAAATTGAACTCTCAACACTCTTTTCTGTTTGCCAAACTAAGTAAATCACTTAACCTTTGTTGCTTAGTCCATCAATACTCGTGGGATCGACCCTCATTCACCTGAGGTACTACTTGGTACGACCCGGTGCACTTGCCGATTAGTTTGTGGATTGTAAATTCTGCACCAAGTTTTTGGCGCTGTTGCCAGGGATTGATTATGATTGAAAACTATTAGTTGTTTGATTGCTTAGATTAGGCGTTTTAGTTTTAATTTTAATTAATTATTGCTTTATTATTTTCGAACATTAGCACTATCATTTTTCCTTAATTCCTGAAATTAAGTTTGGTGTTACCTAGTTGATTTTATAATAATTTTCCTATTTAATTTGCTTATTAATTTTCGAATTTTTCTCTCTAATTTTAGTCATTATTTTCGAATTTTAATTATTTATATTATTTAGTTTTTTATTCTATTATTTCACGTAGGTTACCTCATAGGGAATTCTCGACACTCTGACGTAGAGAGTCCCATCTTTTCTTGTCTTCTATCTGTTTATGAGCAGGAATAGGGACAATGAACCTCTTTTAGACTTTGATCCTGAACGTGAAAGGACTTTGAGGCGGCATTTACAACAAGCAAGACTTTACAAGGCTGTAGAGTCCAACATGGATCATAATAATGCTGCTAATGCCAATGTGGCAAATCCAATTGGGAATGAAGATCCCAGAAGAGTGTTTAGCTCATACACTACTCCCAATGAAGATCTTTATGGCAAAAGTATTGTGGTGTCTCCTATAGCTGCAAACAATTTTGAACTGAAGCCTCGGCTTGTTACTCTTGTGCAACAAAATTGTCAGTATCATGGACTTCCTCATGAAGACCCAAATCAATATATATCTGATTTTCTGCAGATTTGTGATAATGTGAAGACCAATGGAATGAATCCTGAGGTGTATAAACTCATGATCTTCCCATTTGCTATGAGGGATAGAACAAAGCTATGGTTAGATTCTCAACCCAAGGAGACTCTAGATACTTGGGACAAGGTGGTCACTAGATTTCTGACTAGATTTTTTCCACCAAAAAAGCTGACTAAGCTGAGGGTGGAAGTTCAGACTTTCAGATAGAAAAAGGGTGAGAACCTTTATGAAGCTTGGGAAAGATTCAAGCTACTGACTAGACAATGCTCTTCGGACATGTTCTCTAAGTGGACTCAGCTGGATATCTTTTATGAGGACATAGGTGAAATGTCCAAGATAAGTTTAGATCATTCTGCAGGCAGTTTATTACACATGAAGAAGATGCCAGAGGAGACTACTGAGCTTATTGAGTTGGTTGCTAACAACAAATTTTTATATGCTTCTAACAGGAATCCTATGAACTCTGAGACCTCTTAGAAGAGAGGCATGTTAGAAGTGGATGCTGTTAATGCTTTTCTTGCTCAGAACAAGCTTATGTCTCAGCAAATAAATCTACTTACTCAACAGTTGAGTGGAATGCAAGTTTCAGCTATCAACACCCAAAATCCACCTCAAGAGGTTCCTTATGACATGACAGGTAACTTTATGCAAAATGAGTATTATGATTATGCTCAATCTTCTTCTGAACAGGTCAATTACATGGGGAGTGGTACACGGAATTGTGATTTTAACACTTTTCTTCACAACTCCGTGCAGCTGACCAGCAAGTGCACTGGATCATCCAAGTAATACCTTACGTGAGTAAGGGTCGATCCCACGGAGATTGTCGGCTTGAAGCAAGCTATGGTCATCCTTGTAAATCTCAGTCAGGCGGATTCAAATGGTTATAAGGTTTTAATAATTAAAATATAAATAAAATAGAAAATAAAATAGAGATACTTATGTAATTCATTGCTGGGAATTTCAGATAAGCGTCTGGAGATACTTTGTCTTATGTTCTTCATGTAGCATTCAGACCGAATGACTCTATGAAATTACGTCGCTACTTACGCATAGTTCGGGTAACGTAGGAGACATCTCTATTTTTCCCCCGGGGAATCCTCTTCTGACCATTCGAGAAATTGAAATAAAAGCATACGAACAATATTTTTAATTATTATCAACGAAGGCAATACAATATATTTTCTAAGAATCTGAACTTCTGCTTTCCTACTGCCTTCTTCCAACAATGCGTTACCTCCTTCCATGGCAAGTTGTATGATCCTCTCGGATGAAAACAAATCCATATGTGCTGTCACCACACGGCTAATCATCTGTCGGTTCCCGCTAGCGTCGGAATAGGATCTATTGATTCTTTTGCGTCTGTCACTACGCCCAACACTCGCAAGTTTGAACCTCGTCACAGTCATCCCTTCCCAGATCCTACTCGGAATACCACAGACAAGGTTTAGACTTTTCGGATCTCAAGAATGCTGCCAATGGTTCTAGCCTATACCACGAAGATACTAATCTCATGGACTCGGTCCGTGTATTAGATATCCAAGAGAGTATACTCCAGCTGTCATCCAATGACTACGTTGAACATCATGTAGATCGCTTTGTGGTTGTCAGGCATGTGATCTTGGCTAAGCGAGTAACGAAGATTAGGTGATTGTCACGGGTCACCCCTTCATTTTGACTTAACTGAATTAAGAACAAGAGTGTATCTTGGAGAAAAAGTAGGCGTGAATTGAAGGAAAAACAATAGTACTTTCATTAATTCATGAAGAACAGTAGAGCTCAACACCTTAATCTATGGGGTGTAGAAACTCCACCGTTGAAAATACATAAGTGAAAAAGGTCTAGGCATGGCCGTGAGGCCAGCCTCCAAATGTGTATGATGAGCGGATAATTTATACACTTTTTGGCATTGTTTTTAGTATGCTTTTAGTATATTTTAGTTAGTTTTATTATGTTTTTATTAGTTTTTAAATAAAAATCACAATTCTGGACTTTACTATGAGTTTGTGTGTTTTTCTATGATTTCAGGTATTTTCTGGCTGAAATTGAAGGACCTGAGCAAAAATCTAATTCAAAGGCTGAAAAAGAACTGCAGATGCTGTTGGATTCTGACCTCCCTGCACTCAAAGTGGATTTTTTGGAGCTACAGAATCCCAATTGGCGCGCTCTCAATTGTGTTGGAAAGTAGACATTCTGGGCTTTCTAGAAATATGTAACAGTCCATACTTTGCCCGAGATTTGATGGCCCAAACAGGCGTTCCCAGTCAACTTAAGAATTCTAGCGTTTAACTCCAAAACTAGCACAAAAGCTGGAGTTAAACGCCCAAACACAAAAGCTGGCGTTTAACTCCAAGAAAAGTCTCTACACATGGAAGCTACAATGCTCAGCCCAAGCACACACCAAGTGGACCCGGAAGAAGATTTCTGCATTAATTACTTATTTCTGTAAACCCTAGGCTACTAGTTCCATATAAATAGGACCTTTTGCTATTGTATTTTTGTCTTTTGATCATCCTGGAATCATGTTTTGATGATTGAACCCTCTTTGGGAGGCTGGCCATTCGGCCATGCCTAGACCTTTTGATCTTATGTATTTTCAACGGTGGAGTTTCTACACACCATAGATTAAGGTGTGGAGCTATGCTGTTCTTCATGAATTAATACAAAGTACTATTGTTTTTCTATTCAACTCAAGTCTATTTCTTCTCCAAGATATTCATTCATTCTTCAACTTGATGAATGTGATGATCTGTGACACTCATCATCATTCTCACCTATGAACATGTGCCTGACAACCACCTATGTTCTACTAGCAATGGCTTAAATGCGTATCTCTTGGGTTTCTGATCTAAGATTGGAACCTTCGTGGTATAGGCTAGAATTATTGGCGGTCATTCCTGAGATCCGGAACGTCTAAACCTAGTCTGTGGTACTCTGAGTAGGATCTGGGAAGGGATGACTGTGACGAGCTTCAAATTCACGATTGTGGGGCGTGTGACAGACGCAAAAGGATCAATGGATCCTATTCTGACATGATCGAGAACTGACAGATGATTAGCCGTGCGGTGACAGCGCATTTGGAACGTTTTCACTGAGAGGATGAGAAGTAGCCATTGACAACGATGATGCCCAACATAAAGCTTGCCATGGAAAGGAGTATGAATGATTGGAAGAAGGCAATAGGAAAGCAGAGGTTCAGGAGGAACAAAGCATCTTCATACGCTTATGTGAAATTCCAACCAAAAAATTACATAAGTATCTCTATCTTTATTTTATGTTTTATTCATCTTTTAATTATCAATTCTCCATCACCATTTGAATTTGCTTGACTGAGATTTACAAGATGACCATAGCTTGCTTCAAGCCGACAGTCTCTGTGGGATCGACCCTTACTCACGTAAGGTTTATTACTTGGACCCAGTGCACTTGCTGGTTAGTTGTACGAAGTTGTGAAATAGAATTAATATCATGAACGTGTGTATTGAGTTTTTAGCGCCGTTACCAAGGAAGCAATGATCACGATTTCGCACACCAAGTTTTTGGCGGCGTTGCCGGGGAAGCAATGATCACAATTTCGCACACCAAGTTTTTGGTGCCGTTGCCGAGGATTGTTCGAGTTTGGACAACTGACGATTCATCTTGTTGCTTAGATTAGGTACTTTTCAGAATTTTTAAGAATGAATTCTAGAGTTTCAAGGTGATGTTCTTAGCATCACAAAAGCTGATTGATTCTCATCAATTTAGCTGATGAATGTAATGTCCTGCTGAAGCTTGGCCAAACATGTCTAATCTTTTTAGACTGAAGCTTTAGACTAACATTGCATGATTCCTGGAATTCTCATTAAAAGTTTGAATCTCTTTATTTTCTTTTCCATATAAGTTTCGAAAATCACAAAAAAATTTATAAAACGATAAAAATCAAAAATATTTTATGTTTCTTGTTTGAGTTTAGTATCAATTTTTAAGTTTGGTTTCAATTGCATGACTTTCTTCTTCTTGCATTTTTCGAATTTATACATATTGTTCTTCATTGATGTTCAAGTTGTTCTTGATGATTTCATTGCTCTGATCTTTAAATTCTCTTGTTTTGTGTATTTTGTTGTTTTTCTTATGCATTCTCAATTTGTTAAAGCCTCTAATACAAAATTTCTAAGTTTGGTGTCTTGCATGCATTGTTCATTTGATCTTAGTTGCATTTTTTTGTTATTTTTCATCATTAAAAATTCAAAAATATTTTCAAAATTGTTTCTTTTCAAGTCAATGATACAGAGAATTGAAGATTCAGAACATTCATCAGAGGAATCAAACAGAAAAAGCTGAGCATTCAAAACGCCCAGTGAAGAAGGAAAACTGGCATTTAAACGGCAGCCAGGGTACCTGGCTGGGCGTTTAACGCCCAAAAAGGTAGCATTTTGGGCGTTAAACGCCAGAATGGATGCCATTCTGGGCGTTTAACGCCAGGATGACACTAGAGGGAAGATTTTGTTTTTTATTCAATTTTTTTTTTCAAATCTTCATAATTTTTCAAAATCAAATCTTTTTCAAATCATATCTTTTCAATCATGTCTCTTCAAAATCAATTTCTTTCCATTTTTTTTATTTTCGAAAATCCCTGTCATAATTAATGATTTACTTCAAAATTTTCTAGTTGTTACTTGCTTATTAAGAAAGGATCAAAAGTTTTAATTCTAGAATCATATCTTCTAATTTCTTGTTAGTCAAGTAATCAACTTTAATTTTAAAACTTTCTCTTTTTAGTTTGATTTTCAATCATATCTTCTCAATCATATCTTTTCAATCACATCTTTTTCAAAATTAACTCTCAATCATATCTTTTTTATTTCTAATTTCAAAATTTTTTCAAAAATCACGTAATTTCTTTCCCAATCTTAATTTTTGAAAAATCTCAATCAAATTTTCAAAATTTCTTTTAATTATTTCAAAATCTTCTTAATTTATTTTCGAAAATTCTTCCCCTCTTCTCACATCCTTCTATTTAAAGGACTAACACTCATCCACAAGGTACAATTTGAACTCCCTCCTTCTTTATATGTTCGAATTCTCTTCCATCTACCTCCTCCTTCTATTCTTCTTTTCCTCTGACATCTCAAGGAATCTCTATACTGTGACATAGAGGATTCCCTACTTTCTTGCTCTCTTCTCTTTCATATGAGCAGAAACAAAGTTAAAGGCATACTTTTTCGGTGATTTGTGATTGGTGAAATGAGATAGCCTTGGAGGTCTTGGGCGTGTAAGGTGAGTTGTGATTGGTTGGCTTGGAGGTGGATTAAAATAATATTAAAATATCTCTGGTGTACAACTACTAAAACTAGGTATATCGGAACACTCATAAAAACATCTCTAAAAATTATTTTTCGAGCTACTAGCATAAATGACACTAGTAACATATTTATTATGAGAATAGAACATGTATAATGAGGCCTTAGCATTGCTAAATTCATCAGAGAGTGCTGGTACTAAGCTGCACCAGTAAACCGTAAACCCGGTTAAACCGATTTTCTGTTTTTAACAAAAACAGACCAGGTAACCTTATAATATCATTCAAGAATTTTCTAATACTAATATAATGATAATATTATACTATTATCTCTCTCTTCTCATGAATCAAGTCCGGTTCGCCAAACAGAGACTATTTACGAAAATCAGAATCAAAACTGCCAACCGATACGGTTCAAAAACTAGGTTCTTTGCGATTGCATTATCGAGCTTGCCTCAGAAAAGGTTCTAGCTTAAGGATGACATAATGATAATGAGGATTGAGATGCTTGATGATATAACACAGATGTTCCCTTTACTGATCTTCCGGAGAAATCCGTACTTTCAGAAAAGATCTCATGTACTCGAAAATCAGGGTTGTTACAATTTACATGAATAAGTGGTTAAAGAATTGATAGAAACACTCAATTTGAGCACAAATTATATCATAAAATATGGGTTTATCAACCTCCCCACACTTAAACAATAGCATGTCCTCATGCTAAATCCAAGAGAAAGCGTAAAGTTAGAATGGTGGAATCTCATGCAATGCAATCTATTCAAAATGCAATCTACCTACATGAATCATGCAATTTTAATTATCACCCACCTATGTATATAGAGCTTTCATGTGGTTAATTTGATTCATATTTTCAAGGAATTATATATGTATAGCCAAACCTAAATCATGTTAAAGCACTGTTACAATTGAGTTGGGTTAATATATTTCATATGCTTGCAAGACAATTAAACAATTAAGCAGAGATATATGGTGATGAGCTATTGAACCCTCACTGGATTTTGTGTTTACTCTCTAGTCACTTAGTATTTGGGGTTAATCACTCTATTCTTTTCTATTCTTGCTTTCTAAAACTTTGTTCTTCATCTAACCAATCAACAAATATACAATGTGTACATACAAGCAACATGAGGTCTTTTAAAGGTTGTAATGGGGCCAAGGTAAAGGTTGGGGTATATATATAAGGCTAAGTGAGCTATAAGTTGAATCCTTAATTAGTATGAGGTCTCACCTAACATATACATATTCCATATAATTTATAACTTTCTTGGGTTCCCAATTTTTCCACTTTGTGTCACATACTCATGTACCAAATTTGTTTTTGCTTTTACTTCCATGTGCATTGATCTCTCTACTAAACTTATTATTGGGGTAATTTTGTCCCCTTATTTATTTATTTATATTAAAAAAAAGATTATCTTCTCTTTTTTTTTTGAAACATAAGCATATATCAATGCGCATGGTGTTTTGGTTTAATTTGATTTTTCATGAGCATGCTCCCAAAATCCTAATTATTTTATTAAATTAATCATTTCCTATCAACCCACATTCCCATGTTTCCCCAAACTTAGTGTGTATCACAATTTCTATCTTAAGCTAACCAAGGATTCAACTTGGGGTTTTTATTTTGTTTTTCTGCTTAAGCCTAGTAATGTGGTTATAGAATAAAAGGGGATTTAAAAGGCTCAAGGGGCTTACAAGGGTGATGTAAAAGGTAGGATAATTTGGGATAAGTGAGCAATTTAAATAATGGCCTCAATCATATATTGGTATGTATCGACATTCTATATTGAACATATAGATTAAAACAAAGTAAAGATTACCAGAATAAAAAAGAAGGGTGAACACACAAGAATGAAATAATTATGGTTAAATAATGTAACCATACAAATAGGCTAAAAAACTCATAGGTTGTGTGTTCTCTGGCTCAAAAACCACATATCAGTTATGTATGTCATGCAGGTAGAAATCAAGGGTTCCCATTATGCTCAATGTGAATCTTAGGGGTGGCCCTTAAAATCTTAGTGTTCTTCCTTGAAAAATATTGTGTAAATTAACAAATCATTTATTGCTATATATATACAGTGTGTGGATTGTTGTGATTCTGTTATACTAAAGTTTTTAGTTTATTCTTTTTTTATTTTCAATTAATCCAAGTTATCGTATGCTAAAAAGGGTAAACTAAACTAATTAATCTATGTGTTCTATATCACAACTGAATAACTAAAATTGAAACTAGATTAAACTAAATATCTAAGATAAGCATATAAACTAAAGTGCAAAATGCAGAAATAATATAAAAATACAGAAAAATGTGCAGGTACTGAAAGATAAATAAGATAAGGTAAAATAAAAGATAAAAATAGAAATAAAAATAAAAATACAGAAAAATAAGCAAAATAGGATAAAAAGAGAGTTTAAAAAGTGGATCACCAAAATAAAGTACGCCAGAGATGGCGACCTCCCCACACTTAATTAATAGCATCATCCTCGATGCTCACTCAGGCTGGGTGTGAGAAGTGTCATCTCCGGAAGGATGGGCTACTGGTAACTTTGTGGTAGGCTGAGGGTCTGCAGTCTCTGTAAGTGTAGGAGGAGCTGCCTGCTGGAGCGGAGGCTCTGTCTATAGAGGAATCTCTAGATCTGCGGCCTGGATCTAGTGGGGCTCCTCGTGGTGTGGTGCAGCCTACTCAGGTCCTCCCTACTCAGCATGGGCATGTGCCTTCTCCTCATGATCATCCGCCTCCGCATCAGAAGGCTCAGAAGTGGTGTCAGGCTCGGAGGGGATGTCGCTGCCGGATCGGATCATCAACTTTAGGTGCTCATAGCGTCGCTTGTTGCAACGCTCCATACGATCCAGGCGTGCGAAGAGGCGGTGCACCAGATGATAAATGGGCTCAGGAGCAGGTGGAGGTGCAGTGGATGGGGCTGGTGCAGCAGTGGATGCAGAAGGGGCAGCTAAAGATGTGGCTGCCTCACCCGAGGCAGTGAGAAAAGGAGGTCTGTACCCTAATGCCAGAAACTTTCTACTGTGAGAAATGATCTTCTTGCAGTCTGCAGCAGTTGGCTTCTCATCAGCAAGATCCCAAGGAACGTCAGCTCGGCGACCTAGCTGGGTGATCAGATAAGGGAAAGGGAGAGTGCCTCTGACATGGACCCTGGCCATATAATACCTGATAAAACGTGGAAGATCAGGTCCTTACCCTCTATCACACACCAGATGAGAGTGATCATAGCAGCGGGCACCTCTGTCTCATGAGTGCTCAGCATCACATAATTACTCAGGATCTGCTGCCAAAGCCGAGCCTCATCATTCAAATATATCAGCTTAATTCCATTAGGAATCACTGTATTCTTTCCCATGACCCATGGGGCAGTAGGATCAAGGGTTATTCTCCGCTTGACTGTGTCCCAGTCAAATCTCATGTATCTCATATCCTCTTAAGCCTTTTGGTATCCGTCAGGCTGATCTGACTTAGGCTGAAGCCGGAGGATGTCCTCAATAGCTTCCTCAGTGACTAAAATATGTTTCCCTCTGAGGTGCACTGCATCCACGGAAGTCTTGAAATAGTTACAGTAAAATTCTCTGACCCAGGTAGCATTGACCTCTGTCAAGTTCCTTTCCAAGAAGAACCAACCTCTTTGTTTTATCTGTTCGGAAGTGTACTGGGTGAGTTCTTTTGGGATTTTAAGAGATCGTTCCAGGTAGAGGTTCCTGGAAGTAGCAAACACTGGATACTTTAGCTCACAGTATAGGTTTGCAAATTTGACTTGATTTGTGGCAGTGAGGAGCTGGTCGGCCTTTTCCTGCGGGGTAAAGTTCTTTTCCCGCCAGGAATCGTCGTGAAGGAGATCCAGGATAGAGGTAGAAGATTCTCCTCTTTTTTATTTGCCTGTAGTAGCCTTGCCTTTTCCCTTAGTTTTGGGATCAGACATCCTAAGAAGCAGAAGTAGCAGGATATAATTGAAGAACTAAAGCAGGAAAACAAGTAGGCAAGTAGGGTTTGTCAATGTAAGCATAAAGGCAAAAGAGCAAAAGAAGCATGACATGAGAAATATATGTACATTTTGGGTTGAATTCAAGTTAAAAGTCGGAGATTAAAAATCACAATCCAAAATATATTATAAGTGGAATTCAAGTTAATTAGGAAAAATAGTAATCATGCCTTGACTTAGAAATTTAAAGTAGTTAGGTAAAAACCAAAAAGAAGAGAAGTTAGAAAGCTAAACTGGTTAGAGGTTAAAAAGGAAGTTAAAGTGAGTGGCATGAGAATGGTTTTCCTAGTTACCAAGAAATTCACAAACTTGAAGAACAATCAACTCATATTCAAGCAAGGATTGCAGTTATTTGATGATAATTCCTATAGGTAAGGCAAGTGTGAGGTAGCTGAATGCTTACTTAGTACTTGTGCTAAGGTACGAAGTAAGTCGAGCGAAGCGAGAGGAGTGAAAGGAGAGGGATAAAGCGTAGAGAAAGTTCTTCTTGCTTCCAAAATCACGTTTCACGATTCATTAGGAAGATTCCCGAGGTCCATAAAAGAAACGCATTATAAGCTCAATTATCAGCCTTAGAAAATAATTATGACCTAAATGCGTGTATAGTGTTGCACGACTAGTTAGATAAAGGAGAGCCTTCCAAGTGTCCACCAGACTAGTAAATAGATTTACAACTAGCTAATAGCTAAGCTACCCACAGAATCACCTTACGATATAGTAAACGATTTACGAAAGAAATGTGCTATTCTTCTATCATCTTTCTCGAAAAGCCAACAAAGGGACCCCCAACCATGGGAGGATATAGCGCAGCGCCTTGTTTTGGAAAGTCCAAATAAAGAAGCTGGTGTAGGCGCGACAAGAGCAGACTTCCAACGTCTGCTTTTTGAATTACACAATCCAACAAAAAGCGACGTCTATCTTCGGGTTTTACAAGCTCTCGAGAAGCATCCCCGCTAATGGGGCAACCGTTACTCTTGGACAAATTCTTCAGAACACGAGGGCTACTAAATGTTTTTTTTTGCATCTGTAGCTGTTGCAAATGGAGGTAGGAGGAAGACCAAAACCAGACAGAAAATGGAAAGAAAAGAAGTTGATCCTCCTAACTTCATCAATGAGGGCTATTATCAGGAATCTGGAATGGGACTAATCCCACATTCTGCCTATTATTCCATAAAAGCCGCGTAGTGCTAATTCAATCTCTAGTACGGAATGCTTACCCTAATATTAATAGAAAAGGGCTCTAGTTTCGGGTAGCTTGCTCTGATTTCTTTCTATACGAAAATAGAAAGACGAAAGAGGGCTCCCTACGAAGGAAGGCAGAATCTGAACAAGAGGAATGAGTACGGCTAGCCATATTCATTCCTCTCCCTTATGGTCGAGCGACTTTGTACCTATTCGAATTAGTTTCACTATGTTCAACTGATAACCTTTGCAACGCTGGAAGATCAGCAAAGGGATGAAATCATCAATAAGCAATTTATTACTTAGGGAACAAAAGGGAATAAGAATGCTAGCCCGTGCATTCATGAATTGGTTTGGTTGTAGCCAAGTAATGCAAAATAATGATTTTTCAAACCAATGCATGAATGGGGTAGATTAAACCAAAAATGTGCAGAAAATTGGGCAAAATTCCGGCTAAAATTGGATGTTCCTGGGTGGTAAAATAGCAGAAAAAAATCAGTTCATATGAAAGTAAATAGTGCTGAAAAGATTAACAAATAGCAAGAACAGTAAAGAACAGTTTATCAGCAACATGAAATATGAAGAACAACATATGAACAGCACAGCATTACAGCAAATTCAGAATTGCGAATTGGATAAAAACAGTTAGCAAGAACGGTACAATTATCAGGCCTAAATCCACTAACCACATTCTAGCTACCTAACCACCTAGAATTCACTACAATCATGCATCTCTAACTATCCTATTTCGAAAAAAAATTGTAAAACATGAAACTAATTGACTAATCAGAAAATGAAATCGGGGATCGGCGGAACCTGATGTGTAGAAATAGAAAGTAGGCTCAGAGAGATGGTGGCGATAGGGTGGTGACTGAAGAACGAAACTCCTGCGCGATCTAGAATTTTTACAAATAAATTCGCGTTGTAAGTATAGCTTCTAGACCGACAAGAATTCCTTTCTTACAAAAGTTTTGTTTGTCAGTAAAGCAAACCCCTAAATAAATTGATAACCGAAGTATTTAAACCTTGGGTCGTCTTCTCAAGGAATTGCAGGGAGGTGTTCTTATTATTGGTTATGCAAAAAGGTAGAATTTTGGGGGTTTTTGAAATAGAGAACAAGTAATTTAAATAACAAGAAAAATAAATTAATAATAATAAAATCTCTTGACAAGAAGTAAGAAATTGAGGTCCTATCCTAACTATCCTTATCAGGTATGATGAGCATTAGATTTCGCTCCCACTCTAATTAACCCTTGCTAAACAAAGGAAAGTCAAGTGAACAAATTGATTTGATCCTCAAGTCCTTGTCAAATCCTTACGGAAAGACTAGAGTTATTGGAATTCAAATCAATCAACAAATTCCAATGTTCAAACAACAGCTGAGTTTGATAACTCAAGTGTTATCAATTACTTAACCAAAGCCAAAAGAGAAAAATAAATCTAAATTGAATTGAAAGCATTCTTAAACAGAATAAAACAATCATAAATCTGAAATACCTTAAATTGCATTTAAACATAAATTCAAATCTTAACATGAAGAGTTCATAAGCCAATTGGGCAACATAAATCAAATACAAATAAAAGTATTAGAGTAAATAAAAGTAGAAAATAAATATTGAAGGAACATAGAACCTGGAATGAAGAATTAACCATGAATTAAAAGGGATCCTAATTCTAAAACTAAATCCTAAGAGAGAGGAGAGAGCCTCTCTCTCTAAAAGCTACATCTAAAACATAAAAATTGTGTATTATGAGCCGTCCCTCCTAATTGGATGCATTCCCCCACTTTATAGCCTCTGATCTGTGTTTTCTGAGCCGAGAACTGGGCCAGAAACAGTCTAGAAATCGTTGATCTCGAATTCTGTCACGCTGATTTTTGTCAATGCGACGCATCCGCGTGGAGCACGCGTTCGCGTTGCTTAGCTGTATGGCCACTATAGAAAATTATATATCAAATCGAAGCCCCGGACGTTAGCTTTCCAACGCAACTGAAACCGTGTTATTTGAACCTCTATAGCTCAAGTTATGACTATTTCAGTGCGAAGAGGTCAGGCTGGATAGCTTAGCAATTTCTTCAACTTCTTGTATTCCTTCCACTTTTGCATGCTTCCTTTCCATCCTATGAGTCATTCCTGCCCTGTAATCTCTTAAATCACTTAACACATATATCAAGGCATCGAATGGTAATAAGAGAAGATTAATATTAGCAAATATAAGGCCAAAGAAGCATGTTTTCAATCATAGCACAAAATCAGGAAGGAGAATGTAAAACATGCATTTTGTATGAACAAGTGTATGAAAGATTGACTAAATCCACTCAATTGAGCACAATAAAAACCATGAAATAGTAGTTTATCAACCTCCCCACACTTAAACAATAGCATGTCCTCATGCTAAGCTCAAGAAAAACTATAAAGGTGAAGAGGAATGGTAGAATGTATGAAATGCAACCTATCTATATGAATACAACTACATGCTAAGATGTATCTATCTAGTTGGTTAAAAGTAAACAAGTTCTCCAAGACAAAAATAATTCAAATTCCACTAATTCAAATCATATAATAAAAGACAAGTAAACTTGTGAGAAGATAGCTCATAAAAGCAAGGAACATAGAATCAAGCATTGAACCCTCGCTGATGGTGTATGTGCACTCTAGTCTCTCAAGTGTATAGGGTGATCACTCTACTCTTCTCTAATCATGCTTTCTAAATTTTGTTCTTCATCTAACCAATCAACAAAAATTTAGTGTACCAATGCAAACAGCATGAGGTATTTTCAAGGTTGTGATGGGGCTAAGGTAAGGGTGAGGATATATGTATGGCCAAGTGAGCTATAATTTGAATCTTTGACTAACCTAAGCTCTCACCTATACACACATATACTCTATATAACTCTAGAATCATGCCTAGCTACCCAAAAAATTTCCACTTTGCATTACATACTCATGCATTAACTTTTCTTTAATTTTATCACATATGCATTGATTTTTTCATTAACTTAACATTGGGGTAATTTTTGTCCCCTTATTTATTTACTTATTTATTGAATATAAAAATATTTATTTATTTATTTATTTTTTTGGATTTTTTTCTTTTTTATTTTTTTTATTTATTTTTTTAATAGAAAAATAAACATAACTTATCAATGCACATGGATTTTTAATTTTTCTAGTCTCACATGAGTAGGTACCCAAATTCTCAATATTTTATCAAAGTAAAAACATAACACATTCCCTTATTAACCCATGTTCCCACAGTTTCCCCACACTTAATTGTTACACAATCCCTATCATAAGCTAACCAAAGATTCAATTAGGATATTTAATTGTTTTTCTACTTAAGGCTAGTGATGTGGTTATAGAACAGAATAAATGGGGACAAAAAGGCTCAAGGTGGTTAACAAGGGTGATGTAAAAGGTAGGCTTATTTGGGATAAGTGAGCTAATAACAAATAATGGCCTCAATCATATACAAGCATGTAAATACACTAAATAGTGGACATATAGAATGGAAGAAAGCAAAGATTGCAATCATAGGGAAGAAAACACACAAGAATAAAAATTTATGGTTAAATAATGTAACCATATAAATAAGCTCAAAATCTCACAGGTTGTGTGTTCTTAGCTATAAACTATGTTTCAATTTACAATCTTCAAACAAGTTTTAACAGAAAAAAATTTTTCAATTTAAATCAGTGAAATATTATAAAATAGAGTCTTGAAAAGAAATTAAATACTTTAACTAAGTAGTAACTAAATGCATAAAATCAAACAAACATGCAATCAAACATGCAAATGCAACAATGAACTAACAAATAGTAATATATTGGTGTTGAGAAGAAAATAACTAACCCATGGAGATCGGTATCGACCTCCCCACACTTAAAGATTGCACCGGCCTCGGTGCATGCTAAGATGTACAAGTGGACGGGTGGCTCTATAGCTAGTGCTCTTTTTGTTCCTTTTCTTGCTGGTGGTTTGGGAGTAGCTTTCTCTTTATCCTTCTTGGTGGCCATCCTGAAGAGGGAAAAGGAAAGTAACATGTAAAATCTAAGGGTTAAAGCAAAGAGGAGGGCAGTACAAGTGATAATTAATGCCAAGGTGAAGAAGGATGTGGTGAACACATGGTCGCGACTACATGTGATCAGTTCATCATTGGTAATATAGCAAGGGCATATTATGGTAAGTAGATGCAAGATGTTGATTAGCATGCTGGCAAGGGCATGAGTAGAACAGATCAAGCATCAATAAAAATGTATTATCACTCGTAAAAAACTAATCACATTTGTATTGACAATTAATTTCAATGAATAAAAAGAGTTGCAAGAGTTTTGTGAAAAACAAGCAGTGGAGTAGAAGAATAGGGTAATTAAAAATGCACAATGCCATACGGGCTTTTTCATAAACACTTGGTATGCATGTAAAATATGTTAGGGAAAATATTAAATCTGAACATGCATGCAACCTAAAAATTAATATTAATTGTCAAAGCACTCTTGATGATATCCAAAAGCTCAAGTATAATAATATATGACCCAAATAAATCTCCAACACCAATATAAAATAATGCACGGAGAAAAAGAAAAGAAAGAAACCATAAATAACTAAGTATGAAAGAGAAAAATTGTTGAAGAAAGAAAAGTAATTAAATGCAATAAAGAGAATGAAGGAAGAAAGCAGAAGGGAGTGTAAAATCGGGACGTGACGCGCGCGCGCAAGGCACGCGTGCGCGTGAGATCTGTTTTCACCATGCAACGCGTACGCGTCGCCCACGCGTACGCCTGGGTGGTTGATGGGTCGGTTTTTCTTTGGTGGTATAGAATTTCCTCAATTGAATGAATTCTCGTTGTAAAGTATAGTTCTACACCAACAAACAATCCTCCCAATCAAAAATATTGAGTTGTCACGAATTACAAACCCCAATGAAAATTTACCGGAGCATTTGGACTCCGGGTCGTCTCCCTAGGACACAATGGAGTGCATGCGTATTGGTTATGATGGGGTAAAAAGGGGGGTTTTGTTTATGAGATGGCAAGAAAGTAAACTGAGCGAGTAAGTAAAGAAAACAAAATAAAGAACTCTTGGCTAAGACTTGGGTACTCGAGATCACCATCCCAGTTAACAAACCTATTATTGACAATTATGAGAGGCCAACCCATTAAGTCTACTTCTCAAAGCCTTAAGTACATAATATTTACTCCTAGATCGGAAGTATGTCAAATAGGCCTAATCACATCCACCCATAAGTCCTAACCTACCTAATAATTAGCTTAGTAGTGGGTTAGCGTCAATGAGCTTCAAATTGATCACACAGGGTTCTCAAATTACCAAATCCACTATGTCCAAAAAGTCAAGATCACTCAAGTCCCTTGGCTTAGGCCAAGAGTTGATAAAACTACTCAAGAACTAAAGAGAACATTTCATCGAACACTTGGAGTGCAATAAAAATCAAGATCATAAATTGCAAAGATATCAAAATCTATCACTATTAATTGCAAGAAAAGTAAGGTCACAACTCAATTCATCAAGTAAAGAAACATCAACATCAAATTGCATTAAATGTAAGCAAATCCAACATGAGTCATCATCATAAAAGAGAGCAAATTGAGAAGTTGACATAAAAACTAAGAGGGTCAAGATGTAGAAATGAGAAATTATCAAAGAAACAAGATGAGATCTAATATTCAAACATGAAATTGAGATAATCTAACCTAATCCTAACCTAATTCTAGAGAGAAAAGGGAGCTTCTCTCTCTACAAAACTATAAAAGGCTCATGTTGGCTAAACTAATTGCTCCCCCCTTTGCTTGGACTTCAATTCTGCAAGAAATACACTCAGAAACAAGTTGGATTTGGGCCTGGGCAGCTCAGAAATCGCCCTCAGCGATTTGCCTTCAAGTGGGCCATGTGAGAGTATCGACGCGTGCGCACCATGTGCGCGTGCACGCCGATGGCAAATTCTCAATCCGCGCGGACGCGGCATGTACGCGGGCGCGTCCATAGGTGAAATCACTTTTGCGCGTGCGCGCTTGGTGCGCGCGCGCGTCCTTTGTGCATTCTCAATCCTTGTTTCTCCATGCATTCTCCCTTTGTGTATACTTTTCTCCTCATTTCTTCCATCCAATACTTGCCTTATGGACCTGAAATCACTCATCAAACACATCAAGGCATCGAATGGAATTAAAGTGAATTAAAATCACCAATTTAGGGCCTAAAAAGCATGTTTTTACACTTAAGCAAAATTCAAGGGAGAATTACAAAATCATGCTATTTCATTGAATAAATGAGAGAAAAAATGACAAAATCCCCAAAAATAAGCCCAAGATAAATCACGAAATCAGGGTTTATCAAATCTCCCCACACTTAAACTAAGCATGTCCTCATGCTAAAATCAAGAAGAAGCAAAAGGGTATTAACATTTATTCAATGCAACTACTAAATGCAATCTGTCTACATGATGCAATGGCTTAGTCAAGATAGATCAACCTTCAAGAATACGCATATAAGCACAAGGGCTAAGGTATTAGCAATCAAGCAAACCATAATTGGATTGAATCATTGAAAAAGTTCACAAACTTGCAAGAAAGGATGATCATGGGTGGAAACATGTACTTGAGCGATCGAACCCTCACCGGATGTGTATCCGCTCTAAGCACTCAAGTGTATGGGGTTGATTCACTCAATTCTCCTCTAATCATGCTTTCCAAGATTTATTTTTCATCTAACAATCAACACTTACTTTATGCATGCATACAAATATCATGAGGTCTTTCCCACAGGTTGTAACGGGGTTAGGGTCAAGGTAGGGTGCATGTGGTTAAGTGAGCTAGAAATTTGAATCTTTGATTAGCTTAAACTTCCCACCTAACCTATGACAACCTATACAATTCTGAGCAAACCTAACTACCCATTCTTCACTTTTCTCACATACTCATGTATTCTCTTTTGATCGCCACACCTATGCATTGACTCTTATTGAATTTCACTTTAGGGCATTTTGTCCCCTTTTTATTGCTTTTCTTTTTCTTTCTTTTCTATATGAAAAATAAAATATTTTTTTTAAGGTAAAGATATGTATACAAGAACATCAATGCATATGGTTTACACATGATTAATGCATGAATATGTACCCAATTCCCAATATTTTCAACAAAGATAAAAAATTACACTTCTATCTCTACTCAATGTTCCCAACTTTTCCAAAATCAATTGACAAACACTCTCACTAGCCTAAGCTAATCAAAGATCCAAATTAAGGGATATTTATTATTTTTCATTTAGGCTTTTAATGTGCTACAATTAAGAACAAGTGGGTTAAGCGTAGGCTCAGAATCGGCTAACAAGGGAAGATAAAAGGGTAAGCTGTTTTGGGTAAGTGAGCTAATTGAACAATGGCCTCAATCATACAAATGCATGTATACAAAAAATAATGGACATATAGAATTAAACAAATTAAGGATTACAATCATAGGAGGAGAATAATGCACACAAAAATAAAAATAAGTGGTTATACGTGATGTAACCACACAATTAGGCTCAAAGCTCACACGCTTGTGTCCTTTGCTCAAAACATGATCCACAACGTGTATAACTCAAGCAAGTTCTAAAAAAAAATATTTCAACTAATTGGGGTGGTGCCCTAAAAATGAGTTTCTTAGGAATTTTCATCATATTGATTAAGCTTTTTCTAGTTTACCCCTTTTTCAATCAAAACACATTTCTTATTTAAAAAGGGTTGACTAGATTTTTAGCAATCCATTAATTTTCTAATCACACTCAACAACTAAGATGCAAAGCATATATATATATATATATACTAAGAGTGTGCGCAACCAAAATAAAAGTGTCTACAATAGCATAAATATGTACAATAATCCCAAAATGATCTAAAGCATAAAGTGCGGAATAAAACAAAATAAAGTAGTAGCGAATAGAAACAAGAGTCTGAAAGTTCACCATATGGATGCAAACACCGGTCACGAACGGTGACCTCCTGGTGCACGAATTGTGAATCACACTTTTCACAACTCGTACCACTAACCAGCAAGTGCACTGGGTCGTCCAAGTAATACCTTACGTGAGTAAGGGTCGATCCCATGGAGATTGTTAGTTTGAAGCAAGCTATGGTTATCTTACAACTCTTAGTCAGGATATTAATTAGTGGTTATCAATTGACTTGCAAATGAACAAGAGAGCATGAAGTAAAGATTACTTGTTATGCAATAATGGAGAATATGTTGGGGTTTTGGAGATACTTTGTCTTCTGAATTTCAGCTTTTCTCTTGTATTCCTCTTCCCCCATGCATGCAAAAGTGCAAAGTTCCTTCCATGGCAAGCTGTGTGTTGGTGGATCACCGTTGTCAATGGCTACCATCTGTCTTCTCAGTGAAAAGGGTCCACGTGCGCTGTCACTACACGGCTAATCATCTGTCGGTTCCCACTCATGCTGGAATAGGATCCATTGATCCTTCTGCGTCTATCACTACGCCCAACACTCGCGAGTTTGAAGCTCGTCACAGCCATCCAGTCCCAGAATCCTACTCGGAATACCACAGACAAGGTTTAGACTTTTCGGATTCTCATGAATGCTGCCATCAATCTAGCTTATACCACAAAGATTCTGATTAAGGAATCTAAGAGATACTCATTCAATTTGATGTAGAACGGAGGTGGTTGTCAGACACACGTTCATGAATTGAGGAAGGTGATGAGTGTCACGGATCATCACCTTCTCTATAATTAAGCGCGAATGAATATCTTAGATAGGAACACGCATGTTTGCATGGAAAACAGAAATAGTTGCATTAATTCATCGGAACACAGCATAGCTCCTCACCCCCAACAATGGAGTTTAGAGACTCATGCCATCAGAGATTACAAAGTTGAGATCTAAAATGTCATGAGATACAAAATAGATCTCTAAAAGTTGTTTAAATACTAAACCAGTAACCTAGGTTTACATAAAATGAGTAAACTATGATAGATAGTGAAGAAATCCACTTCTGGGGCCCACTTGGTGTGTGCTGTGGCTGAGACTTAAGCTTCTCACGTGCTTGGGCTGTTTTGAGCGTTCAACTCTAGGTTGTAACCTGTTTCTGGCGTTGAACTCCAACTTGTAACCTGTTTCTGGCGCTGGACGCCAGACTGCAACATGGAACTGGCGTTGAACGCCAGTTTACGTCATCTATCCTTGAGCAAAGTATGGACTATTATATATTGCTGGAAAGCCCTGGATGTCTACTTTCCAACGCAATTAGAAGCGCGCCAATTGGACTCTTGTAGCTCCACAAAATCCATTTCGAGTACAGAGAGGTTAGAATCCAACAGCATCAGCAGTCCTTTTTCAGCCCGAATCAGATTTTTGCTCAGCTCCCTCAATTTCAGCCAGAAAATACCTGAAATTATAGAAAAACACACAAACTCATAGTAAAGTCCAGAGATATGAATTTTTCCTAGAAACTAATGAAAATATACTAAAAACTTAACTAAAACATCCTAAAAACTACATGAAATTAACCCCAAAAAGCGTATAAAATATCCGCTCATCACAACACCAAACTTAAACTATTGCTTGTCCCCAAGTAACTAGACAAATAAAATAGAATACAGATAAGTCACGAAGCAATAATATCTCAGAGTTCTTGAGTAAAGCTTAGATTCTAATTATATGAGCGGGACTAGTAGCTTTTTGCTTCTGAACAGTTTTGGCATCTCACTTTATCCATTGAAGCTCAGAATGATTGGTATCTATAGGAACTTAGAATTCAGATAATGTTATTGATTCTCCTAGTTCAGTATGTTGATTCTTGAACACAGCTACTTTATGAGTCTTGGCCGTGGCCCTAAGCACTTTGTTTTCCAGTATTACCACCAGATACATAAATGCCACAGGCACATAATTGGGTGAACCTTTTTAGATTGTGACTCAGCCTTGCTAAAGTTCCCAATTAGAGGTGTCCAGAGTTCTTAAGCACACTCTTCTTTTTGCTTTGGACCTCGACTTTAACCGCTCAGTCTCAAGTTTTCACTTGACACCTTCACGCCACAAGCACATGGTTAGGGACAGCTTGATTTAGCCGCGTAGACCAGGATTTGATTCCCTTAGGTCCTCCTATCCACTGATGCTCAAAGCCTTGGATTCTTTTTATTACCCTTGCCTTTTGGTTTTAAGGGCTATTGGCTTTTTCTGCTTGCTCTTTTTTTTTTTTTGCAAGCTTTGTGTTCACTGCTTTTTCTTGCTTCAAGAATCATTTTTATGATTTTTCAGATTATCAATAACATGTCTCATGTTCATCATTCTTTCAAGAGCCAACATATTTAACATTCAAGAACATCAAATTCCAAAGACATATGCTCTGTTCAGGCATTCATTCAGAAGGCAGAAAGCATTGCCACCATATGTAAACAATTAGAATTTGTTTTATTAAAGACTCAAAAAATATTGCCTCCTTATTCTAAAGAAAATCTTCTATTTTATTCATGTTTAATGATGATGAGAAAAATAAATTATAGCTTAATTGGAGATAAAATCACTACTAATTACTACTATAACTTCTAAGGTAAAACTCAAATAAGAACAATTATCACAGAGTTAAGGCTAAGATTAGAACTCAACAACCTTGAGTTTTGGATGTGGATGTTCCTCTAGTCTGTGGGGTGCTTGGTCCTTCAAGAGATAACTTTTGACGCTTCAGTTCCTTTAAGTCACGCCCTTGCTCTTCTTGTTCCCTGAGCAGTTTGCAGAGCATACTGTTTTGATTTTGCTGTTCTTCCTTTATTTGGTCCATAGATTCTTGCAACTTGGTAACAGATGCTTCAAGCTGTTCCCAATATTCAAATTGAGGGACTTCCGGGAGAAATTCTTACGCCCTCCTCTTGATGGGGTCATCCTGCACTTGTTATTTTTCCATTGTGGTTTTAGTGATTGGTTGCTCCACTAAGATGTACTCCGTTATTCCCATCCTTACTCCAGCATCCTTGCAGAGCATAGAGATTAGGCTTGGATAAGCCAACCTGGCATCCTTGGAGTTCTTGTTTGCAAGTATGTAAAATTCAGATGGAATCAATTGATGAACTTCCACTTCTTTTTCCAACATAATGCAATGGATCATCACTGCTCTTTTAACAGTGACTTCAGAACGGTTGCTAGTGGGCAATATAAAACACCTAATAAAGTCCAGCCATCCTCTGGTGACTGGTTTGAGATCTTCTCTCTTGAGTTGATTTGGGACACCCTTGCAGCTGGTGGTCCACCTGGCTCCAGGGATGCATATATCCTCTAGAATCTTATCTAGGCCCTTGTTTGTTCTCATCATTCTCCTATTGAAGGAGTCTGGGTCATCTTTCAGCTGAGGTAGCTTAAAGATCTCCCTGATTTTGTCAGGGTGGATGTGAACAATCTTTCCTCTGACCATAGTCTGATAGTCATAGAGGGCAGTTCCAGATATTTTCTGCCTGTCTGTTTGCCATAGATTAGTGTATAATTCCTGAACCATATTCCTTCCCACTTTTGTTTCAGGATTAGCTAGGACTTCCCAGTTCCTGTTTCGAATCTGCTCTTGGATCTCCGGATATTCATCTTCCTTCAGATCGAACTTGACTTCTGGGATCACTGATCTTAGACCCATTATTTTGTAGTAATGGTCTGAATGTTCTTTGGTTAAGAACTTTCCTTGATTCCAAAGTGGTTTTGGAATACTCTCTTTCTTGCCTCTTGGAGTGGTTTGTTTTCCTTTAGGAGCCATGATCTTAGTGGGTATAATTTAGTGATCACGGATAAACACACCAAACTTAGAGGTTTGCTTGTCCTCAAGCAAAAGAAAAGAAAGGAGAGGGATAGAAGGAGAGCTAGTGTTGAATGGTAGATGAGAGGAGGGAGGCCGAATGTGGATTTAAAAGGGAGGGGGTGGTTTTTCGAAAATTTTAAAAAAGATAAGATAGAAGATATGATTTATAAAAAAAATTAAGTATGATACGAAAAGATGTGATTTAAAATTGAAAAGATATGAAAGATATTTGAAAAAGATAAATTTGGATTTTGAAAAAAATAATGTGGAGATTTGAAAAAGATATTGATGAGTTGAAAAGATTTTAGAAGGAAAAGAGATAGATTTGTTTTGGAAATTTTGAAAAAGAGTTGGATTGGATTGAAAAAGAATTTGTGTTTATGGAATAAGATACATTTGATATTTTTAAAGTAGGGTTTTTAGAAATTAGGGATTTTAGCAATCAGGGTTTGTAACATGTTTATGCAAGAAATCATGAATTGAAACATGAAAATTAAAATTAAAATGAAAAATATGAAGTAAAAACGAATTTACCTACTCTCCACCATCCTGGCGTTAAACGCCCAAACGCTGCATATTTTGGGCGTTTAACGCCCAATTGCTGCTTCTCCTGGGCGTTCAACGCCCAGCTGTTGCTTCTTTCTGGCGTTGAACGCCAATAACTCCTTTGTCACTGGGCATTTTTCTAAATGCCTAGGACGCTGTAAATCTGGCGTTTAATGCCCAGATAGCTATCCTTACTGGCGTTCAACGCCCAGTGGATGCTTCTTTTGGGCGTTGAACACCCAAAACAGACTTTTACTGGCATTTTCTTGCCAGTGAGCTCTCTTTCTCTGTTTTGTGTGCTGAATCCTTCTGTAACCCTGTGAACCTATACAATTGATTCTTTACCTTAGTAGCAATGAACTTTATATAAACAAATAAAATTAAGAATAGGGCAAAATAACAGAAAAAGTCTTCCGAATGGCTGGGTTGCCTCCCAGCAAGCGCTTCTTTATTGTCTTTAGCTGGACCTTGCTGAGCTTTTAATCTAGCTTCAGCCTTGAGCACTCTTGCTCAACATTGCCTTCAAGATAGTGCTTGATTCTCTGTCCATTAAGAATGAACTTCTTATCAGAATCAATGTCTTGAAGCTCCACATAACCATATGGTGATACACTTGTAATCATATATGGTCCCCTCCACCGGGATTTCAGTTTCCCTGGGAATAGCCTGAGCCTAGAGTTAAACAACAGAACCTTTTGTCCTAGTTCAAAGATTCTAGATGACAGCTTTCTGTCATGCCACCTTTTAGATTTCTCTTTATAAAGCTTGGCATTTTCGAAAGCAGTGAATCTGAATTCCTCTAGCTCATTCAGCTGGAGCAATCTTTTTTCTCCAGCTAATTTGGCATCAAAGTTTAGGAATCTGGTTGCCCAGTAGGCCTTATGTTCCAGTTCCACGGGCAGATGACGGGCATTACCATACACAAGCTGGTATGGAGAGGTTCCTATAGGAGTCTTGAATGCTGTTCTGTAAGCCCACAGAGCATCATCCAGCCCTCTTACCCAATCCTTTCTACGAGTACTGACAGTCCGTTCCAGGATTCTTTTTAGTTCTCTATTAGAGACTTCAGCTTGCCCATTTGTCTGTGGATGATATGGAGTGGCCACCTTGTGGCTAATCCCATACCGGACCATGGCAGAGTAAAGCTGTTTGTTGCAGAAGTGAGTGCCCCAATCACTGAATAGTACTCTAGGGACACCAAACCTGCTGAAGATATGTTTCTGGAGGAATTTCAGCACTGTTTTAGTATCATTAGTCGATGTGGCAATGGCCTCTACCCATTTTGATACATAATCGACTGCCACCACTATTTTATGGTTTATCTTGTACTCAATTGAGTGGTTTTTATTAACTCTTTACCCACTTATTCATACTATTTGCATGGTTTTATATTTCCTTCCTAATTATGTGTTTTGATTGAAAACATGCTTCTTTGATCTTATATTTGCTTATTATTAATCCTCTCTTATTACCATTAAATGCCTTGATATGTGTGTTAAGTGATTTCAGAGATTACAGGGCAGGAATGGTTTAGAGGATAGAAAGGAAGCATGCAAAAATGGAAGGAAAACAAGAAGTTGAAGAAACTGCAAAGCTGTCAGCCTGACCTCTTCGCATTCAAACAACTATAACTTTAGCTACAGAGGTCCAAACGATGCGGTTCCAGTTGCGTTGGAAACCTAACATCGGGGGCTTCGATTTGATATATAATATGCCATAGTTTCCCTGACGATACGCGACGCGACCACGTGCTCCATGCGGCCGCGTCACAGTGACGGAAATCAGCGTGTTTGAATTCTTCTCCAGCGATTTCAACTGATAAATATAATTGACTTCCTAACTAAGAATTGCAAGATAACCATAGATTGCTTCAAACCAACAATCTCCGTGGGATTCGACCCTTACTCACGTAAGGTATTTCTTGGATGACCCAATGCACTTGCTGGTTAGTTGTACGGAATTACATTGTGAAGTAATTTTCGTGCACCAAGTTTTTGGCGCCGTTGCCGGGGAATCAATTTCGAATAATAATTCACAACCTGAGTAACAATTTCGCATACCAAGTTTTTGGCGCCGTTGCCGGGGATTGTTCGAGTTTTCGGCAAGCTTTTGGTCCGGTAACATCAGTGCCAAATTTTGATCCGGCAACAACACCAAGTTTTTGGCGCCGTTGCCGGGGATTGTTCGAGTTTGGACAACTGACGGTTCATCTTGTTGCTCAGATTAGGTAATTTTCTTTTTTTTTTTGTTTTAAAAAATTTTCCAAAAAATTTTTCAAAAATTTCTCCTTTGTTTTCGAAAAAAATAAATAAAATAAAAATGTTTTCAAAAATATATTTTTCTTCAAAATTTTTAATATGAATTCCAGGAATCTTATGCTCTTTAGTCTAAAGCTCCAATCAAAGGGCAAAAACTTGGTGCACGAAAATTACTTCACAATGTAATTCCGCACAACTAACCAGCAAGTGCATTGGGTCATCCAAGTAATACCTTACGTGAGTAAGGGTCGAATTCCACGGAGATTGTTGGTTTGAAGCAATCTATGGTTATCTTCCAATTCTTAGTCAGGAAGTCAATTATAGTTATCAGTTGAATTGCGAATAAACAAGAGAGCATGGATTAAAGGTTACTTGTTATGCAGTAATGGAGAATATGTTGGAGTTTTGGAGATGCTTTGTCTTCAGAATCTCTGCTTTTCTCTGTCTTCTGATTCACGCACACACGTCCTCCTATGGCAAGCTGTGTATAGGTGGATCACCGTTGTCAATGGCTACCATCCATCCTTCCAGTGAAAAGGTTCCAGGTGCGCTGTCACCGCACGGCTAATCATCTGTAGGTTCTCAGTCGTACCGGAATAGGATTTACTATCCTTTTGCGTCTGTCACTACGCCCAGCACTCGCGAGTTTGAAGTTCGTCACAGCCATCCAATCCCAGAATCCTACTCGGAATACCACAGACAAGGTTTAGACTTTCCAGATTCTCATGAATGCCGCCATCAATCTAGCTTATACCACGGAGATTCTGATTAAGGAATCTAAGAGATATTCATTCAATCTGATGTAGAACGGAGGTAATTGTCAGACACACGTTCATGGATTGAGGAAGGTGATGAGTGTCACTGATCATCACCTTCTCCATAGTTAGGCGCGAATGGATATCTTAGGTAGGAACACGCATGTTTGAATGGAAAACATAAATACTTGCATTAATTCATCGAGACACAGCAGAGCTCCTCACCCCCAACAATGGAGTTTAGAGACTCATGCCATCAAAGAGTACAAAATTTAGATCTAAAATGTCATGAGATACAAAATAAATCTCTAAAAGTTGTTTAAATACTAAACTGGTAACCTAGGTTTACAGAAAATGAGTAGACTATGACAGATAGTGCATAAATCCACTTCTGGGGCCCACCTGGTGTGTGCTGGGGCTGAGACTAAAGCTTCTCACGTGCCTGGGCTGTTTTGGGCGTTCAACGCCAGGTTGTAACCTGTTTCTGGCGTTGAACTCCACTTTGTAACTTGTTTCTGGCGCTGGACGCCAGACAGCAGCATGGAACTGGCGTTGAACGCCAGTTTACGTCATCTATCCTTGAGCAAAGTATGGACTATTATATATTTCTGGAAAGCCCTGGATGTCCACTTTCCAACGCAACTGGAAGCGCGCCATTTGAACTCATGTAGCTCAAGATATTCCATTTTGAGTGCAGAGAGGTCAGAATCCAACAGCATCAGCAGTCCTTTTTCAGCCTGAATCAGATTTTTGCTCAGCTCCCTCAATTTCAGCCAGAAAATACCTGAAATCACAGAAAAACACACAAACTCATAGTAAAGTCCAGAAATATGAATTTTGCCTAGAAACTAATGAGAATAAACTAAAAACTAACTAAAATATACTAAAATCTATATGAAAATAACCCCAAAAAGCGTATAAAATATCCGCTCATCACAACACCAAACTTGAACTGTTGCTTGTCCTCAAGCAACTAGACAAATAAAATAGAAGACTAATAAGTCAAGAAGCAATAATATCTTAGAGTTTTTGAGTGAAGCTCAAATTCTAATTAGATGAGCGGGACTAGTAGCTTTTTGCTTCCGAACAGTTTTGGCATCTCACTTTATCCATTGAAGCTCAGAGTGATTGGCATCTATAGGAACTTAGAATTCAGATAGTGTTATTGATTCTCCTATTTCAGTATGATGATTCTTGAACACAGCTACTTTATGAGTCTTGGCCATGGCCCTAAGCACTTTGTTTTCCAGTATTACCACCGGATACATAAATGCCACAGACACATAATTGGGTGAACCCTTTTAGATTGTGACTCAGCTTTGCTAAAGTCCCCAATTAGAGGTGTCCAGGGTTCTTAAGCACACTCTTCTTTTTGCTTTGGACCTTGACTTTAACCGCTTAGTCTCAAGTTTTCACTTGACAACTTCACGCCACAAGCACATGGCTAGGGACAGCCTGGTTTAGCCGCTTAGGCCAGGAATTTATCCCTTAGGCCCTCCTATCCACTGATGCTCAAAGCCTTGGGATCCTTTTTATTTACCCTTTCCTTTTGGTTTTAGGAGCTTTTGGCTTTTTCTGCTTGCTTTTCTTTTTCTTTCTATATATATATATATTTTTTTTTTTTCTGCAAGCTTTGTTCTTTGCTGCTTTTTCTTGCTTCAAGAATCATTTTTATGATTTTTCAGATTATCAATAACATGTCTCGTGTTCATCATTCTTTCAAGAGCCAACATATTTAACAGTCTTAAACAACAAATTCAAAAGATATATGCACTGTTCAAGCATTCATTTAGAAGACAGAAAGCATTGCCACTACATGTTACTAATTAGAATTTTTCTTATTAAAACTCGAATTTTATTGCCTCTTATTCAAAAGATCTGCTATTTTATTCATGTTTGTTGATGATGAGAAAAATAGACTATAACTTAATTGGAGATAAAATCAAAATAGACACTAATTACTTCTATATGACTCCTAAGCTAAACTCCTATAACGACAACTATCACAGAGTTAAAACAGAAATTGGAATTTAACAACCTTTGTTCTGGAAAGTGGATGTTTCTCGGATCTGTGGGGTGCTTGGTCCTGAGATAACTTCTGGTGCTTTAATTCCCTCAAGTCACGCCCTTGCTCTTCCTGTTCTTTAATCAAATAGCAAAGAATTTGACTTTGTTCCTTCTGTCCCTTTATTATTTGTTCCATAGCTTCTTGCATCTTGGTAATTGATGTTTCAAGATACTCCCAATATTCAGATTGAGGGATTTCTGGGAGAAATTCCTGTGTTTTCTTCCTGATGGGGTCATTCTGTGCTTGTTGTTTATCCATTGATACTTTGGTGATTGGTTTCTCAGTTGAGATATACTCAGTTACTCCCATCCTTACTCCAACGTCCTTGTAGAGCAGAGAAATCAAGCTCGGGTAAGCCAACCTGGCCTCTTTAGAATTTTTGTTAGCAATTTTGTAGAATTCAGTTGAAATCAGTTGATGAACTTCCACTTCTTTTCCCATCATGATGCAATGGATCATCACTGCTCCTTTAACAGTGACTTCAGAACGGTTGCTAGTGGGCAGCAGGGAATGCCCAATGAAGTCCAGCCAGCCTCTGGCCACTGGTTTGAGATCTTCTCTTTTGAGTTGATTAGGAACACCCTTCGTGCTGGTGGTCCACCTGGCTCCTGGGATGCATATGTCTTCTAGAATCTTATCCAGGCTCTTGTTTGTTCTCATCATTCTCCTATTGAAGGAGTCTGGATCATCTTTCAGCTGAGGTAGCTTTAAGATCTCTCTGATCTTGTCAAGATGGGTATGAATAATCTTTCCTCTGACCACGGTTCGATAGTCATAGATATCAGATCCAGATAGTCTTTGCCTGTCTGTATGCCACATATTAGCATAGAACTCCTGGACCATATTCCTTCCCACTTTCGTTTCAGGATTGGCTAGGATCTCCTAGTTCCTGATTCGGATTTGCTCCTGGATCTCCGGATATTCGTCTTCTTTCAGATCGAATCTAACTTCTGGGATCACTGATCTTAGACCCATTATTTTATGATAATGGTTTGAATGTTCTTTAGATAAAAACTTCCCTTGATTCCAAAATGGTTTTGGAACGCTCTCTTTCTTGCCTCTTGAAGTGGGTTGTTTTCCCTTAGGAGCCATGCTCTTAGTGATCACGGATAAACACACCAAACTTAGAGGTTTGCTTGCCCTCAAGCAAAAGAAAAGAAAGGAGAGGGATAGAAGGAGAGCTAGGTGCAATTGTTGATGGAGGAGGGTGGAGGCCGAACCCATATATAAAGGGAGGGGGCTGGGTTCGAAAATTTTGAAAAGATATGATAAAAAGATTGATTTGGAAAAGATAAGATAGAAGATATGATGAGAGAGGATATAGTTTAAAATTGAAAAGATATGAAAAATTTTTTAAAAAGATAAATCTAGATTTTGAAAAAGATAACGTGGAGATTTGAAAAAGATATTAGTTGAAAAAAATAGATTTGTTTTGAAAATTTGAAAAAGAGTTGGATTGAATTTGAAAAAGAGGGTTTGTGCTTATGGATTAAAATACATTTGATATTTTTAAGGTAGGGTTTTTAGAAATTACGGATTTTAGAAATCAGGGTTCTTAACATGTTTATGCAAGAAATCATGAATTGAAGCATGAAAATTAAGATTAAAATGAAAAATATGAAGAAAAAATGGATTTACCTCCTCCCCACCATCCTGGCGTTTGAACACCCAAACGCTGCATGTTTTGGGCGTTCAACGCCCAAATGCTGCCTCTCCTGGGCGTTCAACGCCCAGCTGCTGCTTCTTTCTGGCGTTGAACGCCAGGAAGTCCTTTGTTACTGGGCGTTTTTCTGAACGCCCAAAATGCTGTAAATCTGGCGTTAAACGCCCAGAAAGAGCTTATTTCTGGTGTTTAATGCCCAGTGGATGCTTCTGTTGGGCGTTGAACGCCCAAAACAGACTTTTACTGGCGTTTTCTTGCCAGTGAGCTTTTTTTCTCTGTTTTGTGTGCAGAATCCTTCTGTAACCCTGTGAACTTATACAATTGACTCTTTACCTTAGGATCAGTGAACTTTATATAAACAAATAAAAATACAAATAGGGCAAAATGCTTAGAGGATTGATGCCCCATGGCTGGGTTGCCTCCCAGCAAGCGCTTCTTTATTGTCTTTAGCTGGACCTTGCTGAGCTTTTAGTCTAGCTTCAGCCTTGAGCACTCCTGCTCAATATTGCCTTCAAGATAGTGCTTGATTCTCTGTCCATTGACAATGAACTTCTTATCAGAATCACTATCTTGAAGCTCCACATAACCATATGGTGATACACTTGTAATCACATATGGTCCCCTCCACCGGGACTTCAGTTTCCCGGGGAATAGCCTGAGCCTAGAGTTGAACAATAGAACCTTTTGTCCTGGTTCAAAGATTCTAGATGACAGCTTTCTGTCATGCCACTTTTTTTATTTTTCTTTATAACGCTTGGCATTTTCGAAAGCATTGAATCTGAATTCCTCTAGCTCATTTAGCTGGAGCAATCTTTTTTCTCCAGCTAATCTGGCATCAAAGTTCAGGAATCTGGTTGCCCAGTAGGCTTTATGTTCCAGTTCCACGGGCAGGTGACATGCCTTACCATAGACCAGTTGGTATGGAGAGGTTCCTATAGGAGTCTTGAATGCTGTTCTGTATGCCCACAGAGCATCATCCAAGCTTCTTGCCCAATCCTTTCTACGCGTATTTACAGTCCGTTCTAGGATTCTTTTTAGCTCTCTGTTAGAGACTCCATATCATCCACAGACTAATGGACAAGCCCAAAAACTTGGTATGCAAAATTGTTACTCAGGTTTTGAATTATTATTCAAAATTGATTCCCTGGTGGTGGCACCAAAAATGGATGCACAGAACCATGGTCTAAACATATCTTCACAACTTCGCATAACTAACCAGCAAGTGCACTGGGTCGTCCAAGTAATACCTTACGTTAGTAAGGGTCGAATCCCACAGAGATTGTTGGTATGAAGCAAGCTATGGTCACCTTGTAAATCTCAGTCAGGCGGATATAAAATGGTTATGGAGTTTTCGAAATTAATTAATAAAAGAGGGATAGAAATACTTATGTAAATCATTAGTGAGAATTTCAGATAAGCGCATAGAGATTCTTTCGTTCCTCTGAACCTCTGCTTTCCTGCTGTCTTCATCCAATCAATCTTACTCCTTTCTATGGCTGGCTTTATGCAAGGGCATCACCGTTGTCAGTGGCTACATCCCCTCCTCTTGTGAAAATGGTCCAAGATGCCCTGTCACGGCACGGCTAATCATCTGAGGTTCCCGATCATGCTGGAATAGGATTCACCCTCCTTTTGCGTCTGTTACTACGCCCAGCAATCACGAGTTTGAAGCTCGTCACAGTCATTCAATCATTGAATCCTACTCGGAATACCACAGACAAGGTTTAGACTTTCCAGATTCTCTTGAATGCCGCCATCATTCTAGCTTACACCACGAAGATTCCGATTAAGAGATCTAAGAGACACTCATTCAATCTAAGGTAGAATGGAGGTGGTTGTCAGGAACGCGTTCATAGGGAATGATGATGATTGTCACGTTCATCACATTCAGGTTGAAGTGCGAATGAATATCTTAGAAGCGAAATAAGATGAATTGAATAGAAAATAGTAGTACTTTGCATTAATCTTTGAGGAACAGCAGAGCTCCACACCTTAATCTATGGAGTGTAGAAACTCTACCGTTAAAAATACATAAGTGAAAGGTCCAGGCATGGCCGAGAGGCCAGTCCCCAAAACGTAATCACAGGATAAAAAATACAATCCAGGATCCAGGATGTCTAATACAATAGTAAAAAGTTCTATTTATAATAAACTAGCTACTAGGGTTTACAGAAGTAAGTAATTGATGCATAAATCCACTTCTGGGGCCCACTTGGTGTGTGCTTGGGCTGAGCTTGAATGTTACACGTGCAGAGGTTCTTTCTGGAGTTGAACGCCAAGTTGTGACGTATTTCTGGCGTTCAACTCTGGTTTGTGACTTGTTTCTGGCGTTTAACTCTAGACAGCAGCGTAGAACTGGCGTTCAACGCCCTTTTATGTCGTCTAAACCCGGACAAAGTATGGACTATTATAAATTTCTGGAAAGCTCTGGATGTCTACTTTCCAACGCAATTGGAAGCGCACCATTTAGAGTTCTGTAGCTCTAGGAAATCCACTTTGAGTGCAGGGAGGTCAGAATCCAACAGCATCAGTAGTCCTTCTTCAACCTCTGAATCTGATTTTTGCTCAAGTCCTTCAATTTCAGCCAGAAAATACCTGAAATCATAGAAAAACACACAAACTCATAGTAAAGTCCAGAAATGTAAATTTAACATAAAAACTAATGAAAACATCCCTAAAAGTAACTAGATTCTACTAAAAATATACTAAAAACAATGCCAAAAAGCGTATAAATTATCCGCTCATCACAACACCAAACTTAAATTGTTGCTTGTCCCCAAGCAACTGAAAATCAAATAGGATAAAAAGAAGAGAATATACTATAAATTCCAAACTATCAATGAAACATAGCTCCAATCAAATGAGCGGGACTTATAGGTTTTTGCCTCTTGAATAGTTTTGGCATCTCACTTTATCCATTGAAGTTTAGAATGATTGGCTTCTATAGGAACTCAGAGTTCAGATAGTGTTATTGACTCTCCTAGTTCAGTATGATGATTCTTGAACACAGCTATTTTATGAGTCTTGGCCGTGGCCCTAAGCACTTTGTTTTCCAGTATTACCACCGGATACATAAATGCCACAGACACATAATTGGGTGAACCTTTTCAGATTGTGACTCAGCTTTGCTAAAGTCCCCAATTAGAGGTGTCCAGGGTTCTTAAGCACACTCTTTTTTTGCTTTGGACCTTGACTTTAACCGCTCAGTCTCAAGTTTTCACTTGACACCTACACGCCACAAGCACATGCTTAGGGACAACTTGGTTTAGCCGCTTAAACCAGGATTTTATTCCTTTAGGCCCTCCTATCCACTGATGCTCAAAGCCTTGGGATCCTTTTTATTGCCCTTGCCTTTTGGTTTTAAGGGTTATTGGCTTTTTGCTCTTGCCTCTTGGTTTTAAGAGCTTTTGGCTTTTTCTGCTTGCTTTTTCTTTTTCTTTCTATTTTTTTTCGCCTATTTTTTTTTTCTGCAAGCTTTGTTCTTTGCTGCTTTTTCTTGCTTCAAGAATCATTTTTATGATTTTTCAGATTATCAAATAACATGTCTCCTTGTCATCATTCTTTCAAGAGCCAACATATTTAACATTCTTAAACAACAACTTCAAAAGACATATGCACTGTTCAGGCGTTCATTCAGAAAACAAGAAGCATTGTCACCACATCAATATAATTAAACTAAGTTCAAGGATAAATTTGAAACTCATGTACTTTTTGTTCTTTTGAATTAAAACTTTTTTTCATTTAAGAGAGGTGATGGATTCATAGGACATTCATAACTTTAAGGCAAAGTTACTAACTACTAATGATCATGTAATGAAGACACAAACATTGATAAGCACTTAACATAGAAAACGAAAAACAGAGAAAGTAAGAACAAGGAATGAGTCCACCTTAGTGATGGTGGCGTTTCCTTCTTGAGGAACCAATGATGTCCTTGAGCTCTTCTATGTCTCTTCCTTGTCTTTGTTGCTCCTCCCTCATTGCTTTTTGGTCTTCTCTAATTTCATGAAGGATGATGGAGTGCTCTTGATGTTCCACCCTTAATTGTCCCATGTTGGAGCTTAGTTCTCTTAGGGAGGTGTTGATTTGCTCCCAATAGTTTTGTGGAGGAAAATGCATTTGAGGCATCTCCGGGATCTCATGGTGATGAGCTTCATGCGCCTCTTGAGCTCCATGAATGGGCTCTCTTGCTTGCTCCATCTTTTTCTTAGTGATGGGCTTGTCCTCTTTAATGAGGATATCTCCCTCTATGTCAATCCCAGCCGAATTGCATAGGTGGCAGATGAGGTGAGGAAAGGCTAACCTTGCCATAGTGGAGGACTTGTCAGCCACCTTGTAGAGTTCTTGAGGTATAATCTCATGAACTTCCACCTTTTCTCCAATCACGATGTTATGGATCATAATGGCCCGGTCTATAGTAACTTCAGACCGGTTGCTAGTGGGAATGATTGAGCATTGAATGAACTCCAACCATCCTCTAGCTACAGGCTTAAGGTCCAGTCTTCTTAGTTGAACCGGTTTGCCTTTTGAGTCAATCTTCCATTGAGCTCCTTCTACACATATGTCCATGAGGACTTGGTCCAACCTTTGATCAAAGTTGACTCTCCTTGTGTAGGGGCGTGCGTTCTCTTCCATGTTTGGCAAGTTGAACGGCAACCTCACATTTTCCGGACTAAAATCTAAGTATTTTCCCCGAACCATGGTGAGATAATTTTTTGGGTTCGGGTTCTTACTTTGATCATGGTTCCTAGTGATCCATGCATTAGCATAGAACTCTTGAACCATTAGGATGCCGACTTGTTGGATGGGGTTTGTTAGAACTTCCCAACCTCTTCTTTGAATTTCATGTCGGATCTCCGGATACTCATTTCTTTTGAGTTTGAAAGGGACCTCGGGGATCACCTTCTTCTTGGCCACAAAATCATAGAAGTAGTCTTGATGGGCTTTGGAGATGAACCTTTCCATCTCTCATGACTCGGAGGTGGAAGCTTTTGTCTTCCTTTTCCCTTTTTTAGAGGATTCTCCGGTCTTAGGTGCCATCAATGGTAATGGAAAAACAAAAAGCTTATGCTTTTACCACACCAAACTTAGAATTTTGCTCGCCCTCGAGCAAGAGAAGAAAGAAAAGATGAAGAAGAAGAAGAAGAAAATATGGAGAAGAGGGGGGAGGTGTGTTTCGGCCAAGAAGAGAAGAGAGGGTTGTGTTGTGTGAAAATGAGGAAGAATGGAAGGCTTTATACAGGGAAGGAAGGGGGGTGAGGTTTCGGCCATATAGGGTGGGTTTGGGTGGGAAATTGATTTTGAATTTTGAAGGTAGGTGGAGTTTATGAGGTAGGTTTATGGGGAAGAGTGGATGGATGTGAGTGGTGAAGAGGTGATGGGGAAGAGAGATTGAGGTGATTGGTGAAGGGTTTTGGGAAAGAGTGTTTTTGGGATTGTGTGAAAGAGGGGTGAGAAGAAGTGAGTGGAGGTAGGTGGGGATCCTGTGGGGTACACAGATCCTGAGGTGATCCTGTGGGGTCCACAGATCCTGAGGTGTTCAAGGATTTACAACCTTGCACCAAATTAGGCATGTAAAATGCCCTTGCACACAACTCTGGGCGTTCAGCGCCAGGTTGGTGCTTATTCTGGGCGTTGAATGCCCATTTGTAGCCTATTTCTGGCGTTGAACGCCAGAACCATGCTTGTTCTGGGCGTTCAGTGCCAGCTCTCCTCCAGGGTGCATTTCTGGCGTTCAAACGCCCAGATGCTGCCCATTTCTGGCGTTCAGCGCCAGAACCATGCTCTGTTCTGGCGTTGAACGCCCAAAACATGCTTCTTACTGGCGTTTAAACGCCAGTAAGGTCTTCCTCCAGGGTGTGATTTTTCTTCTGCTATTTTTGATTCCGTTTTCAATTTTTATATTTATTTTGTGACTCCACATGATCATGAACCTAATAAAACATGAAAAACAAAAATAAAATTAGATAATTAAACATTGGGTTGCCTCCCAACAAGCACTTATTTAATGTCAATAGCTTGACAGTGGGCTCTCATGGAGCCTCACAGATGTGCAGAGCTTTGTTGAGACCTCCCAACACCAAACTTAGAGTTTGGATATGGGGGTTTGACACCAAACTTAGAGTTTGGTTGTGGCCTCCCAACTCCAAACTTAGAGTTTGACTTTGGGGGCTTTGTGTGACTCTGCTTTGAGAGAAGATTTTTATGCTTCCTCTCCATGGATGCAGAGAGAGATCCTTGAGTTGTAAACACAAGGTTGTCCTCATTTATTTGAAGGATCAATTCTCTTCTGTCCACATCAATCACAACTCTTGCTGTGGCTAAGAAAGGTCTTCCTAGGATGATGGATTCATCATCTTCCTTTCCAGTATCCAAGACTATGAAATCAGTAGGGATGTAAAGGCCTTCAACCTTTACTAACACATCCTCTACTTGTCCATAAGCCTGTTTTCTTGAATTGTCTGCCATCTCTAATGAGATTTTAGCAGCTTGTACCCCATAGATTCCCAGTTTCTCTATTACAGAGAGGGGCATGAGGTTTATCCCTGAACCAAGGTCACACAGAACCTTAAAAATCATGGTGCCTATGGTACAAGGTATTATGAACTTTCCAGGATCCTGTCTCTTCTGAGGCAATGTCAGTTGATCCAGATCACTTAGTTCATTGGTGAACAAGGGAGGTTCATCTTCCCAAGTTTCAATACCAAATAATTTGGCATTCAGCTTCATGATTGCACCAAGGTACTTGGTGACTTGCTCCTCACAGTGGCCTTAGATAGATCAGAGACTAAATTTGCTAGGCAAGATGGATTCTGCTCAGAATTCTCTATCTGTTGCTGAGTGGATGATGGAAAAGGCTTGCTATTGCTAAACCTGTTTCTTCCACCATTATTAAAGCCTTGTTGAGGCCTTTGATCCTTCCATGAGAGATTTGGATGATTTCTCCATCATGGATTATAGGTGTTTCCATATGGTTCACCCATGTAATTTACCTCTGCTATTGCAGGGTTCTCAGGATCATAAGCTTCTTCTTCATAAGAAGCCTCTTGAGTACTGTTGGATGCAGGTTGCATTCCAGTCAGACTCTGAGAAATCATATTGACTTGCTGAGTCAATATTTTATTCTGAGCCAGTATGGCATTCAGAGTATCAATTTCAAGAACTCCCTTCTTCATAGGCGTCCCATTACTCACAGGTTCCTCTCAGAAGTGTACATGAACTGGTTATTAGCAACCATGTCAATGAGTTCTTGAGCTTCTGCAGGCGTTTTCTTTAGGTGAATGGATCCACCTGCAGAAGTATCCAATGACATCTTTGATAGCTCAGATAAACCATCATAGAATATATCCAGGATGGTCCATTCTGAAAGCATGTCAGAAGGATACTTTTTGGTCAGCTGTTTGTATCTTTCCCAGGCTTCATAGAGGGATTCACCTTCTTTCTGTCTGAAGGTTTGAACATCCACTCTAAGCTTGCTCAGCTTTTGAGGAGGAAAGAACTTGGCTAAGAAAGCCATGACCAGCTTATCCCAAGAGTTCAGGCTATCTCTGGGTTGAGAGTCCAACCACACTCTAGCTCTGTCTCTTACAGCAAAGGGAAAAGCATGAGCCTTAGACTTCAGGATCTACTCCATTAGTCTTAACAGTATCACAGATCTGCAAGAATTCAGTTAAGAACTGAAAAGGATCTTCAGATGGAAGTCCATGAAACTTGTAGTTTTGTTGCATCAGAGAAACTAGCTGAGGTTTCAGCTCAAAATTGTTTGCTCCAATGGTAGGAATGGAGATGCTTCTTCCATGTAAATTGGAATTTGGTGCAGTAAAGTCACCAAGCATCCTCCTTGCATTATTATTATTTTTGGCTGCCATCTCCTCTTCTTGTTCGAAAATTTCTAAAAGGTTATCTCTGGATTGTTGTAATTTAGCTTCTCTTAGTTTCCTCTTCAGAGTCCTTTCAGGTTCTGGATCTGCTTCAATAAGAATATTCTTGTCCTTGCTCCTGCTCATATGACAAAGAAGACGGCACAGAAAAAATAATAATAATAATAATAGGGATCCTTTATACCACAGTATAGAGGTCCTTGTGTGAGTAGAAGAAAAGAAAAAGAAAATCTGAACTCAGAGAGAGAGAGGGTTCGGATTTTTGGGGAGTAAGGGAGAGATGTTAGTAGATGAATAAATAAAATAGAAGGAGATGAGAGAGAAGGAGAATTTTTGAAAATTATTTTTGAAAAAGAGTTAGTGATTTTCGAAAATAGTTTTTGAAAAAGGTTAGTAATTTTTGAAAATTCAAATAAAAAAATAAAATAATTAGTTAATTAAAAAGAAATTTTTGAAAAAGAAGGAAGATATTTTCGAAAATTAGAGAGAGGGAGTTAGTTAGGTAGTTTTGAAAAAGATAAGAAACAAACAAAAAGTTAGTTAGTTAGTTGAAACAAATTTTGAAAAGATAAGAAGTTAGGAAGTTAGAAAAGATATTTTGAAATCAAATTTTTGAAAAAGATAAGATAAGAAGATATTTTTGAAAAGATATGATTGAAAGTAGCTTTTGAAAAAGATTTCATTTTTAAAATCACAATTAATGACTTGATTCACAAGAAATCACAAGATATGATTCTAGAACTCAAAGTTTGAATCTTTCTTAACAAGCAAGTAACAAACTTGAAATTTTTGAATCAAAATATTAATTGTTATTATTATTTTCGAAAATTTGATATAAAAATAAGAAAAAGATTTTTGAAAAATATTTTTGAAATTTTCGAAAATAACTAAAAAAAATTGAAAAAAGATTTGATTTTTTGAAAAAGATTTTGAAAAAGATAAGATTTTTTTTTTAAATTGAAAATTTCATTTGACTCATAAAAACAACTAGATTTTAAAAATTTTTGAAAAAGTCAAATCTAATTTTTGAAATTTTAAGAGAGAAAAAGGGGAAGATATTTTTTTGATTTTTGAATTTTTTTTATGAGAGAGAAAAACAAGAAAAATGATGCAATGCATGAAAGTTATGGATCAAAATAATGAATGCATGCAAGAATGCCATGAATGTCAAGATGAACATCAAGAACACTATGAAGATCATGATGAACATCAAGAACATATTTTTGAAAAATTTTTAATGCAAAGAAAATATGCAAGACACCAAACTTAGAATTCTTTAATGCTTAGACATTAAGAATTCAGGAATGCATATGAAAAACAAGAAAAGACACAAAACATGCAAATGCAAAGATCAAACAAGAAGACTTACCAAGAACAACTTGAAGATCATGAAGAACACTATGAATGCATGAAATTTTCGAAAAAAATGCAAGATGCACATGAAATTGACACCAAACATAAAAAATTGACTCAAGACTCAAACAAGAAACACAAAATATTTTTTATTTTTTTTTTATTTTATGATTTTTTTGTATTTTTATTTTATATTTTTCGAAAATCATTTGAAAAAGAAAAATAAGGATTCCAAAATTTTTAATATGAATTCCAGGAATCTTATGCTCTTTAGTCTAAAGCTCCAATCAAAGGGTCAGGCATGGCTTAATAGCCAGCCAAGCTTTAGTATGTAACTCAGACATGACACGCCTAACATGCCCTACAGTCGTGGCTTTACAGCCAACCAGGCTTCAACATGCTTTATGAAACACTAGAATTCATTCTTAAAAATTCTGAAGAAAAATATATTTTTGAAAACATTTTTATTTTTTATTTTTTATTTTTTTCGAAAACAAAGGAGAAATTTTTGAAAAATTTTTTGGAAAATTTTTGAAAACAAAACAAAAAGAAAATTACCTAATCTGAGCAACAAGATGAACCGTCAGTTGTCCAAACTCGAACGATCCCCGGCAACGGCGCCAAAAACTTGGTATGCGAAATTGTTACTCAGGTTGTGAATTATTATTCGAAATTGATTCCCTGGCGATGGCACCAAAAACGGATGCACAGAACCATGGTCTAAGCATATCTTCACAACTTCGCATAACTAACCAGCAAGTGCACTGGGTCGTCCAAGTAATACCTTACGTGAGTAAGGATCGAATCCCACAGAGATTGTTGGTATGATGCAAGCTATGGTCACCTTGTAAATCTCAGTCAGTCGGATATAAAATGGTTATGGAGTTTTCGAAATTAATTAATAAAAGAGGGATAGAAATACTTATGTAAATCATTAGTGAGAATTTCAGATAAGCGCATAGAGATGCTTTCGTTCCTCTGAACCTCTGCTTTCCTGCTGTCTTCATCCAATCAGTCTTACTCCTTTCTATGGCTGGCTTTATGCAAGGGCATCACCGTTGTCAGTGGCTACATCCCCTCCTCTTGTGAAAATGGTCCAAGATGCCCTGTCACGGCACGGCTAATCATCTGAGGTTCCCGATCATGCTGGAATAGGATTCACCCTCCTTTTGCGTCTGTCACTACGCCCAGCAATCGCGAGTTTGAAGCTCGTCACAGTCATTCAATCATTGAATCCTACTCGGAATACCACAGACAAGGTTTAGACTTTCCGGATTCTCTTGAATGCCGCCATCATTCTAGCTTACACCACGAAGATTCCGATTAAGAGATCTAAGAGACACTCATTCAATCTAAGGTAGAATGGAGGTGGTTGTCAGGAACGCGTTCATAGGGAATGATGATGATTGTCACGTTCATCACATTCAGGTTGAAGTGCGAATGAATATCTTAGAAGCGAAATAAGATGAATTGAATAGAAAACAGTAGTACTTTGCATTAATCTTTGAGGAACAACAGAGCTCCACACCTTAATCTATGGAGTGTAGAAACTCTACCGTTAAAAATACATAAGTGAAAGGTCCAGGCATGGCCGAGAGGCCAGTCCCCAAAACGTGATCACAGGATAAAAAATACAATCCAGGATCCAGGATGTCTAATACAATAGTAAAAAGTTCTATTTATAATAAACTAGCTACTAGGGTTTACAGAAGTAAGTAATTGATGCATAAATCCACTTCTGGGGCCCACTTGGTGTGTGCTTGGGCTGAGCTTGAATGTTACACGTGCAGAGGCTCTTTCTGGAGTTGAACGCCAGGTTGTGACATATTTCTGGCGTTCAACTCTGGTTTGTGACTTGTTTCTGGCGTTTAACTCCAGACAGCAGCGTAGAACTGGCGTTCAACACCCTTTTACGTCGTCTAAACCCGGCCAAAGTATAGACTATTATACATTGCTGGAAAGCCATGGATGTCTACTTTCCAACTCAATTGGAAGCGCACCATTTAGAGTTCTGTAACTCCACAAAATCCACTTTGAGTGCATGGAGTTCAGAATCCAACAGCATCAGCAGTCCTTCTTCAACCTCTGAATCTGATTTTTGCTCAAGTCCTTCAATTTCAGCCAGAAAATACCTGAAATCACAGAAAAACACACAAACTCATAGTAAAGTCCAGAAATGTGAATTTAACATAAAAACTAATGAAAACATCCCTAAAAGTAACTAGATTCTACTAAAAATATACTAAAAACAATGCCAAAAAGCGTATAAATTATCCGCTCATCAGCATTCCAAGCACTGGTGGAGATTTTTGGACGAATTTAAACATAAGCCGCCATAGCAGGAAGCTCCTCCAATGTCCAACTTAAGGACTTTAACTAAAAGTGCTAGGTGGGAGACAACCCACCATGGTATGGTCGCTTCCTTTTCAATTTAATTCTTGTTAATTGCTTTCATTTTTTATTTTCTTTTCATTTTACTTCATTGAACCTGGAATCATGCATAGTATTCATATTAATCATTGCATTCTGCATTTATCTTACAAATATAAAAAAAAAGGGATGCACGACGCGACCGCATGCCCCACGTGATCGCGTCATATTGCGAAAACACTATCCACGCGACCCCGTCATCCACGCGGCTGCGTGACCTAGAGATCGGCGTAAACATCCAACGTCCAGAAAGTTAGGCTGCAATCGTGCGGCCCTTGTGCGTTTTGCACAAATTGGCCCACGCGATCGCATGCCCCATGCGATCGCGTCACTTGCACAATACCAATCCCACGCGACCGCGTGAGCGACGCGATCGCGTCGCATGGATTGGACATCACCCCAGAAGGAGACAGAGAGTTGCGCTGAAACGGTGCTGGAGTCGTGCGTTTAGCACAATTTCCAGCGACGCGATCGCGCGACCCACGCGATTGCGTCATCCCCTCTTCCACCCCTTTTATGCGATCGCGCGCCCCACGCGATCGTGTCACTCCCATTTTCACCCCAACCACACGACCGCGTGCCCCACGCGGCCGCGTGGATTCAAAAATATAACACCCCCTGTCACGTGAAACCCTACATTCGCGCAGCCCCCCCCCCCAATTCTTCTTCTTCCTCTCTTCTTCCCCAACCCTCAACCACCACCACCCAGCCACCACCGCGCCATCACCCAGACGCCGCCGCCGTCCAGACGCCGCCGCCACCTACCCCCTTCCTCTCTCCCCTTCTTTCTTCTTCTTTCTTCCTCTCTTCCCCCTCTCCGCCACTGCCCTCCGCGAACCACCACCCACCACCGCCGGCCATCCCAGCCGCGCCACCCCTATCCCCTATCTAATCCCCTCCCCTATTTCACCCATTACCCTTCCCAAAGCCCCTACCCCCTAACAGCCGCAACCGCCGTGCCCTCCGCCGCCACCCGCCGTGCTGGACGTCACTGCCACCACCCCAGCCACCTCTGTACCCCGACCTCCTTCTTTCGCCTTCCAGGTTCCGCAACACGCAATCCCTTTTATACGTTCATAGTTTATTCTTATTTTTCCGTTTTTGTTCATGTTAGGATAGTTATATATGCATGTTGTAGTGGATTTTAGGTTGTTAGGTAGATTAGGCTGTGGTTAGTGGCTCTAGGTCTGTTTATTTGCACTGTTCTTGCTTCTGTTTTATCATATTTGCAAATCTGCTGTTGCTGTAATCTTGTTCATATGCTGTATTTCTTGTATATTGCTGCTCTTTACATTGAATTTTCATGTTTATATTATATATATGTACCTGCAGCTTGACTTTTTAATTCATATGAACTGCCTTGTTTGCTGTTTATTTTCCGGGACTATCCGATTTTAGCCGGAATGCTGCCCAAATTTTTTTTTTGTGAATTGTTTTCATTCATGTTTTGGTTTGGCAATCTAAACTCTGTTGTCCTCTGCCTTAAACAAACCGTTTCATGAATACTATGGAAGACTTTCTTATCCTCTTTGATTTCCTGGTTTATAAACTGCATTTGTGATATTCTGATTACAGTTCTTGCTTTCTTTATATCTATTTGAATCAACATCACCCTGTTTTCCTTGTTCGGTTATGAGTTATCTCTAGTCATAATTGTGAATCGTTATTACATGGACTATTTTCTTTATGCCACTTACTTTAACCCGCATTTTACTGACTCACTAATTTTAATTTACTAACTTCTTTTTCAAATTCTAACCATACTACCCTTTTAAAATCTCTTTTCTGATTTTTAACTTTCCTCTAACTTTCTAACCATGGCATAATGACAATTTTTCTATTTAACTTGAATTCTGATACATTTTGGATTGTAAATTCTTCCTTTCAACTTTTAAACTACTATACAATCCTTAATACGCCATTACTTAACTCATTTACCTACTTCCCATTCTCTTTTGCCGCTTTGAGCTTTCTTTGTCTAATTGCCTATTTGCTTCCCTTATTTTATCCATATCCTGGTTTCCTATTTTTCAGGATGTCTGCCTCACAAAGGAAAGGAAAAGGCAAGGCTACTAGCAAGCGCAAGAGGGGAGATTCCTCCTGATGACATGTCACCATGTCATGTTTTTCTATGCTTTTTCATGCAAAAAATTGATAATTAGTGCTTAATTATTGCATTCTTTTGTGCTTAAATGGTATATTTCATTGATCTTTTGATTTGATAAATTTTGTAGGAAATAAGAAGAAAAAGAAGCAAAAGAGCACAAAATAAGCTAAAAAGAAGAAAAGAGACATTTTGGGCACGCTTTGAAGATTGAGCACACCTTGGAGCCTTAAGCCACGCTTTTAAAAGCGTAGCCCATGACCATGAAACCGTGGCATTTAGTAATGCCTTATGCATTCATTAAAGCATTCATGCATTTAATAAATGCCAGTCAAGCTTCACGCATTAATATAAAGTAATTGGCATTATATATTCATTGGCTTATTCATTTAATGAATGAATGCCACGGCCATGCATGCATAAAGCATTTAATGCTAATTAGAAATGAATGCATGATTTAAATTTAGGCCAAGTTGTTAACAGCATTATACATGCATGCATGAATTGATAAAAGAAAGCTTCATGGTAAAGCATGCATGCATTAAGCAAAGCATTATTCAAAGCATGCATTTAAATGCCAATGAACGAAAGAAAAAAAAAGGCCTGGAGGAAGCCAACGTTTGCGTCCAAGTTTGCCTCAAACTTGGAGGCAAACGTTGGCATAACATATGTACCAGGGGAGGCCAACGTTTGCGACCAAGTTTGCCTCAAACTTGGAGGCAAACGTTGGCATAGCATGGGTACCAGGGGGGCCAATGTTTGCCACCAAGTTTGCCTCAAACTTGGAGGCAAACGTTGGCATAGCATATACACCCTGGAGGAAGCCACGTTTGCGCCAACGTTTGCCTCAAACTTGAGGTCAAACGTTGGCTAAAAACACACCCAGGAGGACTTAACGTTTGAGCTCACGTTTGACCTCAAACGTGAACTCAAACGTGAGTGACAGCAAACTCCCATTATGCATAATGCCATTACAAGACATTTGAGTCAATGTTTGCCTTAAACGTTGACTCAAACGTGAATGATCCTATTTCCATCAAGGCCATCCGGATCCATTCTTCCTCAAATCCAAAGCAAGCTAAGCCCATTACCATCACTCAAAGGCACAAGAGATAGTTAAAATAGGAATTTCATTTAATTGTAATTTGTTTTTAATTTCAATTTCATTTTTTATTTTCATTTTGTAAAGCCTATATAAGGCATAATTTTCATCTTTGTTAGGGAGGGAGCTCCATTGAGAAGGCTGGCTCCAATAGGGAGTTTTGCACTCTTTAGTTTTCATTTTGCTCTCTCTTTTAATTTTCATTTCTGTTTTGAATCTTGGGTGAAGAATTGAAGAACTTCTGTTTCAATCTCACCTCGAGAATTCTCTCTGTTTTCTTCTTCTACAAACTTTTAAGTGAATTGTGATTTTAATCAAAGTTCTTTTCATTGCTTTCATCGTTAATTTTCCTGCATCTTGTTTGCTATTGGATCAAGGAAGGAATTGAGATCTAGACTTGTTTTCTAGTCTCATTGATTTCCTGAGATCTTCAACCTTTAATTTTGATTTTGCAATTGAGTTGAATTTACTTTCTGTTTGTTTATTTAAGCAATTCTGCTTTCTGTTTAAGATCTGTTGCAAGTTACTTCTCTATTTGAGTGCTACTTATATTCTCTTGCTTAATTTCTAAATTTCCAGCACCCAATTCCTTTTACTTTTCATGCAATTTAATTCGTATGCAATTGTTCCAAGTTCTGCTTGCTGCTTTCTTTAAATTTCCAGTACCCACCCCTTTACATTTGATGCAATTTACATTTCTTGTCATTTAAGATTTTACCGATTTACATTCCTTACCCTTTACGTTTATTGTCATTTACTTTCTCCCATTTATATTTCACTGCAATTTACTTTCTGTTGATCAACGTCACACAATTCACTCAATGTTAGCTTGACTAAACTAATCACCCACTAAAGTTGCTTGATCCATCAATCCCTGTGAGATCGACCTCACTCTAAGTGAGTTTTACTACTTGATACGACCCGGTACACTTGCCGGTGAGTTTTAGGTGTTTTGGAAATTCACTTTTCCACAAAAACACCATCAAGTTTTTGGCGCCGTTGCCGGGTATTGATTTAGATCAACAATGATTAAGTGGGTGAGAAGTCTAGATCAAGCATTTTCTTTATTTTTGTTCTCTGTTCTAAGTTGAAACCAAGGTGTTTGAGTTATTGCCTCACTAAGAAATTCATCTCTGAGATATGAATTTCAATTTTCCTTGATGTTGTGTTTTACAGAATTCAAATGGAGTTCAACTCATCTTATGATCAAACAAATTTTATGGGATATTACCTACCATCACGAATCTCTAATGGTGGTTGGGAATATCACCACGAGAATACAAATTCTGAGCACTCCAATTCATGGAGATTTGCTTCAGAGACACAAGATGAGTAAGAAAATCATATGGGATACCAACCACCACCACAAAATGATTCATATCATTATCCTCATGGTGGATGGAAGCATCACCAAAGAATGGAAGAGCATTCACCCTCACTTCCCAATTTCTCATTTGAAAGCTCTTCATCACTTGATTATGCCTCAACACAAAGTTTCCTCCAAAATCCATACAATTCACCCCATCAATCACACAACTCATTCCACACCCCTCAATACAACTTCACCACAATACATCCATGTCACCAAAATTTCTCTCAACCTTCATCTCTTGAACCAACAGATGAGGATTACCTTCAAGCCATTGAAATACATAGAAAACTCCTGGAAAGATACACATAACCCCAATCCTGGAAAGAAATCATCCTCAAGAAGATGAATGGGCCCTTAGAGCAAACAAGGGGAAACTTAGAACTATCAAACAGTGAAGATGAAGACAAATTTGTGGGTGAGGAAGTGGAAAAGCAAGATGAGGAAGCCTCTGTGTCAAGTGAAATTTCAATAAAAAATGAGGTAGAGGAAACATTTGAACCTGACCTTGCATATTCACAGAAGCCACTTGAGATGACAAGGGAACATGAAAACTCACAACTCTCTCAAACCTCCTTGAAACAAAATGGCTCAACAATTGAATCCATGATTGAAAGATATGAAGAGGAGATGAAGAAATGTTGGGAAGATCAACAAACCTCCTCCATGAAAGAGCTATTAAAACAAATGTTGAATGTAAAAGAGGAAGTGAAAGAACAAGAAAGTGAAGAGGACAATCACGGACGTCCAAACTCAAGGAAAACAGAAAGGCACATGAAGGAAAAGCTCATTGAACCACCATTTCAAAAGGCTTTTGATGAAGAAATCACTCCAACAATCACACAGCAACCAAGTCTTGAATTCAAGGAAGTGAAGGCAACTAGCAAGAACACCAATTCTGTCCCTAATCCAGCAAGCAAGATCAATCAAGCCATTTGCAAAAGGAAGCTTGCTGAGGAAAGGCCAAGACAAGGGACACTAGCTGAATCTCTCCCTCCTTGGAGGTCATTCCTCTTAACAAACTGGAAGAAGAGGAAGAAAGTGAAGAACAACATGTCAAGCTAATGACAGTAAAAGAGCACTTGTTGGGAGGTAACCCAACCATAGGTAACATTTCTTCTCTGCTTTGTTTTCTTTTTCTTTGCTTTGTTTAAATTCAATAAATTGGCATATGGTTACATTCTAAGTTTGGTGTTGCCTTGCAACAAATTGTTTTCAATCTTTTTGGATGATTGCATCAAATCAAAAAAATGAAAGTGACACACCAAGATTCTAAGTTTGGTGTGCCACTTATTTTTCTATGCAAATCATTCAGCAACACCACTTGTTTGCATAATCATAATGTTCTTTGCACTGTTATCTTTCTTTTAGTTAGGCAATTTTAGTTTTCTCTTTGTTTTTAGTCATTTCCTTGTTTTAAATGCTTTCTTTTATTTACTGTGTTTGTTAATACATTACCAAGAGAGCTTTATTCATGACAGACTCTTGACTTGGTGATTGTATTTAACATATAACAGTTTTTTTCGTTTAGTTTTATTTCAAATAAATTGACATGTGGTTGCATTCTAAGTATGGTGTTGCTATGCAACAAAATTTGGTTCCAATTCTTACAAGATACTTGCATTAATTCCAAGTGAAAGTGTCACACTAAGTTTGGTGTGTCACTTATATCTTTATGCAATGTATCATGCACACCTTCTTATGTTTGCAATAAAAATGCCTCTGTCTCTTGTGCCGTGATTATTATGTTTAATTTTGCTTGCTTAGAACACATGTACTACTAACTTTTCATTGTGTAAGACATTCATGATCCATGTTAGCCCCATAGCCATTGTTCTAATTGTTGCTTGAGGATGACCAAGCATTCTGAGTTTGGCAAGGGAAAGAGGAAGAATAGAGGAAAAAGGACAACAATAATGAAGATGAACTACAAGGTTGTAGAGTTTCTTTTCTTCTCATTTTTTTTCCAGCACTTAAATTGCATGATTGTCTCCATCTTTTCTGTTTACATGTGTGTATGAATAAAGCATAGCTTGAATCTTGATTTGTAACATGTTGCTGTGGCATTATGACTACTAACTTGAATTTTGTGAGTTCAAAAGCAGTAAAGTATCATGATCATAAACAAACAAGGAATTAAAGAAGATTTTAGCATGTGCATACAAGTATTGGAAAGCTAGTATGATTAATTGTTGCTCAATTGTATTAGATTTTATTTAATTGAAGTTTTTATCTAGTGCATTTTGTGAAATCTTTTGAAAATCATGAAAACCTTGAAGAAGCAATTACAATTAAAGCAAGAAAAGAAAAAGGGGAAGAATGAGAAAGCTGAAGACTCTGAGTACCAATGACAATTGTCAAGTACTTGTGGTGTTTATGTATCAAGCCAAATGCTTGAAAACAAAACACTTAGAAGTCAAGGTTAGGCTCAAAGTGCAAAAGCACTCCCTCAAAGCTCAAGGCTCTGAGCATCAATGATTAGAGAATTAAGAAAAGAAACAAATGAGCTTAATGAAGTCCTCTAATTAAATGCTTGTGGTGCTTATGTATCAAGTGGTAATACTTGAAAACAAAGCATTTAGAAGTCGTAGCTTTGTTATCAACTCATGGGACAAAGCACCCAAAAGGAGAAGCTAATAAGAAAATCAAAAGCTTGCTTCAAGGAAGAAATATAAGAAAAAGATTTCATAAATTGAGCTAGATAGAAGCATCAATCATTTACATTTCTTTTGTGATTGTAGCTTGCTTAGAAAACTAGCTTACCATGAACATTGAGGTGCTATTCTTCTCACCTTGGTTTGTCAATCTTTAGTGCATGATTCTTTTCTTGCTTGGGGACAAGCAAGGTTTAAGTTTGGTGTTGTGATGACATGTCACCATGTCATGTTTTTCTATGCTTTTTCATGCAAGAAATTGATAATTAGTGCTTAATTATTGCATTCTTTTGTGCTTAAATGGTATATTTCATTGATCTTTTGATTTGATAAATTTTGTAGGAAATAAGAAGAAAAAGAAGTAAAAGAGCACAAAATAAGCTAAAAAGAAGAAAAGAGACATTTTGGGCACGCTTTGAAGATTGAGCATACCTTGGAGCCTTAGGCCACGCTTTTAAAAGCGTAGCCCATGACCATGAAACCGTGGCATTTAGTAATGCCTTATGCATTCATTAAAGCATACATGCATTTAATAAATGTCAATCAAGCTTCACGCATTAATATAAAGTAATTGGCATTATATATTCATTGGCTTATTCATTTAATGAATGAATGCCACGGCCATACATGCATAAAGCATTTAATGCTAATTAGAAATGAATGCATGATTTAAATTTAGGCCAAGTCGTTAACAACATTATACATGCATGCATGAATTGATAAAAGAAAGCTTCACGGTAAAGCATGCATGCATTAAGCAAAGCATTATTCAAAGCATGCATTTAAATGCCAATGAACGAAAGAAAAAAAAAGGCCTGGAGGAAGCCAACGTTTGCATCCAAGTTTGCCTCAAACATGGAGGCAAACGTTGGCATAACATATGTACCAGGGGAGGCCAACGTTTGCGACCAAGTTTGCCTCAAACTTGGAGGCAAACGTTGGCATAGCATGGGTACCAGGGGGGCCAACGTTTGCGACCAAGTTTGCCTCAAACTTGGAGGCAAACGTTGGCATAGCATATACACCCTGGAGGAAGCCACGTTTGCACCAACGTTTGCCTCAAACTTGAGGTCAAACGTTGGCTAAAAACACACCCAGGAGGACTTAACGTTTGAGCTCACGTTTGACCTCAAACGTGAACTCAAACGTGAGTGACAGCAAACCCCCATTATGCATAATGCCATTACAAGACGTTTGAGTCAACGTTTGCCTTAAACGTTGAGTCAAACGTGAATGATCCCAATTCCATCAAGGCCATCCGGATCCATTCTTCCTCAAATCCAAAGCAAGCTAAGCCCATTACCATCACTCAAAGGCACAAGAGATAGTTAAAATAGGAATTTCATTTAATTGTAATTTGTTTTTAGTTTCAATTTCATTTTTCATTTTCATTTTGTAAAGCCTATATAAGGCATCATTTTCATCTTTGTTAGGGAGGGAGCTCCATTGAGAAGGCTGGCTCCAATAGGGAGTTTTGCACTCTTTAGTTTTTATTTTGCTCTCTCTTTTAATTTTCATTTCTGTTTTGAATCTTGGGTGAAGAATTGAAGAACTTCTGTTTCAATCTCACCTCGAGAATTCTCTCTGTTTTCTTCTTCCACAAACTTTCAAGTGAATTGTGATTTGAATCAAAGTTCTTTTCATTGCTTTCATCTTTAATTTTCCTGCATCTTGTTTGCTATTGGATCAAGGAAGGAATTGAGATCTAGACTTGTTTTCTAGTCTCATTGATTTCCTGAGATCTTCAACCTTTAATTTTGATTTTGCAATTGAGTTGAATTTACTTTCTGTTTGTTTCTTTAAGCAATTCTACTTTCTGTTTAAGATCTGTTGCAAGTTACTTCTCTATTTGAGTGCTACTTATATTCTCTTGCTTAATTTCTAAATTTCCAGCACCCAATTCCTTATACTTTTCATGCAATTTAATTTGTATACAATTGTTCCAAGTTCTGCTTGCTGCTTTTTTTAAATTTCCAGTACCCACCCCTTTACATTTGATGCAATTTACATTTCTTGTCATTTAAGATTTTGCCGATTTACATTCCTTGCCCTTTACGTTTATTGTCATCTACTTTCTGCCATTTATATTTCACTGCAATTTACTTTCTATTGATCAACGTCACACAATTCACTCAATGTTAGCTTGACTAAACTAATCACCCACTAAAGTTGCTTGATCCATCAATCCCTGTGGGATCGACCTCACTCTAAGTGAGTTTTACTACTTGATACGACCCGGTACACTTGCCGGTGAGTTTTAGGTGTTTCGGAAATTCACTTTTCCACAAAAACACCATCACCTCCCAGTCCATCATTGACCTCATGCATGATTCCTCATGGCGGGAGAAGAACTTTACACAGCAGGAAAAAGCTGACCAGCTGCTCCCTGCAAATGATTTAATAAAATTTGCAAACCGGTACTGTGAGCTGAAGTATCCGGCATTTGCAAACTCCAGAAATCTATACCTGGAGAGAATGCTGAGGATTCCAGAAGCACTCCAGCAATACACCACTGAGCAAATCAAGCAAAGAGGCTGGTTCTTTCTGGAGAGAGTACTGACAGAGGTCAATGCATCTTGGGTCACGAAATTCTACTACAACTACTACATCACCACCCTCGATGCAGTGAACCTGAGAGGAAAGCATATTCTGGTCACTGAGGAGGCCATAGAGGACATTCTCCGGCTCCCAGCCAAGTCCGATCAGCCTGATGGTTATCAAAAGGCTGAGGAGGACATGCGCCTGATGTAGTTTGATTGGGATGCTGTGAAGGCACGGATTGCTCTCGACCCGACTGTTCCTTGGGAGATGGGTCAGGACACCACCATGCCTAGAGGGATCAAGAGGGCGTACTTAAATGATGAGGCTCGGTTATGGCACCAGATCTTGAGCAACTATGTGATGCCAAGTACTCATGAGACGGAGATCCCGGCTGCTATGATCACCCTCCTATGGTGTGTGATGGAGGGGAAGGAACTTTATCTGCCACGCTTTATCCAGTATTATATGGCCAGGGTCCACGTCCGAGGCACCCTCCCTTTTCCATATCTGGTTACACAGCTAGGCCGTCGAGCTGACGTGCCATGGGAGGATGCCGATGAGAGACCACCAGCGGCAGACTGCAGGAAGATCATTTCTCACAGCAGGAACTTCCTAGCTTTGAGCTCCAGACCACCACCCTTCCCTGCTACTGATGAGACAGCCCCACCGTCTGCTGGACCCTCTTCATCGACGGCTGCACCTGCTGCCCCTGCTGCCACCACTGCACCTCCACCTGCCTCTGAGCCCGTATACCGCCTCGTGCACCTCCTATTCCGACAGCTTGATCAGATGGAGCGCCGTAACCGGCGCTGGTATGAGAGATTGGAGCGTCGCAGCCAGCGACGCTATTCACATCTGAAGCTGATGATCCGACAGGGTGGTGACATCCCCTCCGAGCCCGACACACCATCAGAGCCATCAGAGGAGGAGGATGATGAGCCCCAAGAGGAGACCCATCCGCAGGCAGGCACAGAGCAGGCTGCACCACATCAGGAGGTTACGCATCAGATCGAGGCTGCAGATCCGGAGATCCCGATCCAGTCAGCACCGCCTTTACAGCAGCCAAACCCTCAGCCCACCACCACCACAGAGCCTCCTGCTACCATCCCTACCAGTGATGACACCCCTTCACACCTGGCTTGACTGAGCATCAGGGACGATGCTTCACTTTAAGTGTGGGGAGGTCGCCATCTCTGGCGTTTTATTTTGGTGAACCACTACATCTCTTTTTTTCTTTTATTTTGGATATTTTTCTGTATTTTTCTTTTTAATGTTATTTTCTGAGTACTTATACATTGCTACTTTTATGTATTTTTACTCTATTTCCGTATTTTGTATTTTTAGTTCATATTTTTAGTTATTTAGTTTAGTTTGCAATTCTGACTTATTAGTGGATTAATTAGTATAGTTTACCCTTTTTAGCATAAGATAGCATAGTTTAAATTGAAAAATAAAAAAGAAGTAAGCTAGGAATTTCAACATAACAGATTTAAATCCATAAACCTTGTATAAATAGCATTACATCATATAGTTAAGTTGACAACATTTCATCAAGGAGGAACATTAAAACTTTAAAGGCGACCCTAAATAATTTTTTTATGAGAATAATGGGAATTTTTAACTAAACCTGCATAACATATATGAATGATATGTGATACTTGAGTTAGAGAACACACAGCCTGTGAGTCTTGAGCTTAATTGTATGGTTGCATTCAAACCATAATTTCATTCCTGTGTGTTTCGCTTCTTTTTATTCAGATGTTCTTTACTTTGCTTTAATCTATATGTCCAATTATAGAATATAGAATATAGGATATAGATACATACCAAAAGAATGATTGAGGCCATCATTTGATTTTAGCTCACTTACCCCAAAATAACCTACCTTTCACATCACCCTTGTTAGCCCCCTTGAGCCTTTAAAATCTCTTTTATTCTATTTAGCCCCACTACTAGCCTTAAGCAGAAAAACAAAATAAAATCCCAAGTTGAATCCTTGGTTAGCTTAAGATAGAAAATTATGAATAGATTAAAATGTGGGAAACCTATTGGAAACATGGATGATAGAAACAAAAGGTAGAAAAGTTGAAAGAAATAAAATAACTCAGAAAATTTGGGAAGCATGCTCATGTGAAATCAAAGTGATTCAATTACCATGTGCATTAAAAAAAAGTTATTTTTCAGCATTTAATAAAAGGGGATACAAAAGAATTCCCCAATGCAAAATAAAAGCAATGCACATGGGATAAAAATAAAATTAAAACATGAGCATGTAACAACAAGTGGGATAATATGGGAAAATTGGTAAAGAAGCTTGTTCTACTAAATATGTATGTTAGGTGAGATCTTAGTCTAATTAAGGATTCACTTATTAGCTCATTTAGCCTTATACATATATCCTTACCTTTACCTTGGCCCCATTACAACCTTAATTAAAGACCTCATGACTTTTGGTATGACTGTACTCTATAATTGTTGATTGGTTAGATGAAGAACAAAGTTATAGAAAGTAAGAATAAAAAGAAAAGTAGAGTGGATAAACCCAATAAACACTGAGTGACTAGAGGGTAAACACAAAATCCAGTGAGGGTTCAATAACTCATCAACATATATCTGTGCTTAATTTACTAATTGTTTTGCAAGTTTGTACAATATTTTTATTCCCCATCTCATTTGCTAAAATGTTTTATTATTTAAGGGTTGGCTATATATATATATATGACTCCTTGAGAATGTGAATTAATTTGACTACATGTAAGCTTTATATATGAGTAGATAAATTGGAATTGCATGACTCATTTAGGTAGATGCATTTAGAATAGGTTGCATTGCATAAAATTCCACCACTTTAACCTTACCTTATTCTTTACCTTGGATTTAGCATGAGGACATGCTATTGTTTAAGTGTGGGGAGGTTGATAAACCCATATTTCATGAGTTATTTTGTGCTTAGTTTGAGTGATTTATTCAATCCTTCACCCACTTATTCATATTAATTGCATGGTTTTACTTTCACTTCCTTATTATGTGATGTATGTGAAAAACATGTTTCCTAAGCTTTAAAATTAATTATTTTAATTACCTTTACTTCCATTCGATGCTGTGATTAGTGTGTTGAGTAGTTTCAGATTTTCTAAAGGCAGAATGACTTAAAGGATGGAAAAGGAAACGTACAAAAATAGAAGGAAAGTGCGAAACAAAGTTTTGAAGAAACTGGCATCCACGCGATCGCATAGACGACGCGATCGCATTCTAGGAGCGAAAAAACAACGACGCGGCCGCATGACTGACACGGCCGCGCGACTTGAGCATAGCGCATTTGATGCGGACGCGTGACCCACGCGGACGCGTGACAGAGGCCACATCAGAATTTACAGAATACGCCCCCAGTGATTTCTGAAGCCCTTTTGGCCCAGATCCAGGTGCAGAACACACAGACTAGAGGCTATAAAGTAGGAGAATGCATCCATTCAAGAAGAGCTCACATTTTTACTACTTTCTATGATTTAGATTTAGTTTGAGAGAGGTTCTCTCCTCTCTCTCTTAGGATTAGGATTTAGGACATCTCTTAGTTTTTAAGAGTGACTCTCGATCCAGGTTTTATGTTTCTTGTTTTAAGCTTCCCTTTTCACTTTTATTTATTTATTCCAGCACTTGAGTTGATTATTTACTTTTATAACTTAATTTATGAATTATTCCATGTTACAGATTGTTATTTGAATTAATGATATTTGAGGTATTTCAGTTATTGATTGCTTTCTTTTTAATTTGTGTTACCATTGTTTCCAATCTGAAGATATTCTATTCCAGCAATTTACTTTTTCCCTTTTTGGTCTTGGTTAAGAAATCAGTAACTCAGTATTATCAAACTCAATATAACTGATAATCGCTATCTTGCTAATTGAACTGAACTTCAATAATCCCAACTTTTTCTTAGGAAATAAATAGGATTCGAAGGTCAAACTAATTAGTCCCTTGACTTTTCTTTGTTTTAGCAAAGGTTAACTAAGTGGAATTTAGATTCAACTTTCATTATTGTTGAGAGAGATAACTAAGTTGGACTTCCAATTTCTTTTACCTTGCCAGAAGTTTGGTTTATAGTATTTATTTATTTTAATTGCCATCTACTTTACTTGTCATTTAAATCACTTGCTTCTCACCTTCTAAACCCCGATTACAACTTTTATAGCTAATAATAAGAACATACTTCCTTGCAGTTCCTTGAGAAGCCGACCCGAGGTTTAAATACTCGGTTATCAATTTTAAAGGGGTTTGTTACTTGTGACAACCAAAAACGTTTGTATGAAAGGACTTTTGAAGGTTTAGAAACTATACTTGCAACGAGGATTTATCCGCAAATTTTTAGACCACGCAAAAGTTCTCTCATCAGCCCCATGAAGTCAATTCCCCATACATCGAACAACTCAATCTCCAAGATCCCTTGTTGAGGCATGGCGTAACCATGAGGTAGATTACCAGCTCTCTGGCAACTGTCACAGTTACGTACAAACTCTCGGGAATCTCTATAGAGGGTAGGCCAGTAGAAGCCACATTGGAGGACCTTGTGGCTGTTCGCTCACCTCCGAAACGGCCTCCATATTGTGATCCATGGCAATGCCATAAGATCCTCTTGCTTCTTCTCTAGGCACACACCTACGGATTATTCCGTTTGCACATCTCTTAAAGAGATAGGGTTCATCCCACAAGTAGTACTTTGCGTCAGTAATTAATTTTTTCTTTTGTTGCCTGCTGTACTCCTTGGGTATGAACCTTGCAGCTTTATAGTTTGCTATGTCTGCAAACCATGGTGTTTCCTGAATGGCGAATAAATGCTCATCTGGAAAGGTTTCAGAGATCTCAAAAGAGGGGGGAGACGCCCCTTCTATTGGCTATATCCGGGACAGATGATCAGCCACTTGGTTCTCTGTCCCTTTTCTGTCACTTATTTCTATATCAAACTCTTGCAGCAGCAACACCCATCTTATAAGCCTGGGTTTTGAATCCTGCTTTGTGAGTAGATATTTAGGAGCAGCATGGTCAGTGTACACAATCACTTTTGATCCTACCAAGTATGATATAAACTTGTCAATGGCATAGACCACTGCAAGTAATTCCTTTTCTGTGGTTGTATAATTTTTCTGGGCATCATTTAAAACACGGCTAGCATAATAAATGACATGCAGAAGCTTGTCATGCCTCTGCCCCAGTACTGCACCAATGGCGTGATCACTAGCATCACACATTAATTCGAATGGTAATGTCCAGTCTGGTGCAGAGATAACTGGTGCTGTGACCAGCTTAGCTTTCAGAGTTTCAAACGCCTGTAGGCATTCTGTGTCAAACACAAATGGCGTGTCAGCAGCTAGCAGGTTGCTTAGAGGTTTTGCAATTTTTGAAAAATCCTTTATAAACCCCCTATAGAATCCTGCATGCCCCAGAAAGCTTCTGGTTGCCTTAACATTGGCAGGTGGTGGTAATTTTTCAATTACCTCTATTTTAGCTTGATCCACCTCTATTCCCTTGTTTGAAATTTTATGCCCAAGGATAATCCCTTCAGTCACCATAAAGTGACATTTTTTCCAGTTTAAAACCAAGTTGGTCTCTTGGCATCTTTTCAAAACCAATGTCGGGTGATCAAGACAGGAGCTGAATGAGTCTCCATATACTAAGAAGTCATCCATGAAGACTTCCAGAAAATTTTCCACCATATCAGAGAAAATAGAGAGCATGCATCTCTGAAAGGTTGCAGGCGCATTACACAGCCCAAATGGCATCCTTCTATAAGTAAACACTCCAGATGGACATGTCAATGCTGTTTTCTCTTGATCCTGGGGGTCTACTGCAATTTGGTTGTAGCCTGAATAGCCATCCAAAAAACAGTAATAATCATGACCTGCTAGTCTTTCTAGCATCTGGTCTATGAATAGTAAAGGAAAATGATCCTTTCTGGTGGCTGTATTGAGCCTTCTGTAGTCAATACACGTGCGCCACCCTGTAACTGTTCTTGTAGTAACCAGTTCATTTTTTTCATTATGAACCACTGTCATGCCTCCCTTTTTGGGGACAACTTGGACAGGGCTCACCCAGGGGCTATCAGAAATAGGATAAATAATCCCAGCCTCCAATAATTTGGTGACCTCTTTCTGCACCACTTCCTTCATGGATGGATTTAGCCGCCTCTGTGGTTGAACCACTGGCTTAGCATTGTCCTCCAATAAGATCTTGTCCATGCATCTAGCTGGGCTTATGCCCTTAAGGTCACCTATGGACCACCCAAGAGCTGTCTTGTGTGTCCTTAGCACTTGAATTAGTGCTTCCTCTTCCTGTGGATTTAAAGCAGAGCTTATGATCACTGAAAAAGTGTCACCTTCTCCCAGAAATGCATATTTCAGGGATGGTGGTAATGGTTTGAGCTCAGGTTTAGGAGGTTTTTCCTCTTCCTGAGGAAATTTCAGAGGCTCTTTCAATTCCTCTGAATCCTCAAAATCAGACTGAACATCTTTAAAGATATCTTCCAACTCTGATTTGAGACTCTCATCCATGTTGATCTCCTCCATCAAAGAGTCAATAAGATCAACTTTCATGCAGTCTTTTGGGGTGTCTGGATGCTGCATGGCATTGACAGCATTCAACTTAAACTCATCCTCATTGACTCTCAGGGTGAATTTCCCCTTTTGATCATCAATGAAAGTTCGTCCAGTTGCTAGGAAAGGTCTTCCTAGGATGAGAGTAGCACTCTTGTGCTCCTCCATTTCCAGCACTACAAAGTCAGTGGGAAAGGCGAATGGCCCAACCCTGACAATCATGTCCTCAATCACGCCTGATGGATATTTAATGGAGCCATCAGCAAGTTGGAGACATATCCGGGTTGGTTTGACTTCTTCAGTTAAACCAAGCTTTCTGATAGTGGATGCAGGTATTAGATTGATTCTTGCTCCAAGATCACATAAAGCTGTCTTGGAGCAATTACCCTCTAGTGTGCATGGTATCAGAAAGCTCCCGGTATCTTTAAGCTTTTCTAGAAAGCTTTTCAGAATGACTACACTACATTCTTCAGTGAGGAGAACTCTTTCAGTTTCTCTCCAATCCTTCTTATGACTCAAGATTTCTTTCATGAACTTGGCATAAGAAGGTATTTGCTCAAGTGCCTCTGCAAATAGAATTTTTATTTCAAGAGTCCGAAGATAGTCTGCAAAGCGAGCAAATTGCTTATCCTGCTCCTCTTTGTGGAGTTTTTGAGGATAAGGCATCTTGGCTTTGTATTCCTCAACCTTAGTTCCTGCAGGTTTACTTCCTACAGAGGTGGTTGGAGAAGCCTTTTTAGAGGGGTTGTTATTAGCACTGGTGTGTGTCTGATCCCTCACTAGCATTTGATTGCCAGAGTCAGAAGCTAGAGTGGCATTGGACGCCAACTCCTTACTTGTTCCTGGCGTTTGAACACCAGAACTGTGCTTCTTTTGGGCGTTCAACGCCAATTCCTTGCTTGTTTCTGGCGTTGAATGCCAGGACTGAGCATGGTTTGGGCATTTAACGCCAGCTTTCCACCCATTTCTGGCGTTTGATTGCCAGAATTATTCCTCTCCGGGCTCTTACTGTCCTCAGATGGATTTTGGGTAGTTTGCTCATTTCTTGGCTTCCTGCTACCTTGAGGTGGGGCATCTAATGTTTTCCCACTTCTCAATTGAACTGGTTGGCACTCTTCTGTTATTTGTTTTGACAGCTGCTGCTTTGTTTGCTTTAACTGTACTTCCATATTTATATTAGCCATTCTTGTCTCTTGTAGTCTCTCCTTGAATTCGGCTAACTATTTTGTTAGAAAATCCAATTGCTAATTGAATTTAGTAGCTTGTTCTGCAGGACTCAGTTCAGCAGTCACTATTCTAGCCTCTTCTTTCATAGAAGGTTCACTGCTTAGGTACAGATGCTGATTTCTGGCAACTGTATCAATGACCTCTTAAGCTTCTTCAATTGTCTTTCTCACATGTATAGACCCACCGGCTGAGTGGTCTAGAGAAGTCTGAGCTCTCTCTGTAAGCCCAAAATAAAAGATGTCTAACTGCACCCATTCTGAAAACATTTCAGAGGGGCATTTTCTTAGCATCTCTCTGTATCTCTCCCAAGCATAATAAACAGATTCATTATCTCCTTGTTTAAAGCCTTGGATGTCCAGCCTTAGCTGTGTCATCCGTTTGGGAGGGAAGTATTGATTCAGGAATTTTTCTGATAGTTGCTTCCATGTCTTTATGCTAGCTTTAGGTTGGTTATTTAACCACCTCTTAGCTTGATCTTTTACAGCAAATGGAAACAGTAATAGTCTGTAGACATCCTGATCTACTTCCTTGTCATGTACTGTGTCAGTAATCTGTAAAAACAGTAATAGTCATGTACTGGCAACATTGCTGCACCATGATAATGAGCTGAGGATTCAACTCAAAGCTACTGACTCCAATGGAGGGTATACTGATACTACTCCCATATGAAGCAGTAGTAGGCTTAGCATATGACCCCAGAGTCCTTCTGGACTGTTCATTTCCACTTAGATTCATGATGGAGAAAGGGAGATGATGTAAAATAAAAAAAAAATATTTTTATTTATTTATTTATTTATTTCGAAAATAAAATAAATTAAAATAAAATAAATAAAAAATGGGTGAGGATTTTCGAAAAGTGAAGAGAGAGAAAGAAAAAAATTATGGTTGGGAAGTTTTGAAAAAGATATGATTGAAAGGATTTGATTGGAAAAGTTATGATTTGAAAAAGATATGATTTTTAAATTTGATGACTAATTTAATGCTAATTTTTTTCTAAATTTATGAGTGGAATGAAGAAAAGATATTTTTTTGATTTTTGAATTTTATGATGAAAGAGAAAAACACAAAAAAGACACACAACTTAAAATTTTTAAATCTAAAGCTCCTTGTTTTCAAAAATTTTTGGAGGGAAAACACCAAGGAACACCAAACTTAAAAATTTTAAGATCAAAACACAAGAAAGACTCAAGAACACCTTGAAGAATCACAAGAACAACAAGAACATGAAGGTAGAACACCAAACTTAAAATTTTTAGAAAACCAAAATAAAATTTTTGAAAACCAAAGAGAAATCAACAAGAAAAACCAAACTTAAAGTTTGGCACAAGATTTAATAGAAAAATTATTTTTGAAAAAAGAATTTAAAAAGAAGATTCCCAATTACCAAGAACATAGACCAATGCTCTAGCCAATTCGGCAGTAAATGTAACACTTGTTTTGAAGAAGTATTTTTAATAACTAAGAATAAAATTTTTTTGAAAACTAATATTTTGAAAAGGCACACGAAAAACAAGAAAAGAAACAGAATAGGAAAAACTAAAGATCAAACAAGAAAAATAAACAAGAACAACTTGAAGATGAAGGAAGAACAAAGAACACAAATTTCGAAAATCTTAAAAGAAATTTTTTTTCCTAATCTAAGCAACAAAATAAACCGTCAGTTGTCCAAACTCGAAAAATCTCCGGCAACGGCGCCAAAAACTTGGTGCACGAATTGTGAATCACACTTTTCACAACTCGTACCACTAACCAGCAAGTGCATTGGGTCGTCCAAGTAATACCTTACGTGAGTAAGGGTCGATCCCACGGAGATTGTTGGTTTGAAGCAAGCTATGGTTATCTTACAACTCTTAGTCAGGATATTAATTAGTGGTTATCAATTGACTTGAAAATGAACAAGAGAGCATGAAGTAAAGGTTACTTGTTATGCAGTAATGGAGAATATGTTGGGGTTTTGGAGATGCTTTGTCTTCTGAATTTCAGCTTTTCTCTTGTATTCCTCTTCCCTCATGCATGCAAAAGTGCAAAGTTCCTTCCATGGCAAGCTGTGTATTGGTGGAAAACCGTTGTCAATGGCTACCATCTGTCCTCTTAGTGAAAAGGGTCCATGTGTGCTGTCACTACACGGCTAATCATCTGTCGGTTCCCACTCATGCTGGAATAGGATCTATTGATCCTTTTGCGTCTATCACTACGCCCAACACTCGCGAGTTTGAAGCTCGTCACAGCCATCCAGTCCTAGAATCCTACTCGGAATACCACAGACAAGGTTTAGACTTTCCGGATTCTCATGAATACTGCCATCAATCTAGCTTATACCACAAAGATTCTGATTAAGGAATCTAAGAGATACTCATTCAATCTGATGTAGAACGGAGGTGGTTGTCAGACACACGTTCATGAATTGAGGAAGGTGATGAGTGTCACAGATCATCACCTTCTCTATAATTAAGCGCGAATGAATATCTTAGATAGGAACACGCATGTTTAAATGGAAAACAGAAATAGTTGCATTAATTCATCGGAACACAGCAGAGCTCCTCACCCCCAACAATGGAGTTTAGAGACTCATGCGATCAGAGATTACAAAGTTCAAATCTAAAATGTCATGAGATACAAAATAGATCTCTAAAAGTTGTTTAAATACTAAACCAGTAACCTAGGTTTACAGAAAATGAGTAAACTATGATAGATAGTGCAGAAATCTACTTCTGGGGCCCATTTGGTGTGTGCTGGGGCTGAGACTTAATCTTCTCATGTGCCTGGGCTGTTTTGGGCGTTCAACTCCAGGTTGTAACCTGTTTCTAGCGTTGAACTCCAACTTGTAACCTGTTTCTGGCGCTGGACGCCAGACTGCAACATGGAACTGGCGTTGAATGCCAGTTTACGTCGTCTATCCTTGAAAAAATATGGACTATTATATATTGCTGGAAAGCCCTGGATGTCTACTTTCCAACGCAATTAGAAGCGCGCCAATTGGACTCTTGTAGCTCCAGAAAATCCATTCCGAGTGCAGATAGGTCAGAATCCAACAGCATCAGCAGTCCTTTTTCAGCCTGAATAAGATTTTTGCTCAGCTCCCTCAATTTCAGCCAGAAAATACCTAAAATTACATAAAAACACACAAACTCATAGTAATGTCCAGAGATATGAATTTTTCCTATAAACTAATGAAAATATACTAAAAACTTATCTAAAACATCCTAAAAACTACATGAAATTAACCCCAAAAAGTGTATAAAAATCCGCTCATTACCTCCCCAAACTTTAGAATTAAGCATCGTCCTCGATGCTACTACTGAAGCTCAGGATAGGGGTCAACAATCGCACTAGGCTGTGGCTCATGCTCAAGCTCGGGCTGTGGGACTGGAGGTGGTACTGACTGTGGCTCAAGTATTGGCTGTGGAATGTCATGTTGGACCTCAGTGGTGGTCTGTGTCTCTGGTGGTGCCTCCTACTGTGTCAGCTCCTCACTATGCTCCTCCTCCTGGTCCTGCTCGTCAGAGGCGGGAGAGCCTGGAAGTAGAGGGAGCTCAATGCCCTGTGATGCAAACACCTGATCTATCCGGTCAAGGCGTCGCATGACACGACGCTCGAAGCGCATCATGAAGCAAAGAAGGTGCTGCACTAACAGGTAAGTCGGCTCAGGTGCTGGTGGCGGTGGTGGCAAGGATGTTGCGGCTGCTGTGGAGGAAGAGGGTCCTACGGCCTCAACTGCCGCTCTAGCCCGAGAACGACGTCTGGTCGAGGGCTTCTCGTGTACCCATCCACCGCATGGAATAGTAACTTCCTTGTCGCCGTCATCTGGGGGTGGTGGTGTCGCATCATCGTCCTCCCACGGGACATCAGCCAGCTCAGCCAAGCTGGTAACAAGCGTAGGAAACGGTAGCAAGCTGCGGATGTGAGCTCTCCACATGCTATGCCTAATCAGCCGTGGGAAATACACCTCTTTCCCTCCCATGACACATCCAATCAGAGTCAACATATCCATCGGGATTTCTGAGAAGTGAGTGGTAGGCAGGACGTAGTGGGCAAATATCTGCTGCCACGTCCTAGCCTCCCTAGACAGATATGCAGATAGCATCCCCTTAGGCTTCTTGTTGTTCGCATCCATCACCCAGGGAGCGTCTGGTGTAGCAATCACGCGCCTAAGCGCTTCATAGTCAAAGGTCATGGAGAGGATAGCCACATCTGCCTGCTGGTAGGCACAAGTCTCAGGAGTACCAACTCTACAAAGCAGTACATCCCCTATAGCCTCCTCAGTGATCATAATTTCTCTACCCCTTACGTGCACTGAATCCAAGTTCACTCGGAAGAAGTTACAGTAAAACTCTTTAACCCATGAAACGTTAATCCTTCCTAGGTCCCTATCAACGAAATCCAATCCCAACTCTGAAATACAGGCGTTTATAGCACACCTCACGTCATTGGGAAGATTCAGCTTCTTCTCAATGTTCAAGTTTTTCTTTGTATAACGGGAGAAGCGTAGCTCGCAGTAGAGGTTGGGGAATTTGATTGAATCAGTGGATGGAAGTGACTAATTTTCTATATCTTCATCATTCAACAGGTTCTTGGCATAATTAGCATATAATGAGGGGGTAGAGGTCTTGGAGCGCTTCCTCTTTTTGGAAGTGGTGGCTATAGCTTTTCCTTTATCCGACATCCTGAAAAACAAAGATAATACAATATAAGCAAATAGCCAATGAAACATAAAGCACTCAAAGCAAAGCAAACTCATGAAGCAAAAGAAGAAATGAGATTTCTTGGAATGCAAGCAAATAGAATTCAGAATTTAAACCAAACTTCAACCCAAGAATTCAGACCATATTTTGCACATTGCTTGTTCACTGAGCTTAGAAAGCACCATATCTAAAAGAATGATATAAAGAGTTAAGTTGAAAACCAAAAGAAGTTAGGTGGTTAAACAGGTTAAAGTTAAAAATCAGTTTGAAAATTAGTGATATGGCGATTACTGACTCAACTCGAAAGGAACGCACAAAACAGGGATGTAAGCATGTTCACAATCATGAATTGCAACAAGTCATTGATGATGAAATATGATGTAGCTAGAAAGCAGTTAATGTTAAACAAACCATCAATCAATGCAAGGATCACTAGCAATGTTGGTGAAATTAAAACTTTGAGAAACAAGTAAATCAAGCACATTTAACACCAATTCTAACAATGCACACAAGTCATAAGTTCAAATGTTAATTGGAAATCTCATGGTCTATGTAACTCACTGAGACAACGTATGAACATAATGAACTAATTGGTCACATAGATGAGAACGTTCGAACTTGTGTGTCCATGCAAAAGAGGCAAAAATTTTTAAGGAAATCACAAGTGATGGTCAATTAAAAAGTTTATTCAAACCATTTAATGCCTATATGTAAGCCATCATGCATAACAAGCAAAGAGGTTAAACGATACCAAAACTTGCTCCTAAGGATTTTCCAAAACCATTTAAGCAACAAAACTCTAATTGAACAGAATTCATCAACTAGGGGTTGCTACATTCATCAAACAAGATCAACACAAAAACTGTGGTTAAGAAAAATCCGGTAGCATTTCAGCAGCAAATTGGCCATTTTCCAAATTCAAACAGTCAAATCAGATTTCATATGAATTCATTAACAATTAGAAGCACAAAATCACACATATACAAGTTCATATGAGTATAACAGATAGCCAATAGTTCAACACAAGGCAATGCAGACAACACAGAGAACAGGGGTAGTTGCTTCAATCAGTACTACCTTCACCAGTCCATCTCAAGCAAGCAGCATTAACACATTACATGAACACAAAATAATGCAGCAAAACAGAGCAATTTCACACAGCAACAGAAATTCAAACAATGCCTAAATCCACTATTCAGCCCAGATTCGCTAACCACCTAAATTTAAACAAAACTAACAAACTAAGCTAATTCTAACTAAACTAATGGAATTACAGTAAGCAGTAAAATGAATGCAGAACAGGGGAAGTAAGAACCGGGGTGCAGAGACTGAACGGGGAAATTGGAAGGAAGGCGAAGTAGAGGGGTGGGTTGACGTGGCTGTGGAGCTCGCGCCGGTGACAATGGCGGTCGCGGTGGTGCTTGGGGCGGCACGAAGGCTTGCTGCGGAAGAGAGAGCAGAAACAGAGGGGGAGTAGAGTGAAGTGAGAGAGAGTGAGAGTGAGAGAGAGGGGTGAGGGTGCGCACGACGATGGTGGCGGCGGTGTGCTAGAGGGCTCGCCGGAGTGCTGGTGGTTGCAGGGGTGACGGTTAGCAATGGGGGGAAATGGAACGTTGGGGGTGAAAAGGACGAAGGGGTAGTGTGCGAATGCGCTAGGGCTTCGCGTCTCTAGTTAAATGGGGTTTTTGAATCCGCGCGAGCGCGCACCGTGCGCGTCAGCGTGGATGATCGGAAATAAGGAGGTGGCGCGGGAGCGGCATATGCGCCTACGCGCATATGGGCAAGTTAAGGGTTGGCGCGGACGCGTACAGTGCGCATCCGCACGGGTATGCCGGGCCAGAGACACAAAAGAGGCCCAGAGTTGGCACAACTCTCGGGTCCTTTGGCCTGGGTGATGTGAAAACGCATCGACGCGCGCGCGCACCTTGCGCGTTCGCGTGGATGGTATGAGCCTATGGAATGGGCACAGAGGCGCGAAGTACGCCAACACGTGTATGAAGAAACAGGGGGTGGTGCGGACGCGTACAGTGTGCGTCCGCGTGGGTTGAGACACAGAGTTGGCCCAAAAGTGGCACAACTCTCTAGTCTTTGGCCCAGATAGCCGAAATGGGCAGCCTGCACTCGCGCGCACCTTGCGCTTGTGCGTAGGTTGGCTTCTTTTTTTTTTTCTTTTTTTTTTTTTTTTTAAAGAGCATCAAAGGACCTCCAAAATTTCCATTCTTCTTCAAGACTCTAAACTAGCTAAGATGTAATATTAAGCATATTTTGAAACATATGGGATCTTTCAAACAACTTGAGAAAACTTGCAGTTCAAGCAAAAACTCAATTCAAAGATTCATCCCCTATCAAAGCATAGAATGCATGGACAAGTTAGCACGCAAAGAAAAAAAATATGCCCAGAAATAAATAAACTCTGTACAATGGAACTCAATTCATTCATTCATTATATCTACAAGAGAATGAAAAGAGTTTACCATGGTGGGGTGTCTCCCACCAAGCACTTTTAGTTTAAGTCCTTAAGTTGGACATTGGGAGGCTTCTTGTCAAGGCGGCTTATACTTGTATCCATCCTTGAACCTCCAAAAGTGCTTGTCCTTCAATCGGTTGTCAGACGTTCCAACCTTCTTCATTAAGCTTTGGTGAGGTTCTTTCCAAGGCGTGAGCTCCCGAAATTGACTATCATAGGATAATCCAGGATCCCATATCTTGTCCTCGCACCCATCTTCTAGTTGATTGCCTTGACTTTGTCCGGGCGACGAGAAAGTAGAATTCTCATGGAAGCACCAAACTACTCTCCTAGACCCATTTACTTGAGCATTACATCAATCCATGCTCTCCAATTTCGAGCTTCCCACCATAATGAACCTAGATTTAGATCGCCAACCATTAAACATCCTCCTCTTTCGCTTAATTCCACAAAGTGCCCTGAGTTGGCCATCCGTTTCAAGCAAACCATACTCAAGTGGGATAATAAAGCTGAGAATTAGAAGTTTTACCCACTCAAGTGGAGGATTGGATGACGAACTAGGTGGAGGGGTTCCCAAAGATCTTGATAAAGCATGTTCTACTCCCGTCCATCCTCTTCTAGAGGTTTCCACCACTTGACAAGGTTCTTCAAGTTCCTCATCATGCCAAGCTTTCTCAAGTTCACATCCTTCTTCACCGATTTCTTCTATTTCCTTCCCATCACTCTCATCATAGATAGGAGGCAAAGTAAAATCTACCTCATCATCGAATTTAGACATTTTGGGGAAGGACTCTTCAAACTCGAAAGGACCATATGTTGATTCGGAATCATCATAAATAGGAGCGCTTGTTGCTTGGAATACTTCTCCCAGTTCTTCATCTTCAGTAGGCCTTGGAAGGTTCAAGTCTTCCTCAGCCATGCTTTCTAATCCACTGGGGAAGGGTTCAACAAGATCGTCAAGGGGGTTGATCAACATGGGCAAAAAATCACTAGTGATGGAATCCACTTCCTGATCAATTTCCTCCAACTCTCTGTTTACTTCCGCAACATTACTCTTTCCTTCAACATCCCCTTCAAACTTCTTGGAAGAGGGTTCTTCAATTCGGTATTCCTTTATGTGCTCAACGTATCCTAAACATCCATCCACTACTTCCTTCTGTGCACTAATCTCTATCTTCTCCTCTTGTTGTCCTTCTTGCCTCAATTCTCCTTCCTCACCATGGAGCTTTAAGTTCACATCCTCACGGATCTCCTTGATTGTCTCTCCACATTCAACAATCGGGGTACTTAAGGTGCATGAACTTAGGTGAGATGTTAAGTGATTCACGGTCTCTACCATGCTAGCTATCTTTACTCTCAGCTCCTTAAACTTAGTTTCATCCTCCTCTTGTCGCCTTAGGATGTGAGATTCAAGGTCTCTCAGTTCTGATATGAAGGCTTCGTCGGGAGGCGATGGTGTTAGAAGAGAGAGTTCATCGGTTAAGGGAAGATTGTTGTAATCGGAAGGTAGTTCATGTTGGTGGAGTTCTTGAGGTGGTGTATGTGGAATTTGTGGCTCTTAGAAATATTGGTATTGGGATGGTGGTTGTTCTATATATGATTCGAACGGTGGTTGATATAGTATGTATGAATTATGGTCATGTAGAGTGGAATATTGGTGTGAGGCTTGTGAGTATGATGTGTAGCTATATTGAGGAATGGGGTCACATGCATATGATGATTGTGGTTGACAACCACAATAAAGGTCATCACACACATTGGACTGGTATACATTAAGATCAGAATTATACCCATAGGAGTTCGTAGGAGGTTGTTGCCATGAAGGTTGTTCATAAGCTTGAGGTTCCTCCCATCCTTGATTTCCAAATCCTTGATGCATATCCTCATTGGAACTTCCATTTCCTACAACATAGTTTGAACTACGCTCATAGCCAAAAGGATGAGAATCCATAATGAAATAGAAAATAAAGACAAAAGGCAATAAGAAATAAAGAAGATAAAATCCTAACTAGTAAAAACTGGCAAACAAACCAAAGTTCAAGCTATTCACAATATGTACAATAACCAATAACATAGAACCATTGGTTCTCCGGCAATGGCGCCATTTTGATGGGTCGAAATTTCTTTGGTGGTATAGAATTTCCTCAATTGAATGAATTCTCGTTGTAAAGTATATTTCTACACCAACAAACAATCCTCCCAATAAAAAATATTGAGTTGTCACGAATAACAAACCCCAATGAAAATTTACCAGAGCATTTGGACTCTGGGTCGTCTCCCTAGGACACAATGGAGTGCATGCGTATTGGTTATGATGGGGTAAAAAGGGGGGTTTTGTTTATGAGATGGCAAGAAAGTAAATTGAGCGAGTAAGTAAAGAAAACAAAATAAAGAACTCTTGGCTAAGACTTGGGTACTCGAGATCACCATCCCAGTTAACAAACCTATTATTGACAATTATGAGAGGCCAACCCATTAAGTCTACTTCTCGAAACCTTAAGTACGTAATATTTACTCCTAGACCGGAAGTATGTCAAATAGGCCTAATCACATCCACCCATAAGTCCTAACCTACCTACTAATAGCTTAGTAGTGGGTTAGTGTCAATGAGCTTCAAATTGATCACACAGGGTTCTCAAATTACCAAATCTACTATGTCCAAAAACTCAAGATCACTCAAGTCCCTTGGCTTAGGCCAAGAGTTGATAAAACTACTCAAGAACTAAAGAGAACATTTCATCGAACACTTCGAGTGCAATAAAAATCAACATCATAAATTGCAAAGATATCAAAATCTATCACTATTAAATGCAAGAAAAGTGAGGTCACAACTCAATTCATCAAGTAAAGAAACATCAACATCAAATTGCATTAAATGTAAGCAAATCCAACATGAGTCATCATCATAAAAGAGAGCAAATTGAGAAGTTGACATAAAAACTAAGAGGGTCAAGATGTAGAAATGAGAAATTATCAAAGAAACAAGATGAGATCTAATATTCAAACATGAAATTGAAATAATCTAACCTAATCCTAACTTAATTCTAGAGAGAAGAGGGAGCTTCTCTCTCTAGAAAACTAACTATAGGCTCATGTTGGCTAAACTAATTGCTCCCCCCTTTGCTTGGACTTCAATTCTGCATGAAAAACACTAAGAAACAAGTTGGATTTGGGCCTGGGCAGCTCAGAAATCGCCCCCCAGCGATTTGCCTTCAAGTGGGCCATGTGAGAGTATCGACGCGTGCGCGCCATGTGCGCGTGCACGTCGATGGCAAATTCTCAATCCGCACGGACGCGGCATGTATGCGGGCGCGTCCGTAGGCGAAATCACTTTTGCGCGTGCACGCCTAGTGCGCGCGCGCGTCCTTTGTGCATTCCCAATCCTTGTTTCTCCATGCATTCTCCCTTTGTGTATGCTTTTCTCCTCATTTCTTCCATCCAATACTTGCCTTATGGACCTGAAATCACTCATCAAACACATCAAGGCATCGAATGGAATTAAAGTGAATTAAAATCACCAATTTAGGGCCTAAAAATCATGTTTTTACACTTAAGCAAAATTCAAGGGAGAATTACAAAATCATGCTATTTCATTGAATAAATGAGAGAAAAAGTGACAAAATCCCCCTAAATAAGAACAAGATAAATAACGAAATCAGGGTTTATCAGTGGTCTGAAAGCAAAATGACGCGCACGCGTCAGGGACGTGTACGCGTGGGGTGATTTTGTGCCTCTAGCACAGTACTAGCCCCACTCCATCATAACTTGCTGCCATACACCTCTTTTTACGTCAATTTTTTAGGGCACGCGTTCGCGTGGGTGATGCGGACGCGTGGGAGGCTTATTTTCCAAATGACGCGGACGTGTCATTGACGCGGTCGTGTAAGTATGATTGTGTCTAAGGCACGCCTCCAGCCACACTTTCACGTGACTTTTTGCCCCATTCTCTTTCCTTCAAATCGCACTGGTGACGCGGACGCGTCAGCGACGCTGCCGCGTCGCGTGCGTTTTTTTTTATATGCAATATGTAGATGCAAATGCAGAATACAGGTGAATATGCAGAAATTATGAATGAACACTAGTAAAAATAAAATAAAATAGGATTAAGAATAAAAACGAATGATTATACCATGGTGGGTTGTCTCCCACCTAGCACTTTTAGTTAAAGTCCTTAAGTTGGACATTTGGTGAGCTCCTTGTCATGGTGGCTTGTGCTTGAACTCATCCAGGAATCTCCACCAATGTTTGTACTTCCAGTAACCTCCGGGATCCCAAATTAGACGCATAAAGTCTTCAAGCAAGTTAAAGCAAGTGACAAGGCTCCAAGAGTGTTGACTGTTGGGATGAATTCCAGGATCCCAAACCTTGCTTTTGCACCTGTCTTCTTGTTGATCATCGTGATTACATCCGGGTAGCAAGCAATCTGAATTCTCACTGAGACATCCAAATAGCTTCCTAGACCCATTCAATTGAGAATTGTACTAACCTTTGTACTTCAATTTGGAGCGTGCAACCATATAAACCTTGGGGGAGAGGTCTCCAACAACTTTGGCAAGGTGATTTCCACCTCTTTGCAAACTTCTTCAATATCAACCTCTTCCTCTTGGTAGCTTTCTTCCAATTCGATCTCTTCTTCATTGTTCACCAAGGGCATGGGAGGTTGTGCTTCTTCTTCTTTAATCTCCATGTCAAGTCCAATGGGAGAGGATTCAAATGTAGATAAGAATTCATCAATGATTGAATCCATCTCTTGATCATCCCCTTCAAAGTCTTCAACTATGATATGCCTTGGAGGTTGTACACCCTCCTCAACATCTATTTCAAACGTCTTTGAAGGAGGCTCTTTTACTGGATTTTCCCATGGAGGTTCTGCATCTCCTAAGTCTTCAACCAATTCTTCTTCTTTGATAATTTTGGCTTCTTCCACTTATTCCAGTACAAAGTTATGCTCGGTACTATTCAGTGGGAAAGTATCTCCTTCATGCTGCGTTCTTCATTAGATTGCCCACATGAAGCCATGGGGGTTCCTTGAGTGTTCGAACGTCGGAAAGGTAGTCTATTTATCACTTGATTCAATTGGTGAAGTGTGGCATAAAATTTTTCGAATGTTTCCTTGAGTTGCTCCCTTGATTCTTGTCCAGCTTGAATAACATGATTAGGATCATAATGCTCTTGAATTAATGGATGTAGACATGGTGTATATGGAGGTGGTGGTTCTTGGGAGTAATTGGATTGGAATTGGGGTGGATACGGGTTAGGGTCATAGGGAGGCGAATGGTGGTAGTTGGCTTGTGAGTATGGTGGTTCAAAGCTATATTGAGGAGGTGGGTCATAGGCGTATGATGGGGCTTGTTGGTAATTACAAGGGGTCCACCATATCTATCATCTTGGTATGCACCTCGGAATGGCTCTTGACTGTAGTAATTTGGTGGGGGATGGTTGTCACGAAGGGGTCCACCATAACTATTGTCTTGACATGCATTATGGAGTGGTCGTGGTTCATGGTATCTTGGAGGGTGTTGTTGCCTAAAGAGTTGATCAGATCCTCGTGGCTCCTTCCATCTTTGATTGTTTTGACCTTGATGCATGTTCCTGTTATAGCTTCTATTCCTTGTAATAACATTAGAACCAAACTTGAAACCAGATGGGGTGAGAATTCATAGTAGCTAATAAAAATTAAAAATAAAAACAAATAAACAAGCAAAGAAAAATAAAATAAAATGAAATAAATAAGAGAAAAGGTTTGAAAAAGATTTGATTTTTAAGATTAGAAAAGATAAGATAAGTTAGGTAAGAGAAGATAAGTTTTTAAATTAAAAGGTTTTGAAATTTAATTTTTTTTTTTAATTTGAAAATTAAATTTTGAATTTTAAATTTTGAAATTTGAATTTTAAAATTTGAAATTTGAAAATTTGAAATTTCAATTTTTGAAAAAGTCAACAATATAAGATAAAGATTTGAAAAAAAGATTTATATTTTGAAAAGGTTTGATTTTTTTTAATTTAAATTTAAATTTTGAATTTTGAATTTTGGAATTTAATTGAAATTTGAAATTTGAATTTGAAATAAGATAAGATAACATTTCAAAAGAAAAAAAATGATTTTTGAAAAAAGATTTGAATTTTGAAATTTAAAACTAAGATAAGATAAGATAAAAATTTTAAAATAAAAATCAGAATTTTTTTTTCAAAAAAATCAATTTAAAAGTAAATATTTACAATATCCAATAATAAGGCACACGTTTGCAATTCTCCGGCAATGGTGCCATTTTGAAGAATGAAACTCCCGCACGATCTAGAATTTTCACAAATAAATTCGCGTTGTAAGTATAGCTTCTAGACCAACAAGAATTCCTTTCTTACAAAAGTTTTGTTTGTCACTAAAGCAAACCCCTAAATAAATTAATAACCGAAGTATTTAAACCCTGGGTCGTCTTCTCAAAGAATTGCAGGGAGGTGTTCTTATTATTGGTTATACAAAAAGGTAGAATTTTGGGTGGTTTTTGAAATAGAGAACAAGTAATTTAAATAACAAGAAAAATAAATTAATAATAATAAAATATCTTGGCAAGGTGTAAGAAATTGAGGTCCTATCCTAACTATCCTTATCAGGTGTGATGAGCATTGGATTTTGCTCCCACTCTAATTAACCCTTGCTAAACAAAGAAAGTCAAGTGAACAAATTGATTTGATCCTCAAGTCCTTGTCAAATCCTTACGGAAAGACTAGAGTTATTGGAATTCAAATCAATCAGCAAATTTCAATGTTCAAACAACAGCTGAGTTTGATAACTCAAAGGTTTTCAATTACTTAACCAAAGCCAAAAGGAAAAAATAAATCTAAATTGAATTGAAAGCAATCTTAAACAGAATAAAACAATCATAAATCTGAAATACCTCAAATTGCATTTAAACATAAATTCAAATCTTAACATGAAGAGTTCATAAGCCAATTGGGCAACATAAATCAAATACAAATAAAAGTATTAGAGTAAATAAAAGTAGAAAATAAATATTGAAGGAACAAAGAACCTGGAATGAAGAATTAACCATAAATTAGAAGGAATCCTAATTCTAAAACTAAATCCTAAGAGAGAGGAGAGAGCCTCTCTCTCTAAAAGCTACATATAAAACCTAAAAATTGTGTATTATGAGACGTTCCTCCTGATTGGATGCATTCCTCCACTTTATAGCCTCTGATATGTGTTTTTTGGGCCGAGAACTGGGCCAGAAACAGTCCAGAAATCGCTGATCTCGAATTCTGTCACGCTGATTTTCGTCACTGCGATGCGTCCACGTGAAGCACGCATTCGCGTAGCCTAGCTGTATTGCCACTAGGGCAAATTATATATCAAATCGAAGCCCCGAACGTTAGCTTTCCAACGCAACTGAAACCACATCGTTTGGACCTCTGTAGCTCAAGTTATGACCATCTGAGTGCGAAGAGGTCAGGTTGGACAGCTTAGCAATTTCTTCAACTTCTTCTATTCCTTCCACTTTTGCATGCTTTCTTTCCATCTTCTGAGTCATTCCTGCCCTGTAATCTCTGAAATCACTTAACGCACATATCAAGGCATCGAATGATAATAAGAGAAGATTAATATTAGCAAATATAAGGCCAAAGAAGCATGTTTTCAATCATAGCACAAAATCAGGAAGGAGGATGTAAAACATGCATTTTGTATGAACAAGTGTATGAAAGATTGATAAAATCCACTCAGTTGAGCACAAGATAAACCATAAAATAGTGGTTCATCAGTGACGCAGCGGCGATGGGTGGCAGCGCGGCGGTGGTCCGAGGTGGAGGCAGGGGCAGTTTGGTGGTTGTCGGTGGTTAAGGTTGAGGGGGGAAGAGAGAAGGGGCTGAGGGTTGTGTTGTGGTGGCTAGTGGTGGCACGGTGGTTGTGGCACAGTGATGGGGTCACGGCAGTGGGGGTTGGGTCATAGAGGGAGGAGGAAAGGGGAAGAGGGGGAAGGGAAGAAGGGGAGGGAGGAAAAGAAGAAAGGGGGGGCGTCGGCGGTGTGGTGCGGCGCGGCGGTCGGGATGGCGGTGCAGAGGTCGGTTCTGGGCGGCCAGGGGTGGTGGTGGTTGGGGGATGGGAGAGGAGAAGTTGCAGAGGGGGTGGCAGAAGTTAACCAATTAAGAGAACAACGTTGCACGTATAGCTCTTAACCGGCTAAGATCTGTCTCACCAATTTAAAAAGGGTTGTCACAAATTTTAGAAATAAAGATACTGGGAGTATGAGTCCTAGGTCATCTTCCAACGAGTTACAGGAAAGAGTGCTAATTTATTAATCAGAAAATTCTCAGAAAGTTGAGTTTGATAATGAGTAATTAAAATAATTGTGAATTAAGGCAATAAAAAAAATAAACTAAGAATAATTATTGATACTCTAGGTAAAAGGCCTTGACTGGGGGAATAATTAAATGGAATTTCTATCCTTGTTGGAATCTTCTCAAGTGTAGTGTAAAAAGGTTGTTGTTCTCACTCGATTACCCCTTACTAAATAAGGAAAAGTATGGTGATTAAACTAACTCTCACCCTCAATTCCTAGTCCTATCCCTTAAGGAGGTCTAGTGTTAGTAGGTATAGAATTAGCTAACAACGTCCAATTCAACCAAACACTTGAGCATTCCAACTAAAGTATCTCCTTTTAATCAACCCTCATGTCAAGTAGAAATTCTACTCCATTGACATTAAATAATTAATCATAAAAGTATGAGGAGATATAATTAAATAAAATAAAATAGAGAATTAAAATCAATTAAAATAAAAATACTTCTATATATTGATAAATTCGAAATGCAACATAATTGTCTGAATAGAATCAATGAGCAACTAATTGAAAATAAGGGAAACAAACTAAAGTAGTGTCTTCAACGGAGGTAATGGCTCTTCAACATCCACAATCCAAAGCAAAAGAATAAACTATCAATGTAACATTAATCTAGATTTAGATCTAAAACTAAGACTAATCCTTAATGTGATGAATCTGAATGTGTGTGGATGCCTCCTTGAGTTTCTGCATGTTCCCTAGGTTTAGTCTGTGTTTCTGGGCAGAAAACTGGGTCAAAATGCGGCCCGAAATTGCCCCCAGCGAATTCTGTTCTTTCTGCAGATTGCGCAGGTCACGCGTACGCGTCATCCACGCATTCGCGTCATTCAGCGTTTTTCCTTGCCACGCTTTCACGTCATTCGTGCAGACTCCAATCCACGTGTTTACGTTAGGCACGCGTCCGCGTCATTGTGAATTCTCCATTTCGCGCGTCCGCGTGGGCCATGCGCTCGCGTCATTGCTCGCTGGTTATCTCCTTAGTTTCTTGTGTTCTTTCCATTTATGCAAGCCTCCTCTCTACTTTCCAAGTTATTCGTGCCCTATGAAGCCTGAAAAACTTAACACACGGATCACGGCATCGAATGGGATAAAGGAGAATTAAAATACATAATTAAAAGTCTCTGGGAAGCAAGTTTTCAACCATGGAGTGATTTTGGGAAGGAATTGTAAATGCATGCTTATCATATGAATAAGTGGGTAAAGAATTGATAAAACCACACAATTAAACACAATATAAATAATAAAATAATGGTTTATCAACCTCCCCACACTTAAACATTAGCATGTCCTCATGCTTAGTTGAAGGAGATAAAGTAAATGAATAGGAAAATGTAAAACTCATGAAATGCAATGCAACCTATATATATATATATATATATATATATATGAATGCAACTATATGTTTCTTGTCGACTTGGTTAAAAGTAAGTAAGCTCTTCAAGACAAATATAAATTAGATTTCACTAACTCAATTCATATAGTAAATACAGGTAACATTGTAAGAAGACAGACAGCTCATGAAAGCAGGGAACATAGAATCAAGCACTGAACCCTCACTGATGGTGTATGTGCACTCTATTCTCCCAAGTGTATAGGGTAATCACTCTACTCTTCTCTAGTCATGCTTTCTAAAATTTGTTCTTCACCTAACCAATCAACAATATTTAATATACCAATGCAAACATCATGAGGTCTTTTTCAAGGTTGTAATGGGGCTAAGGTAAAGGTGAGGGTATATATATATGGCTAAGTGAGCTATAAATTGAATCTTTAATTAACCTAAGCTTTCACCTAACATACATATACTCTATATAATTCTAATTCATGCCTAGCTACCCAAAATTCTCACTTTTGCATCACATACTCATGTATCAACTTTTCTTTAATTTTATCACATATGCATTGATTTTTCATTAACTTAACATTAGGGTAATTTTGTCCCCTTATTTATTTACTTATTTATTGAATTTTTTTTGAAATAAACATAACTTATCAATGCACATGGACTTTTAATTTTTCTAGTCACACATGAGTAGGTACCCAAATTCCCATTATTTTATCGTGACACATTCCCTTATTAACCCTTGTTCCCACAATTTTTCCATACTTAATTAACACATAATTTCTATCTTAAGCTAACCAAATATTCAACTTGGGGTTTATATTTTGTTTTTCTGCTTAAGGCTAGTAATGTGGTAAAATATAGAACAAATGGGATAAAAAGGCTCAAAGTGGCTAACAAAGGTAATTTAAAGGGTAGGCTTATTTGGGGTAAGTGAGCTAAACAAATAATGGCCTCAATTATACGCATGCATATAACATATTAAATATTGGACATATAGGATGAAACAAAATAAGATTACAATCATAGAGAAGTAAACACACATGAATAAAATATTTATGGTTAAATAATGTAACCATGTAATTAAGCTCAAATCTCACAGGTTGTGTGTTCTTAGCTTTTTAAACTATGTTCCAAATACAACTTCAAACAAGTTTACACAAAGGTTTTGATTTAACTTAGTGAAATTTTTCAAAAAGTAGGGTCTTAGAAGAAACTTATTTTTTTCAATCAAGTAGAACATGCATGCAACTAATTATTACTATGCAGTTTATCCTATCCTAAACAAAAGAAAAATTAACTAAATATCCTATTTTATTGGTGTTTTAAGGAAAAGAAATTACCTCCAAAAGTCAGGTACTGACCGACCTCCCCACACTTAAGGCTTTGCACCGTCCTCGGTGCCATCTGTCAGGAATAAAGGGGGGCTGGTAGCAACATCTCCACTATCAGGACCATCATGGCTCCCTGTGCTGGTAAATGAGGTGGAGTCCGGGGCGTCTGGGTCGTCGTCAGATCTGTATTTTCCTATAAATAGCTCCTTGAGGTATGTGAATCGGCGCTTGTTACGACGTTCTCTTAACTTTGCTTTGTGTTCCTACCGATCCAACCTTTCAAGTATTTGATGGAGCAGTTGGTTTGTTGTAGGTGCTTGTGGTGTTGAAGGAGGAATGTCTTCAGCCGATTCTGTAGGCTGGCTTGTAGTGGCTGCTGGTGGTCTGATATATTTCCCGTTAGGGACGTACTGATCATCCTGTGGGAGTACGGCTTTGGTGTCCCCAGCTCTGAAGGAGACTCCAGCTGCCGAGAGGAGATCTGAAACCAAGGCGAGAAAAGGTAAGTTGCCCACTATCTGTACGTGTCCCATTGCATTCCGGATGTGTCTTGGTAAATTGAGTTGCTGGTCTGTAAGGATACACCAGAGTAAAACAGCCATGTCTGCAGTGAAGGAGGAGTCGTGAGTGCTCGGAAAGATGTAATGAGACATAATTTGTGCCCATACTCGAGCCTCCAGGGTAAGTGCTAAAGCCGATATCCCTTTTGGTCGGGATCGATGGTATCCATAGATCCATATACTGCCGGGTTGTGCGATAACTCTGAGAACGGCTTTCCAGTCAAATTGGTATGTCTAGCGCTTGAGGGAGACTTCTTGGAATACGTCCAATCCTTCTAGAGCAGGGGAAAGATCTAAAGCTTGTTGAATGGCCTCTTCAATTATGGGGACTTGCTTCTGACAGAGATAGACGGACTGCATGGTTGGCATGTGAAAGTTGGAGTAGAATTCAACTACCCATGAGAGATTAACTTGCCGTGGCTGTCTCCGTAGGAATCCCCATTGTCTTTGCTCAATGCGGGGCTCAACGAATTCAGCAATGTGGGTTGGGAGGATAAGAAGGTATTTATTGTTGTAATTCCTCTCTTCCAGGATGGGGAACATCTGCTCACAGTAGCGGTTAGGAAACCGCGCAGTGTCCTTTGCTGGAAAGGCTTTTTCTTTACCATCAACCTTGATGATCCTCTTGATTCTTTTTGTTGAGGGCTTTACTGCTGTTGAAGATGGCTCTGCCACCAATACTCTTTTTGTTCCTCTCCTTGCTGGTGGTTTGGGAGTGGCTTTTTCTTTGCCTATCTTGGTGGCCATCCTGAAAAAGGAAAGAGGTAAGTACATGTAAAGCTAAGGGTTCGAGCAAAGGAGCGAATATTATGATTGATAATCAATGCATGGCAAAGAGGTATGTCGTTAACACATGGTCTAGACTACATGTGAAAAGTTCATCAAAGGTAATATAACAAATGCATGTGATGGCAATTGAATGCTAGATGTTTATTGGCATGCTGGCAAAGGCATGAGTAGCATAGATTAAGCATTCAATGTCCAAGTTAGATTGCCACATCATTCAAACTAACAATCTGTTTGTATAGACAATTATATTTTAATCAATAAAATATAAAAGGGGTTTTGTGAAAAGCAGGCATTAAAGTAGTAGAATAGAATAAAGTAAAGTAGTGTGCAATGCCATACGGGCATTTTCACAAACACTTGGCATGCATGATGAAAATGTTATTGAGAGTAGGAAATTGGAACATGCAAGCAACCCTTATGAAAAGTAATATATAATTGTCAAACAAATCCATGATAATCCACAAGCAAAATATGGAAAATAAAGACTGAAATAAATTTTCAATACCAATAAAAAGGAATAAAAAGAAAGAAAATAAGAAAAAATATAGATAATGACGGTGAAAAGAAATATTTAAAACATAAATAAAATTGATAAGCGAAAGTACAAAGTAAAGAAAGATAGAGAAGAACCTTGATGATGGGCGTGAAAAATAATGAAGAAGAAGGTAAAAAGTGAGAATGGTTAGAGAAGGGGGAAGGGGGAAGAAAGAGATAATAAGGGAAAAGAAAAATAAGGATTTGGGAGAAGAAAAGATAAGATATTTTGGCTAATCTGGATATTCTGTGCGCCGCATGCGACGCAGACGCGTGAGTGACGTGGTCGCGTGGTATGCGATGTGTTCAAGTGACGCAAACGCGTGAATCACGCGGTCGCGTGATTTGCTTTGTGCGAATGGCGCGAGGGCAGCGATGCGTTCGCGCAACTCTCTGTCTCAAATGCTTTCGTGCCAAAATTCTGGGTGACGCGATCGCGCGATTGACGCGATCGCGTGAATGGCCATGTTTGGAGGGCGACGCGGCCGCGTGGGGCACGCGGTCACGTGACGAGGCTGGTGCTTCTAGCATCATTCCAGCCCAGTTCCATCGCAACTTGCTGCCATACACCTCTTTTACGTCGATTTTTAGGGTCACGCGTTTGCGTGGGTGACGCGGACGCGTGGGAAGCTTATTTTCCAATTGACGCGGCCGCGTGGGTGACGCGGACGCGTGGGCATGTTTGTGCCTAAGGCACCCCTCCAGCCACGCTTTTGCGTGACTTGCTGTCCAATTCTCTTTTCTTCATAACGCATTGGTGACGCAGAAGCGTCAGCGACGCTGCTGCGTCGCGTGCATGCTTTTTTTTTATATTTTTTAGCTAATAATATGCAAAATGCTCATGCAAACTATATGCAGCTATATGCAGGGATGATGAGAAGAGTTATTATCATCATAAAAATAAAGTAAAAATAAAACTAAGATTGAAATGGAACGATCATACCATGGTGGGTTGTCTCCCACCTAGCACTTTGCTTTTACGTCCTTAAGTTGGACGCTCTTTAGGCTCATTCAGCTTCTCTTGGTGGATCTTCCAAGCAAAAAATTTCTAGTTCCTTTTGAATCTTCATCTTCTCACCATGGTAAAGCTTTAGGCGATGTCCATTAACCTTAAGAAATTTGGAGTTAATAGGATGACGCAGGTGAAAAACTCCGTATGGCTCTACCATTTCTACTCTGTGGTGCACGAAATCACAATCACACTTTTGCAATTCCGCACAACTAACCAGCAAGTGCACTGGGTCGTCCAAGTAATACCTTACGTGAGTAAGGGTCGATCCCACGGAGATTGTCGGCTTGAATCAAGCTATGGTTATCTTGTAACTCTTAGTCAGGATATCAATAATTCTCAGATTTAATTGTAAAAAGTAAAAGAACATGAAATAAATACTTGTTATGCAGTGATGACGAACAGGTTGAGGCTTTGGAGATGCTTTGTCTTCTGAATCTCTGCTTTCCTACTATCTTCTTCTTCATGCACGCAAGGCTCCTTCCATGGCAAGCTTTATGTTGGGCATCACCATTGTCAATGGCTACTTCCCATCCTCTCAGTGAAAATGTTCTAAATGCGCTGTCATCGCACGGCTAATCATCTGTCGGTTCTCGATCATGCTGGAATAGGATCCATTGATCCTTTTGCGTCTGTCACACGCCCAACAATCGCGAGTTTGAAGCTTGTCACAGTCATCCCTTCCCAGATCCTACTCAGAATACCACAGACAAGGTTTAGACGTTCCGGATCTCAGGAATGGCCGCCAATAATTCTAGCCTATACCATGAAGGTTCCAATCTTAGATTAGAAACCCAAGAGATACACATTCAAGCTTGTTTGCATGTAGAACGGAAGTGGTTGTCAGGCACGCGTTCATAGGTGAGAATGATGATGATTGTCACGGATCATCACATTCATCAGGTTAAAGTGCGAATGAATATCTTAGAATAGAAGCAAGCGTGATAGAATGGAAAACAGTAGTAATTGCATTAATTCATGAAGAACAGCAGAGCTCCTCACCCCCAACAATGGGTTTATAGACTCATGCCGTAGAAGATACAATATGAAACGTGTAGAATGTCATGAGGTACAAGATGAATCACTAAAAGTAGTTTTTATAGTAAACTGGTGACCTAGGGTTAACAGAAATCAGTAATTAATGCAAAAATCTTCTTCCAGGCCCACTTGGTGTGTGCTTGGACTGAGCATTGAAGCTTCCATGTGTAGAGACTTTTCTTGTAGTTAAACGCCAGCTTTTGTGCCAGTTTGGGCGTTTAACTCCGGCTTTTGTGCCAGTTCCAGCGTTAAACGCCAGAATTCTTGAGCTGACTTGAAACGCCTGTTTAGGCCATCAAATCTCGGGCAAAGTATGGACTATTATATATTGATGGAAAGCCCAGGATGTCTACTTTCTAACGCAATTGAGATCGCGCCAATTGGGCTTCTGTAGCTCTAGAAAATCTACTTCGAGTATAGGGAGGTCAGAATCCAATAGCATCTGCAGTCCTTCTTCAGCCTCTGAATCAGATTTTTGTTCAAGTCCCTTAATTTCAGCCAGAAAATACCTAAAATCACAGAAAAACACACAAACTCATAGTAAAGTCCATAAAAGTGAATTTTAAATAAAAACTAATAAAAATATAATAAAAACTAACTAAAATATACAAAAAACATACTAAAAATAATGCCAAAAAGCGTATAAATTATCCGCTCATCACTCTGTATGGACCTTCCCATCTTGATCTCGGTTTACCCGGCATGAGCCTCAGTCTGGAGTTATAAAGAAGAACTAACTCCCCTGGTCTGAATTCTCTCCTTTTAATGTGCTTGTCATGGACAACCTTCATTTTCTCCTTGTAACGCCTGGAGTTGTCATATGCTTCTAGGCGGAGGGTCACTAGTTCTGCTAGTTGCAGCTTCCTTTCAGCACCAGCTTTCATAAGATTCATGTTGCACTCCTTCACAGCCCAAAAAGCCTTGTGTTCCACCTATACGGGGAGGTGCCAAGCCTTTCCGTATACCAAGCAGAAGGGGCTCATCCCAATGGGTGTCTTATACGCTGTTCTATATGCCCAGAGTGCATCTTGTAGCCTGGCACTCCAGTCCTTCCTGTGAGGTTTTACTATCTTCTCCAGAATACGTTTAATCTCTCTGTTAGAGACCTCTACTTACCCATTGGTCTGGGGATGATAAGCTGTTGCGACTTTGTGAATTATCCCATGCTTTTTCAATAATCTTGTTAGTCTCCTGTTACAAAAATGGGTGCCATTATTCATTCACGATTGCTCGTGGTGATCCAAAGCGACAGATAATATAGTTTCTAACAAAGGAAACAACAGTGTTAGCATCATCAGTATGGGTAGGAATTGCTTCCACCCATTTAGAAACATAATATACGTCTAACAGTATATAAGAGTAACCATTAGAATTTGGAAATGGACCCATGAAGTCAATGCCCCAAACATAAAAAATTTCACAGAAAAGCATAATCTGTTGAGGCATCTCCTCCCTCTTGGATATATTACCAAACCTTTGGCATGGGGAACAAGATTTATAAAATTCAGCAGCATCTTGAAAAAGAGTAGGCCACCAGAATCCATAGTCTAGAATTTTTCTAGCTATTCTTTGGGGGCCAAAATGTCCTCCACTCTCAGATGAGTGGCAGGCCTCTAAAATAGACTGGAATTCTGATTGAGGTACACACCGTCTATTTACCTGGTCAGCACTGCACCTCCATAAATATGGATCATCCCATATATAATATTTGGACTCACTTTTCAGCTTGTCTCTTTGGTGCTTAGTAAAATTTGGAGGAAAAGTGTGGCTAACTAGATAATTAGCTACAGGTGCATATCAAGAAACTACTTTAGATACTGCTTGTAATTTATCAAATTGGAAATTATCATTTATAGGAGTGGAGTCACCCTTAATATGCTCAAGGCGACTTAAGTGGTCTGCCACTAAATTCTGGTTACCACTCCTATCCTTAATTTCTAAATCAAATTCTTGCAGCAGCAGTATCCAACGTATTAGCCTTGGTTTGGACTCCTTTTTAGCTAATAAATATTTTAGAGCAAAAACAATAGCAAGAAGCTCTTTTTTAGTATTAGTATAATTAGACTGAGCAGCATCTAAAGTCTTAGATGCATAAGCAATTTCAAAAGGGTCCTTACCTTCGTGCTGAGCCAGCGCTGCTTCTACTGCATGGTTGGAAGCATCACACATGATTTCAAATGGCTGGCTCCAGTCTGGTCCTCTCACAATTGGAGTTTGAGTCAGGGCGATCTTCAGCTTATCAAACACTTGTATACAGCTCTCACTGAACTCGAACTCAATATCTTTCTGCAGCAGTCTGGATAAAGGCAGTGCTACCTTACTGAAGTCCTTAATAAATCTCCTATAAAAACCTGCGTGGCCAAGGAACGAACGAACTTCCCTCACAGAGGAGGGGTAAGGTAAACTAGAAATAATATCCACCTTTGCTGGATCTACAAAAATGCCAGTATTAAACACAACATGTCCTAGTACAATTCCTTGTTTGACCATAAGGTGACATTTTTCAAAATTTAATACAAAGTTTGTATTAACACATCTGTCTAACACTCTAGATAAACTATCCAAGCAAAGGCTAAATGAATCACCATATATGCTGAAATCATCCATAAAAATCTCCATACAGTTCTCAATAAGATTAGAGAAAAGACTCATCATGCATATTTGGTATGTAGCTGGTGCGTTGCAAAAGCCAAAGGGCATTTTCTTATAAGCATAAGTTCCAAAGGGATATGTGAAAGTGGTCTTCTCCTGATCTTCAGGAGCTATATGAATTTGAAAGTATCTTGTATATCCATCTAAAAAACAATAATGAGATTTACTTGACAGGGGATCAAACATTTGATCAATGAATGGCTAGGGGTAATGATCCTTGCGAGTGGCTTGATTGAGACGCTTATAGTCAATGCAAACTCTCCATGAATTCTGCACTCTAGTTTTCAGAAGCTCTCCATGCTCATTCTTTATTGTTATGACTCCAGACTTCTTGGGTACTACTTGTACTGGGCTGACCCATTCACTATGTAAAATCGGGTAAATAATATCTGCTTCAAATAGCCTAGTTACTTCCTTCTTGACAACTTCTAAGATGGTGGGATTCAATCTTCTTTGAGGCTGGCGGACAGGCTTTGCTCCCTCTTCTAAGAATATTCGGTGTTCACAAACTTGGGGGCTAATGCCTACTATATCCGCCAAACTCCATCCAATTGCTTTCTTATGTTTTCTCAGCACACTGAGTAGTTGTTCTTTTTGTTGAGAAGTGAGTTCCCTTGCAATGATAACTGGGAACTTCTGCTTGTCCTCAAGGTAAGCATACTTGAGGTGTGGAGGAAGGGGCTTTAACTCTAATTTCTGCTCAGAGCTAGGCTGTGGATCATCTGGGGCTGGTAATAATGGTAAAGTCTTCTCATGGTTTTCAGAAAGTGTCCCCACACTTGGACCTTGCTCCATATACTTCTCTTCTAAATCTTTCTGGTGAACTTCAGCTACAGTTTCATCAATAATGTCACATTGGAAGATAGAATGATCTTTCCAAGGATGCTTCATAGCTAGATTTAAACTGAAACTCACTGTTCTGCCATCTATCTCAAAGGAGTAAGTTCCTGAGAATGCATCTAGCTTGAACTTTGAAGTCTTCAGGAATGGTCTTCCAAGCAGGATTGATGATGGTCTTCCTGAGTCATTAGGGGGAATTTCCAGGATGTAGAAATCAATGGGAAATGTAAGCCCCTTAATGCTCACTAGTACATCTTTTGCAATTCCAACTACTGTAATAATGCTTTTATCTGCTAACACAAAACGAGCTGCCGACCTTTTTAAGGGAGGGAGCCTTAAAGTATCATATATGGACAAAGGCATTATACTAACACATGCTCCTAAATCACACATACAGTCAGAAAATATCACACCTCCAATGGTACAGCTAACCATACATGGACCTGGATTACTACATTTTTCAGGTATACCCCCCATTAAAGCAGATATAGAACTACCTAAAGGAATAGTTTCTAATTCATTAATTATCGAATGGTAATAAAGGATAATTAAAATTAATATTTTTAAAGCATAGGAAACATGTTTTTTCACATATATCATAAAATAAGGAAGGAATAGTAAAACCATGCAATTTCCATGAATAAGTGGGTAAAGAATTGATAGAAACACTCAATTTGAGCATAAATTATATCATAAAATATGAGTTTATCACTATTCCAAGCACATTGGAAGAGAGGAAAAAGGAGAAAGAAGTGCCAAAACTGGAGCTAAAAGCACTGCCTCCTACTCTCAAGTATGCAAACTTGGGAAGTGATGGAAATTACCCAGTAATCATCAATTCTGCCCTTATTCAAGAACAGGAAGAGGAATTAATCAAGGTGCTGCAAAAGCACCAAGATGCCATTGGATGGACCTTTGCGGATTTAAAAGGGATAAGCTCATCCATATGCATGCGAAAGATCTTATTGGAAGATGATTCCAAACACTCCATCCAAGCCCAAAGAAGATTGAATCCTGTTATGAAAGAAGTAGTCCAAAAAGAGGTGATGAAGCTATGGCAGGCAAGAGTCATTTATCCCATTTCTGACAGCCCATGGGTGAGTCCTGTCCATGTGGTTTCAAAGAAGGGAGGGATCACCGTTGTACCCAATGAGAAGAACGAACTCATTCCCGCAAGAATAGTAACAGGCTGGAGAATGTGCATAGACTCTAGAAAACTCAATGAGGCAACCAGAAAGGATCATTTTCCACTTCCCTTTTATGGACCAGATGCTGGAGAGATTGGCAGGACATGCTTATTATTATTTTCTTGATGGATATTCGGGTTATAATCAAATAGTGGTTGATCTAAGAGATCAAGAAAAGACACCATTCACTTGTTCATATGGGGTTTTTGCTTACAGGCACATGCCTTTTGGATTGTGCAATGCCCCTGTAACTTTCCAAAGATGCATGTTGTCTATTTTCTCAAACATGATTGAAAAATTCATTGAAGTATTCATGGACGATTTCTTAGTTTTTGGAGATTCCTTTCCCAATTGCCTTAATCATCTTGCCTTAGTGTTAAAAAGGTGCCAAGAAACAAACCTAGTTCTAAACTGGGAGAAATGCCATTTTATGGTGATAGAGGGGATAGTTCTTGGCCATAAAGTTTCTGAAAAAGGCATAGAAGAAGACAAAGCTAAGGTGGAATTAATTGAGAAATTACCTCCACCTAGTAATGTCAAGGCAATTAGGAGTTTTTTAGGACATGCTGGTTTTTACAAAAGGTTTATCAGAGATTTTTCCAAACTTGCAAAACCTTTGAGCAACCTATTAGTCTCTGATACACCTTTTGTATTTGACCAAAAATGCACACTAGCATTTGAAACACTGAAAAGAGAGCTTTCCTCAGTACCTATCATTGCCCTACCCAATTGGAATTTGCCTTTTGAACTGATGTGTGATGCATCAGACTTTGCTGTTGAGGTAGTGCTTGGATAGAGGAAAGGCAGTTTAGTGCTAGTTATATATTATGCCAGCAAGGTTTTGAATGAAACTCAAAGGAATTATACCACTACTAAGAAGGAACTATTGGCAATAGTGTTTTCATTTGATAAGTTTAGATCATATCTCATTGGATCTAAAGTTATTGTTTTCACTAATCATAGAGCACTAAAATATTTACTTGTAAAATAAGAGTCAAAACCAAGACTGATAAGGTGGGTTTTGCTATTCTAGGAATTCAACATTGAGATTAAAGACAAGAAGGGAGTCAAGAACAAAGTAGCGGATCATTTGTCTTGACTTCCTTGTGAAGAGGGTAGCACCCACTAATCAAGTGTTAATGAATTCTTCCCTGATGAGCAATTAATGTTGGTTCATAAGGCACCCTGGTTCACAGATATTGCTAATTTTAAGGCTACTGGGGAATTTCCTTCAATGACCAACAAGCATCAAAAGAGGAAACTCATCAATGATGCAAAGTATTTCATTTGGAACGAGCCATACTTATTCAAAAAATGGTCAGATGGATTGCTCAAAAGGTGTATTTCAGATGAGAAAGGAAGGGAAGTGTTATGGAATTGTCATGACTCTTGTTATGGGGGCCATTTTGGAGGAGAAAGAACCACAACAAAAGTCTTGCAATGCGGATTCTTTTGGCCCACCATCTTCAAGAATGCAAGAGAGCTAGTAAAGAACTGTAATGAATGTCAGCTAGCTGGAAATTTGCCCAAGAGAAACGAGATGCCACAGTAATTCATCCTCGAACTTGAGCTATATGACGTATGGGGGATTGATTTCATGGGACCATTCCCAACCTCATACTCAAATAACTACATCCTGGTAGCAGTGGGCTATGTGTCCAAATGGGTGGAGGCCATTGCAACCCCCACGAATGATAACCAGGTAGTCCTGAACTTCCTCAGAAAGAATATCTTTAGCCGTTTTGGAGTCCCTAGAACACTCATTAGTGATGGAGGAAGCCATTTTTGCAACAGACCACTAAAGACCCTCCTTCTGAGATATGGAGTGAAGCACAAGATTGCCACACCCATTCATCCCCAAACAAGTGGCCAGACAGAGGTATCCAAAAGAGAGCTAAAAAGTATCCTGGAAAAGACGATGGGAGCTTCAAGAAAAGACTGGTCAAAGAAGATGGATGATGCTCTTTGGGCATACAAGACAGCCTTTAAAACACTAATTGGCATGTCTCCATATCAATTGGAGTATAGTAAGGCTTGTCACCTGCCATTAGAGCTTGAACACAAGGCTTTCTGGGCTCTCAAGATGTTGAATTTTGATAGCAAAGATGCTGGTGAGAGGAGGCTCTTGCAACTGCAAGAATTGGAAGAATTCAAATCTCAAGCCTATGAAAATGCCAAAATATACAGGGAAAAGGCAAAGGAAAAACACGACCTCAAGATTACACCAAGAAGCTTTGAGGAAGGACAAAAAGTGCTACTTTACAACTCCCGACTGAAACTTTTCCCTGGGAAATTGAGATCAAGGTGGGCAGGCCCTTTTCTTGTCACCAATGTTTCTCCTGATGGACATATAAAAATTATGGAAGAAGTCACAAGAGACCTTCATTGTTAATGGACAAACACTCAAGCACTATTTGGGTGATATGAAGGAAAGGCCTAAGACAAAATACAGACTCGGCTGAAGGAGTTGATCGTCAAGCTAGTGACGTTAAAAGAGCGCTTGTTGGGAGGCAACCCAACCAAGGGTAATTCTCTTTTCATAAGCTTGTCAATAAGAGAGTAAAGATATTTCTCTGCATTGCTAGGAGCTAAGTTTGGTGTTATACACCAAAGAAATTTAAGAGTGAATGCGTAATTCTAAGTTTGGTGTTCCACCATGAAGTTCATTAAGAACACATTTTACCCTCAGCATAAATAGTTATCAGCTCCAAACAATCAGAGAAATTACTTAAGAGTTATTTGTTTTCTAGTTTTTAGTCAGTTATCTAGTTCATAGTTGTTTTATGGTTCATAGTTACTATCTTAAATAAAAGTGCTTGATGTTTTCTGCATGTATTCAATTTGCTGCATTAGGCAAGGAACTAAGTTTGGTGTTCACACACCAACTTAAGTTCAGAAAATCACAAGCATACATGCATGCTAATAATCTCTCAAGTGCTTGGGGAACAAGCAACTTCCTATAACTTTGCAGGAATTCAATCAATCTCTTGGAAGGAATACACACCATCAGCTGAGAGCAAGAAGAAGACACCACCAAAAGTTTGAAATTGTTACTTAATTTCATCAACTTTGAAATACTCTAAATTGGAAGTCTGAATGTGCCCATCTTACTAGTAGCTTCTAGTTTTAGTTGTTTTGCATCCTGTTATGTTTAATCTTTGCAATAAGTATGCTAGCCTAGATGTGTGTGCTTTCACTTTTAATTGTTTAAATGCTTGTCTTGTCCCCTGAGCCCTTTCAATTTCAATAAAAGAAATGTTTGAACAAGAAGTGGAATAATTCCTTTTCAGCAAGAAGTAAAATAACAGTAAGTGGTGGTATGTATGTTTGATTGTGTAGTAGCTCACCTAGAATGAATAAAGGATAGACTGTTCTCCTTTTTAAGTGAAAACTAGCATGCTGTCTATGAATCCTAGCAAATAAAAGTCATTGGATGAAAGAGAAACAAACAAAAAGAAAAGAGAAAAAGAAAAGCGAAAAGTAGCAGCAAAAACAAAAGAAAGCAAAGAATAAGGCTAGACACCAATAGCTTGGACCATAGGACATATGCATGTGGTGTCTTTGTACTAGGATTTGCTTGGATGATTACGTTCTATGGAGTGCTTTAACACTTGGTAACTTGGGTTAACTAACCCGGGATTATCAACCGAAAGTCCACTATCAAGAGCAACCTAGTTACAAGACATTTAGTAACCCAAAGAGGTGCTGGGCATCAATGTTCTAAGAAGAATTGTGAGCCAAGTGTATGTCATGAATAATGTGTTAAGCACATATGATCTAAGAAACTGCTACAACACATAACACTGAGCTAAAAGTGACAGGAAAAGAAAATGAAGAAAAGCAGTCACCAAGGATAAGTAAATAATAAGAGGACATAGCAATGTGCTAATTGATGCTTGAAGGAGACATTCTATGCTTAAAGATCAATAAGAAGTTAGCTATTGCATTTTCTGCATAAAACCCCATCAACTAAAAAATAATGCTTTGCTGATATGAATACCCCCTTCTGTTTCATTCTTTCTTCTTAATAATTCAGTACTTGCTTAGGGACAAGCAAGATTTAAGTTTGGTGTTGTGACGCCAGCGCATCTTAGGCTAGTTTCACTAGCCTTTTTCTTTGTTTTGATAAGTTTTATGCACTTTCTTGAGCTATAAGTAAGCAATTGGGTTAGGAATTCATGCATACCTAGAATCATCCAATTATGATTAATTTGATGCAATTTCATGAGAATTATGCTATAATTACTTGTGTGCTAAGAATGATTAGAATTCTCATGACTTTAGCAAGGCTTTGATGCATGTATTGGTTGATGATAGGTGAAGGAAGGCAAGGAGGAAGGTTGAAGAAGGAGCATGGAAATGATGAAGAGGAAGCAACGTTAGTGGCCAAGTTGGACCACCAACGTTGCCTCAAACATTGGAAAAGAAACAGAGCACTTCTCTGTAAACATGGCTGATGCTCACGTTGGAGGTGGTGTTGGGGGTCCAATGTTAAGCCCAACGTTGTGAGAAAATGATCAAAAGCAAAATTTGATATCCACACGCAAGCGTGCATCATGCGCATGCGTGGAATGGCAAAAATTGACCATCCACGCGTATGCGTGGGTCACGTGTACGGGTCAAAATTGAATGTTGGAGGTCCAACGTTACCTCAAATGCTAGCCTCCAACGTCCGCGATGCTCAACCCAGAATTTAGATTTGAAAATTTTGAATACGCGTGGATGGAAAAAAGGCGATGCACGCTTAAGCGTACAGCACACGTACGCGTGAAAACGCCAACGTTGGAGGTCCAACGCTGAAGCCAACATCCCCTGCTTTGTTTTAAAACTGAAAAATGAAAATCTTGTATCCACGCGCACGCGTGCTGCACGCGTACGCGTGGATAAGCATTTTTGACCCTTTTGCGCGGAAGCGCAAGGTACGCGTACGTGTGGGTTAGCTGACGTTGGCCCTCCAACATTGAGTCAAACACCAATGATAGCAAGCTTTCTGGTTTTGCTGGTTTTGTTCTAAATGGTGTTTGAGTCAACGTTGGCCCTCAAATGTTGACTCAAATGTGAAGCATCAGGATTCAAATTTTACACAGATCTCTTCTCAACACTAAGGGAAACCAATTGGAGCCATTTTCATCCCAATTCCATGAAGGCCAAAAGCCCAATTCAGAGCTTGAAGATCCATGGAAGAAAGTGTATAAATAGCTTAGAATTTAAGTTAGAAAGGGGACTTTTACTTTTTTTTTGACTTTTACTCTGCTAAGCACTTTTACATACTTTGTATTTTTCATTCTCTGTTTGTTAATTTCAGAATATATCTTTCAATTCCAATTTCCATTTTGAGAGCTATGAACAACTAAACCCCTTTTCATTGGGTTAGGGAGCTCTATTGTAATTTAATGGATCAATAGTAGTTTTCATCTTCTTCTTCTTTTTTTTCTCTTGATTTTTATTAGAAAGCTTTCGGTCTTAATTAAATTGGATAGTTGTCTTGAGAGAGAAGCTATCCGTAATTGGAATTCGTCGGAGCCTTGAGAGAGGAATGAAGAATTCATGCTAGAATTGCTTTCTCACATTGGATTAGATTGGGGTTTGGATGGATATAGTGACATGTAATCCTACCAACACTTTGATCTATGAATTTTTGTGGTAGAGTTAGTGACCGAACTTCAACTCTTCCCATGAGCAATTAAATCAAGATATTGGACAATTGTTCATGCTTAGAGAGATTGGTGAGCCAAGACATTGGGATCCAATCATCTAAGATTGCCAAGCAATGTCAATGAATGCATTGATTGTGGAAGAGGTGAAAATGATTTGATCCCGAGAATCCAATAAATTCCCCATCTCTGATCTACCCATTCAAGTTTACTTTCTGCATTTTTAATTTCATGCTAATTACCCATTCCCATTTACTTTCTTGCAATTTAAGCTTATGTTCTTTATATTCTGCTATTTAATTTCTGTTTCTTTAATTTTTTACAATTTAAGTTTCTCGCCAATTTTACTTTCTGCAATTTTTAGCTAAATCTGATTTCGCTCAACTAGCATATTCTCCAATTATAATTGCTCGATCTACCAATCCCTGTGGGATTCGACCTTACTCTACAGTGAGTTTTTACTTGACGACAATCCAGTGCACTTGCCGAAAGGAAATTTGTTGAGAGGCAAATTTCCGAGTGTATCAATGAGTATGTACCCAATTCCTAAGATTTTCAACAAAAATACAAAATATACTTTTATCTCTACCAAATGTTCCTAACTCTCCCAAAATCAAATGATAAACACTTTCACTTGCCTAAGCTAATCAAAGATCCAATTTAAGGACATTTATTATTTTTCGCTTTACGCTTGTAATGTGCTAAAACTAAGAACAAATGGGTTTAACATAGGCTCAAAGATGGTTAACAATGGAAGATAAAAGGTAGGCTATTTGGGTAAGTGAGCTATTTGAAACAATGGCCTCAATCATATATGTGCATTCATACACAAAATAATGGACATAAAGAATCAAACAAATCAAAGATTACAATCATAGGAAGAGAATAATGCACACAAGAATGAAAATAAGTGGTTATATGATGTAACCACACAATTAGGCTCAGGTCTCACATGCTTTTGTTCTCAGCTCAAAAATTATGTTCCATAATATATAGTTCAAGCAAGTTCTAATTTTTTTTCAATCAATTGGGGTGCCCTTTATATAAATTCCTTGGAAAATTTCATTATTTTGACTAAGCTTATATATATATATATGCCAAATAAGAGAATGCATCTAAAAATCCTAAAAGACCTAAAAATGAAATGCAAAAGCGTTGGAATTAGAAATTTGTCACCCAAAGACGCCGAATAGTCGGAGGACCTCCCCATACTTAAAAGTTTGCACAGTCCTTGGCACACTCAAAGATGAGCAAGGGGTACGGCGATTCTCTGAATTGCCACCTTCAGCTGGTAGGTCAACCGGTGCTGCGTATTCTTTGTCCCACTTCTGTGATTGCTTGTGGTGCATCATTTATGAAAAACAAAAATATAACATCCTAAGATGAGAAAATACAAAAGTAAGGAAGCGCACATTGTTGGAATGAGGTAATTTACTAGAATGAGGTGGGTGACCCAATGTGTGACATGAATAAAAGTGAGTGTGCATTCTAAGTTGCGCACGGTTTAGAACACCCACACCAACATAGAGAGCTATGTCACAATTATACAAAAGAAGAACATGCACTTCACTCATTCTAGTGTATTTGAGATGCTCTAAACTTGTGGGTTAAAACAACCAAACAAGCAATAAAGAAGCATGAAAGCATTCAAGCCAAAAATATATGAATGTATATAATCAAGAAGCACAATGCATTAAGATAAATGCACATCAACCATCGAGAAATTGCCTAATCGAAGAGAAAAGTTCAAATCACATGGTGGCCAAATCATGGAATTCAAAAAGGTTTAAAAATTTGAAGGCAAAGTCATATGTACTTGGTATGAAAAGATGTCAAACATGAAAAACTCAAAACCAAGTAACCAACTATAACCTCAATAGAGAATCCAACAATGAATAATGGAGGCAATTATGTTAAAATAGCATCAAGTTAATAATAAGTAGCAATATACAATAAACAAAATTGATAATCCAACACGTATAATGAAAAAGGGAAGATAAAATGAAAACTAAACTAACTAAACCACCAATTAGCTAACAAAAAGAAATTGTTATAAATGGTGTTTGGAAGCGTTGGATGATAGAAAGAGAAGGGAAAGAGAGGAGAAGAAGAAAGTAGAAGGAAAGAAATGGGAAGAAGATGAGAAAAGAAGTGTATGAAGTAAGGTAATCCACGCGTACGCGTACAGTGACGCGTGCGCGTGGGTGAGGTGAAATGGACGGTGATGCACGAAATTGTGATCTCTAAAATGGTGCCAAAAACTTGGTACGCACGAATGTAATCTCAACTCTTTTTCACAACTCCGCACAACTAACCACCTAGTGCACTGGGTCGTCCAAGTAATAAACCTTATGTGAGTAAGGGTCGATCCCACAGAGATTGTCGGCTTGAAGCAAGCTATGGTCATCCTTGTAAATCTCAGTCAGGCAGATTCAAATGGTTATAAGGTTTTGATAATTAAAATATAAAATAAGGTAGAAATACTTATGTAATTTATTGGTGAGAATTTTAGATAAGCGTATAGAGATGCTTTGCACCTTCTGAATCTCTGCTTTCCTACTGCCTTCATTCAATCATTCATACTCCTTTCCATGGCAAGCTGTATGTTGGGGATCACCGTTGTCAATGGCTACCATCTGTCGGTTCTCGATCATGTTGGAATAGGATCCATTGATCCTTTTGCGTCTGTCACTACGCCCAACACTCGCGAGTTTGAAGCTCGTCACAGTCATCCCTTCCCAGATCCTACTCGGAATACCAAAGACAAGGTTTAGACTTTCCGGATCTCAGGAATGGCCGCCAATAATTCTAGCCTATACCACGAAGGTTTTAATCTTAGATTAGAAACCCAAGAGATACACATTCAAGCTTGTTTGCATGTAGAACGGAAGTGGTTGTTAGGCACGCGTTCATAGGTGAGAATGGTGATGAGTGTCACATAATCATCACATTCATCATGTTCTTGTGTGCGAATGAATATCTTAGAGAAGAAATAGGCTTGAGTTGAATAGAAAAACAATAGTACTTTGCATTAATTCATGAGGAATAGCAGAGCTCCACACCTTAATCTATGGGATGTAGAAACTCCACTGTTGAAAATACAAAAGTAATGAAGGTCCAGGCATTGCCAAATGGCCAGCCCCCATAAAGGTCTAAGATAGCATAAGATTAATCAAAGATTAAAATACAATAGCAAAAGGTCCTATTTATAGAGAACTAGTAACCTAGGGTTTACAGAAATGAGTAAATGAAGCAGAAATCCACTTTCGGGGCCCACTTGGTGTGTGCTTGGGCTGAGCATTGAAGTTTTCACATGTAGAGACTTTTCTTGGAGTTAAACGCCAGCTTTGGTGCCAGTTTGGGCGTTTAACTCCAGCTTTTATGCTAGTTCTGGCGTTTTGATGCCAGAATTTTTATGATGACTTGGGACGCCAGTTTGGGCCATCAAATCTCGGGCAAATTATGGACTATTATATATTACTGGAAAGCCCAGGATGTCTACTTTCCAACAAAACTAAGAGCGTGTCAATTGGGCTTCAGTAGCTCTAGAAAATCCACTTAGAGCGCAGGGAGGTCAGAATCCAATAGCATCTGCAGTCCCTTTTCAGCCTCTGAATCAGATTTTTGCTCAGGTCCCTCAATTTCAGCCAGAAAATACCTGAAATTATAGAAAAACACACAAACTCATAGTGAAGTCCAGGAATGTGATTTTTGAATAAAAACTAGTAAAAACATAATAAAAACTAACTAAAATATACTAAAAACATACTAAAAACAATGCCAAAAAGCATATAAATTATCCGCTCATCACAACACCAAACTTAAATTGTTGCTTGTCTCCAAACAACTGAAAATCAAATAGGATAAAAAGAAGACAATATACTATAAATTCCAAAATATCTATGAAACTTAGCTCCAATTAGATGAGCGGGACTAGTAGCTTTTTGCCTCTGAACAGTTTTGGCATCTCACTTTATCCTTTGAAGTTTAGAATGATTGGCATCTATAGGAACTCAGAATTTAGATAGTGTTATTGATTCTTCTAGTTCAGTATTGTTGATTCTTGAACACTTTTACTTTATGAGTCTTGGCCGTGACCCTAAGCATCTTGTTTTCCAGTATTACCACCGGATACATAAATGCCACAGACACATAACTGGGTGAACCTTTTTAGATTGTGACTCAGCTTTGCTAGAGTCCCCAATTATAGGTGTCCAGAGCTCTTAAGCACACTCTTTTGCTTTGGACCATGACTTTAACCGTTCAATCTCAAGCTTTTCACTTTACACCTTCACGCTACAAGCACATGGTTAGGGACAGCTTGGTTTAGCCGCTTAGGCTAGGATTTTATTCCTGTGGGCCCTCCTATCCATTAATTCTCAAAGCCTTGGATCCTTTTTATTTTACCCTTGCTATTTGGTTTAAAGGGCTATTGGCTTTTTCTTCTTGCTTTTTCTTTCTCTTTCTCTTTTTTTTATTTTATTATTTTTTTTTGCGAGCTTTGTATTCACTGCTTTTTCTTGCTTCAAGAATCAATTTTATGATTTTTCAGATTATCAATAACATTTCTCCTTTTTCATTATTCTTTCAAGAGCCAACAATTTTAACATTCATAAACAACAAATTCAAAAATATGCACTGTTCAAGCATTCATTCAGAAAACAAAAAGTATTGCCACCACATCAAAATAATTAAACTAGTTTCAAGGATGAATTCGAAATCATGTACTTCTTGTTCTTTTGTTTTTAGATCATTTTTCATTTTAAGAAAGGTGATGGATTCATAGGACATTCATAGCTTTAAGGCACAGACACTTAGACACTAGTGATCATGTAATAAGACACAAACATAAATAAAACATAAAGCATAATTTTCAAAAAACAAAAAAATAAGAACAAGGAAATTAAAGAACGTGTCCACCTTAGTGATGGCGGCTTGTTCTTCCTTTTGAAGATCTTATGGAGTGCTTGAGCTCCTCAATGTGTCTTCCAATCATGATGCTATGGATCATGATAGCCCGATCTATAGTAACTTCAGACCGGTTGCTAGTGGGAATGATTGAGCGTTGGATGAACTCCAACCATCCCCTAGCCACGGGCTTGAGGTCATGCCTTCTTAGTTGAACCGGCTTCCCTCTTGAATCTCTCTTCCATTGAGCGCCCTTTTCACCCTGAGGACTTGGTCCAACCTTTGATCTAAGTTGACCCTTCTAGTGTAGGGGCGTGCATCTCCTTGCATCATGGGCAAGTTGAATGCCAACCTTACATTTTTTGGACTGAAATCTAAGCATTTTCCCCGGACCATTGTAAGCCAATTCCTTGGGTCCAGGTTCACACTTTGATCATGGTTCTTGGTGATCCATGCATTGGCATACAACTCTTGAACCATTAAGATCCCGACTTGTTGAATGGGGTTCGTGAGAATTTCCCAACCTCGTCTTCGAATCTCATGTCGGATCTCCAGATATTCACCCTTTTTGAGCTTGAAAGGGACCTCGGGGATCACCTTCTTCTTGGCCACAACTTTATAGAAGTGGTCTTGATGTACCCTTGAAATGAATCTCTCCATCTCCCATGACTCGGAGGTCGAAGCTTTTGCCTTCCCTTTCCTCTTTCTAGAGGTTTCTCCGGCCTTTGGTGCCATAAATAATTATGAAAAAATAAAAAGGAACGCTTTTACCACACCAAACTTAGAAGGTTTTCTCGTCCTCGAGCAAAAGAAGAAAGAAAAGAGAAGAAGAAGAAAATGGAGGAGATGGAGGGAGTTTAGTGGTTCGGCCAAGGGGGAGGAGTAGTGTGTATGATGTGTGAAAATGAAGGAGTGAAGATTGGTTTATATAGGAGTGGAGAGAGGGGTAGGGTTCGGCCATGTATGGGTGGGTTTGGGAGGGAAAGTGGTTTGGATTTCAATGGCGAGGTAGGTGGGGTTTTTATGATGGATGGATGTGGATTGGTGAAGAGATTACGGAGAAGAGATTACGATTTGATAGGTGAGGGTTTTTTTTTTTTTTTTTGGGAAGAGGTATTGAGGTGATTAGTGAAGGGTATTTGAGGAAGGGATGAGGTAGGTGGGGATCCTGTGGGGTCCACAGATCCTGAGGTGTCAAGGCTTTCTCATCCCTGCACCATGTTGGCGTGTAAATGCCCCCTTGCTTGCCAATCCTGGCGTTAAACGCCAGGTTGCTGCCCATTTCTGGCGTTTAACGCCAGCTTTTCTTCCCTTTCTGGCATTAAACGCCAGTTTTCCTCCCTTTTCTAGCATTAAACGCCAGCTCTGTACCCCACTCTGGCGTTAAACGCCAATCTGGTGCCCATTTCTCGCGTTAAACGCCCAGAATGGTGCTAGACTGGGCGTTTAACGCTCATTCTGCTACCCTTACTGGCATTTAAACGCTAGTAAGCTTCTCCTCTAGGGTGTGCTATTTCTAATACTGTTTTTCATTCTGTTTTTGCTTTTTTAGTTGTTTTTGTGACTTCACATGATCATCAACCTACAGAAAACATAAAATAACAATGGAAAATAGAAATTTAACATAGATAAGTAAAAATTGGGTCGCCTCCCAACAAGTGCTTCTTTAATGTCAATAGCTTGACAGTGAGCTCTCATGGAGCCTCACAGATGTTTAGAGCATGATGATGGCCTCCCAACACCAAACTTAGAGTTTGAATGTGGGGGCTCTGTTTGACTCTGCATTAAGAGAAGCCTTTCCTGCTTCTTTTCTATGGTTACATAGAGGGATCCTTGAGCCTTAAACACAAGGTGGTCCTCATTCACTTGAAGGACCAACTCTCTTCTGTCAACATCAATCACAGCTTTTGCTGTGGCTAGGAAGGGTCTACTAATGATGATGGATTCATCCATACTCTTCCCAGTGTCTAGGATTATGAAATCAGCAGGGATGTAGTGGCCTTCAACCTTTACTAGAACATCCTCTACAAGTCCATAAGCCTGTTTCCTTGAATTGTCTGCCATGTCTAGTGAGATTCTTGCAGCTTGTACCTCAAAGATCCATAACTTCTCGGTTACAGAGAGTGGCATGAGGTTTATACTTGACCACTGGTCACACAGAGCCTTCTCAAAGGTCATGGTGCCTATGGTACAAGGAATTGAGAATTTTCCAGGATCCTGTCTCTTTTGAGGTAATCTCTGCCTAGTCAAGTCATCCAGTTCTTTGGTGAGAAAGGGGGGTTCATCCTCCCAAGTCTCATTACCAAATAACTTGGAATTTAGCTCATGATTGCTCCAAGGTACTTAGCAACTTACTCTTCAGTAACATCTTCATCCTCTTCAGTGGAAGAATACTCATCAGAGCTCATGAATGGCAGAAGTAAATTCATTGGAAATTCTATGGTCTCTGTATGAGCCTTAGATTCCCATGGTTCCTCATTAAGGAACTCCTTAGAGGCCAGTGGATGTTCATTAAGGTCTTCCTCAGTGGAAATCACTGCCTTTCCCTCCACTAAGCATTCGGCCATGTGGGATGTGTTTATGGCCTTGCATTCTCTCTTTTGGTTCTCTTCTGTATTTCTTAGGAGAGTACTATGAGGGAGTTCAGTAACTTTCTTACTCAGCTGACCCACTTGTGCCTCCAAATTTCTAATAGAGGACCTTGTTTCAGTCATGAAACTTGGAGTGGTCTTAGATAGATCAGAGACTACAGTTGCTAAGTCAGAGTGGCTCTGCTTAGAATTCTCTGTCTGTTGCTGAGAAGATGATGGAAAAGGCTTGCTATTGCTAAACCTATTTCTTCTACCATTACTGTTATTGAAGCCTTGTTGAGGCCTCTGTTGGTCCTTCCATGAGAGATTTGGATGATTTCTCCACGAAGGATTATAGGTGTTTCCATAAGGTTCTCCCATGTAATTCACCTCTTCCATTGCTGGGTTCTCAGGATCATAAGCTTCTTCTTCAGAAGATGCTTCTTTAGTACTGCCTGTTGCTGCTTGCATTCCAGATAGACTCTGAGAAATCATATTGACATGCTGAGTCAATATTTTTTTCTGAGCCAATATGGCATTCAGAGTATCAATTTCAAGAACTCCTTTTCTTCTGATTTGTCCCATTATTCACAGGATTCCTTTCAGGAGTGTACATGAATTGGTTATTTGCAACCATTTCAATGAGTTCCTGAGCTTCTGCAGGCATCTTCATCAGATGAAGAGATCCTCCAGCAGAGCTGTCCAATGACATCTTGCACAGTTCCGACAAACCATCATAGAAGATACCTATGATGCTCCATTCTGAAAGCATGTCAGAAGGACACCTTCTGATCAATTCCTTGTATCTTTCCCAAGCTTCATAGAGGGATTCACTTTCCTTCTGTCTGAAGGTCTGGACTTCCACTCTAAGCTTACTCAATGCTTGAGGTGGAAAGAATTTGCTCCAATGGCAGGGATAGAGATGCTTCTCCCATAGAAGTCGGGAGTAGGTGTAGTAAAGTCACTGGTGCACGAGATTGTGATCATCAATGGCACCAAAAACTTGGTACGCACAATTGTAATCTCAACTCTTTATCACAACTTTACACAACTAACCAGCAAGTGCACTGGGTCGTCCAAGTAATAAACCTTACGTGAGTAAGGGTCGATCCCACAGAGATTGTCGGCATGAAGCAAGCTATGGTCACCTTGTAAATCTCAGTCAGGCGGATTCAAATGGTTATGGTGAATTAATAATTAAAATATAATTAAAATATAAACTAGGATAGAGATACTTATGTAATTCATTGATGAGAATTTCAGATAAGCGTATGGAGATGCTTTCGTTCCTCTGAACCTTTGCTTTCCTGCTGTCTTCATCCAATCATTCCTACTCCCTTCCATGGCAAGCTGTATGTAGGGCATCACCGTTGTCAATGGCTACATCCCATCCTCTCTGTGAAAATGGTCCAATGCACTGTCACTGCATGGCTAATCATCTGTCGGTTTTCGATCATATTGGAATATGATTTACTATCCTTTTGCATCTGTCACTACGTCCAGCACTCGCGAGTTTGAAGCTCGTCACAACCATCCCTTCCCAGATCCTACTCGGAATACCACGGACAAGGTTTAGACTTTCCGGATCTCAAGAATGGCCATCCATGGGTTCTAACTTATACCACGAAGATTCTAATATCTCAGACTCGGTCCTCTGTATTAGATATCTAAGAGATACTTATTCTAGCTTGTTTGCATGTAGAACGGAAGTGTTTGTCAGGCACGCGTTCATAGGTGAGAATGATGATGAGCGTCACATAATCATCCCATTCATCATGTTCTTGTGTGCGAATGGATATCTTAGAACAGGAATAAGCTTGAATTGAATAGAAAAATAATAGTACTTTGCATTAATCTGTGAGGAACAGCAGAGCTCCACACCTTAATATATGGTGTGTAGAAACTCTACCGTTGAAAATACATAAGTGATGAAGGTTTAGGCATGGCCAAATGGCTAGCCCACAAACGTGATCAAAGGATCAAAAGACAATCCAAAGATGTAAATACAAGAGTAAAAATTCCTATTTATACTAAACTAGTTACTAGGGTTTACAGAATGAGTAATTGATGCAGAAATCCACTTACGGGGCCCACTTGGTGTGTGCTTGGGCTGAACATTGAGCTTTACACGTGTAGAGGCTTCACTTGGAGTTGAATGCCAGTTTGTAACCTGTTTCTGGCGTTTAACTCCACTTTGCAACCTGTTTCTGGCGTTTAACTCCAGAATGCAGCATAGAACTGGCGTTGAACGCCAGTTTGCGTCATCTAAACTTGGGCAAAGTATGGACTATTATATATTTCTGGAAAGCTCTGGATGTCTACTTTCCAACGCAATTGAGAGCGCACCATTTGGAGTTCTGCAGCTCCAGAAAATCAACTTTGATTGCAGGGAGGTCAGAATCCAACAGCATCTGCAGTGCTTCTTCAACCTCTGAATCTGATTTTTGCTCAAGTCCCTCAATTTCAACCAGAAAATACTTGAAATCACAGAAAAATATACAAACTCATAGTAAAGTCCAGAAATGTGAATTTTAATTAAAAACTAATAAAAATATACTAAAAATTAACTAAATTATACTGAAAACTATGTAAAAACAATGCCAAAAAGCGTATAAATTATCCGCTCATCACAACACCAAACTTAAATTGTTGCTTGTCCCCAAGCAACTAAAAATCAAATAGGATAAAAAGAAGAGAATATACTATAAATTCCAAAATATCAATGAAACTTAGCTCCAATCAGATGAGCGGGACTTGTAGCTTTTTGCCTCTTGAATAGTTTTGGCATCTTACTTTATCCATTGAAGTTCAGAATGATTGGCATCTATAGGAACTCAGAGTTCAGATAGTGTTATTGATTCTCCTAGTTCAGTATGTTGATTCTTGAACACAGCTACTTTATGAGTCTTGGTCGTGGCCCTAAGCACTTTATTTTCCAGTATTACCACCGGATACATAAATGCCACAGACACATAACTGGGTGAACCTTTTCAGATTGTGACTCAGCTTTGCTAAAGTCCCCAATTAGAGTTGTCTAGAGTTCTTAAGCACACTCTTTTTTTTTTTTGCTTTGGACCTTGACTTTAACCGCTCAGTCTCAAGTTTTCACTTGACACCTTCACGCCACAAGCACATGGTTAGGGACAGCTTGGTTCAGCCGCTTAGGCCAGGATTTTATTCCTTTAGGCCCTCCTATCCACTGATGCTCAAAGCCTTGGATCCTTTTTATTTACCCTTGCCTTTTGGTTTTAAGGGCTATTGGCTTTTTGCTCTTGCATTTTGGTTTAAAGAGCTTTTGGCTTTTTCTGCTTGCTTTTTCTTTTTCTTTTTCTCTTTTTTTTTTTGCTTTTTTTTCGCTATTATATTTTTTTCTGCAAGCTTTTGTATTCACTGCTTTTTCTTGCTTCAAGAATCATTTTTATGATTTTTCAGATTATCAAATAACATTTCTCCTTTTCATCATTCTTTCAAGAGCCAACATATTTAACATTCATAAACCACAATATCAAAAGACATATGCACTGTTCAAGCATTCATTCAGAAAACAAAAAGTATTGTCACCACATCAAAATAATTAAACTAGTTTCAAGGATGAATTCGAAACCATGTACTTCTTGTTCTTTTGTAATTAAAACATTTTTCATTCAAGAAAGGTGATGGATTCATATTCATAACTTTAAGGCATAGACACTTAGACACTAATGATCATGTAGTAAAGGCACAAACATAAATAACATATAAGGCTCAAAAACCGAAAAACAGAAAATAAATAGACAAGGAGATTAAGGAATGAGTCCACCTTAGTGAGGGTGGCGTCTTCCTCTCCTTGAAGAACCAATGGTGCTCTTGAGCTCCTCTATGTCTCTTCCTTGTCTTTCTTGCTCCTGCCTCATAGCTCTTTGATCTTCTCTAATTTCATGGAGGATGATGGAGTGCTCTTGGTGCTCCACCCTTAGTTATCCCATGTTGGAACTTAATTCTCCTAGGAAAGTGTTGATTTGCTCCCAATAATTCTGTGGAGGAAAGTGCATCCCCTGAGGCATCTCAGAGATTTCATGGTGAGGAATTTCCTTATGCTTATGTTGAGGTCCATGATCTCTTATTTGCTCCATTCTTTTCTTAGTGATGGGCTTGTCCTCTTCAATGAGGATGTCTCCCTCTATGTCAATTCTAGCCGAATTGCAGAGGTGGCAAATGAGGTGAGGAAAGGCTAACCTTGCCCAAGTGGAGGACTTGTCAGCCACCTTGTTGAGTTCTTGAAGTATAATCTCATGAACTTCCACCTCTTCTCCAATCATGATACTATGGATCATGATGGCTCGGTCTATAGTAACTTCAGACCGGTTACTAGTAGGAATGATTGAGCGTTGAATGAACTCTAGCCATCCCCTAGCCACTGGTTTGAGGTCATGCCTTCTTAATTGAACCGGCTTGCCACTTGAGTCAATTTTCCATTGAGCTCCTTCCTCACATATGTCTGTGAGGACTTGGTCCAACCTTTGATCAAAGTTGACCCTTCTTGTGTAGGGGAGTGTGTTCTCTTCCATCATTGGCAAGTTGAATGCCAGCCTTACATTTTCCGGACTAAAATCTAAGTATTTTCCCCAAACCATGGCAAGCCAATGCTTTGGATTCGAGTTCACACTATGATCATGGTTCCTAGTGATCCATGCGTTTGCATAGAACTCTTGAACCATTAGGATCCCGACTTGTTGAATGGGGTTGGTGAGAACTTCCCAACCTCTCTTTTGGATCTCAAGTCGGATCTCTGGATACTCATTCTTTTTTAGCTTAAAAGGAACCTCAGGGATCACTTTCTTCTTGGCCACAACTTCATAGAAGTGGTCTTGGTGGACCTTTGAGATGAATCTCTCCATCTTCCATGACTCAGAAGTGGAAGCAATTGCCTTCCCTTTCCTCTTTCTAGAGGTTTCTCTGGTCATAGGTGCCATAAATGGTTATGGAAAAACAAAAAGCTATGCTTTTACCACACCAAACTAAAAATGTTTGCTCGTCCCCGAGCAAAAGAAGAAATAAAGAAAGAAAAGAAGAAGAGAAATAGAGGAGAGGGAGAGAGAGGTGTTTTCGGCCATTAGGGTTGGGTTTGGGAGGGAAAATATTTTAAATTTTGAAGGTAGGTGGGGTTTTTTGGGGAAGAGGGGATGGATGTGAGTGGTGAAAAGGTGATGGAAAAGAGTGATTGAGTTGATTGGTGAAGGGTATTTGGGAAAGAGAGTTATGAAAAGGTGTGAAGAGGAGAGAGAAGAAAATATGGGGACCCTGTAGGGTCCACAGGTCCTGAGGGGATCCTGTGGGGTCAAGGACTTAACATCCCTGCTCCAATTAGGCGTGTAAAATGCCCTTGCTGTGCAATCCTGGCGTTTAACGCCAGATTGCTGCCTGTTTCTAGCGTTAAACGCCCAAATGTAGCTTGCTTCTGGCGTTTAACGCCAGGTAGATGCTTGTTTCGGGCGTTAAACGCCATCTTGGTGCCTGTTTCTGGCGTTAAATGCCAGACAGATGCTTGGTTCTGGCGTTTAAATGCCAGACTGCTCTCCTCCAAGGTGTGCTGTTCTTAATGCTATTTTTCATTTTGTTTTTGATTTTTCAGTAGTTTTTATGACTCCACATGATCATCAACCTAAAGAAAACAAAAAATAACAATAGAAAATAAATAAATATAATTAGATAACATTGGGTTGCCTCCCAACAAACGCTTCTTTAATGTCAATAGCTTGACAGTGAGCTCTCATGGAGCCTCACAAATAATCAGAGCAAGGTTGAAACCTCCCAACACCAAACTTTGAGTTTGAATGTGGGGTTTCAACACCAAACTTAGAGTTTGGTTGTGGCCTCCCAACACCAAACTTAGAGTTTGACTGTGGGGGCTTTGGTTGACTCTGCAGTGAGAGAAGCTTTTCATGCTTCCTCTCTATGGTTACAGAAGGAGATTCTTGAGTTTTAAACACAAGGTTATCCTCATTCAGTTGAAGGATCAATTCTCCTCTGTCCACATCAATTACAGCTCTTGTTGTGGCTAGGAAGGGTCTTTCAAGGATGATGGATTCATCCTCATCCTTCTCAGTGTCTAGGATTATGAAATCAGTAGGGTTGTAAAGGCCTTCAACCTTTACTAACTTGTCCTCTACTAGTCCATAAGCCTGTTTTCTTGAGTTGTCTGCCATCTCTAATAAGATTCTGGCAGCTTGCACCTCAAAGATACCAAGTTTCTCCATTACAGAGAGTGGCATTAAGTTTATTCCTGACCCCAGGTCACACAGAGCCTTCTCAAAGGTCATGGTGCCTATGGTACAGGGTATTAAGAATTTGCCAGGATCCTGCTTCTTTTGAGGTAATTTCTGCCTATCCAATGCCTTTAATTCATTAGTGAGCAAGGGAGGTTCAGCTTCATGATTGCACCTAGGTATTTAGCAACTTTCTCTTCAGTAATGTCTTCATTCTCTTCAGAAGAAGAGTACTCATCAGAGCTCATGAAGGGCAGAAGAAGGTTTAATGGAATCTCTATAGTCTCTAGGTGAGCCTCAGATTCCTTTGGTTCCTCATTGAGGAACTCCTTATTGGTCACTGGACGTCCCAGGAGGTCTTCCTCACTGGGATTCACGTCCTCTCCCTCCCTTGTAGGTTCGGCCATGATGGTTAAATCAATGACCTTGCACTCTCTTTTTGGGTTCTCTTCTATATTGCTTGGGAGAGTACTATGAGGGGTTTCAGTGACTCTTTTACTCAACTGGCCCACTTGTGCCTCCAAATTTCTAATGGAGGACCTTATTTCATTCATGAAACTTAAAGTGGTCTTAGATAGATCAGAGACTATATTTGCTAAGCTAGATAGATTCTGCTCAGAATTCTCTGTCTGTTGCTGAGTGGATGATGGAAGAGGTTTGCTATTGCTAAACATGTTTCTTCCACCATTATTAAAGCCTTGTTGAGGTTTTTGTTGATCCTTCCATGAGAAATTTGGATGATTTTTCCATGAGGGATTATAAGTGTTTTCATAGGGTTCACCCATATAATTCACCTCTGCTATTGCAGGGTTCTCAGGATCATAAGCTTATTCTTCAGAAGATGCCTCTTTAGTACTGTTGGATGATTCCTTCAATCCATTCAGACTCTGAGAGATCATATTGGCTTGCTGAGTCAATATTTTATTCTGAGCCAATATGGCATTCAGAGTATCAATTTCAAGAACCCCCTTCCTCTAAGGCGTCCCATTATTCACAGGATTCCTTTCAGAAGTGTATATGAACTGCTTATTTGCAACCATGTCAATGAGTTCTTGAGCTTCTGCAGGCGTTTTCTTTAGGTGAATGGACCCACATGCAGAATGGTCCAATGACATCTTTGATAATTCAGACAGACCATCATAGAATATATCCAGGATGGTCCATTCTGAAAGCATGTCAGAAGGACACTTTTTGGTCAGTTCCTTGTAAAGGATTGAACTTGGCTAAGAAAGCCATGACCTGCTAATCCCAAGAGTTCAGGCTGTCTTTATGTTGAGAGTCCAACCATATTCTGGCTCTGTCTCTTACAGCAAACGGGAAAAGAATAAGTCTGTAGACCTCGGGATCAACCCCATTGGTCTTAACAGTATCACAGATCTGCAAGAATTCAGTTAAGAACTGAAAAAGATCTTTGGATGGAAGTCCATAAAACTTGCAATTCTGTTGCATCAGAGAAACTAATTAAGGTTTCAGCCCAAAATTGTTTGCTCCAATGGTAGGGATTGAGATGCTTCTTCCATGTAAATTGGAATTTAGCATAATAAAGTCACCAAGCATCTTCCTTGCATTGTTATTATTTTCGTCCATGTCTCCTTCTTTTTCAAAATTTTCAGTCAGATTTTCTCCAGAGAGTTGTGCTTTAGCTTCCTTTAGCTTCCTCTTTAGAGTTTTTTCAGGTTCAGGATCAGCTTCAACAAGAATGTTCTTATCCTTGTTCCTGCTCATATGAAAAAGAAGAGAACACAAAAGAAAATATGGAATCCTCTATGTCACAGTATAGAGATTACTTATGCAAGTATAAGAAGAGAAGAATATAAAAAGGAGAAGAGGAAAAATTCGAACACAGAGAGGGGGATTGGGTTCGAATTTTTGGGTGGAAGAGAAGTGTTAGTAGATGAATAAATAAATAAAAGGAGGTGAGGAAGAGAAGAATTTGAAAAAAAAATAAAATAAAAATATTTTAAAATTAAAGTTAAAATTTGAAAATTAAAATTGAAATAAAATTAAATTGAATTTTTAAAATAATTAATTAATTAAAAAGGAATTTTGAAAAAGGTGAAGGTAATTTTCGAAAATTAGAAAGAGAGAGTTAGTTAGGTAGTTTTGAAAAAGATAAGAATCAAACAAAAAGATAGGAATAGGTTGAAAAAGATTTGAAAATCAATTTTTGAAAAGATAAGAGATTATAAAAGAGGTTAGAAAAGATTTTGAAATTGATTTTGAAAAGATGTGATTGAAACTTATTTTGAAAAAGACTTGAAAAAGAAATTTAAAAAAATTTGATTTTGAAATCAAATTTGATTACACTCAATTCGCTCAGTGTTTAGGGCTTTAATCACTCAATTCTCATTTTATCAAGCTTTTCAAAGATTTGCACTTCATCTAACAATCAACTAGTATCTAATGCATGAAAGACAAGCATCATGAGGTCTTTTGAGGGTTGTAATAGGGCCAGGGTTTAGGTAGGATAAATTTGGTTAAGTGGACTTAAAGAATTAGTTCTTTGATTAGCTTAAGTGCTCACTAATCCTATAACACCTATATATTTATAACAATGCAACCTAGCTACCCAATTTTCCTCCTAACTCACCTTACTTTTTTTTTTAAATTATTTGTTGTCTTTGTTAGCACAAGAGATGCATACGACCTAAAACAAAGAACACATGAGCATTTTTCCAATTGCCAATTTTTTATAATGAGTTCCATGCCTCTATCACCAATGCTTCCCAATAATTCCCCCCACACTTAGAATATACACACTAATCCACCCAAGCTAATCAAAGAGTAATTTAAGGACATCAATGGTTTTTCTCTTAAGGGGTAATAATGTGCTAAAATCAGAACAAAAGGGAATTACAGGCTCAACAGGGGTTCACAATGGTGAGTACAAGGGCTGGCCATATATGTTGGTGAGTTTAACATCAAAGATGGCCTCAATCATGCTAAATGCATCCAAACAACAAATACAGGATATAAAGAATCATGCAAATCAATGATCACAGTCATAAAGGAGTAAAAATCATACCAGAACAAATATTATGGTTAAAAAATGCAACCATCTATCAAGGCTCAAATCTTACAAGGTATGTTATTCTAGCTTTTTCCTATGTTCCACAAACAGCATACTTCAAGCAAGTTAGAAAACGCAATTTTTTTTCAATTCAACCGATGGTATTCCCTAGGAAAGATTTCATGGAAATTCCTTGGTGTTTCACCAACTTATTCATTCTATCATGCAAACATTAACTACCATATAACTAAACACACTAAAGAAATATATACAAACAAATCAACGAAGATGCAATGAAAATAAAACTGCTAAAATTGAGTAAAAAGGACTGAAAGAGTATTGCAAAGTGATTTGAGAAAAGAAATTTTTACCCCTACGAAGTCAATCTTCCCCCACACATAGTTCGTGCACGGCCCTCTATGCTTGCTTAGGATCCGGGAGAATAAGAACTTCGGGCCACCTTCAGGTGGTGGTATCTGATGGAATTTTTGTGGAAAAATGAATTTCCAAAACACCAAAAACTCACCGACAAGTGTACCGGGTCGTATCAAGTAGTAAAACTCACTTAGAGTGAGGTCGATCCCACAGGGATTGATGGATCAAGCAACTTTAGTGGGTGATGAGTTTAGTCAAGCTAACATTGAGTGATTTGAGTGACAATTGAAGCAGCAGAAAGTAAATGACAAGAAATTATAAATTGCAGAAAATAAATTGGACAGAAACTTAAAGAGCAAGAAATGTAAATTGCAAGAATCTTAAATGACAAGAAATGTAAATTGCATGAAATATAAAGGGGAATGGGTGCTGGAAATTTAAAATTCAACAGGAACGTGTAAATAGCAATCAAACAGAGAAGTAAAAGATGCAAAATCATGCAACAGATCTAACAGAAGAGTAAAATGCCTTGAAGAATTGTAAAGACAGAAAAGCAATGCTTAATTTGCAGCAATTTAAAAGAATGTTGAAGATCTCAGGAGTGGAAGAGACTAGAAAGCAAGTCTAGATCTCAAATCCTTCCTTGATCCAACAATAAACAGATTGAAGAATAAAGACAAATGGAAGCAGTAAGAGAACTTTGATTCAAATTGCAATTCACTGAAATTATGCAGCAAGGCAAACAAAGGAAAATCTCAGAGGGAGAATGAAACAGAACTCCTTCAATTCTCCACCCAAGATTCAAAAACAAAGAAAAGAAAACTAAAGAGAGAGAGCTCTCTAATGCTAATGCTCCCTAGTGGAGCCAATCCCTAATACTTTCTAATGGAGCTCCTTTTGAAAATGAGAGTGATGCCTTTATATAGGCTTTTTACAAAATGAAAATAAAATGAAATTGAAATGAAAAACAAATTAAATGAAAATTCTAATTCTAGCTTGTTCTTGTGCATTTGAATGATGATGTGGGCTTTGCTTGCTTTGGATTTGAAGAGAGATGGATCTAGTTGGCCTTGGTTTAATTGATGAAGAATTAAATCCAATTTGATTTTTAATTGAATTTTGGACCATGGTGCAGCTCCCAGGGTAAAGCTCAGTTGGAAAACCCAACTTAGCTTTCAAGTTGTGTTGTCCGTGTCATTTGATGCGCGTCCAGCCTTGGTTGTGTGCCAAAATTGTGCGTCAAAGTTCCTTGGTGCCTTGGGTCCGTGTCAATTTGTGGGGGAGAAGGGGGGAGATAGTGCTCAGTTGGAAAAACCAACTGAGCTTTCCTTTGTGGTGCCTTGCTTTCGGCCTCAAGGTCTTAGGTTCAACACTTGGTGGAAGCACTTTTGTTAGCTTTTTTTCTTGTATTTTCATGAGTGGGAGCCCGATAAAGCTCAGTTGAGAAAGTGAACTGAGCTTTATTTTGCTTTCCTTGTTTTCCTTGTGTCTCCCCCTTCGAGCCTTGGTGGAAGCATTGGCTGATTTTTTTGCTTATTTTTAGCCCTAAAAAATGCATTTCACTCGTGCCTCAATTTCGTGCCAAATATGGACTATGATACATTGTTGGAAAGTGCTGAATGTCAGCATTCCAACGCAACTGAAAGCACATCAATTGGACGTCTATAGCTCAAGTTATTGCCCTTTGAAGGAGGCATGGTCATGCTGTGAACGCCCACTTTTAACTTAGCGAAATTTCTTGCCTCCAAGCACATTTTTCTTGTACGGCAAAGCTAAGTTCACTTAGTGAACTGAGCTTTGTGTGCTGATTGTTCATGCTTCCTTGATTTGGTCATGGGTCATGCTTTTAAAAGCGTGGCCTAAGGCTCCAAAGTGTGCTCAAACTTCAAAGTGTGCCCTAAAGCTCTTTTTTTTCTCCTTTTTAGCTTATTTTGTGCTTCTTTGCTTCTTTTTCTTCTTATTTCCTACCAAATTTATAAAATTAAAAGATCAAGGAAATATACCATTTAAGCATAAAAGAATGCAATATTTAAGCACTAATTATCAATTTCTTGTATGAAAAAGCATAGAAAAACATGACATGATGACATGTCATCACAACACCAAACTTAAACCTTGCTTGTCCCCAAGCAAGAAAAGAATCATGCAATAAAGATTGACAATCCAAGGTAAGAAGAATAGCAACTCAATGTTCATGGTAGGCTAGTTTTCTATGCATGCTACAATCACAAAAGAAATGTAAATGATTGATGCTTCTATCTAGCTCATTTTATGAAATCTTTTTCTTATATTTCTTCCTTGAAACAAGCTTTTGCTTTTCTTATTAGCTTCTCCTTTTGGGTGCTTTGCCCCATGAGTTAATAACAAAGCTACGATTCTAAATGCTTTGTTTTCAAGTATTACCACTTGATACATAAGCACCACAAGCATTTAATTAGAGGACTTCATTAAGCTCATTTTTCTTTTCTTTTCTTGACTCTCTAATCATTGATGCTCAGAACCTTGAGCTTTGAGGGAGTGCTTTTGCACTTGAGCCTAGCCTTGACTTCTAAGTGTTTTGTTTTCAAGCATTTGGCTTGATACATAAACACCACAAGTACTTAACAAATTAATTGTCATTGGTACTCAGAGCCTTCAGCTTTTTCATTCTTTCCCTTTTTCTTTTCTTGCTTTAATTGTATTTGCTTCTTCAAGGTTTTCATGATTTTCAAAAGATTTCACAAAATGTCCTAGATGAAGACTTCAATTAAATAAAATCCAATGCAATTGGGCAACAATTAATCATACTAGCTTTCCAAAACTTATATGTACATGCTAAACTCTTCTTTAATTCCTTGTTTGTTTATGATCATGATGCTCTATTGCTTTTGAACTCACAAAACTCATGTTGGTAATCATAATGGCATGGCAACATGTTACAAATCAATATTCAAACTATGCTTATTCATACCACACATGCATATAGAGAATATAAAGACAATCATGCAAAATAAAGTGCTGGAAACAAAGGAGAGGAAAAGGAACTTTACAACCTTGTAGTCCATCTTCTCTATTGTTGTCATTTTCCTCTTATTCTTCCCTTTCCCTTGCCAAACTCAGAATGCTTGCTCATCCTCAAGCAACAATTAGAGCAATGGCTATGGGGCTAAGATGGATCATGAATGTCTTATACAATGAAATGTTAGTAGCACATGTGTTTTAAGCAAGAAAAATTAAAGATAACAATCAAGGCACAAGAGATAGAGATATTTTGATTGCATAGATAAGAAGGTGTGCACAATACATTGCATAAAAAGATAAGTGGCACACCAAAATTAGTGTGACACTTTCACTTGGATTTAATGCAAGTATCTTGTAAGAATTGGAACCAAATTTTGTTGCATAGCAACACCAAACTTAGAATGCAATCCTATGTCCATTTTATTTGAAATAAGACTAAATGAAACTGTGGTATGTTAAATACAATCACCAAGCCAAGAATCTTGTCATGAATAAAGCTCTCTTGATGATGTATTAACAAACACAGTTAATAAAAGAAAGCATTAAAAAAACACGTAAATGAATAAAGAGGAAACTAAAATGTTAAACCAAAAGAGAAAAATAAAATTGCAGAGGCATTATGATTATGCAAACAAGCATTGTTACTTGAATAAATTGCATAGAAAAATAAGTGGCACACCAAACTTAGAATCTTGGTGTGTCACTTTCATTTTTAATTTGATGCAATCATCCAAAAAGATTGAAAACAATTTGTTGCAAGGCAACACCAAACTTAGAATGTAACCATATGCCAATTTATTGAATTTAAACAAAACAAAGAACGAAGACAAAGCAGAGAAGAAATGTTACCTACGGTTGGGTTACCTCCCAACAAGTGCTCTTTTAGTGTCATTAGCTTGACATGTTGTTCTTCACTTTCTTCCTCTTCTTCCAGTTTGTTAAGAGGAATGACCTTAAGGGGGGAGAAGATTCAGCTAGTGTCCCTTGTCTTGGCCTTTCCTCAGCAAGCTTCCTTTTGCAAATGGCTTGATTAATCTTGCTTGCTGGATCAGGGACAGGATTAGTGTTCTTGCTAATTGCCTTCACTCCTTTGAGTTTAAAACTTGGTTGATGTGTGATTATTGGAGTTATTTCTTCATCAAGAGCTTCTTGCATTGGTGGTTCTGTGAGCTCTTCCTTCATGTACTTCTCTGCCACACTTGAGTGTGAATTTTCTTGAATGACTTCCTCACCTTCTTGCTCCTCCACTCCTTTCTTTGCACCCAATATTTGACTTAATAGTTCTTTTATGGAGGAGGTTTGTTGTTCTTCCCAAGATTTCTTCATTTCCTTTTCATATTTTTCGATCACAGATTCAAGGGAAGTTTGTGAGGGTTGTGAATGTCCATGTTCCTTTGTCACCTCAAGTGCAGTTTCATTTTCAACCACCTCATTCTTCATTGAAAGTTCACTTGATGCAGTAGCCTCCTCATCTTGCTCTTCCACTTTATCCTTCACATCCATCAATTGGTCTTCATTTTCCTTGCTTCATAGTTCTAAGTATTTCTCTGTGTCATCCAATTGCTCATCCGTGTTGTAAGACCCTAGATTTTTAGAAATTAAATAATAAATTAGTTATGATTTATTTTATTTATTCAGGATATTAATTTTAGAAATTTATATATTGATTGGACATCTTCTTATTATTGATTTAAAAGCTTGAGTAATTGAAAAATAATGAGGACTTCAGATAAATGGTTTAATTTGAATTATTAGATTTTAAACTTTATTTTATGATTTTAAAGAAAATTATTTTGATTATCTTTAATTATTGAATTAGAATATTTATTTGAAAATAAATTAAGTTAATAATTAAATAGTATTTTTACAGATATTATTATTATTGGATTAAATTTGGTTTCAAATTATTACTTTACCCTTCTAATTTTATAAAATCACCGAATTATCCCTAAATCCAATTATACAAAACCCTAATTGAGACCCTAATCCTAATTCCCCTAAACTAGCCGCCTTTCCCTTTTTTTCCCTTTCCTTTTCTTCCTAATCTAGCACACACTACACAACAGCAGTAAAAAAAACAAAAGAAAGAAAAGAGAGACGGGGAGTTGGAGTGAGGGAGCTGAATGGAAAGGGAAAAGAGAGAGAGCGTTTGGAAACCGAGAGAAAGAGAGAGACGGGGAAGAGGAGAGTGATTGGAAGGGAGGAGACCGCATCTGCTGCGCCGCCACTGCTATCCCGTCACTGTGGCCATCGAGTCACCGTCATAGAGCTGAGTCGCGAAGAGAGAGTTCACGAGCGAGAGAGAGAGCGATGTGGAGGGCGAGAGTCGCGAGCCTGGGAACGCCGTGATCATCGCATCGCCGCCATCGTCGCGCCAGCCACCACCGCTGTCGGTGATGAAGCCTGTCGCCACCATCCGCGCCTCCATGGTCGCTGCCGAGCTTGCCGTTGCGGAGGAAGGGATGCGCGCGAGGAGAAGGCCGCGGAGGAAGATGAACCATTGCTGCTAGAGGCTGCTGCCGTTCTGTCGCCCGGGATCCATTGCCGCTCTTCTTCCATGTTTTTCTTTTGTTACAGTAAGCATTTTTGTTTCGAGACCCTTAGCTAGTGTGTATGCGTTATGTTATGTGTTTGGTGGAAATTCTGAGGTTTTGATAATGTAGGATCGATTCCTGGTTATTGCATGTCGCATTTGGGGTTGCCAGCGAGAGTGGAATAGGATGTGGTGGTGATTGCCAAGGTTATAGACCGAGAGAGAACGGAGTTTATCCCACAGTTAAATCATAAACGAGGTAGGGGATTTTATAAAACTAATTTATTTTAAAGTAGAATTGTTATAAATTGATATGACGAGCGAAATGCTTTTCTGGTGATTATGTAAGTCTTATGCATTGTTTGATTTGTTTGGATGAGTATGGTTGTCTTTTAACTGAGATAATGTTTAATTTTGTTAAAATTGAGATTTCTGATTGGTTTGGCTTGAAGTGATTCTTGATATTTAAAAGTCCGGATTTGGTTTATTTGGAAAACTGATTTGGTCTTGAACCTGTTGGAAAGAGTTGAGGATTTGTTTGGTTGGGACCCGAAAAGGGTGGCTAGATCCAAGTTTTAGGGGAGGTGCTGCCGAATTTTTATAAAATTAAGATTTTGTTTTAAAATATGATTTAGAAAAAGAATGAATTTGAGAAGTTCCATTACTTTGTTCTTGATTTATTAAGAAATAGATATTTCGAATTTAATCTGTTTACAGGAAGTTTATATTTAAGATCGACTTAAATATGAAAGAACCTGTGTTTTGAAGTTTGACTTAAGAAGTACTTTTGGGAAGATTACCGATTTAAGAACGAAATGGAATTGATCTGGAACCTAGTATTTTAAACATGTTTTGGATTTTAAACTTAGTTTGGAATTTCTTGATTTGGTTTAGAAACTTCCTTTGAATAACTCAATTTAAGGAAACAATGATTTTTTTAAGAATCTTTACTGAATTTATGGAAATGAGGCCGGCTGTTTTTCCCCTAAAGTCTTGAGACTGTTGAGGAGTTTGATGACCAAATTCTGACTTAGAATGAATGATTTTGAGTTTTCAGAAGAGAATTTAAAAATGACTTTGTTTTGAAAGGAAATTGAATTGAGGAAAGGTGGCCCTTGAATATGTTGATTATTGAAAGTAAATGGGGGCAAGAATGATTTATTTTGAAATAAGATTTTAAGCCTGATTGATTATGGATATTATTGAAAATATGATGAGGATTTCTGGCCTGGCAAGGATGGTGGTATAGTCCCGCTTGCTCAGTGCGTAAACCATTGTGCAGGGATGGTGGTTTTGTCCCGCCTGCAGTGAGGATGGTGGTTTTGTCCCGCTCACATACTGATAAATTATTTGGCAAGGACGGTGGTTAAATCCCGCTTGCGTGTTCCGGGCAAGGATGGTGGTTTAATCCCACTTGCTTGTGGAACCTACGGATAAGGATGGTGGTTTAATCCCGCTTATCCGAGTCGGGTCTGGCAATATAACCGACGCGTGAGCTCACGGCCAGTAGGACAGGCATGCATCATATGCACTTATATGACATTGTTTGGGTGTGCATATTGTAATTGGTTTGCCTATGTGAATAGTTATATTTAATTGCTAATTGCTCTACTTGACATAACTGCTTGATTGTGTTTGAATCTTCTTACTTGTGTTTGTAACTGAAAATTGGTTGGATTATGATGAATTGGTTGTTGATTGAGTTGCTTGGGCCTAGAGCCGTGATTGATTATGAGATGGGCTGAAAGCTGTGTTTGATTTGTGCTTTGGGTTAGAAAAGTATGAAAAACTAAACTGGTTCAGCATAGACTTAATGAACCTATGCTTGGAACAGTTTGGTCATTCATGCTGTCTAGGAAAAACTTAAAAAAAAAAAAAAAGAGCTTTTAGATTTATGAGAAATTAACAACTTTCCCTTTTAGAAAGAATTTCGGATTTTGAATATTAAATCTTTGGTTTTGAAAAGAAGCATAAGGCGGTTATTAGTCCCTATACATTAAAAACGGTTTTATTATCGTATCTTATTATAGAAATTCTGTAACCCTACGGTGAGAACCCTTTCGAGGACGATGTTCTCACTCCCCTACAGGTTTTTTCCCTTTTCAGGTTATGGACGACGAAGTTCGGAAGAGCTTATTTCTTTTTGTTTAAACGATATTTTTGTATTGATTTTAGCATTTATGTTTCCCTCGCCTTTAATTTTACGAGTCTTCACAAGAGGGATAGGATTTTGATTATGTAATGTTTGTTATCAGATAAGAAGTCTCTTGAGCGGTCATACAGTTTAAACTTTTAAACAGACTCATGTTTTACTATTAAATCTTTTAAAAGTCATCGTAATACCTGAACTATCAAAGTGGCGCAGCCAGAAGCGTGACATTTTGATAGTTAAGGTGTTAAACATCTCCTGAGAAATGATTTCTAGTTCTCTCCAGAATTGTTGTTGTTTCTCCACAAGTCCGTTGAATCTGGACTCAAACATTGAGAATCTTTGGCTCGTGGAAGTTTGTGTTAGTTGTGAGTCTTGGGATGGTTTTTGTGTTGAGGCATAGTCAAGTGATGAAGAATTTTCAGATGAAAAACTGGAAGGTGAGGTTGGACAGTTTTGCATAAGTGAATTGAAGGCACGTTCAAGTGAAGATGGCTCTTGATAAGTGGAATATGGGCTCTCAAATGTTTTTTGGTTTTGCTCCTCCCAGCCACCATTAGAATAGCAGCTTGCATCATTTTGTGGTGGAGGAAGATATCCCATATGATTCTCTTGCTCATCTTGTGTTTCTGAAACAAATCTCCATGGATTGGAGTGCTCAGACTTTGTATTTTCTTGGTGATATTCCCAGCCACCATTAGAGATTGGTGATGGTGGGTAATATCTCATAAAATTTGTTTGATCATAAGATGAGTTGAACTCCATTTGTATTTTGGAAAACACAACACCAAGGAAAATTGAAATTACTCATATCAGATATGAGAATTTCTTAGTGAGGCAAAAACTCAAACACCTTGGTTTCAATTTAAAACAGAAAACAAAAATAAAGAAAATGCTTGATCTAGACTTCTCACCCACTTAATCATTGTTGATCTAAATCAATCCCCGGCAACGGCGCCAAAAACTTGATGGTATTTTTGTGGAAAAATGAATTTCCAAAACACCAAAAACTCACCGGCAAGTGTACCGGGTCGTATCAAGTAGTAAAAGTCACTTAGAGTGAGGTCGATCCCACAGGGATTGATCGATCAAGCAACTTTAGTGGGTGATTAGTTTAGTCAAGCTAACATTGAGTGATTTGAGTGACAATTGAAGCAGCAGAAAGTAAATGACAAGAAATTATAAATTGCAGAAAATAAATTGGACAGAAACTTAAAGAGCAAAAAATGTAAATTGCAAGAATCTTAAATGACAAGAAATGTAAATTGCATGAAATATAAAGGGGAATGGGTGCTGGAAATGTAAAATTCAACAGGAACGTGTAAATAACAATCAAACAGAGAAGTAAAAGATGCAAAATCATGCAACAGATCTAACAGAAGAGTAAAATGCCTTGAAGAATTGTAAAGACAGAAAAGCAATGCTTAATTTGCAGCAATTTAAAAGAATGTTGAAGATCTCAGGAGTGGAAGAGACTAGAAAGCAAGTCTAGATCTCAAATCCTTCCTTGATCCAACAATAAACAGATTGAAGAATAAAGACAAATGGAAGCAGTAAGAGAACTTTGATTCAAATTGCAATTCATTGAAATTATGCAGCAAGGCAAACAAAGGGAAATCTCAGAGGGAGAATGAAACAGAACTCCTTCAATTCTCCACCCAAGATTCAAAAACAAAGAAAAGAAAACTAAAGAGAGAGAGCTCTCTAATGCTAATGCTCCCTAGTGGAGCCAACCCCTATACTTTCTAATGGAGCTCCTTTTGAAAATGAGAGTGATGCCTTTATATAGGCTTTTTACAAAATGAAAATAAAATGAAATTGAAATGAAAAACAAATTAAATGAAAATCCTAATTCTAGCTTGTTCTTGTGCCTTTGAGTGATGATGTGGGCTTTGCTTGCTTTGGATTTGAAGAGAGATGGATCCAGTTGGCCTTGGTTTAATTGATGAAGAATTAAATCCAATTTGATTTTTAACTGAATTTTGGACCATGGTGCAGCTCCCAGGGCAAAGCTCAGTTGGAAAACCCAACTTAGCTTTCAAGTTGTGCTGTCCGTGTCATTTGATGCGCGTCCAGCCTTGGTTGTGTGCCAAAATTGTGCGCCAAAGTTCCTTGGTGCCTTGGGTCCATGTCAATTTGTGGGGTAGAAGGGGGGAGATAGTGCTCAGTTGGAAAAACCAACTGAGATTTCCTTTGTGGTGCCTTGCTTTCGGCCTCAAGGTCTTAGGTTCAACACTTGGTGGAAGCACTTTTGTGAGCTTTTTTTCTTGTATTTTCATGAGTGGGAGCCCGATAAAGCTCAGTTGAGAAAGTGAACTGAGCTTTATTTTGCTTTCCTTGTTTTCCTTGTGTCTCCCCCTTCGAGCCTTGGTGGAAGCATTGGCTGATTTTTTTGCTTATTTTTAACCCTTAAAGATGCATTTCACTCGTGCCTCAATTTCGTGCCAAATATAGACTATGATACATCGTTGGAAAGCTCTGAATTCCAGCTTTCCAACGCAACTGAAAGCACATCAATTGGACATCTGTAGCTCAAGTTATTGCCCTTTGAAGAAGGCATGGTCATGCTGTGAACGCCCACTTTTAACTTAGCGAAATTTCTTGCCTCCAAGCACATTTTTCTTGTACGGCAAAGCTAAGTTCACTTAGTGAACTGAGCTTTGTGTGCTGATTGCTCATGCTTCCTTGATTTGGTCATGGGCCACGCTTTTAAAAGCGTGGCCTAAGGCTCCAAATTATGCTCCAACTTCAAAGTGTGCCCCAAAGCTCTTTTTTTTCTCCTTTATAGCTTATTTTGTGCTTCTTTGCTTCTTTTTCTTCTTATTTCCTACCAAATTTATAAAATTAAAAGATCAAGGAAATATACCATTTAAGCATAAAAGAATGCAATATTTAAGCACTAATTATCAATTTCTTGTATGAAAAAGCATAGAAAAACATGACATGATGACATGTCATCAGTATCAGGAATGGGCGGGTCACCTTCATCATACTCCTCCCCAACTAGCTCGGATGAAGCCTCAGGAGCTGGGCCAGGGTCTCTTCCTTCTAGCTTTGCTGCTATGTACTCAAAATGTTTGTGCGCCAAATTCTCCATGTGGTGGATATCGTGTAAGATGTCTCGGAATAGATCCGAAAGAAACCGGAGAACCGGAAAAGGAGTCAATGAGGTAGGAAAACTTGATGGTGGTGCTATAGGTGCCTTCCTCTTCGAGGGTGTCTTCTTTGATGTTCCATCTGATTTTCCCCTCGGAATGAACTTGTTGCCTCTTGGAAACTCGAACATTATATCCATTGGTTGCCTCTCTACCCCCGCTGCGTTTTCTAAGCGCATCACCATCGACGGAAATGGAATGTTGATATTCTTCTTCTCAAACAAATTTCAAATCGATTTGCGCAACAAAGGTACAATGGCTATATGCTTCCTTTCCATAATAGCCCATAGTAGCAAAGCAGTTCTAAATCTCACATGGGTAGTGTGGGTGCTCGGAATGATGTAGTCCGCCACAATCTGATGCTATATACGAGCTTCAGCATTCAAATAAGAGTATGCAATACAAGTGGGAACAGAATTTCTCCCTTTGCTATACTCCCAAGATGCACTAGGACGGCCTATTCTCTCAAGAATGGGAGTCAGAGATATTCTTCCTTTGAATACATCCACTTTTATCTTGAAATAATCATCCTTGTCAAGCGGAATGTGGGGGATGTTCAGAATAGCTTATATAGCTTGATCGGATACATCCAACATCCTTCCCCAGAGGAATACTCACTTTGGTTCCTAATCTTGGTAGTTCGCATAGAATTTCTGCACCATAGTCTCATTTACTTCAATGGGTTTTCGCTCGAGAAATCCCCACTGAAGCGAGGCAATTTTGCCCTGTATTGGCTTGGAACCTTCAATGGCCACTCCCAATGGATTGTGCGCTTCTCAATAGCCTCGTATTGAGAGTCGGCTATTCGGTTAACCAAGGTATTCGGTCTATCACCTTGGCGATTCCACCAAATATCAGGAGAGCGAGCGGTAGGTTGCTCAACCGGCGAAGTAACCGTGCCTTACCCTTTTTTCTCATCCTGAAAATAAAATAAAAGATTTTTGAGATCATAGGGAAACAATAATATGAAATCACTAAGGAAGCACTAACAATGTTAAAAGAAGCTCATAAAATAGTGTGGTTTATAAAAAACACGGTGTGCATATTCCAATGGTGCACGCGGTTGGTACACACACACCGGCCGGATACCACGGTAACCACATTGCTTAATAGTCAAAGCTCACTGCTTCTCAAATAAGTTCTTAAGTTGCAAGGCTAAAGCATGGACATAAAAGAAACTTCAAGCTCGCACCAATTGATTAATTAACACCCTTTGAATCTAATGGTCGTTGAGGTTTTTGGCAAGAAATTTCATTAGCAAAAGAGTGTACAACAACAATAACCATTTAATCAAAGCGAAGTGTCAATTGCTCATCCTCAAGAAGTAGTAACCACATGTGCAATGCTCTTAAGTTGAGGCCAAAAGATGTTTGATCAAGACATCATCTAAAGTTGAACAATTCTAAAGTGATTACCAAATCCAAATTCTGAGATGAACAATGACAATTAAGTTTCACATAACACAATGCATTTGTAACCCAAAAGTGCACATCAACAAACAAGGAAATGCATTGGTGAATTCACTTAGTTACCATCAAAAGTCATAATAGAAGTTGCACAATTCATACAATATGCCTAACGAAAGATAAATTGAACACATATGATGGCCATGTCATATGAATCAAACAAAATGTTCATAGAGGCATTTCATCAAACATGTGGTATGCAATATGCCAGCTTATCACAATTGATGCTCAAATTCAGTTATAAACAACCCATAATCAAATATCAACACTTGCAATACAAAGAGACAAAGAAAATCATGAAATATAATCTAGGCAATATGAAAAGGAAATCAAACAATTGCAAAAATCAACAAAAAGCAAAAAAAGAACCTGAAAATTGAAGGTTGAAACAAACATAAATGGGGAACGGAACAATGGCACTCTTTATAGCCACTGTGAATTTGAGGCAGTTGGGTTTGCCGAAAAAACGCCGGAAAGGGAAAACTCACCGGTGGTAAAGAAAAGAAAAGAGAAAGGAAAGAAAGAAAAGGAAAGGGAAGAGAAAAGAGAAGTAAGAGAGAAAAGCTATTAGAGAGAGAGGTGGTGGCGGCTTGATGGCGGTGGTGGACGGCGGCAGGGTCGCCTGGAGACTGAGGGCTGAGATGGAGGGGAGCAGCAGCGGCAGTGAAGAAGAAAGTGAAAATAAAACTGCTGCCAACGTTGCAACGCGCCCAGCCTCCGTTGCAATGCGCCCAGAATCCATGGCAACGCGCCCAGCCAACGTTGCAACGCGCCCATTTATTTTTGCGGGTGCACAGAGGCCTGTGCAGACGCACAGAAAGCAGAAATGAGAAGGGTTGCGAACGCACACAGCATGCGATCGCTGCGACTTGAGGAGGTGTATAGGCGTGTGCGGACGCACAGACGGGAGCGTAACAGAAGCGAATTCATGCATGATTTAGAATCAATCGAAGACAAGAATTAATTCGTTGGTAGCATAGTCCAAACTAACAATGAATTCTCAAGATCAAATATTAAATTCAATACAAATTAAACCGGGAATGATTCAACCTCGGGTCGTTCTCTCTAGGAATGCAAATGAAATGTTACGCTTTTAGTTGTGGAGCCAAAAAGGGGGTTTGAATTTAAGAAATGAAATATTAAAAGAACTTAAGCAATAAAAGAACTAAGAGATGACCAAAATTGTATGTAATGCAAGCAACAATGAACAACATCAAAACTAGTGAAAATGCTATAAATGCAATAAGAGATCCTTGACTTGGGAATGAGGATTTAAGGAATCTCATCATTTCCATAACCACAACTATGGTAATTACCATGAGTCTATCTCGCTTAGTTAACCCCAACCATCGAGGAGTAAGTCAAGCAAGCATAATTGACCTTAATCCATAAGTCCTAACCAACTTACCAAACTAGTGGATAAAAGGCTAGCGTCAATGGAAACAAGAGTCAACTAACTACCCAATAATTACCATTAAATGTCGGACATTATGACTCTAATATCCTACGAACTCAAACCCCAAGCCAAGGTGTGAAAATCTACTCAATATCTATAATTGGCATTTTCACAAACACCTTGTATGCATAAAAGTAAAACATGGAAAATCGCAAGGAAAAATAGATAACTATAACCAACTATCAACAAAACCAAACATAAACAAGCAATCAAACACGAAGGAAGCATGAAACATAAAATTTATTGATCAAAACTTCAAGAAACACAAAATTGCAAGTATGAACAAGTAACCTGAACCAAAAGGAAATTAAAATAAAAGTTCTTTAATTAAAGAGGAAATTTAGAGTACTTACAATTAAAGAGGCAAAATCCAAAATCAAAGCTTGCTATAAAATGCTACAATGGAAATTGATAAACCCTAGGAGAGCAATCTACTCTACACTACTCCTACTCCTAATACTAAGAAAAACTTGTAAAAACTCAAACTAAAACCTAATGTAAGCTCCCCCTTTTTTAATATATGTTGATTCTTGATGGGAAGAACTACCGTCGGTAAAGATTTTTACAAATGTTCACGTTGCAAGTATAGCTCTCAACCGACAATAATCCTCGAATCAAATTTTAAGGAATTGGTTGTCACAAAGTTCAACCCCAATAAAAGTAACCGAAGTATTCAAACCTCAGGTCGTCTCACATGGAATGGGCAAACATGTGCATCAACATTGGTTAGAATTCTGGGGTTGCAAGTCATGAGTAAGAAATTAAATTGAGAGACTTATCAAGCAAGAAATCTTAAATTGCAAGAAACTAATTAAAGTAACTAAAGCAAGATATGAGCAAATCAAAACTAATAAGAGAACATCCAATATAATTCTACTCTAAAACTAACAAGTAACTATAACTAGAATTAAGTAATTGAAATTTTCGGGTTTCAAATATGAATAATAAAAGTAACTCTTGGCTAGGCATAGGAATTGGGGTCACCATCCTTGTCTAATAACCATATCTTGACAATTGTGAGGAACCAAGCTCATTAAGTTTACTTCTATACTTGAAGTATATCAAATGGCTTGATCAACATCAATTCATAAGCCCTAACCTAGCTACTAATTAACTTAGTAGTAGGCTAGTATCAATGGTTATCAAATTGACCACTAAGGATTCTCAAATCACAAAATCCATTAGACCCAATGACTCAAGTTTACCCAATTCCCTTAGCCTAGGCCAAGAGTAAAGAAAACTACTCCATAATCAAAGGAAACATTTCATCAAACACATGGTATGCATTAATAAAAGACATATTCAAAACACAATTAAATTGAAAATTGAAAGTACCCACTAACAATTATGAAGATAAAACTACTCAATTAACACTATTAAACATGAGAAACATCAATGTATCATTAACAATTCAAGATTCACAAAGTTCACAAAATGGTTAGAAAATGGAAAATAACAAGAAACATAAATCTAACACAAGATCTAAACAAAATTATACTAAGGAATTCAAATTAAGTAATCAAAACTAGAAATCAACAAAACCTAATTCAGAATTCAACAAGGGAAGATAAAATCAAACTATATCTAGAGAGGAACAATTGTTTCTCTCTCTAGAAGAACAAAAACCAAAAACTAGCTAAAATTGTGTCTAAGGGTGTAAAGAATAATCCCCCCTTACCCCCTAGAATTCTTGGGTCTTTTCCATGCAGAATCAGCTTGAATTTGGGCCTGTTGAGCCTCAGAAATCACCAGCCACGATTTTTTTAATGAGGTCACATGCAGCTCGTCACGTGTACGCATCATGCACGCGTGCGCATCGCTTGAATTTTGCGATCCACGCGTACGCGCCAAGCACGCGTGCGCATCGATGGAGATTTCACAATCCATGCAGATGCGCAAATCTTCACGTGCCATATCCAACTTCCTGCACCCACGTGTGTGCGTGAGGTGCGCGTGTGCGTCGATGCTGAATTCCCAAAATCCAATTTTTCATGTTCCTTTCACTTGTGCATGCTTTCTTTCTCTCTTCTAAGCCATTCTTGCCCTATAAACTCTGAAATCACTCAACAAACTCATCACGGCATCGAATGGTAATAAAAGAGGATTAAAAAATGGCAATTCTAAGGCAAAAGAAACACGTTTTCCATCATGAAGCAATATTAGGAAGAGAACACAAAACAATACAATTCTTGTGAATAAGTGTGGAAAATATTGACAAAACCCCTCAAATTCTACACAATATAAACCACAAAATTGGGGTTTATCAATTCTCCCCTTATATAGCACTTCAATTCAGCATCTCAGCCTTCCAAAATGGGCTAAAAGCCTCCCAAAATTCGCGCAGCACATGTTTCATTAATGAAATCACGTGCAGTGACCTGTGCGGATGCACAGATGTGTGTGTACGCACACTTGGCTGAATGTCGACCTGTGCATATGCACAGGTAGTCGTGCACACGCACACATGGAAATTCTTCTCGTGCGCACGCACGCTTACTTGTGCGCACGCACACTTTGCTGTGTGTGCTTTTCCTTATTTTTCTTCATGTTTTCTCCCTTGTACATGCTTTCTTCCACTTTTGGCTATCCACTCTTGCCTCCAAGGCCTGAAACCACTCAGCAAATATGTCATGGCATCAAATGGAATAAAAGTGGAATTAAATTGCTCATTTCAAGCACAAAATTGCATGTTTTCACATTTAGGTTCAATTTAGGGAAAAAATACAAAAGTATGCTATTTTAGTGCTTAAGTGTGAGTTCATGTGCTAGAATCCATCCAAATTGAGTCAAAATATACGATCAAATATGGACTCATCGATTCCTCCACACTTAAATAATAGCATGTCCTCATGCTAAACCAACAAGGGGAATGATCAAAAAAGGATAATCAACTTATTAAATGCAACTACCTGTATACATGCAAGTATGTATATACTATCTATACCTATATATCTATCTATAGTATCTATATGAAATTGGTGAAAACAAACAGTCAAATTCCCAAACAAGTATAGACAAATAGGGCTAAGCAAGGAGATAATCCCATGCAACCAAAATCTAAAGAATTGATTCAACTCATCAAAATGAAGCAACTTGCAAGATAAGTAATTGAACCCTTACTAGGTGTGTATACACTCTAGTCACTTGGCGTTTAGGGGGTTTAATTACTCAAGTCTCTTCTAACCATGCTTTCAAAGAATTACTTTTCATCTAACAATCAATAACAAATGATGCATGATTGCAATTATCATAATGGGGTTAGGATAAAGGTGGGATAGATATGGCCAAGTGGACTAAAATGATTGAATCCTTGATTAGTGTAAGTATCCAACTCAACCTATATCAACCAAATTAACACAATATGCACTCCTAACCTTCCATCAAATTCTTTTTCACAAACACTCATGTATGACTTATCATTCACATCACATATGCATTTCTTATTCATTTGTTTCTTCACTTAGGGGTACATTTCATCCCCTTTTTAGGAAAATCTATATTTATTATTATTTTTTTATTTTTTATTTTTTTTGAAAGTAAAAGTAAAATGCATATGGTTTTAGTAGTTCATACATGATTGTTCTCATTTCTCAAAATTTTCAATGAAATACCCAAATTAAACATTTTCATCAACTACCAAAGTTTCCCAAAATTCTCCCACACTTGAATGAAACACACTCCTCAACCAAAGCTAATCAAGGATACAATCCAAGGTCAATTCATGGTTTTCCGCTTAAGGCTGTGATGTGCTAATATCAAGAACAATGGGATAAATAAAGCTCAAAAGGGCTAACAAGGGTAGATGCAAAGGGTAGGCAATATAGGTAAAGTAAGCTTTTATCAAAGATGGCCTCAATCATGCTCAATGCAATTCAAAACATCAATCATAGGAAATAGAGAATCAAGCAAAGCCGAGATTACAATCATAGAAGAGATACAACACACAATGAACAAAATTAGTGGTTAAAATGTGTAACCACTCATTATAGCTCAAAAACTCACAAGGTATTTGTTCTTTACTCTTCTATGTTTCAAAAAGAAATCTTTCAAGCAAGTTTGAAAACCATTTTCTCAATCAATTCAATAGAATGCTCTTGAAGCAAAATTCTTGGAAAATTTGTTGTTTTTCACCAAAACTTATTTTCTATATTTATGTATGTTGTGATGGATGCAAATTTTCAAAATTTCCTAGTTCTTTTCCTAATTTTCAACAAGCAAAAAGTAACATGAACAATTAGGATCAAGATAAACCAAGAATATGATATTCACATCATCCAATCACAATCCATATCTATACTATATACTAAGCAGAACAAGCTCAAAACACACACACACACACACACACACACACACACACACACACACACACACACACACAAAAGCATAATACAACTGAAAACAAACTAAATGACAAGTGTTAAGGAGAGAATGTTTACAGCCAAAATATCGTAGATCCTCCCCCACACTTAAATCATGCATTGTCCTCAGTGCTCAAAATAATCAACGGGAGGATCAACCATGAGTAGCTCCACCGTCAGATGGTGGTGGGTGATCATGACGGTGATACACAATGATGGCTCGGGATGTCACTGGGGTAATCTCAATTGCCGGCTCCTCAACTTCCTGGTCAGTTGTCTCGATTGCCATCTCCACTATTGGCTCAGGTCCAGCTGCCGGCTCCTCAACTCTAGGCTCCTCATCTCTCTGAACTACTATCTCCTCAACCGTGGGCTCTGTCGGTCTCTGCTCAAGGTGCTCGAGTGCCTGGCCAGCTTTAGCTACTGGCTCCTCAGATGCAGGCTCCTCGGCCTCAGGCTCTGGTGTATTCTGAGGAGGGGGCCCAGGGTCTCTACCCTCAAACTTTGCCACTATCTACTGGAAGCGGCAAGCGTTGCGGTGTTCGTAGCGGTGGATGGCCTGTAGGATCTCCCGACACAACTTATATGGTATCTGAGGTCGAGGTATGGGTGCGGGAGCTGTAGGAGGTGCTCAATGGTCTTCCTCTTCTTCTGCGGCAGTCCGTCATAGTCGCCATATGGTAGAAATGGCTACTTACTAATGTAGACGGACATCCGGTCTGTTAGGAGCCTCTCCACTCCAGATAAAGCGGCTAATTTGGTGATCAACGATGGGAAGGGGATGTTGTATTTCTACTGTTGGTTCACCTTCCACATCGACTCTCTGACAAGGGGAAGAACAAAGATCCTCTTCCCCTCCAGAATAGCCCACAGCAAAACTGCAACACGGACTCTGATATGCGTGGCATGCGTGCTCAGAAGAATGTAGTCGGCAATGTCTGCTGCCAGATCCTAGCCTCAGGATTGAGATAGTGCATGAAATGCTCAATGGAGCCAGATTGTCTCCCTTGCTGTACTCCCTTCTGGACTCAGGCAAGCCAATCTTTTCAAGAACCACATCCAAAGAAATCTTGCCCGTTGTCACGTCCTTCATTATTTGAGTGTAAGCGTCACGAGCTGGAGGAATATGTGGGATATCCAGGAGGGCCTCTAAAGCAGTATCAGAGGTGTCCAGTGTGACACCTCTTAGAAAAACAATTGGGGCATCCCTCTTTAAGAAATTTGCATAGAATTCCTTGACCTGGTGGTCATTGACTTCCACCGTATCGAATTCTACGAATTTCTAATGGTAAAAGTTTAATCTGTTTAGGATTTAATCCACATATTTCTCGGGCAGGTTTAGCTTTCTCTTATAGTGAAAGGCTCGTGAAAATGGTCCAAATGCGCTGTCACCGCACGGCTAATATTTGTCGATTCTCAATCATGTTGGAATAGGATCCATTGATCCTTTTGCGTCTATCACTACGCCCAACACTCGTGAGTTTGAAGCTCATCATAGTCATCCCATCCCAGATCCTACTCAGAATTCCACAGACAAGGTTTAGACATTCCGGATCTCAAGAATGCTGCCAATTGATTCTAGCTTATACCACGAAGACTCTGATCTCAAGGAATTGAAGGCTCTATTGTCAAGAGATACAATCAAACGCATGGACCAAGAATCCAAGAGATATGCATTCAAGCTTATTTTTATGTAGAACGAAAGTGTTTGTCAGGCACGCGTTCATAAGTGAGAATGGTGATGAGTGTCACTTGATCATCACATTCATCATGTTCTTGTGTGCGAATGAATATCTTAGAATAAGAATAAGCTTGAGTTGAATAGAAAAATAATAGTACTTTGCATTAATTCATGAGGAACAACAGAGCTCCACACCTTAATCTATGGGGTGTAGAAACTCCACCGTTGAAAATACATAAGTGATAATGGTCCAGTAATGGCCGAATGGCCAGCCCCAAAAACGTGATCAAAGATGAAAAGATAGATTCCAAAATGATCTAAATATTGTGAAATAAATCACTAAAAGTAGTTTTTATACTAAACTAGTCATTAGGGTTTATAGAAAATGAGTAACTAAGTGCAAATAGTGTAGAAATCCACTTCTAGGGCCCACTCGATGTGTGCTTGGGCTAAGCATTGAAGCTTTCACGTGTAGAGACTCTTCTTGGAGTTAAACACCTGCTTTCGTGCCAGTTTGGGCGTTTAACTCCAGCTTTTATGCCAGTTCTGGCGTTTAACGCTAGAATAGGGTAGAAAGTGGGTGTTCAAACGCCAGTTTGCATTATCAAAACTCGGGCAAAGTATGGACTATTATATATTGATAAAAAGCCCAGAATGTCTACTTTCCAACGCAATTGGGAGTGCGCCAATTGGGTTTCTCTAGCTCCAGAAAATCCATTTCGAGTGCAGGGAGGTCAGAATCCAACAGCCTCTGAATCAGATTTTTGCTCAGGTCCCTCAATTTCAGCCAGAAAATACCTGAAATCATAGAAAAATACACAAACTCATAGTAAAGTCTAGAAATGTGAATTTTGGTTGAAAACTAATAAAAATATACTAAAAAGTAGCTAGATCCTACTAAAAACTACCTAAAAATAATGCCAAAAAGCGTATAAATTATCTGCTCATCAGCTTGCTTTTCTAGTTTCTTATATTGTTCTTGGGCTTCAGCATTAATGAATGTGTCCGGTTGGTTACTCGGAGGCACAGGAGGAGGACGAGCGAAAGGATTGTCTTTCTCCTTCCTTTTGCGGGCCATCCTGAAAAAGAAAAAAACAGAGTACAACTCATGAGAGACAGATAAGAATCACAAAAGAAGAAGGAAACAGTCAAACAATTCAAGTAAGATCCAATAAGATAAACAAACACTTAATTAAGGAAAGACATGTAAAAAGTAGTTGAATGTTCAAAAGGAAATGTATTTTCCCAAAATCAAGTAACCTAAGTGACAAATGAAGGAATGAACACTAATTGAAGAACATATATGACTTAGGTATACAATGGAAGTGAATTGAATTGAAAGAAATTGAGTGTTGCAATTGTGCCTTAGAAATTGGAGGAATTTGCAAAAGTTGGCACAAAAGGCAATAATCAAAGCAACAGTAAAAATCATGCACTTATTCATGTTATGAAAATAAGAAATGATCACATATACATAATCTCTTGTCCAAAGCAATACTTGGTTGACAAACAGCTTGCATTGCTCAAAAACATAGAGGAACAAGCGGCTATGTATATGGTCATTGATGTTAAAAACACATGCATAAGCATCTGATCACTTCACTCAAGAAACAATGTATGTACTGCTGTAAATGGCACCAAACAGATTTCAAAATTTGTAAGTTTAAGGCTAGTTTGGTGTTTAAGTAAAAAGAATGATCAAGCAGTATAAAGTGCAGCAAGTTAGCAAGCCATAGGAGAATTTACACAGCTAATGTCAACATCAAACAGAGCAATCAGAGCTCCGTAAACAAATTTAAGCCTAAGCAGTAATCAAAATTAAAGAAATTGCACAAGTATGAAACTAACAGTGCAAACTGGGAAAGTAATTCAAAACCTATGCTGATCAGACACAGAAATTGAATAAAAAATTCCATTCAGGCATTTCATCAGGCAAGTTATGTGCAACATATAGAAACAGCATTTATAGCTCATATATTACAGACATCTAACCCAAAAATCCAGAATTAATCAATCCAGTAGTAACAACATTCAGTCCAAAAAACTAGAAATCAACTAACCTAATGCCTCCTAGTTACTAAAACGAAATTAAAACAGAATAAAGAAAGCAAGTAAAATGAAGCAGTAACAGCAGAAATGGGTTACAAGGGAGGAAGTGGAACCTGTGATGCAGAGGAGGAGAAGGGAAAAAGAAATGGGGAGATAGGGGTGGTGGCTGTCGCAGTCGCGATGGCACAGAAGCTCGCCGCTGATGGTAGCTGCTCGCCAGCGCTGGAAAAGTGCGGTCTAGGGCAGTGGCGCGGATAGAAGGTAGAGCTGGAACAGGGGAGAGGGCGCGGTTCAGAGAAGAGAAAAAGGGGAAATAGAGGAGAGAGGAAAAGGAAGGAAGAGATGGGGTCTGTGATAAACCACTATTTTATGGTTTATATTGTGTTTAATTGTGCGTTTTTATCAAATCTTTACCCACTTATTCATATGATTAGCATGCATTTATAATTCCTTCCTAAAAATACTTCATGGTTGAAAATTTGCTTCCTAGAGACTTTTAATTATGTATTTTAATTCTCCTTTATTCCATTCGATGCAGTGATCTGTGTGTTAAGTGTTTCAAGCTTTATAGGGTATGAATGACTTGGAGATTGGAAAGGAGGCTTGCAAAAATGGAAGGAACACAAGAAATTGAGTAGATGACTAGCGAGAAGTGACACGGACGCATGGCTCATGCGACCGCGCGACATAGAGGGAATTGCAGTGACACGGACGCATGGCTCATGCGACCGCACGGATTGGAAACTGCACAAGTGACGCGAAGGCGTGGACAACGCGCACGCGTGGCAAGGCAAAACGCCAGATGAAGCGAACGCGTGAATGACACGATCACGTGACATGCGCGATCTGCAGAATCTGCAGAATTCGCTGGGGGCAATTTTAGGCCTTGTTTTGACCCAGTTTTCGGCCCAGAAAAGCAGATTAGAGCTAGGGAACATGCAGAGACCAGAACACAACATTCATTCCGCATAATTTTAGTTTTAGATCTGATTTTACTCCTCCTCTAGGTTTTCTCTCTACACATTCATAGTTCTTAGGATTTTGATTTTATTGCTTTTTGGACTGGGATATTGAGAAGAGTTATTACCTCCGTAAAGACTTCGTCATTCTAGTTTGTTTCCTTATCTGTCACTTACTCTTCCATGTCCTTTATTTACTCAGAGTTACTATTGGATTATTTCTAGAATTTATTTATACAAGAACTATTTTTATTTTTAATTGATCCTTTTGATTATTATTTATCATGTCTTTCAATATTTTCCTTTCTTATTTCGTGGATTTTACAATCATAATGAGCGAGTAGTTCCATAACTTGATTGGGAGTTGATTGACAGGAAGACCTTGAGTTGGATGCTCAAGAGTAAAATTATAGTTGGGTTTCGCGTTGGGTCGCCCTCTAATCACTGACACTAGTCCTTCCCAAGGGAGAGGATTAGAACTTGTGAATAGAAATTGACTTCCAACTTGATTAACTTCCCTTTACCTGGTAAAGGATAACTGAGCAGGCAACCTTTAATTATCACTTTTATCTTGAGAGAACTCCATCAAGGATAGGGCTTCCAACTAATCTACTCCCCGTCAAGGTTTTTAATTAAATTACATAAATTCTCTGATTTAATTTCCTGTTTATCAACTCAAACCATTTTAGAAAATATCTGATTAATAAAATAGCACATCTTCCTACAACTCGTTGGGAGACAACTTGGGATTCATACTCCCAGTATTTTAATTTTAATGTTGTGACAACCCTTCTAAATTGATAAGTGGATTTTTTGTTGGTTAAGAACTGTACTTGCAACGTATCTCTTATAACAATTTCTTAACTCGCCAATTTCCGCCACGTTAATTTTTGGCGCCGTTGCCGAGGAGTTGCAATAGAGTGCTAAGTTATTGATTGGAATTTATTTATTTGCATTTTATTTTATTTCGCTACTATGAGCTGCATGTTTCTTTCATTAAATGACGTGTTTACTTCCTGATCCAAGCTTGCCAGTATTTGATCCTGAGATTAAAAGAACTATTTCACGTATAAGACAAGCTTGGCGTTGGTTAGTCCTCTCTGAGGGTGGATCTGAAATGTCACTTAAGGAAGAAACAAGCCCTCGTTCTATTGATTCAGTTGATTTACGCGCAGGCGACATGGCAGCACCTAGGAGAGTTACTATCCAGGAGGCTGGAGCCCCTGATTACACACTGCAACCGTTTCAAGCGCATCACCCAGCGGTGGCTACAGACTTTGAAATAAAGACTGCACTGCTCAATTTGATGCCTAAGTTTCATGGCTTACCCGCTCAAGAGCCTATCAAGCACCTTAGGGATTTCCAAGAAGCCTGTTCCACTGTCAGGTGCGATGGTGCGGATGAAACTTCTATTTTGTTAAAAGCTTTCCCATTCTCACTTTTGGGAAAGGCGAGAGAGTGGTACTACACTTAACCCGCAGCAACTGTTTCTGACTAGGATACGCTTAGAAGAGAATTTTCAGAAAAATTCTTTCCAGCTGAAGTTACTGATAAACCAAGGAAAGACATTTCCATGATTGTCCAGGATGAGTCCGAGACTCTCTATGAATATTGGGAGCGCTTCAACAACCTTTTGGAAGCATGTCCCCACCATATGATTGACAAGATAGTGTTGCTCGGCTACGTCACACAGGGCATGAGGCCCCAAGCTAAGACCACATTGGAGAGTGCTAGCAATGGATCTATGGAAAAGTACAAGACCACTGATGAGGCATGGAAATTGATCAGCGACTTAGCTGAATCTACTCAGAATTATAGGCAGAAATAAGGCCGCTCAAAAGCTGTTGCAGAGGTATCTTCTAGCAAAGAGACTACTTCTCTGACTCAGAGTATATGTGAGATGACCAATGGTGCGCAGAAATCGTGATCATTCCTTCCTTGGTAACGGCGCTAAAAACTCAATACGCACGTTCATGTTCTTAATTCTGTTTCACAACTTCGTACAACTAACCAGCAAGTGCACTGGGTCATCCAAGTAATAAACCTTACGTGAGTAAGGGTCGATCCCACGGAGATTGTCGGCTTGAAGCAAGCTATGGTCACCTTGTAAGTCTCAGTCAGGCGGATTCAAATGTATGAAGAGATTATAGTATACTAAAAGATAATTAAAATAGGATAGAGATACTTATGTAATTTATTGGTGAAAGTTTCAGATAAGCGTGTAGAGATGCTTTCGTTCCTCTGAACCTCTGCTTTCCTGCTGTCTTTATCCAACCATTCCTACTCCTTTCCATGGCAAGCTTTATGTAGGGCACCACCGTTGTCAATGGCTACATCCCATCCTCTCTGTGAAAATAGTCCAATGCGCTGTCACTGCATGGCTAATCATCTGTCGGTTCTCGATCATCTGTCACTACGCCCAGCACTCGCGAGTTTGAAGCTCGTCACAGCCATCCCTTCCCAAATCCTACTCGGAATACCACAGACAAGGTTTAGACTTTCCGGATCTCAAGAATGGCCATCCATGGGTTCTAACTTATACCATGAAGATTCTAATATCTCAGACTCGGTCCTCTGTATTAGATATCCAAGAGATATTCATTCTAGCTTGTTTGCATGTAGAACGGAAGTATTTGTCAGGCACGTGATAACAAGTCATCTTAGCCTAGTTTTACTAGTCTTTTTCTTTGTTTTTATTAGGTTTTATGCATTTTCTTGCATTGTAAGTAAGTAATTTGGAGTGGAATTGCATGGTTTCTTTGAATCAATCAACCACCCTTTAATTGATATTAAATCATGAGGTTTAAGATAAATTTAATTGATTTATGAACCTTGTGAAATTTGTGATACTTTGATTGGTTGATTTGATTACTTGTAGGTGAAGAAAGAAGAAAACAAGAAAAGCGTGGCTTAAGGAGCGTGTCTAAAGGAAGCGAAAAGCGTGCCCAAAGGAAGAAAAAGCGTGGCAACATTGAGGAAGAAGGAAACTATGTTGAGAAAGCAAACTGAGCTTCACAAGGAAAAATGGGAAAGAGCAAAGCACCAAGCTCAGTTCAATTAGTCAACTGAGCACTAAAGAAAGCAAGAAAACAACATGAAGCTCAGTTTACTAAGTGAGCTTTATCGGGCTCCTTCAAGAATTAATTCAAGATGCAACTCCAAGGAATGGAGCCACCAAGTTTTGAACCAATGACCCACGGGAGGAAAGGAACGCTCCTTGCAAGAAAAATCAAGAAGAATTAGCCAAAATGTTTCCTCCAAGGTTCAAACAAGGAACCACACACTACCTGGCTTGCAAAGAAAATAAACCAAGATGCTTTGGCTAGGATTCAAACCTGGGAACTCTTTGAAACACAAGGGAGGAGCGCTACTTAGCTTGCAAGAAAATGAGCCAAGATGCATTCCAAAGGGTTCGAACCAAGGAGCTCCATGAAAGGCAAGGAGGGAGCATCCACTCTTCCAAGGAAATTAGCTTCAGACTTCCTCCACCAAGGATCGAACTTGGAACCTTGAGGTCCCAAGCAAGGCGCTACACATGGGGAGCTCAATTGGTTTTCCCAACTGAGCACTACATTCCCCCATCTCCCCACATCTTGGCATGCCCAAAAGCACCAACTAGCAAGCATGATGCGCAACACTTTGGCACACCAAGGGGCTGTGACACGCAACAAAGAGCACGCCATGGATGCCATGATGCGCACAATGGGACACGGCCGAGACATAGATCTAAGTTCAAAATTTCAACTGAGCTCTAGTGTCATGCAACATGACCAAGGGGCTGGAACGCACACCAAATCAAGCAAGCAAGGCAACATTGGGTGCTGAGTTTGGTTTTCCAACTGAGCCATCCCTGGGAGGTGCACTTGGGCCAAAATTCACTAAAAATCCAATTTAATTCATTTCTTCACCAAATTTTAAAGCCCACCCAAATTCTTAGATCTAAATTAGGAAGTGTATAAATAGGTGTTAGTTTGGTTTAGGAGAGACTTTTACCTCTGGAACTTTTTACTTTTCACTTTTGGCTTCCTTTTAATTTTCATTTTTTTGTAATTTTGAGCATTCACTTCGAATTTGGATCTTAGAGAATTGGGGAGGAGAATTGATCTCTCTTCTTTCTTATTCTTGCTTGAGCACTCTTTACTTCTTGTCTTGGATCTTGGGTGGAGAATTGAAGAACTTCTGTTTCAATCCCACCTTGAGATCTCTTGTTTACTTTCTGCATAATTCTAGAATTTAAGTTTCAATTCTGTTTACTGCTTCACTTTCTTTTCTTTTGCAATTTACTTTTCCATTTTCAATTTGCAATTGTTATTGTTGGATCAAGGAAGGATTTGAGATCTAGACTTGCTTTCTAGTCTCTTCCACTCCTGAGATCTTCAACATTCTTTAAATTGCAGTAAATTAAGCATCAGTCTTTCTGTTTTCGTTCTTCAAGCATTTTTACTTTTCTGTTTGAAATTTATTGCAACTCAATTTATCTTTAGTTTTTCTGTTTGTTGCAATCTGCTTCTACTTGTTTAAATTCTGTAATCCCAGCTCCCAATCCCTTTTATAATTCAAGCAATTTACATTTCTTGCACTTTAAGATTCAGTCATTTACATTTCTTGCAATCTAAGTTTCCGCAATTTACATTACGTGCACTTTAAGATTCAGCACTTTTACTTCTTGTTCTCTTTAATTTACTGCAATTCTTTTCTCTCCCTTTACAATTCATGCAATTTAGTTTCTGCCAGTTCCAAACCACTCAACCAATACTTGATTCGCTTGACTAAATCAACCACTAAAATAAAATTGCTCAATCCTTCAATCCCTGTGGGATCGACCTCACTCATGTGAGTTATTATTACTTGATGCGACCCGGTACACTTGCTGGTGAGTTTTGTGTTGGATCGTTTTCCACGCATCAAGTTTTTGGCACCGTTGCCGGGGATTGAATTAGATTGACAATGATTAAGTGAAGTGGATATCTAGATCAAGCACTTTTCCTTTTCTGTTTCATTGTTTTTTTACTAACACACTAACTGTTTGAATTTTTGCTTAAGCTAACAAAAAAATTTCACTCTAGCAATGGGTTTTATGTGACTCTTTTTGTTTTGATTGTATGTCAGGTACAAGGAGAGTTATACCCACTTTTTGTGAACAAGACGAAAGAACTCTTAAGAGATTAAGGAGAGCTGAAAGGGGGAAAAATATTGTTGGTGAAGAGGATTCAGAAAAAGAATTCTAGGACATGGAGGAACACTTAACAAATCCACCAAATCCACCAGAAGGAGCAGCCCATAACAACAACAATCCACCACAAAGGAGAGTTTTGGCTTCCTGCACTTTTGCAAATCCTAGACATTGTGGGAGTAGCATTCTTACCCCAAATGTTAATGCAAATAACATTGAACTGAAGCCACAACTCATCACCTTGGTCCAAAATAATTGTTCCTATGGAGGAGGACCATTTGAAGACCCTAACCAACACTTGTCTACCTTCTTGAGGATTTGTGACACTGTCAAAACCAATGGTGTGCACCCTGACAGCTACAAGCTACTGCTATATCCATTTTCTCTCAGAGACAAAGCTACTCAATGGTTGGAATCTTTCCCAAGGGACAGCATCAACAATTAGGATGATTTAGTGAGCAAGTTCCTTTCCAAATTTTATCCACCTCAAAGGATCATTAGGTTGAAGACTGAGGTACAAACATTCACACAAATGGAAGCTGAACCCATCTGTGAGGCGTGGGAGAGATACAAGACTCTAATCAGGAAGTGCCCTCCTGAAATGTTCACTGAGTGGGATAAGTTGAAGAATTTTTATGAAGGCTTGACATTGAAGTCCCAGGAAGCATTAGATCACTCAGCTGGAGGCTCTTTGTAACTCATGAAAACTGCAGAGGAAGCCCAAAATCTCATTGATATGGTGGCCAACAACCAGTATTTCTTTGCTCACCAAAGGCAACGCCAACCATCACAAAGGAAAGGACTGATGGAGTTGGAAGGGGTGGACTCAATCCTAGCTCAAAACAAAGTGATGCAGCAGCAGATAGATCAACAATTTAAGCAAATGGCCAAGAGGATTGACAATCTCCAAGTTGCAGCAGTCAACACAAGCCAACCATCAACCACATGGGGGCAAAATGAAGAGACTCAAGAGGAGCAACAGCAAGAACAAGTCCAGTACATACACAACCAAAATTCTGGGACAAATGAGGTTTATGGTGACACTTACAACCCCTCCTGGAAGAACCACCCCAACCTCAGATGGGGAGACAATCACAATCAACCTCAACAACCATGGCAAAGAAACTCAAACCAAAACAGTTGAAAAAACACAAACCAAAACAACCAGTAAAACAATAACCAAAACACATACAGAAAACCACAAAACACTTACCCCAACTCTAACCATCATCCATCCAATAACCAAGCCACCAACCAAAACACATACCCTCAACCCTCAACACCCACAATCAACCAACCTCACAAGACTCTCAGAGGATTACCAATTTAGATATCTTAATGGATAAACTGATGAAGCACCAAGAGATTACAACAAAGAATCAGGAGGCTTCCATGAAAAATATGGCGAGGCAGATTGGACAGATTTCTAAACAACTTGCTACTGAGAGACCTCTGAGTTCATTACAGAGTGACACCGTTCCGAATCCAAAAGAGGAATGCAAAGCCATAAAGCTGAGGAGTGGTAAGATCTTGGTGAAAAATGAAGAAGCAACCAAGAAGCCCAAGGATAATGACAAGAAGCAGGTTAAAAAAGAAGCCAATGATGAGGAGGTAACAACAAGCAAGAATACTCCAGAGAAACTCAAAGAAAAGGAAGAGCCAACCAAGGAACAAAAGCAGCAAGCAGAGAAAAGCTTTATGCTTCCACTGCCATATCCCCAGAGATTCAACAAAGAAGAAAAGGATCAACATTTTCATAAGTTCCTTTAGACTTTCAAGAAGTTGGAGATAAATACTCCCTTAGCTGAGGCACTAGCGCAAATGCCCTTATACGCCAGGTTTCTGAAGGAGCTTATTAACAAGAAGAGAAGTTGGCAAGAGAATGAAACTATACTGCTCACTGAAGAATGTAGAGCATTAATCCAAAAAGGACTCCCCCCTAAACTTGAAGATCCTGGAAGCTTCCTTCTACCTTGTGCCATTGGTAGTATGACCATGAACAAGGCAATGTGTGACTTAGGGGCTAGTATCAACCTAATGCCTTCTTCTCTAGTGAAAAAGCTGTGCATAGAAGAAGTGAAACCAGTACAGATGTCTTTAGAACTGGTGGACAAGTCAGTGATATGCCCCAGGGGTGTGATTGAGAACCTTCTAGTAAAAGTGGACAAATTCATCTTCCCAGCAGATTTTGTGATCTTAGATTCAGATGAGGATGAGGGTGATTCCATTATATTGGGAAGACCATTCTTGGCTACTGCTAGGGCCATTATAGACGTAGAGCGAAGAGAGTTAACCCTCAGAATGCATGATGAAAGCATCACCCTGAATGTATTTCCAGAGACACAGCTCATTGATGAAAAGAAAGACTGCATGGAAACCAAGAAGGAAAACTTGCAGTGGAAGGAAGGAATTAATAGGACAATCAGCAGTTACCTTCCAAAGCAAGATATAGAAAATACAACAGGGGAAAAAGAGAAAGAGACTGTGCAGAACAATGAAGAAATTCAAGAAGACATGGATGTGTCAATCATCAAGGAGAAGAGTCCCAAAGTGAAACCTACTGTTAAAGAAGGAGGATCAGCAAAAAGAAGGAAGAAAAACAAGAACAAGACTAAAAAGGGTTGGAAGAACAAAAAGATTCCAACAGAGGGGCTCTCTAAGGGTGATGAAGTACAATTGATCTATCAACAACTGGGGACAAATCAATGGACTGATGGCTACTTTACTGTCAGCAAAATACTATCACTGGAGCATGCTGAAATTGAGCATCAAGGCACAAAGAAGAAGCTCACAGTCAGGGGGGACAAGCTGAGACACTACAGTCATCAACCACCATAAAAGAGGGATTCACTGTCAAGCTAATGACAATAAAAGAGCGCTCCATGGGAGGCAACCCATGATTTAAGATTATGCTTGTTTTTGAATTCAATAAATTATGATCACCTTAGCATGACATTGAATTTTATTAGACATATTTGAAAGATGCATACATTGTTTTGAAATACATGCCAGACTTCTAAGTTTTGTGTGCTTTGCAGCACACAAAAATCAGCTTTTCAAGCATTCTTAGATCATATGCTTAGTCATTTCGATGAAGTATTTGACCAAACATTAAGTTTGGTGTCTACACATATACAAATTTTCAGAAGGATCAACTTGTGTTCATAAAATCAAAGTCATGCGTAGATGAATTATACATTTTTTTTCATTTTAGGAATTAATGTTAGAAAATGAATTAGAACTCATGAGGAAGGTATCAATTGTGATAGAGTACTTACTTTTGACATTGACCCTTTAGCAAACAACAAGTTTGGTGTTCACCAAACCTTGGTTCACTAAGTAAGGGACACGATTGACCTTCCATGACTTAGAAATATAATAAATAGTCTAAGCATCCACCACTACATTACCGAATTCTGTCCTGAACCTCACCATTTTGTTGCTTTGATTTGATAAGAAAGAGAAAATTGAGAAAAGGACAAGAAAGGAAGGACCACGGCTATGACAAGCCAAGTGAGAAGTGGTCACATGTGCCTAGTGAAGCGCACCCCTTGGAAAGTAAAATCTGCATGCATGCACCATAGGACACCAAAAAAGCATGCAGCCAATAAGAAGAGAATCCTCGTCAAGCTTCAACAATACATGCAGGCCATTCATTTCATGAGTCTTCTACATTATTCAACTCAATCCTCACCTTTCATTACCATAACCGAACCCACTCCTCTCTTGTGATCTTGTTGGGAAACTTGGAAACCTTGTCCATAAATAGCCTCCAACACATCATGGAGAACACTTTCATACAAGAGACCCTCACTTAAAGCACACAATTTCTTCTTTCCCTTCACAACAAGACCGAACATCACTCCAAACATAACCCTACCTATCTCTTATTCGTACCCAGATTCAATGGCCCCTTCAAGTTTAAGGAGAAGACCAGGAAAGGAACCAATGGTGACAGAACCTCCATCCTTTGACACAAAGAGGTTCAAATCCCAATTTCATGAAGCAAGATACAATAGGCTCATGAAAACAAAGCTTATCATTCCTGAAATGGGGTTCGAGCTGAGGGAGGGAGAATATCCCATTATGCGATAAATCACCAAGGAAAGAAGATGGGATCTTCTGTGGCATCCTCTCACTAAGATTAGTGCTGTTATGATAAGGGAGTTTTACGCCAATGTTGTTAAAGAGAGCGAAGATAGCCCCCCGTGCAAAAGTTATGTCAGAGGTGTTAAAGTGAATTTTAGTCCACCATCAATTACAAGAGCTCTAAAGTTGAGAACCATAACTTACGATGAGCTTAGATATGAAGACAGATTGCGTGGTGATAATGACCCTGATGAAATATTGGAAGGGTTATGTATTGAAGGAAGAGATTGGGAAAGAGACTCAAAGGGAATCCCGAGTTGTCTGAAAAGATTTGATCTCACACCTGAGGCAAAGGGGTGGTATGAGGTAGTAAGGGGATCAATACTCCCCACTGCGAATACCTCATCAGTCATAATCAAGAGAGCTCTCCTGACATACTGCATCCTACATGGGGGGAAATCAACCTTGCCCAACTCATAGCAGAGAGTATCCAGGAGATGGCTGAAGACACATACAAATCGGGTAGGCTTAGGCACCCAAGCACAATTCTGAGATTGTATAACAAAGCTGGAGTGCTCTTCGAAGATGAAGATACAGAGAAGGAATTACAAAGAGAAAAATGGAAGGTCTTAATGAAGAGGAGGAGGAAGATCAAGAGGAAGAAAGAACTCACAGAAGAAGAAGGTCACACAAGAGGGACGAACAAGCTCCTGGTATCATAGATATGAGTCAATTGCAGGAAGCTCTTGAGGAAATATCACAACAAAATGTGAGAGCACAAGAGCAGTATTCAAGGTAACAGGAGCTGTATTTACAACAACAAGAGCAATATCTAGCGCACCAAAGGCAAAATGAAGCTTGGCAGCACAGAATGGAGGAAAGACAAGAGAGTTGGCAGGAACAAATGATGACCCAACAACAAGAATTCCAAGCCAAGATTCTTGAAGGGCAGAAGGAACAAACAACAAATCTTAAGGAATCATATGACAAAATGTTCCTAACTCAAGCCAAGTATGGGGAATATACTCACAACTTATATCAGTGGAAGAATATTCATCACACTATTGGAGAGGCTAGACATGTGCAACAATCAGAGTGTAATGAAGACATGCAAGCAAGGTTGGAGTACTTGACCCACAGCATACCAGCATTAAATCCACGAATCAAAATATTCGAGCAGTGCCAAGAACTTAGAGACCGCCAAAAAGCAAAGTCTCATCATTATACCGAGGTAATACTTCAAAGATTGGAGGAAGTTGGGCTTTCAGGACTCACATATCCTATATGGGATAGAAGATGTCCTTGTGAAGAAGTTCGTGACTACTCCAAGCTTGGGAAAAGGAAGAAGAACAAGGGAGAATCAAGCAAGGGCCAGGAGCATAACAACTAAAAGGTGGTGAAGTTCTTTCATAATTTCAAATTGAATAAGGAAGATGTATACCTGAAAAATGATATACCTCCAATCATCTTTTGTTTTGCATAATTCATGCTGAAGAAAGCTATCTGCAATTTCTCTTTAGCTTAAAAATTATCTGCATAATAAATGTCATCCTTCATTAACTTGAGTACTTTGCTTTGTTCACCTTGCTGTTTGAATAAGAGAGAGATGTTTTAATTAGAAAAGTAATTGTTCAATGTTGCAAAAGTTAGAATGGAAGTTAGTGGTGGTATGTGTTTGATATAATTGTTAGCTCATAGAATAATTGCTGCATAATGACATGTTATTTGAGGCCTAAGCTAATTTGTTGCTATGATCCTTAAATTAATAAAAGTCCTTTGAAAATGAACCAAAACAGAAAGGAAAAAAATAGAAAAAGCAAAAAAAAAGTGGCAAAGAAAAAAAACAATAAGGCTAGACACCAATAGCTTGGACCCTAGGACACATGCCTGTGGTGTTTTTGTACTAGGATATGCTTGGACAAGTAAGTTCTAAGGAGTATTTCAAAACTTGGCCACTTAGACCAACTGATTTGGGATTGCCAACTGAAGGTCCACAATAAAGAGCAACCTAGCTACAAAACACTTAGTTATCCAAAGAGATGCTGGGCATCAATGATCCTAGGAAGAAAAAGGTGAGCCATGTGTCTGTGGTGAAGAAATGTTGAGTGAAATTAAGCCAAAGGCCACTGCAACATTTGCCACCAAGCCTTCAATAAGTAATAGGCTCTCTAATGCAGAAGCAAGAAGGAAAAAGCTAACAAGGGAAGTAAGCAAAAAGCAAGGCGTTATAGCAGCAACCTTAGTGAATCTTTGAAGAAACATTGTTTGTTTTGACAGCAAGTAATAAATGAGCCACTATTGATCTGCATAAAACCCCATAAACCAAGTTTAACTATATGCTTAATAAGGATAGGCATACTTATCTATTTCATTCTATCTACTCTTATGTTTAATGCTTGCTTGGGAACAAGCAAGTTTTAAGTTTGGTGTTGTGATGACAAGTCATCTTAGCCTAGTTTTACTAGTCTTTTTCTTTGTTTTTATTAGGTTTTATGCACTTTCTTGCATTGTAAGTAAGTAATTTGGAGTGGAATTGCATGGTTTCTTTGAATCAATCAACCACCCTTTAATTGATATTAAATTATGAGGTTTAAGCTAAATTTAATTGATAATTAATTGATTTATGAACCTTGTGAAATTTGTGATACTTTGATTGGTTGATTTGATTACTTGTAGGTGAAGAAAGAAGAAAACAAGAAAAGTGTGGCTTAAGGAGCATGTCCAAAGGAAGCGAAAAGCGTGCCCAAAGGAAGAAAAAGCATGGCAAAATTGAGGAAGAAGGAAACTAAGTTGAGAAAGCAAGCTGAGCTTCACAAGGAAAAATGGGAAAGAGCAAAGCACCAAGCTCAGTTCAATTAGGTAGCGTTTGTTTTGAGGTACTGAGACAGAGACTGAGAGACTGAGACTCAGTATCGTGTTTGTTAGTTCAGAGACTGGTACTAAAATTTCTATCTCTGTCTCTAAAATTTCAGTATTTCAGTACCTCCAAAAAGTAAGGACACAGGGGACTGAAATTTTTAGAGATGGAGACTGAAACTTTAATAACATTTTATACCTAAAATACTTTCATTTCAATTAATTAATTCTAATTTTACCCTTTGTGCAAATTAAATTAGAATTTTATTCTTGTTTCAATTCCTGTCTCCCATTTTGCACCAAACAGAATATTGAGATTTATTTCAATTCATGTCTCTTAGTCTCTGTCTCTCAGTCTCAGTCTTTCTGTCTCTATCTCTCCACCAAACGCTACCTTAGTCAACTGAGCACTAAAGAAAGCAAGGAAACAACATGAAGCTCAGTTCACTAAGTGAGCTTTATCGGGCTCCTTCAAGAATTAATTCAAGATGCAACTCCAAGAAATGGAGCCACCAAATTTCGAACCAATTACCCAAGGGAGGCAAGGAACGCTCCTTGCAGGAAAATTCAAGAAGAATTAGCCAAAATGTTTCCTCCAAGGTTCGAACAAGGAACCACACACTACCTGGCTTGCAAAGAAAATAAACCAAGATGCTTTGGCTAGGATTCAAACATGGGAACTCTTTGAAACACAAGGGAGGAGCACTACTTAGCTTGCAAGAAAATGAGCCAAGATGCATTCCAAAGGGTTCGAACCAAGGAGCTCCATGAAAGGCAAGGAGGGAGCATCCACTCTTCCAAGGAAATTAGCTTCAGACTTCCTCCACCAAGGATCGAACTTGGAAGCTTGAGGTCCCAAGCAAGGCGCTACACATGGGGAGCTCAGTTGGTTTTCCCAACTGAGCGCTACATTCCCCCATCTCCCAACATTTTGGCACGCCCAAAAGCACCAAGGAGCAAGTATGATGCGCAACACTTTGGCACACCAAGGGGCTGTGACACGCAAATAAGCCCTGAAATGAGCACTTAGCTTAAGAACACAAATAAGCCCTGAAATGACAACAAAAGGATCAATGAATAAAAGTCTCATGGGGTGCAATCACAGTAAGTATTCTAGGACATGATAAAGGTCTGAAAGCCAGTGAAGGAATGAACCTAAGTTGCTATGCATGAAACCACCATAAAACCAGAAACATGAACCTAAGTTTCATTTCACTTGGCATACCATTCATCATTCTCTTGTTCCAGTACTTGCTTAGGGACAAGCAAGCTTTAAGTTTGGTGTTGTGATGCCAGGGCATTTTGGCCAGTTTCACTGACCTTTTCTTTACTATTTTTAGGGTAGTTTCATGCCTTTTTTTAGAAAATAAGCTAGTTTTGGGTAGATATTCACTTACATCTTGATTCAAGCATACATTGTGCACCTTACATGATTTCATGAGGATTTTGCATGAATTATATGATAAATTGGATGATGCATGACTCATGACTTGGACTAGAACTTTGATGCATTTTGTTGCTTGATTTCAGGACAAAGGAAGCAAAGAAGAACCACGTTAGCAGTCACGTTAGTCCCACTAACGTGACCTCTAACGTGGAATGGGTGCTAACTTGGAAAGTTAATGAGAAAGGTAATCGCCAATAACGCCCTCGAAGCCATCATAAGCCCACGTTAAGAGTCACGTTAACTAAGTTAACGTGAACTCTAACGTGGAAGAATACAATAAGGCCAATGTTAGTGACACTCCCCTTTGTCACTAACGTTGGCCAAGCTTCCATAAGCCACGTTAACTCCCACGTTAACTTAGTTAACGTGGAAGCTAACGTGGAGAGAGCAATTGGTCGCCAACGTTAGTAACACTTACCTTTGTCACTAACGTTGGGGTGAACCACCAAGAGCCACCATGAGCAACGTTAACTCCCACGTTAACTTACTTAACGTGGAAACTAACGTGGAAAAAGAGATTAGGAGCCAACGTTAGTGACACTCACCTTTGTCACTAACGTTGGAGATGGCTAGCATGACTACGTTAGAAGCCATGTTAACCTAGTTAACGTGGACTCTAACGTGAGAAATAGGGGCACATTGGAACGTTAGTGACAAAGGTAAGTGTCACTAACGTTCTCGAAGGATTGGCAAGCTTACGTTAAGAGCCACGTTAACTAAGTTAACATGGACTCTAACGTAGGGAAGGGGGAAGCTTATCAACGTTATTGGGAAAGGTAAGTCCCAATAACATGTGCGAAGGACCAAGAGGCAACGTTAGTGGTATCGTTTGTACCACTAACGTTGAGGTTAACGTGGCTCATACTTGGGTGAGCAACGTTAGTGAAAAAGGTGATTGTCACTAACGTTCTCGAACCCACACTTTCACTTAACGTTAACACCACTAACGTCCTGAGCTAAAGTCCCCACCTACTTCACACTTTCTCTCTGCAAGCAAAGCTAAGCCCAATGAAGAAGATAACTGCTTCAAACTCAGGATCCAAAGCCCCATACCCAAGACTTGAAGAGCCAACTAGAAGATCAGAAGAGTAGTATATATAGGAGTAGCTTTGAATTAGTTGGGGAGCTGGGAAAACTTTAGGGAGCCTTTGGGCATAGAAATACTCTCTGTATTTACTTTCTCTAGACTTCTAGTTTTACTTTCAGCATGTATTCTCCATCTTTGTTTTCATTTTCCAGAGCTATGAACAACTAAACCCCTTTCATTGGGTTAGGGAGCTCTATTGTAATTTGATGGATCAATTTTAGTTTTTATTCTCCTTCTTCTATCTTTTCTCTTGATTTTACTAGAAAGCTTTCGATCTTCATCCAATTGGGTAGTTATCTTGGAAAAGAAGCTATTCATACTTGGATCTCTTCTGAACTTTGGAAGAGGAATGAAGAGATCATGCTAGAAATGCTTTCTCATACTGGACCAAATTGGGTTTGGATGGATATGTGACTATAATCCTTCCAACACTTGATTTGGAAAATGCATGTGGTATAATCAGTGACTATACTTCATCTCTTCTCATAAGCAATTGACCAAGGAATTGGCTATTGATCAAGATTTGAGAGATTGAATTACAAGGACTTAAGATTGCCAAGGAGATCAATGAATGCATTGATTGAGGAAGAGATGAAAATGAACTTGATCCGGAGAATGCAACATCTACTGAGCCCAATGAATTCCCCATTTCTGATCTTACCCATTCTCTTTAATTTTTGCCATTTACTTTTATGAGCAATTGTCCCATTCCCATTTAAGATTCTGCAATTTACTTTCCGCCATTTACATTCAGCTCTTTATTCCTAGCATTTACTGTTTCCACTATTTACTTTCCCGCCATTTAATTTTCTGCAATTCTCAACTCAAATTCTGGTTCGCTCAACTAGAACATTCCTTTAATTAAAGTTGCTTGATCAATCAATCTCTGTGGGATTCGACCTCACTCTATTGTGAGTTTTTACTTGACGACGAATTCGGTACACTTGCCGAAGGAAATTTGTTGCGAGACAAGTTTTCTGCGTATCAAGTTTATGGCACTGTTGCCGGGGATTGATTTTGAGTCAACAATGATTAAATTGGAGGATCACTAGATTGAGCATTTTTAGTTTGTTTGATTTAATTTTCTGTTTGAGTAATTTACTTTCAGTTTTAGTTAATTTCTTCCATTCCCCCTACTTTTTTGTTTTTTTTTTGTTATTTACAATTCAGTTTACTAACCCACTAACTGTTTGATATATTGCATCACTCACACTAATAGTAATTCTAACAGAAATACTTTCTGCATCTATTTTCCTTGCTTGTGATTTGTGAAGCGGGGCTTCAACTTCCTTTGATTCTGAACCTCAGAGGACCTTCTTTAGATTAAGGAGGGAAGCAAGAGGAAAATGAGTAGTTGGTGCCGAGGAAGAGGAGGAATACTTTGAACCAAACATGGAAGAAAACATGGAAAACCATCATGAAGAAGAGGCTCACAACCATGGCAGAGAAGGTCGAGCAAATCATGCTGCGGAGGAGAGAAGAGTTTTAGGCTCTTACATCAACCCAAACACAAGAAACTGTGGAAGTAGCATTCAAAAGCCAACCATCCATGCCAACAATTTTGAACTAAAACCAAGCTCATCACCCTTATTCAGAACAAATGTTCGTTCGGAGGAGGCGTCCAAGAAGACCCCAATCAACATCTAACCACCATCCTGAGGATATGTGACACGGTGAAGTCTAATGGTGTTCATCTTGACGCCTATAGACTGCTCTTATTTCCATTCTCACTCAAGGATAAGGCAGCCAAGTGGCTGGAGTCTTTTTCAAAGGAGAGTTTGACAACTTGGGAAGATGTGGTGAACAAATTTTTAGCCAGATTCTATCCTCCCAAAAGAATCAACAGACTAAGAGCTGAGGTCCAAACTTTCAGGCAACAAGATGGTGAGACTCTATATAAAGCATGGGAGAGGTTTAAGGACCTGACAAGGAGGTGTCCACAAGATATGTTTAATGAATGGGTGCAGCTACACATTTTCTATGAAGGCCTTTCTTATGAATCAAAGAAAGCAGTAGACCACTCATCCGGGGGATCTCTGAACAAGAAGAAGACCATTGAGGAGACCATAGATGTCATTGAAACTGTAGCAGAAAATGACTATTTCTATGCTTCTGAAAGAGGGAACACTAGAGGAGTGATGGAGCTAAACAATGTAGATGCTCTGCTGGCCCAGAATAAGCTCATTACCAAGCAGCTGGCTGACCTCACCAAGAAGATGGAGAGGAACCAAGTAGCAGCAATCACCACTTCATCAGCAACCCAAGAAGGAGTGAATGAAAAAGCAGAGGGTAGTCAGGAGCAAGCCAACTACATTGGGAATTTACCTAGGCAAAACCATGGTCCATACTCCAAAACCTACAACCCTGGTTGGAGGAATCACCCAAACTTTGGGTGGGGGAATCAACAAGATCAAGGCCAAGATTGGAGACATCACAACCCCAACAACAATGCAGCTCACCAACAATTCACACTGAGAACATATCAACACCACCATGACAACACCTCTCCACATCCATATCAAAACCAAAATAACACTACTCATCCTTCCACCTCTAATCCCAATCCACCATCATTTGATGATAGACTCTCAAGGATTGAGAATCTACTTGAAGGCATAGGCAAAGAGATTTAAGACAACAAGGCATTTAAGGAGGAAGTGCGAGCAAATTTTAAGAACCAGGGAGACACCATCAAGAGGTTGGAATCTCAAGTGGAATATCTCTCTGAGCAGATGCCCAAGCCTACAGATGGATTCCCAAGTGATACAAAAAAAAATCCAAGAGGTGAAACAAAGAAAGTAAGATGGGAAGATTGCAAGATGGTCACTATAAGTGATAAGGAGACTAAGGACAAGCCAAGCAAGCAGTCAGAACAACCTGGAGATACCTCAGTAGAGAAGAAGGAAAAATATCACCAAGAACCAAAAATCTCACAACAAGAGCTGCTGAGACTCTATGCACCATTTCCCCAGCTACTCAATGGTGCTGTGGAGAAGAGAATATACTCAAGATTTCTTGACTTGTTTGCATCTCTGCATGTAAACATACCATTCATCAAGACCATCCAACAAATGCCTGCATACATCAAGTATATGAAGGAACTGCATCCCAGGAAAAGCTCACTCAAGGGAGGCCAAACTATAGTGATGAATAAGGAGTACAGCGCCCTCATTGAACCAGAGTTGCCTACAAAAAGAAAGGACCCAGGGAGTTTTCATATCCCCTGTGCCATAGGAGAAACAATGTTTGATAGAGCACTCTGCGATTTGGGAGCAAGCATCAACTTAATACCCTTATCCCTTGTGAAGAGGCTGCAGATCAATGAGATAATGCCCACAGATGTAGTCATCAGGCTGGCTGACAAAACTCAAAAATAAGCAATAGGAGTGGTAGAAAATCTATTGGTAAAGGTTGGGAAATACTTCCTCCCAACAGACTTTGTCATATTGGACAAGGAAGAGAGTCACACTCACCGAATCATATTGGGAAGACCATTCCTAGCTACAGCTAGAGCACTCATAGATGTGGAGCGAGGGGAGCTAATCTTGAGGATTCATGATGAACAGCTCACTTTCACTGTTTTCAAAAACTCACAAGAAACAGATTAAGAGAACAAGGAACCAAGGAAGGATCACAGTGAGACACTGAAGGAAGAGACAAGCACTGAAGGACAACGAGCACATCTGGAAATCCCATTGATTGATGAACAAGGCAAACAGCAATTGCCACAGCTCAAAGAAAATTAGGAGGAACCTAAACCACCAGAAAAATATGAGACCAGTAACCAAATTTCCTTAGAGGAGGAGGTCACAAAGAGTAAGACAACATCACAAGGAACAAAGAAGAAGGTACCAAGGAGGTGGAGGAACAAGAAGATCCCCACCGAGGACTTCTCTCCATGGGATAAAGTGATCTCAGCTTACTTTCCAGATATCCCCCTGATCTCCCCACTGTACCATCTCAGTTACCTAAGGTCTTCACTATCAACAGAGTTCTCTCCTTGGAACATGTAGAGATAATTGATACAACTACTGGATATAGGTCTACTGCCAGAGGAGAAGAATTGAAGCATTATCGACCTCCCTGATGAAGGCAAAACGTCAAGCTAGTGACGCTAAAGAAGCGCTTCATGGGAGGCAACCCATGTTTTATATGCTTTTAGAAAATAGTGAATAAGTCAAAATTTATGAATTCCATAAGCCAACGTTAGTGACATTCACCTTTGTCACTAACGTTGGCAAAGCTTCCATAAGCCACGTTAACTCCCACGTTAACTTAGTTAACGTGGAAGCTAATGTGGAGAGAGCAATTGGTCGCCAACTTTAGTGACACTTACCTTTGTCACTGACGTTGGGGTGAACCACCAAGAGCCACCATGAGCAACATTAACTCCCACGTTAACTTAGTTAACGTGGAAGCTAACGTGGATAAAGAGATTAGGAGCCAACGTTAGTGACACTCACCTTTGTCACTAACGTTGGAGATGGCTAGCATGACTACGTTAGAAGCCACGTTAACCTAGTTAACGTGGACTCTAACGTGAGAAATAAGGGCACATTGGAACGTTAGTGATAAAGGTAAGTGTCACTAACGTTCTCGAAGGATTGGCAAGCTTACGTTAAGAGCCACGTTAACTAAGTTAACGTGGACTCTAATGTAGGGAAGGGGGAAGCTTATCAACGTTATTGAGAAAGGTAAGTCCTAATAATGTGTGCGAAGGACCAAGAGGCAACGTTAGTGGTAACGTTTGTGCCACTAACGTTGAGGTTAATGTGGCTCATACTTGGGTGAGCAACGTTAGTGAAAAAGGTGATTGTCACTAACGTTCTCGAACCCACACTTTCACTTAACGTTAACACCACTAACGTCTTAAGCTAAAAGTCCCCACCTACTTCACAGTTTCTCTCTGCAAGCAAAGCTAAGCCCAATGAAGAAGATAACTGCTTCAAACTCAGGATCCAAAGGCCCATACCCAAGACTTGAAGAGCCAACTAGAAGATCAGAAGAGTAGTATATATAGGAGAAGCTTTGAATTAGTTGGGGAGCTGGGAAAACTTTAGGGAGTCTTTGGGCATAGAACTACTCTCTGTATTTACTTTCTCTAGACTTCTAGTTTTACTTTCAGCATGTATTCTCCATCTTTGTTTTCATTTTCCTGAGCTATGAACAACTAAACCCCTTTCATTGGGTTAGGGAGCTCTGTTGTAATTTGATGGATCAATTTTAGTTTTCATTCTCCTTCTTCTATCTTTTCTCTTGATTTTACTAGAAAGCTTTCGATCTTCATCCAATTGGGTAGTTATCTTGGAAAAGAAGCTATTCATACTTGGATCTCTTCTAAACCTTGGAAGAGGAATGAAGAGATCATGCTAGAAATGCTTTCTCATGCTGGACCAAATTGGGTTTGGATGGATATGTGACTATAATCCTTCCAACACTTGATTTGGGAAATGCATGTGGTATAATCAGTAACCATACTTCATCTCTTCTCATGAGCAATTGACCAAGGAATTGGCTATTGATCAAGATTTGAGAGATTGAATTACAAGGAATTGTAATTCGATCACTTAAGATTGCCAAGGAGATCAATGAATGCATTGATTGAGGAAGAGATGAAAATGAACTTGATCCGGAGAATGCAACATCTCCTGAGCCCAATGAATTCCCCATTTCTGATCTTACCCATTCTTTTTAATTTCTGCCATTTACTTTTATGAGCAATTGCCCCATTCCCATTTAAGATTCTGCAATTTACTTTCCGCCATTTACATTCAGCTCTTTATTCCTAGCATTTACTGTTTCCACTATTTACTTTCCTGCCATTTAATTTTCTACAATTCTCAACTCAAATTCTGGTTTGCTCAACTAGAACATTCCTTTAATTAAAGTTGCTTGATCAATCAATCTCTGTGGGATTTGACCTCACTCTATTGTGAGTTTTTACTTGACGACGAATTCGGTACACTTGCCTAAATCAACCAATACTTGATTCACTTGACTAAATCAACCACTAAACTAAAATTGCTCAATCCTTCAATCCCTATGGGATAGACCTCACTCATGTGAGTTATTTTTACTTGATGCGACCCGGTACACTTGCCGGCGAGTTTTGTGTTGGATCGTTTTCCACACATCAGCACGCGTTCATAGGTGAGAATGATGATGAGCGTCACATAATCATCACATTCATCATGTTCTTGGGTGCGAATGGATATCTTAGAATAGGAATAAGCTTGAATTGAATAGAAAAATAGTAGTACTTTGTATTAATTCATGAGGAACAGCAGAGCTCCACACCTTAATCTATGGTGTGTAGAAACTCTACCGTTTGAAAATACATAAGTGATAATGATCCAGGCATGGCCGAATGGCCAGACCCCATGAAAGTCTAAGGTAGCATAAAACTGATCAAAGATGATCCAAAGATATAAATACAATAGTAAAAAGTCCTATTTATACTAAACTAGTTACTAGGGTTTGTAGAATTGAGTAAATGATGCAGAAATCCACTTCTGGGGCCCACTTGGTGTGTGCTTGGGCTGAGCATTGAGCTTTACACGTGTAGAGGCTTCTCTTGGAGTTGAACGCCAGTTTGTAGCCTGTTTCTGGCGTTGAACTCCACTTTGTAACCTATTTCTGGCGTTTGACTCTAGAATGCAGCATGAAACTGGCGTTGAATGCCAGTTTACGTCATCTATCCTTATTAAAAGTATAGACTATTATATATTTCTGGAAAGCCCTGGATGTCTCCTTTTCAACGCAATAGAGAGAACGCCATTTGGAGTTCTGTAGCTCCCGAAAATCCACTTTGAGTGCAGGGAGGTCAGAATCCAACAGCATCTGCAGTCCTTCTTCAACCTCTGAATAAGATTTTTGCTCAAGTCCCTCAATTTCAGCCAGAAAATACCTGAAATCATAGAAAAACACACAAACTCATAGTAAAGTCTAGAAATGTGAATTTTAATTAAAAACTAATAAAAATATATTAAAAACTAACTAAATTATACTGAAAACTATGTAAAAACAATGCCAAAAAGCGTATAAATTATCCGCTCATCACAACACCAAACTTAAATTGTTGCTTGTCCCCAAGCAACTGAAAAGCAAATAGGATAAAAAGAAGAGAATATACTATAAATTCTAAAATATCAATGAAATTTAGCTCCAATCAGATAAGCGGGACTTGTAGCTTTTTGCCTCTTGAATAGTTTTGGCATCTCACTTTATCCGTTGAAGTTCAGAATTCAGATAGTGTTATTGATTCTCCTAGTTCAGTATGTTGATTCTTGAACACAGCTACTTAATGAGTCTTGGCCGTGGCCCTAAGCACTTTGTTTTCAAGTATTACCACCGGATACATAAATGTAACAGACACATAACTGGGTGAACCTTTTCAGATTGTGACTTAGCTTTGCTAGAGTCCCCAATTAGAGGTGTCCAGGGTTCTTAAGCACATTCTTCTTTTTGCTTTGGACCTTGACTTTAACCGCTCAATCTCAAGTTTTCACTTGACACCTTCACGCCACAAGCACATGGTTAGGGACAGCTTGGTTTAGCCGCTTAGGCAAGGATTTTATTCCTTTAGGCCCTCTTATCCACTGATGCTCAAAGCCTTGGATCCTTTTTATTACCCTTGCCTTTTGGTTTTAAGGGCTATTGGCTTTTTGCTCTTGCCTTTTGGTTTAAAGAGCTTTTGGCTTTTTCTGCTTGCTTTTTCTTTTTCTATTTTTTTTTTGCCATTTTTTTCTGCAAGCTTTTGTATTCACTGCTTTTTCTTGCTTCAAGAATCATTTTTATGATTTTTCAGATTATCAAATAACATTTCTCCTTTTTCCTTATTCTTCAAGAGCCAACATATTTAACATTCATAAACATCAAATTCAAAAGACATATGCACTGTTCAAGCATTCATTTAGAAAATAAAAAGTGTTGCCACCACATCAAAATAATTAAACTAGTTTCAAGGATGAATTCGAAACCATGTACTTCTTGTTCTTTTGTAATTAAAACATTTTTCATTCAAGAGAGGTGATGGATTCATATTCATAACTTTAAGGCATAGACACTTAGACACTAATGATCATGTAATAAGACACAAATATAAATAAACATAAAGCTCAGAAATCAAAAAACAGGAAATAAATAGACAAGCAGATTAAGGAATGAGTCCACCTTAGTGAGGGTGGCGTCTTCCTCTTCTTGAAGAACCAATGGTGCTTTTGAGCTCCTCTATGTCTCTTCCTTGTCTTTCTTGCTCCTCCCTCATAGCTCTTTGATCTTCTCTAATTTCATGGAGGATGATGGAGTGCTCCTGGTGCTCCACCCTTAATTGTCCTATGTTGGAACTTAATTCTCCTAGGGAAGTGTTGATTTGTTCCCAATAGTTTTTTGGAGGGAATTGCATCCCTTGAGGCATCTCAGGGATTTCATGGTGAGGAATCTCCTCATGCTCATGTTGAGGTCCATGATCTCTTGTTTTCTCCATCCTTTTCTTAGTGATGGGCTTAGCCTCTTCAATGAGGATATCTCCCTCTATGTCAATTCCAGCTGAATTGCAGAGGTGGCATATAAGGTGAGGAAAGGCTAACCTTGCCCAAGTGGAGGACTTGTCAGCCACCTTGTAAAGTTCTTGAGGTATAATCTCATGAACTTCCACTTCCTCCCTAATCATGATGCTATGGATCATGATGGCCCGGTCTACAGTAACTTCAGACCGGTTGCTAGTAGGAATGATTGAGCGTTGAATGAACTCCAACCATCCTCTAGCAACTGGTTTGAGGTCAAGCCTTCTTAGTTGAACCGGCTTGCCCTTTGAGTCAATTTTCCATTGAGCTCCTTCCACACATATGTCCATGAGGACTTGGTTCAACCTTTGATCAAAGTTGACTCTTCTAGTGTAGGGGTGTGTGTTTTCTCCCATCATTGGCAAGTTGAACGCCAGCCTTACATTTTCCGGACTGAAATCTAAGTATTTCCCCCGAACCATGGTGAGCCAATTATTTGGATTCGGGTTCATACTTTGATCATGGTTCCTAGTGATCCATGCGTTTGCATAGAACTCTTGAACCATTAGGATCCCGACTTGTTGAATGGGGTTGGTGAGAACTTCCCAGCCTCTTCTTTGGATTTCAAGTCGGATCTCCGGATACTCATTCTTCTTGAGCTTGAAAGGAACCTCAGGGATCACTTTCTTCTTGGCCACAACTTCATAGAAGTGGTCTTGTTGGACCTTTGAGATGAATCTCTCCATCTCCCATGACTCAGAGGTAGAAGCAATTGCCTTCCCTTTCCTCATTCTAGAGGTTTCTCTAGCCTTAGGTGCCATAAATGGTTATGAAAAAATAAAAAGCTATGCTTTTACCACACCAAACTTAAAATGGTTGCTCGTCCCCGAGCAAAAGAAGAAAGAAGGAAGTAGAAGAAGAAGATAAATGGAGGAGAGGGAGAGAGAGATGTTTTCGGCCAAGGGGAAGAAGAGAGGGTTTTGTTGTGTGAAAATGAAGAGGGAATGAGGGGTTTATATAGGAGTGGGGAGGGGTTTAGGGTTCGGCCATTTAGGGTTGGGTTTGAGAGGGAAATTATTTTGAATTTAAAGGTAGGTGGGGTTTCTGGGGAAGAGAGGATGGATGTGATTAGTGAAGAGGAGAGAAGAAGTAGGTGGGGATCCTGTGGGGTCCACAGATCCTGAGGGAATCATGTGGGATCCACAAATCCTGTGGGGCCAAGGACTTAACATCCCTGCTCCAATTAGCCATGTAAACGCCCTTTGTAGGCAATCTTGGCGTTTAACGCCAGACTGCAGCATGTTTCTGGCGTTAAACGCCACTTCCATGCTTGTTTTGGTCGTTCAACGCCAGTCTATAGCATGTTTCTGGTGTTGAACGCCAGTATGGTGCATGTTTCTGGCGTTAAACGCCAGTCTGATGCTTGTTTCTGGCATTTAACGCCAGCTTTCCTCTGAGTGCAATCCTGGCATTTAAACGCCAGATTGCTACTTGTTTCTGGCATTTAACGCCAGTTTCATGCTCTGTTCTGGCATTAAACGCCAGCCAGATGCTCCTTACTGGCGTTTAAACGCCAGTAAGCCCTTCCTCTAGGGTGTGCTATTTTCAATGCTGATTTTCATTCTGTTTTTGATTTTTTTAGTAGTTTTTGTGACTCCACATGATCATCAACCTAACAAAACATGAAATAACAAAGAAAAATAAAATAAAAATGATTAAATAACATTGGGTTGCCTCCCAACAAGTGTTTCTTTAATGTCAATAGCTTGACAGTGAGCTCTCATGGAGCCTCACATATAATCAGAGCAAGGTTGGGACCTCCCAACACCAAACTTAGAGTTTGGTTGTAGGGGTTCAACACCAAACTTAGAGTTTGGTTGTGGCCTCCCAACACCAAACTTAGAGTTTGACTGTGGGGGCTTTGGTTGATCCTGCAGTGAAAGAAGCTTTTCATGCTTCTTCTCTATGGTTACAGAAGGAGATCCTTGAGTTTTAAACACAAGGTAGTCCTCATTCAGTTGAAGGACCAACTCTCCTCTGTCCACATCAATCACAGCTCTTGCTATGGCTAGGAAGGGTCTTCCAAGGATGATGGATTCATCCTCATCCTTCCAGTGTCTAGGATTATGAAATCAGTAGGGATGTAAAGGCCTTCAACCTTTACTAACACGTCCTCTACTAGTCCATAAGCCTGTTTTCTTGAGTTGTCTGCCATCTCTAATGAGATTCTGGCAGCTTGCACCTCAAAGATTCTCAATTTCTCCATTACAGAGAGGGGCATGAGATTTATTCCTGACCCAAGGTCACATAGAGCCTTCTGAAAGGTCATGGTGCCTATGGTACAAGGTATTAAGAACTTTCCAGGATCCTGTTTCTTCTGAGGCAATCTCAGTTGATCCAGATCACTCAGTTCATTGGTGAGCAAGGGAGGTTCATCTTCCCAAGTCTCATTACCAAATAATTTGGCATTCAGCTTCATGATTGCACCAAGGTACTTGGCAAATTTCTCTTCAGTAACATCTTCATTCTCTTCAGAAGAATAATATTCATCAGAGCTCATGAATGGCATAAGGAGATTTAATGGAATCTCTCTGGTCTTCAGATGAGCCTCAGAGTCCTTCGGTTCCTCAGAGGGAAACTCCTTATTGATCTCTGGACGTCTCAGGAGGTCATCCTCACTGGGGTTCACGTCCTCTCCCTCCCTTGTAAGTTCGGCCATGATGGTCAATTCAATGGCCTTGCACTCTTCTTTTGGGTTTTCTTCTGTATTGCTTGGGAGAGTACTAGGAGGGGTTTCAGTGATACTTTTACTCAGTTGGCCCACTTGTGCTTCCAAATTTCTAATGGAGGATCTTGTTTCATTCATGAAACTTAGAGTGGCCTTAGATAGATTAGAGACTATGTTTGCCAAGCTAGATGGGGTCTGCTCAGAACTCTCTGTCTTTTTACTGAGTGGATGATGGAAAAGGCTTGCTATTGCTAAACCTATTTCTTCCACCATTGTTAAAGCCTTGTTGAGGCTTTTGTTGATCCTTCCATGAGAGATTTGGGTGATTTCTCCATGAGGGATTATAGGTGTTTCCATAGGGTTCACCCATGTAATTCACCTCTGCTATTGAAGGGTTCTCAGGATCATAAGCTTCTTCCTCAGAAGACGCCTCTTGAGTACTGTTGGATGCAGCTTGCATTCTATTCAGACTCTGAGAAATCATATTGACTTGCTGAGTCAATATTTTGTTCTGAGCCAACATGGCATTCAGAGTATCAATTTCAAGAACTCCCTTCTTCTGAGATGTCCCATTACTTACAGGATTCCTCTCAGAAGTGTACATGAACTGGTTATTAGCAACCATGTTAATGAGTTCTTGAGCTTCTGTAGGCATTTTCTTTAGGTGAATGGATCCACCTGCAGAATGGTCCAATGACATCTTTGATAGTTCAGATAGACCATCATAGAATATATCCAGAATGGTCCATTCTGAAAGCATGTCAGAAGGACACTTTTTGGTCAGTTGCTTATATCTCTCCCAAGTTTCATAGAGGGATTCACCTTCTTTCTGTCTGAAGGTTTGAACATCCACTCTAAGCTTACTAAGCTTTTGAGGAGGAAAGAACTTGGCTAAGAAATCCGTGACCAGCTTATCCCAATAGTTCAGGCTCTCTTTAGGTTGAGAGTCCAACCATACTCTAGCTGTGTCTCTTACAGCAAACGGGAAAAGCATAAGCCTGTAGACCTCGGGATAAACCCCATTGGTCTTAACAGTATCACAGATCTGCAAGAATTCAGTCAAGAACTGAAAAGGATCTTCAGATGGAAGTCCATGAAACTTGCAGTTCTGTTGCATCAGAGAAACTAATTGAGGTTTAAGCTCAAAATTGTTTGCTCCAATGGTAGGGATTGAGATGCTTCTTCCATGTAAATTGGATTTGGTGCAGTAAAGTCACCAAGCATCTTCCTTGCATTGTTATTATTTTCGGCCATATCTTCTTCTTTTTCGAAAATTTCTGTCAGATTTTCTCCAGAGAGTTGTGCTTTAGCTTCCTTTAGCTTTCTCTTCAGAGTCAGCTTTAACAAGAATATTCTTATCCTTGTTCCTACTCATATGAAAAAGAAGAAAACAGAAAAAAAAAATATAGAATCCTCTATGTCACAATATAGAGATTCTTTTATGTGAGTAGAAGAAGATATGAATAGAATATGGAGAATCCAAACACAAGGGTGAGGAGTAGGTTCGAATTCTTAGATAAAGAGGAGTGTTAGTAAATAAATAAATAATTAGAAGGAGGTGAGAGAGAAGAATTTTTGAAAATTAAATCAAAATAAAATAAAAATATTTTAAATTTAAATTTAAAATTCGAAAATTAAAATTGAAATTAAATTAAAATAAAATTAAAACAATTAGTTAATTAAAATGAAATTTTGAAAAAGAAGGAAGGGATTTTCGAAAATTAAGGGTAGAGAGTTAGTTGGGCAGTTTTGAAAAAGATATGATTGAAACAAAAAGATAAGATTGATTGAAAAAGATTTGAAAATTGTTTTTGAAAAAGATAAGAATCAATCAAAAAGTTAAGTGGTTAATTGAAAAATATTTGAAAATCAAATTTGAAAAGATAAGAAGTTAGAAAAGATTTTGAAAAAGATGTGATTGAAATTTATTTTGAAAAAGATTTGAAAAAGAAATTTAAAAAGATTTGATTTTGAAAATTAAAGTTGATTACTTGACTAACAAGAAACTAAAAAGATATGATTTTAAAATTTAAAGATTGAACTTTTCTTACTAGGCAAGTAACAAACTTAACATTTTTGAATCAATCACATTAAATGCTAATAAGATTTTCGAAAATTATGAAAAAGATTTTTGAAAATTAATTTTGAAAATTTCGAAAATTATGAAAGAAAAATGAAAAAGATTTGATTTTTGAAAAATATTTGAAAAAGATAGAGTTTTTAAAATGAAAATTTGATTTGACTCATAAGAAACACTTTGATTTTTAAAATTTTTGAAAATGTCAATCCAAATTTTCGAAATTTTTAGAGAGAAAAAGGGAAAGATATTTTTTATTTTTGAATTTTTAATGATGAGAGAGAGAAAAGCATAAAATTGACACAAAACATAAAAATTATGAATCAAAACAACTAATGCATGCAAGAACACTATGAATGTTAAGATGAACACCAAGAACACTTTGAATGTCAAGATGAACACCAAGAACTTATTTTTGAAAAATTTTCAAGAAAAGAAAACATGCAAGACACCAAACTTAAAGATTTTTAATTTTTAGACACTAAGAATTCAAGAATGCATATGAAAAATAAGAAAAGACACAAAACAAGAAAATATGAAGATCAAACAAGAAGACTGGCCAAGAACAACTTGAAGATCATGAAGAATGCAATGCATGAAATTTTCGAAAATAATTTTTTTAGAAAATTAAAAAGATGCAATTGACACCCAGCTTAAAAGTTGACACAAGACTCAAACAAGAAACATAATATTTTTGGTTTTTATGATTTTATTAATTTTTTTCTTGGATTTTTTTTTCAAAAATTATTTTGGGAAGAACAAAAAAGAAGAATTTTTTTTTTGTATTTTTCAAAAATAAGAAATAAAAGCTTAAAATTAAAATAAAATTACCTAATCTGAGCAACAAGATGAACCGTCAATTGTCCAAACTCGAACAATCCTCGGCAACGGCGCCAAAAACTAAATACGCACGTTCATGTTCTTAATTCTGTTTCACAACTTTGTACAACTAACCAGCAAGTGCACTAGGTCGTCCAAGTAATAAACCTTACGTGAGTAAGGGTCGATCCCACGGAGATTGTCAGCTTGAAGCAAGCTATGGTCACCTTGTAAGTCTCTGTCAGGCGGATTCAATGTATTAAGAGATTATAGTATACTAAAAGATAATTAAAATAGGATAGAGATACTTATGTAATTCATTGGTGAGAGTTTCAGATAAGCGTGTAGAGATGCTTTCGTTCCTTTGAACCTCTGCTTTCCTGCTGTCTTCATCTAACCATTCCTACTCCTTTCCATGGCAAGCTTTATGTAGGGCATCACCGTTGTCAATGACTACATCCCATCCTCTCTGTGAAAATGGTCCAATGTACTGTCACTGTATGGCTAATCATCTGTCGGTTCTCGATCATACTGGAATAGGATTTACTATCCTTTTGCGTCTGTCACTACGCCCAGCACTCGCGAGTTTGAAGCTCGTCACAGCTATCCCTTCCCAGATCCTACTCGAAATACCACAGACAAGGTTTAGACTTTCCGGATCTCAAGAATGGCCATCCATGGGTTCTAACTTATACCACGAAGATTCTAATATCTCGGACTCGGTCCTCTGTATTAGATATCCAAGAGATATTCATTCTAGCTTGTTTGCATGTAGAACGGAAGTGTTTGTCAGGCACGCGTTCATAAGTGAGAATAATGATGAGCGTCACATAATCATCACATTCATCATGTTCTTGTGTGCGAATGGATATCTTAGAATAGGAATAAGCTTGAATTGAATAGAAAAATAGTAGTACTTTGTATTAATTCATGAGGAACAGCAGAGCTCCACACCTTAATCTATGGTGTGTAGAAACTCTACCGTTTGAAAATACATAAGTGATAATGGTCCAGGCATGGCCGAATGGCCAGCCCCCATGAAAGTCTAAGATAGCATAAAACTAATCAAAGATGATCCAAAGATATAAATACAATAGTAAAAAGTCCCGAAAATTCACTTTGAGTACAGGGAGGTCAGAATCCAACAGCATCTGCAGTTCTTCTTCAACCTCTGAATTTGATTTTTGCTCAAGTCCCTCAATTTCAGGCAGAAAATACCTGAAATCACAGAAAAACACACAAACTCATAGTAAAGTCCAGAAATGTTGTAACGACCCAACTCCCAGTATGCCATGGTCATACAAGAAGCTAAGTGTTACCAACTTGTTCTTCCTAATTATTAACTATTACTTAATATATGAGCATGTTCCTTGTTAGAACGTTGCTAATTTTACGAGTAACTTTTTTTTCTTTATTTTATTCGTTGCGGATGATAAGGTGAAATAAACAAGCAGACATTGACAGAAATAATAAAGAGCATAAAGAAACATAGAAACACAACTGATAATATACATCATGAACACTATATCAAAACAGGTAGCATTTACAAAGATCAAGTTAGTTCACATCCTCATCAACCTATGTAGCTAATATATACACGACACTCCCAGGGCCTGGCCTATACAAAAAGCCGCTAAACTGGCGCCTAGGCTAGCCTAACTACTATATAGCTCCTAGCTCTCGGGTGTACTAACACAAGTGAGAGACTAACCATCAGATAATGTTAGACTAGAGTGTCATCAAAAGAATGCCCCTTCTGCAGTCAAACTATATCTACACGTGGCCGTTCAGAGAATCGCCGTGAGGCTCGTCCATCTCCTCATCCTGCTCTATCTCTATCTCAGGATCCTCCTCCTCCTCATCATCCGTAGCTACAGCTATACCCTCAGATCCACCAGAAACACTGCTGTCACTATGTACAAAACCATTCGCGAGCACAGGTTCGTTCGCGTTTATAGGAGCTACCCCACCGTCCGGTAGTGCCGGCTCATCAAGCTGTGGAAAGTCAGGGATCGGCTCAGGGGGAAAGTCTCACTCTGGTGGTATCACAGGTACGTAGTCACCAGCTAACTCAGGCTCATCAGGAATGATAGGCTCAGGTACCGCCTCATTCAAAGGTTGAGCTGGTATAGGGTGCTCAGGATCATCAGGAAAAGGATGTCCAGGTGCGTCAGGATGTAACCAGTATAAGGGAAAGTCGTAAAGAGCATCAGGGTCAAAATGCGGGCTAGACAGAGGATGTTGAAAAGCTCAATTAGGTAACGCATATCGTCTAATACGAGGCTCCAATCCCATGATGAAGTAACTGTGATGTACCAGATCCTCGTAGACGTAAGGGTCCTCGAACTCATAGAAGATCACGCCCGTCTCCATCTGAGGGGGAGGAAGGGAGAGAAGGGGTAAGAACTGGGGAGTTCTTAGTAGGGTCGGGGTTGTTAGTTACCTTCATTTATTCGTTTTCGATTAGCAGATGGATAATAGAATACAGTAATGTAGTAAACAGAAGTTAAAAATAGATAGAAAAACAAATAACAGAACACAAGCAGAAGAATAAGAAGATAAAGCACAGACATAACACTCGAGCAAACAAACATAAAGAAATAGATCAAACACAAGTAGGAATGCAACAGAGAATAATGCGCAGACAAGAATGATGCATGTCTAGTCCTAGTTCAGGTAATGAGCTCATTTGTCGGTTTCTACCCGCTCCCGACGTAACCCAGCATTACCAGCCGGATATGGCTTTCCTGTTGGCTATACCCCTGTGTACAGGAAATAACCCCTCTACCACCACAGGGTCCACTGCACGCAGGGAATAACACATCTGCCACTGCAAGGATGCATGCCGAAACACCTTCTGGATACAGGAAATAACCCCTCTGCCACTACAGAAATGGAACAGGTGGTCACGGTACTCTGTAGCAGGAAATAACCCCTCTGCCTTACAGAAATAAAATATGGATCTGTACCGCAGGAAAGCGTTTCTCAGTGGTTGCACCATTATCTATCTGACTGCCACAATGCAGCAGATGAACATATAGATATCTCTGAGGTTGCCTTAATGCAACAAATGACTTCTCAATAGGTCCTCTGCTCTTTATCATATTACTCTCTTTGCTTTGTCTCTTTATTCTGCTCTGTTTGTTCTTTTCTCTGCGCTTCTTTACTTTATTCTGCTTTCTCTGTTTAACGTTTGTATTTAAAGCTTATGTAAATTTCGGTATGATTAGTTAGCCCGCCCCAAGTATAGGTTCATTAAGTCTATACTGAAACAGTTTAAGTTTTCATATAATACCTAACCCTATTCGCAATTCAAGGACTAACTACGTTGCCCTAGTTCGTTCACTAGTCTCTGTCTGTTTTTCTGTCATTAAAACTTTACAGACTTTTTTCTTCGATTTTTATCTTTTCTACAACTTTTTATCTTTTATTTATCTTTGCCTCACTAATATGTTTTTACCACTCCCTAAGTGTTTTATGAAGGTAATTATGAGATTCTGCGCTTAAAGTTGTCTTTCTAAAGCTTTTACAGAAAACTGCCTATTCCGCATTATTTTATTATTTTTATTAAAATATTATTTTTAATTAAATATTATTATTTAATATTTTATTATTTTTTATTATTTTATCATTAAATTTTCGAAAATTAACTTACTTTTACTTTTAACCTTTAAAATTCACTTTTTACCACCCGTAACTTTTAATATTTCTACTTTTACCACCCTAACTTTCAGAAATTACCAAACAACCCCTTAAACACCAAAAATTTTACTTCCTTGCCCTTTTTAAGATCTAAGGCCTGTTCTTCATTGTTCTTCATCACACTCAAAGTGTTCTTCATGTTCTTCATAAATTCTTCAGATTCTTTCTCTGTTTTTACCCATTTTTCAGTCTTTTCAGCAACCGATTTTTACCATAATTCAAAATAAAATTGCAGCCACTAAAACCCCATCTTTTCTACATGATTTCAACATAAATTGAACCTAAATTTAAGCTTAGGGTTTCGTTTTTCCAGCTGCCCAAAGAACATGAACTTTAAAGCTTGAATTTCATCAAATTTCATCAAAATTTCACCAAATTTTCACCAAGAATCAATCATATATGCAACCATAGCACAGCCAAATAATACAACATTCACACAACTCAAGCACAAATAATCAAGATTAATTTCATGGCACCCTACCTGGTTTTGCTGCTCCTAATTCAATCAAACTTTCAGGTGGTCCTTAAGCACTTTTTCCTCCTAAATCACATCAAGAAAACACCTATTTAAACATGTTTCCTTGAAACCGAATCAAAAGAGAGATGGTGCTGCCAACTCACCTTGATCCCAGCCTTGATAAGTCATATGATAATGTAGAGAAAGAAGAGAGGATCATTTTGGTCGGATTGGAATTTTGATTTGAGTTTTAGTTCAGCAGAAATCAAGCTTTGAAGATTTGGAACTAAGAACTTTTTCTCTCTTTTTCTCTCTACCTATTTTCGGCCACAAAGTGAAAATGAGCCAGCCTTGGGGGTTTTGGGGGTGTAGGGTGAGTTGTGATTGGTTGGCTTGGAGGTGGATTAAAATAATATTAAAATATCTCAGGTGTATAACTACTAAAACTAGATGTATCGGAACACTTGCAAAAACATCTCTAAAAATTATTTTCTGAGCTACTAGCATAAATGACACTAGTAACATATTTATTATGAGAATAAAACATGAATAATTAGGCCTTAGCATTGCTAAAGTCATCAAAGAGTGCTGGTGCTAAGCTGCACCAGTAAATTGTGAACCCGGTTAAACCGGTTTTTTGTTTTTAACTAAAACTGATCAGGTAACCTTATAATATCATTCAAGAAGCTTCTAATACTAATATAATGATAATATCATCCTATTATCTCTCTTCTCTCATAAATCGGGTCCGGTTTGTCAAACTGAGACTATTTACGAAAAACCAAATCAAAACTCCTAACTGATACGGTTCAGAAACTAGGTTCTTCGCGACCGCGTTATCGAGCTTGTCTCAGAAAAGGTTCTAACTTAAATATGACATAATGACAATGAGGATTGAGATACTTGATGATATATCAAAGGTTTTCCCCTTACTGATCTTTCGGAGAAATTCGTACTTTCAGAAAAGATCTTGCGTACTCAAAAACCGGGGTTGTTACAAATGTGAATTTTAATTAAAAACTAATAAAAATATATTAAAAACTAACTAAATTATACTGAAAACTATGTAAAAACAATGCCAAAAAGTGTATAAATTATCCGTTCATCAACCAACTTACTGAAGCAGATGCAGTTGAGTCAACAACAAGTGCAGCAGAGCCAACAGTTAGTTCCACAGAGAGTGTGCGGGATCTGTGCTGATTATAGCCATTATACTGATGAATATTCGCAGCTCTAGTAGGAAGATAACATTGTGGCAGCCACTCATAACTTTTATAACCGCCCCAACCAAGGATACAATCAAGGAGGCAGCTACAACCATGGGTGGCAGGACAATCCCAAACAAGGTTGGGGGGATAATTCCAACCAAAATTGGAGAGACAACAATAACAGAGGAGGCAGAGACAATCAAGGAAATCAAAGGTGGAATAATAACAACAATAGGCAGCAGAACCAGAACCATCCATACAGAGCACCTCACTTGAGGCAATCCCAAGGACCACAGCACAACCAACAGCAGACCTCTCAGATCACTTATCCTTCTTCATCTTCTAATGATGAGTTACTACAATCTATTGATCAGAGACAGCAGGCCATGGAAAACAACCTTACTTCTACTTTAAATGGTCTGAACTCTACCTTGCAAGCTCTTATCTCTCAAATTGGATCACTAAATAACTCCAACAACCAGCCTTTGAGCTCCAGTAGAATTCCCTCTCAACCATTGCCCAATCCAAAGGGTGGCATCAATGCCATCACCCTAAGGTCCAGAACCACACTGCAAGAGAGGAATCAGGAGGAGCCAAACCCACTAGAACATGCCTCAGCTGAAGAGGTGGTGGAAGTAAAGGATGCTGAAGAGGAAGAGGACATACAAGACATGGTTGAAGAAGAAGAAGTTCAACCACAGAAAGAAGCACCAAAGGATGCAGGCGCTGCAGAAAACGTCCTTCCTATTCCATTTCCATAAATTGCAAGGAAGCCCAAGAAGCAGATGGAACTTGACCCCAAAATGGTAGAGATATTCAAAAAGGTTGAGGTAACTGTTCCCATTTTTGATGTTATTCAGCAGGTACCTAAACACGCAAAGTTTCTAAAAGATTTGTGCATACATAAAGACAAAATTAATGAATTAGAAACTGTTCCTTTAGGTAGTTCTATATCTGCTTTAATGGGAGGTATACCTGAAAATTGTAGTGATCCAGGTCCATGTATTGTTAATTGTACTATTAGTGGTGTGATATATTCTAACTGCATGTGTGATCTAGGAGCATGTGTTAGTAAAATGCCTTTGTCTATATATGATACTTTGAGGCTCCCTCCTTTAAAAAGGTCGGCAACTCATTTTGTGTTAGCAGATAAAAGCATTATTACAGTGGTTGGAGTTGCTGAAGATGTATTAATGAGCATTAAGAGACTCACATTTCCCATTGATTTCTATATTCTGGAAATGCCCCCTAATGACTCAAGAAGGCCATCATCAATCCTGCTTGGAAGACCATTCCTGAAGACTTCAAAGTTCAAGCTGGATGCATTTTCCGGAACTTATTCCTTTGAAATAGATGGTAGAATAGTGAAATTCAGTTTAAATAGAGCTATGAAGCACCCTCCGGATGACCTTTCTATCTCCCAGTGGCTGATGTTTACCAAGAAGAGTTAGAAGAGAAGTACACAGGACAAGGTCCAAGTGTGGGGACACTCTTGGAGGACAATGAGGGCACTTTGCCATTATCACCAGCCCCAGATAATCCAGAGCCTGACCATAAGCAGAAATTGGAATTAAAGCCCCTCCCTCCACACCTCAAGTATGCTTACCTTGAGGATAAGCAGAGATTTTCAGTAATTATTGCAAGGGAACTCACTCCCCAACAAGAGGAACAGCTACTCAATGTGCTAAGGAAACACAAGAAAGCAATTGGATGGAGCCTAGCGGATATAGTAGGCATCAGCCCTCAAGTTTGTGAGCACAGAATATTCCTAGAAGAGGGAGAAAAGCCTGTTCGTCAACCTCAGAGAAGACTGAATCCCACCATCTTGGAAGTTGTCAAGAAAGAATTGACCAGGCTACTTGTAGCAGATATCATTTACCCCATCTCAGATAGCGAATGGGTCAGTCCAGTACAAGTGGTGCCCAAGAAGTCTGGAATCACAATAGTAAGAAATGAGCATGGAGAGCTTCTGACAACTAGAGTGAAGAATTCATGGAGAGTTTTCATTGACTATAGGCGTCTTAACCAAGCCACTCGCAAGGATCATTACCCCTTGCCATTCATTGATCAGATGCTTGATCGCCTATCAGGTAAATCCCATTATTGCTTTTTAGATGGTTATACAGGCTATTTTCAAATCCATATAGCTCCCGAAGATCAGGAAAAGACTACTTTCACCTGTCCTTTTGGCACTTATGCTTATAAAAGAATGCCCTTTGGCTTGTGCAATGCACCAGCTACTTTCCAAAGGTGATGATGAGTCTTTTCACTGACCTTATTGAGGACTGTATGGAGGTTTTTATGGATGATTTTAGCGTTTATGGTGATTAATTTAGCCTTTGCTTGGATAGTTTATCTAGAGTATTAGATAGATGTGTTCGTACAAACCTCGTATTGAATTTTGAAAAATGTCACTTTATGGTTAAAAAAGGGATTGTACTAGGACATGTTGTATCTAATACTGGCATTTCTGTAGATCCAGCAAAGGTGGATGTTATTTCTAGTTTGCCTTACCCCTCCTCTGTAAGGGAAGTCCGTTCATTCCTTGGCCATGCAGGTTTTTACGGGAGATTCATTAAGGACTTTAGTAAGGTAGCACTTCCCTTATCCAGATTACTGCAGAAAGATATTGATTTCGAGTTCAGTGAGGATTGCAAACAAGCGTTTGATAAGCTGAAGATTGCCCTGACTCAAGCTCCAATTGTGAGAAGACCTGACTGGAGCCAGCCATTTGAAATCATGTGCGATGCTTCCAACCATGCAGTAGGAGCAGCTCTGGCTCAGCGTGAAGGTAAGGATCCTTTTGTAATTGCTTACGCGTCTAAGACTTTAGACACATCTCAGTCTAATTACACTACTACTGAGAAAGAGCTTTTTGCTATCGTTTTTGCTCTGAATAAATTCTGAGCCTATTTACTTGGTACTAAAGTACTAATGTACTCAGACCACGCAGCTCTAAAGTATTTATTAGCTAAAACAGAGTCCAAATCAAGGCTTATACGTTGGATACTGCTACTACAAGAATTTGATTTAGAAATTAAGGATAGGAGTGGTAACCAAAATCTAGTGGCAGACCACTTGAGTCGCCTTGAGCACATTAAGGATACCGCCACTCCTATAAATGATAATTCCCGTTTGATGACTTACAAGCAGTATCTGAAGCAATCCCTTGGTATGCACCTGTAGCTAATTATCTAGTTAGCCGCACCTTTCCTCCAAACTTTACTAAGCATCAAAGAGACAAGATGAAAAGCGAGTCCAAATATTATATATGGGATGACCCATATTTATGGAGATGTGGCGCTGACCAGGTAATTAGGCGGTGCGTGCCTCAATCAGAATTCCAGTCTATTTTAGAGGCCTGTCACTCATCTGAGAGTGGAGGACATTTTGGCCCTCAAAGAACAGCTAGAAAAATTTTAGACTGTGGATTCTGGTGGCCTACCCTTTTTAAAGACGCTGCTGAATTTTGTAAATCTTGTTCCCCGTGCCAAAGGTTTGGTAATATATCCAAGAGGGATGAGATGCCTCAACAGACTATGCTTTTCTGTGAAATTTTTTATGTTTGGGGCATTGACTTCATGGGTCCATTTCCAAATTCTAATGGTTATTTTTATATATTTTTAGTTGTAGATTAAGTTTCTAAATGGGTGGAAGCAATTCTTACCCGCACTGATGATGCTAACACTGTTGTTTCCTTTGTTAGAAACCATATTATTTGTCGCTTTGGATCACCACGAGCAATCGTGAGCGATCAAGGCACCCATTTCTGTAACAAGAGACTAACAGGATTACTAAAGAAGCATGGGATAGTTCATAAAGTGGCAACAGCCTACCATCTCCAGACTAATGGGCAAGCTGAGGTGTCTAACAGAGAGATAAAGAGTATATTGCAGAAGATAGTCAAACCTAATAGAAGAGACTGGAGCACTAGGATACAAGATGCACTCTGGGCATACAGAACTGCATACAAGACACCTATTGGGATGAGTCCCTTCCGCTTAGTTTATGGAAAGGCCTGTCACCTCCCAATAGAGGTAGAGCACAAAGCCTTTTGGGCAGTGAAGAGTGCAATATGGAATTTGAAAAAGCCAGAACTGAGAGAAAGTTGCAACTGCAGGAATTAGAGAGCCTACGCCTAGATGCTTATGAGAACTCAAGACTGTACAAGGAAAAGATGAAGGCTATGCATGATAAGTGTATGAAGAGAAGAGAGTTCCAACCTGGGGACTTTGTCCTCCTTTACAACTCTAGACTGAGGCTCATGCCAGGCAAGTTAAGATCAAGATGGGAAGGTCCATATAGAGTGGAGAAGGTTGATCCATACGGAGTTTTCCACCTGAGTCATCCTTCAAGCTCTGAATTCATCAAAGTTAATGGACATCGCCTGAAGTTATATCATGGGGCAAAGGTGAAACCCCGGGAGCTAGAGATCTTCCTCTTGGAGGATCCACCCACAGCAGAAGACTGAGCTAGTAGAGCGTCCAACTTAAGGACGTTAAAGCAAAGTGCTGGGTGGGAGACAATCCACCATGATATGATCGTTCCTTTTTTTATTCTTAGTTTTATTTTTCAATAACTCTTCTCTTTATTAGCACATTTAGCTTGCATCTGCATTTGCATATTTTTATTTAAAAAAAAAAAGAGAGGGAGAGCACGCGACGCGACAACGTCGCCGACGCGTCTGCGTCGCAGGTGGCTCATAAAGAATAAGAAATTGAACAGAAAGTCACGCGAGAGTGTGGCTGGAGGCGTGCCTTTGGCACTAATCACCCCACGCGACCGCGTCATTTGGGAATAATGCCTCCCACACGTCCACGTCACCCACGCGGATGCATGACCTGAAAATCGACGTCAAAAAGGTGCATGGCTGAAAGTCGTGCTGGAGTGGTGCTGGATTGGCACTAGCCGCACAAACCCGACCACGCGAACGCATTTCCCAGGCATCCGCGTCACATTCCAATATTGGCCACTCACGCGATCGCATGACTTACACGATCGCGTCACCCAAATACTTGGCAATAATAAGTTTTGAACAGAGAGTTGTGCGAGTGCGAGGCTGCCCTTGCGCCACTCGCACCGATCATGTCACGTATCCGCGTGACCGACACGACCGCGTCGATTCATTTAAGCGTAATTCGCGCAAACGCGTACCCCACGCGTCCGCGTCGCTTGCGCCGTACAGCTCACCCTAATCTGCCTAAGTATCTTATCTTTCTCTTCCCCAAATCCTATTTTTTTCTTTTCCCTCCTTATTTCTCCCTTCTTCCTTCTTCCTTCTTTCTCACTCTCTATTTTTTCTCTCTCTCACCACCATTAACAAGGTTTTTCTTATTTTCTTCCCTCCTTACTTTTCTACTCTTCTTCTTTTTATGTTATCTTTTTCTTTTCTTTTTCCTTGCATTATTCATGTTTTCTTTTTCTTTATTTTTCTTTTAATTTGAGTTGGAAATTAATTTGGGTCACTATTATTTCCTATGATTTACTTGTGAATTATTCAGGAATTGTTTGACAATTATATATTACTTTTTAAAAGGGTTGCTTGCATGTTCAATTTAATACTTTCAATAGCTTATTTACCATGCATGCTATGTGTTTGTGAAAATGCCCGTATGGCATTGTGCACTATTTTTAGATTTTTTTTACTACTCTAAATGCTTGCTCTTCACAAAACCCCTTTTTATATTTTATTCATTTAATATAATTGTTGTTACAAACAGGTTATTCGTTGAAAGGCTTGGTAATCTCACTGGGACATTAAATGCTTGATCTATGCTACTTATGCCTTTGCTTGCATGCCAATAAACACCTTGCATTTAATTGTCATCATATGCACTTGCTATATTTCCATTGTTGTTTCTCACATGTAGTCATGACCATGTGTTAACTTCATTCATCTTTTAATGTGCATTGATTACAACCTTACCCACCCCCTTCCTTGCTCTATCCCATGACATTTTGACATACTTTCTCTTTTCTTTCTTTTAGGATGACCACCAAGAAAGGCAAGGAGAAAGCTACTCCCAAACCAACAACAAGAAGAGGAACCAAACGAGTTTTAGTGACAGAGCCATCTTCAACTGCCGTTAAGCCCTCAACAAAAAGAATTAAGAGGATTATAAAGGTTAATGACAAAGAGAAAGCCTTCCCAGCAAAGGACACTGTGCGGTTTACCAATCGATACTGCGAGCAGATGTTCCCCATCCTGGCAGAAAGGAGTTACAACAATGAATACCTTCTTATCCTCCCGCCCAATATTGCTCCCTTTGTTGAGCCGCAAATTGAACGAAGACAATGGAGATTCCTACAGAGAAAGCCACGGCAGGTTAATCTTTCTTGGGTAGTCATGTTCTACTCCAATTTCCACCTGCCAACCCTGCAGTCTGTCTATGTCCATCAGAAGCAGGTCCCCATTACAGAAGAGGCAATTCAGCGTGCTTTAGGTCTCCCCCCTACTCCAGAAGGACTGGACGCATTTCAGGAGGCCGCACTCAAGCGCCAGATGTACCAATTTAACTGGGATGCTGTCCTCAGAGTTATCGCACTACCTGGCAGCAGTTGGATCTACAGATACCATCGATCCCGTCCTAAGGGGATATCGGCTTCCGCACTTACCTTGGAGGCTCGCGTATGGGCACAGATTATGTCCCATTACATATTTCCGAGCACTCATGAGTCCTCCTTCACTGCGGACATGACCGTTCTACTATGGTGCATCTTTAAAGATCAACCCCTGAACCAACCAAGATACATCCGAAATGCTATGGGACACGTACAAATTGCGGGCAACTTACCTTTTCCCGCCCTGGTCTCAGATCTTGTCTCAGCAGCTGGAGTCTCCTATAGAGCTGCTGACACCAAAGCCATGCTCCCACGGGATGATCAGTACGTCTCCAACGGGAAATATATCAGACCTTCAGTAGCCACTACAAGCCAGCCTACTGAACCGGCTGAAGACATTCCTCCTTCAACACCACAAGCACCTACAACAAACCAACTGCTCCATTAGATACTTGAAAGGTTGGATCGGCAGGAACACAAAGCAAAGCTAAGAGAGCGCTGTAACAAGCACCGATTCACATACCTCAAGGAGCTACTTAAGGGAAAATACAGAGACTCAGACACCCTGGACTCCACTTCCTTTACCAGCACAGGGAGCCTTGACGGTCCCGACTATGGAGATACTGCTACCAGCCCACCTTTGTTCCTGACAGATGGCACCAAGGACGGTGCAAAGCCTTAAGTGTGGGGAGGTCGGTCAGTACCTGACTTCCGGAGGTAAATTCTCTTCCCTAACACCAATAAAATAGGATATTTAGTTAGTTTTTCTTTTGTAGAATAGGATAAATTGCATAGTAATAGATTAGTTGCATGCATGTTCTACTTGATTGAAAAGACAATAAATTTCTTCTAAGACCCTATTTTTAGAACAAAATTCCACTAATTTTAACCTAAACTTTTATGTTAAATCTACTTGAAGTTGTATTTGGAACATGGTTTTTGAGCTAAAGAACACACAACCTGTGAGATTTGAGCCTTTATACATGGTTACATTATTTAACCATAATTATTTTATTCTTGTGTGTTTACTTCTCTATGATTGTAATCTATACTTTGTTTCATCCTATATGTCCAGTGTTTAATATATCTATATGCTTGCATATGATTGAGGCCATTATTTGTTTAGCTCACTTATCCAAATCAAGCCTACCCCTTAAGTTACCTTTGTTAGCCACTTTGAGCTTTTAGATCCCATTTGTTCTTTATTTTACCACATTACTAGCCTTAAGCAGAAAAACAATTATATATCCCAATTGAATCTTTGGTTAGCTTAAGATAGAATTATGTGTTAATTAAGTATGGGAAAATTGTGGGAACAAAAGATAATAAGGGAATGTGTCATGATAATATAATGGGAATTTGGGTACCTACTCATGTGAAACTATAAAAATTAAAAATCTATGCGCATTGATAAGCTACGTTTATATTTATGTTAAAAAAATCCAAAAAAATATTCAATAATCAAATAAGGGGACAAAATTACCCCAATGTTATGTTAAGAATTCAAGGATCAATGCGTATATGATAAAATCAAAATAAAGTTGATGCATGAGAAAGGAATGTGAAAGGGAAATTTTGGGTAGCTAGGTGCGAAATTTAAGCTATAAAGAATATATATGTGTGTCAGGCGAAAGCTTGGGTTAATTAAAGATTCAATTTATAAGCTTACTTAGCCATATATGTACCCTTACCCATACCTTGGCCCCATTACAACCTTGAAAAGACCTCATGATGTTTGCATTGGTATATTAATTGTTGTTGATTGGTTAGGTGAAGAACAAAAATTAGAAAGCATGATTAGAGAAGGATAGAGTGATTACCCTATACACTAGAGAGATTAGAGTGTACATACATCATCAGTGAGGGTTCAATGCTTAAGTTATATGTTCCCTGCTTTCATGAGCTACCTTCTTGCCTTTTTATCTGTTCTTACTGTATAAGAATTGAATTAGTGGAATTTGATCTGTGATTGTCTTGAAGAGCTTATTTACTTTTGACCAAGTGGACAAGAATCATATAGTTGCATTTGCATATATAGGTTGCATTGCATTGCAGGAGTTTTACATGTTCCTACTCATTTATTTTATCTCCTTCAACTAAGCATGAGGACATGCTAATGACTAAGTGTGGGGAGGTTGATAAACCACTATTTTATGGTTTATATTGTGTTTAATTGTGCAGTTTTATCAAATCTTTACCCACTTATTCATATGATTAGCTTGCATTTATAATTCCTTCCTAAAAATACTTCATGGTTGAAAACTTGCTTCCTAGAGACTTTAATTATGTATTTTAATTCTCCCTTATTCCATTTGATGCCGTGATCTGTGTGTTAAGTGTTTCAGGCTTTATAAGGCATGAATGACTTGGAGATTGGAAAGGAGGCTTGCAAAAATAGAAGGAACACAAGAAATTGAGGAGATGACCAGTGAGAAGTAATGCGGACGCATGGCTCATGCGACCGCGTGATATAGAGAAAATTGCAGTGACGCGGACGCATGGCTCACGCGACCGCGCGGATTGGAAACTGCACAAGTGACGCGAAGGCGTGGACGACGCGCACGCGTGGCAAAGCAAAACGCCGGATGACGCGAACGCGTGAATGACGCGATCGCATGACATGCGCGATCTGCAGAATCTACAAAATTCGCTGGGGGCGATTTTGGGCCCTATTTTGACCCAGTTTTCGGCCCAGAAAAGCATATTAGAGCTAGGGAACATGCAGAGACCAGAACACAACATTCATTCCGCATAATTTTAGTTTTAGATCTGATTTTACTCCTCCTCTAGGTTTTCTCTCTACACATTCATAGTTCTTAGGATTTTGATTTTATTGCTTTTTGGACTGGGATATTGAGAAGAGTTATTACCTCCGTCAAGACTTCGTCATTCTAGTTTGTTTCCTTACCTGTCACTTACTCTTCCATGTCCTTTATTTACTCAGAGTTACTCTTGGATTATTTCTATAATTTATTTATACAAGAACTATTTTTATTTTTAATTGATCCTTTTAATTATTATTTATCATGTCTTTCAATATTTCCCTTTCTTATTTCGTGGATTTTACAATCATAATGAGCGAGTAGTTCCATAACTTGATTGGGAGTTGATTGACAGGAAGACCTTGAGTTGGATGCTCAAGAGTAAAATTATAGTTGGGTTTTGCGTTGGGTCGCCCTCTAGTCACTGACACTAGTCCTTCCCAATGGAGAGGATTATAACTTGTGAATAAAAATTAACTTCCAACTTGCTTAACTTTCCTTTACTTGGTAAAGGATAACTGAGCAGGCAACCTTTAATTATCACTTTTATCTTGAGAGAACTCCATCAAGGATAGGGCTTCCAACTAATCTACTCTCGGTCAAGGTTTTTAATTAAATTACATAAATTCTCTGATTTAATTTCCTGTTTATCAACTCAAATCATTTTTAGAAAATATCTGATTAATAAAATAGCACATCTTCCTGCAACTCGTTGGGAGACGACCTGGGATTCATACTCCCAGTATTTTAATTTTAATTTTGTGACAACCCTTCTAAATTGATAAGTGGATTTTTGGTTGGTTAAGAACTGTACTTACAATGTATCTCTTATAACAATTTCTTAACTCGCCAATTTCTGCCACGTCAGTCTGCGCCGGCAATGTGGTCACCGGTGGTGACGGTTGGTGGTTGTTTGGTTTCTCAGAGAAGAAGAGAAAAGGGATGGGGGGTTTCAGAGAAAAGAAGAAGGAAAGAAGATAAGGGTTTGGAAACTGATGAGGCGCGACTCTCTCTCTCTCTTCGAATTAACGTTCAAAAAGTGACCTATGCGGACGCACAAGGTCGTGTGCAGACGCACAAAAGGGGAAAAGAGGTTGCGTTCAGACGCACAAGAGATGCATCCCCTGCGACCAGAGGGGTTGCTAAGGTCTGTGCGGACGCACAGAGCTATGCGCTCGCACAAGTGTTTTTTTTTTTAAAGGACAGGGTGATGTGTGCGGACGCACGTAAGGTGTGCGGGTGCACACGAAGAAAGGAGAGGGGGGTGTATGCACACGCATAAGCCGTGTGCGTGCTGTGAACAGAGGAAGCTTTTAGGGGTGTGCGTGTGCACGTTGCTGTGCGGACGCACAGGACGGGAAAACAGAGGAACTGTGCGCGCGCTGATAAACCCATATTTTATGATGTATTTTGTGCTCAATTTAAGTGATTTATTCAATCCTTCACCCACTTATTCATGTAAATTGCATGGTTTTACTTTCCCTTCCTTATTTTATGATATATGTAAAAAACATGTTTCCTATGCTTTAGAAATATTAAAATTTATCATCCTTTGTTGCCATTCGATGCCGTGATTTGTGTGTTGAGTGCTTTCAGGCTTTATAGGGCAGGAATGACTTAAAGGATGGAAAGGAAACATACAAAAATGGAAGGAAAGTACAAAAATGGAGTTTTGAAGAAATGGCAGCAACGCGTATGATAAATCCATATTTTATGATGTGTTTTGTGCTCAATTTAAATGATTTATTCAATCCTCCACCCATTTATTCATGTAAATTGCATGGTTTTACTTTCCCTTCCTTATTACGTGATATATGTGAAAAACATGTTTCCTATGCTTTAGAAATATTAAAATTTATCATCCTTTGTTACCATTCGATGCCGTGATTTGTGTGTTGAGTGCTTTTAGGCTTTATAGGGCAGGAATGACTTAAAGGATGGAAAGGAAACATACAAAAATGGAAGGAAAGCACAAAAATAGAGTTTTTAAGAAAAGGACAGCGACGCAAACGCATGGATGAAGCAGCCGCGTGCCCAGCGCGAAAAGGCAGCGACGCGAACGCGTGACTGATGCGGACGCGTGCCTTGAGCAGAACGCAATTGATGCGTATGCGTGACCGAAGCGAACGCGTGATAAAGAAAACCCCCAGATGACACGACCGCGTGATCCACGTGGACACGTGACATACGCCACGTGCAGAAACTGCAGAAAATGCCCCCAGGAATTTCTAAAGTTCTTTTGGCCCAGATCCAAGTCTAGAAAACACAGATTAGAGGCTATAAAGTAGGGAAATCCATTCATTCATAATCATCAGCTCATAATTCATAATTTTTAGTTTTAGATGTAGTTTTTTAGAGAGAGAGGTTCTCTCATCTCTCTTAGGTTTTAGGATTAGGACTCCCCTTAAAGGATTTAGGATTTCAACTTCCTCTCAGGTTCAATATTCCTTTTACTTTATATTTCTCTTTTACCTTCAGATACTTTAATGCTTTTATTTAATTACTTATGTTGCCAAATTGGCTTATGAACCATTCATGTGAGGATTTTCTTTATTTAATATAAATTGAGGTATTTCAGATTTATGATTCTTATTTTGCTTTTTACATTCTTGGCTTTAATTGATTAACTGGAGATTCTTGAGTTATCAAACTTATCGTGATTGATAATTGTTATCCTTGCTAATTGAATTGAATTCTACTAACTCTAGTCTTTCCTTAGGAGTTGGCTAGGACTTGAGGATCTAACTAATTAGTTCACTTGACTTTCCCTTGCTTTAGTAAAGGTTAACTAAGTGGGATTAAAACTCAATTCTCATTACCACCGATAAGGATAACTAGGATAAGACTTCCGAATTTTCATTCCTTGCCAAGAGTTTATTTTAGAGTTATTTATTTATTTTACTTGTCATTTAAATTACTTGTTCCTTACTTTCAAAACCCCCAATTTACAAAACTCATAACCAATAATAAGAACATACCTCCCTGCAGTTCCTTGAAAAGACGACCCGAGGTTTGAATACTTCGGTTATCAATTTTAAGGGGATTGTTACTTGTGACACCCAAACGTTTGTACGAAAGGATTTTCTATTGGTTTAGAAACTATACTTACAACGCGATCACTTTTATTCTTTACCGATGGAAAAACCCTTCGTCAGCGTACGCGTGGACGATGCGAACGCGTGCCTAGCGCGAAATGGCAGTGACACGTATGCGTGGACGACGCGAACGCGCGCCTTGAGCAGAATGCAAATGACGCGAACGCGTGATAGACGCCACATACAAGAATCTGCAGAAAATTCTCCATGAATGGGCTCTCTTGCTTGCTCCATCCTTTTCTTAGTGATGGGCTTCTCTTCCTCAATGGGAATGTCTCCTTCTATGAAAGCTCCAGCTGAGTAACATAGATGGCAAATAAGATGAGGAAAAGCTAGCCTTGCCCCAGGGGAGGGCTTTTTGGCTATTTTGTAGAGTTCAAGGGAGATAACTTCATGAACTTTTACTTCCTCTCCAATCATGATGCTATGAATCATGATGGCCCGATCCACAGTAACTTCAGATCGGTTGCTAGTGGGGATGATGGAGCGTTGGATGAACTCCAACTATCCTCTAGCCACAGGCTTGAGGTCCAGTCTTCTTAATTGAACCGGCTTGCCTTTGGAGTCAATCTTCCATTGAGCTCCTTCCACACATATGTCCATGAGGACTTGGTCCAACCTTTGATTAAAGTTGACCCTTCTAGTGTAGGGGCGTGCATCTCCTTGCATCATAGGCAAGTTGAACGCCAACCTCACATTTTCCGGACTAAAATCTAAGTATTTCCCCCGAACCATTGTAATATAACTCTTTGGGTCCGGGTTCTTACTTTGATCATGGTTCCTAGTGATCCATGTATTGGCATAGAACTCTTGAACCATTAGGATGCCGACTTGTTGGATGGGTTTTGTTAGAACTTCCCAACCTCTTCCTTGGATTTCATGTCGGATCTCTGGATACTCATTCTTCTTGAGCTTGAAAGAGACCTCAGGGATCACCTTCTTCTTGGTCACAACATCATAGAAGTGGTCTTGATGAGCTTTGGAGATGAATCTTTCCATCTCCCATGACTCGGAGGTGGAAGCTTTTGTCTTCCCTTTCCCTTTTCTAGAGGATTCTCCGGTCTTAGGTGCCATCAATGGTAATGGAAAAACAAAAAGCTTATGCTTTTACCACACCAAACTTAGAATTTTTTCTCGCCCTCGAGCAAGAAAAGAAAGAATAGATGAAGAAGAAGAAGAAACGGAGGAGAGGGAGAGAGAGATGTGTTTCGGCCATTAGGGTGGGTTTGGGTGGGGAATTGATTTTGAATTTTGAAGGTAGGTGGTGTTTATGAGGTAGGTTTATGGGGAAGAGTGGGTGGATGTGAGTGGTGAAGTGGTGATAGGGAAGAGAGATTGAGGTGATTGGTGAAGAGTTTTGAGGAAGAGTGTTTATGGGATTGTGTGAAAGAGGGGTGAGAAGAAGTGAGTGGAGGTAGGTGGGGATCCTGTGGGGTCCACAGATCCTGAGGTGTTCAAGGATTTACAACCTTGCACCAAATTGGGCATGCAAAATGCCCTTGCACACAACTCTGGGCGTTCAGCGCCAGATTGGTGCTTGTTCTGGGTGTTGAACGCCCATTTGTTGCCCATTTCTGGCGTTGAACGCCAGAATCATGCTTGTTCTGGGCGTTCAGCGCCAGCTCTTCTCCAGGGTGCAATTCTAGCGTTGAACGCCAGCCAGATGCTTCTTACTGGCGTTTAAACGCCAGTGAGATCCTCCTTCAGGGTGTGATTTTTCTTCTGCTATTTTTGATTCCGTTTTCACTTTTTATATTTATTTTGTGACTCCACATGATCATGAACCTAATAAAACATGAAAGACCAAGAAGAATAAAATTAGATAAAAATTGGGTTGCCTCCCAACAAGCGCTTCTTTAATGTCAATAGCTTGACAGTGGGCTCTCATGGAGCCTCACAGATGTTCAGAGCATTGTTGAGACTCCCCAACACCAAACTTAGAGTTTGGATATGGGAGTTCAACACCAAACTTAGAGTCTGGTTGTGGCCTCCCAACACCAAACTTAAAGTTTGACTGTGGGGGCTCTGGTTGACTCTGCAGTGAGAGAAGCTTTTTATGCTTCCTCTCCATTGGTACAGAGAGAGATCCTTGGGTTTTAAACACAAGGTTGTCCTCATTTAATTGAAGGATCAATTCTCCTCTGTCCACATCAATCACAGCTCTTTCTGTAGCTAGGAAGGGTCTTCCAAGGATGATGAAGTCATCCTCATCCTTCCCAGTATCTAGGACTATGAAATCAGCAGGGATGTAAAGGCCTTCAACCTTTACTAACACGTCCTCTACTTGTCCATAAGCCTGTTTTCTTGAATTGTCTGCCATCTCTAATGAGACTTTAATAGCTTGCACCTCATAGATTCCCAGTTTCTCTATTACAGAGAGGGGCATGAGGTTTATCCCTGAACCAAGGTCACACAGAGCCTTTTCAAAGATCATGTTGCCTATGGTACAAGGTATTACGAACTTTCCAGGATCCTGTTTCTTCTGAGGTAATGTCAGTTGATCCAGATCACTTAGTTCATTGGTGAACAAGGGAGGTTCATCTTCCCAAGTCTCAATACCAAATAATTTGGCATTCAGCTTCAGGATTGCACCAAGGTACTTGGTGACTTGCTTCTTAGTAACATCCTCATTTTCTTCAGAAGAGGAATACTCATCAGAGCTCATGAATGGCATAAGGAGGTTTAATGGAATCTCTATGGTCTCTAGATGAGCCTCAGATTCCTTTGGTTCCTCAGAGGGAAGCTCTTTATTGATCACTGGACGTCCCAGGAGGTCTTCCTCCTTGGGATTTACGTCCTCTCCTTCCCTTATAGGTTCGGCCATGGTGATTATGTCAATGGCCTTGCACTCTCCTTTTGGATTTTCTTCTGTATTGCTTGGGAGAGTACTAGGTGGGATTTCAGTGATCCTTTTACTCAGCTGGCCCACTTGTGCCTCTAAATTTCTAATGGAGGACCTTGTTTCATTCATGAAACTCACAGTGGCCTTAGATAGATCAGAGACTAAGTTTGCTAAATTAGAGGTATTTTGTTCAGAGTTCTCTGCCTGTGGTTAAGTGGATGATGGAAAAGGTTTACTATTGTTAAACCTATTTCTTCCACCCTTATTAAAGCCTTGTTGAGGCTTTTGATCCTTCCATGAGAGATTTGGGTGATTTCTCCATGATGAGTTATAGGTGTTTCTATAAGGTTCACCCATATAGTTTACCTCTGCTATTGCAGGGTTTTTCAGGATCATAAGCTTCTTCTTCAGAAGATTCTTCTTGAGTACTGTTGGATGCAGCTTGCATTCCATTCAGACTCTGAGAAATCATACTGACTTGCTGAGTCTATTTTGTTCTGAGCCAATATGGCATTCAGAGTATCAATTTCAAGAACTCCCTTCTTCATAGGCCTCCCATTACTCACAGGATTCCTCTCAGAAGTGTACATGAACTGGTTATTAGCAACCATGTCAATGAGTTCTTGAGCTTCTGCAGGCATTTTCTTTAAGGGAATGGATCCACCTGCAGAAGTATCCAATGACATCTTAGCCAATTCAGATAGACCATCATAGAATATATCCAGGATGGTCCATTCTGAAAGCATGTCATAAGGACACTTTTTGGTCAATTGCTTGTATCTTTCCCAAGCTTCATAGAGGGATTCACCTTCTTTCTGCTTGAAGGTTTGAACATCCACTCTAAGCTTGCTTAACTTTTGAGGAGGGAAGAACTTGGCTAAGAAAGCTGTGAACAGCTTGTCCCAAGAGTTCAAGCTATCTCTGGGTTGAGAGTCCAACCACACTCTAGCTCTGTCTCTTATAGCAAAAGGGAAAAGCATGAGCCTGTAGACTTCAGGATCTACTCCATTAGTCTTAACAATATCACATATCTGCAAGAATTTAGTTAAGAACTGAAAAGGATCTTCAGATGGAAGTCCATGAAACTTGCAGTTCTGCTACATCAGAGAAACTAATTGAGGTTTCAGCTCAAAGTTGTTTGCTCCAATGGCAGGAATGGAGATGCTTCTTCCAAGTAAATTGGAATTAGGTGCAGTAAAGTCACCAAGCATTCTCCTTGCATTATTGTTGTTGGGTTTGGCTGCCATCTCCTTTACTTGTTCGAAATTTTCAATAAGGTTGTCTCTGGATTCTTGTAATTTAGCTTCTCTTAGTTTCCTCTTCAGAGTCCTTTCAGGTTCTGGATCAGGTTCAACAAGAATGCCTTTTTCCTTGTTCCTGCTCACAAGAAAGAGAAGAGAACAAGAAAAGAAGAGGAATCCTCTATGTCACAGTAAAGAGGTTCCTTATTGTTAGTAGAAGAAGAAAAGGAATAGGGGTGAAGCAGAATGAAGAATCCAAACACCAGGATAAGGATAGGAGCAGTGATGTGAGATGAAGAGAAGCGTTAGTAGATGAATAAATAATTAGAAGGAGATGAGGGAGAGGGATTTTCGAAAATTATTTTTGAAAAAGGGTTGGTGATTTTTGAAAATAGTTTTTGAAAAAAAGTTAGTTTTCGAAAATTAAAATAATTAGTTAATCAAAAAGAAATTTTGAAAAAGAGGGAAGATATTTTCGAAAATTAGAGAGAGAGAGAGTTAGTTAGGTAGTTTTGAAAAAGATAAAAAACAAACAAAAAGTGAGTTAGTTAGTTGAAACAAATTTGAAAATCAATTTTGAAAAGATGAGAAGATAAGAAGTTAGAAAAGATATTTTAAAATCAAATTTTTGAAAAAGATAAGATAAGAAGATATTTTTGAAAAGATATGATTGAAATTGGTTTTGAAAAAGATTTGATTTTTAAAATCACAATTAATGACTTGATTTATAAGAAATCACAAGATATGATTCTAGAACTTAAAGTTTGAATCTTTCTTAACAAGTAAGTAACAAACTTGAAATTCTTGAATCAAAACATTAATTGATGATGTTATTTTCGAAAATTATGTGATAAAGATAAGAAAAAGATTTTTGAAAAATATTTTTGAAATTTTCGAAAATAACTAAGAAAATTGAAAAAGATTTGATTTTTGAAATAGATTTTGAAAAAGATAAGATTCTTTTAAATTGAAAATTTGATTTGACTCATAAGAAACAACTAGATTTTAAAAATTTTTTAAAAAGTCAAATATAATTTTCGAATTTTATGAGAGAAAAAAGGAAAGATATTTTTTTGATTTTTGAATTTTTAATGATGAAAGAGAAAAACATGAAAATGAGGCAATGCATGAAGATTTTGGATCAAAACAATGAATGCATGCAAGAATGCTATGAATGTCAAGATGAACACCAAGAACACTTTGAATGTCAAGATGAACATCAAGAACTTATTTTTGAAAATTTTTATATGCAAAGAAAACATGCAAGACACCAAACTTAGAAATCTTTAATGCTTAGGCACTAAGAATTCAAGAATGCATATGAAAAACACCATACAACACAAAACAAGAAAACATCAAGATCAAACAAAAAGACTTACCAAGAACAACTTGAAGATCATGAAGAACACTATGAATGCATGACTTTTTCGAAAAAATGCAAGATGAATATGCAATTGACACCAAACTTGAAATTGACTCAAGACTCAAACAAGAAACACAAAAATATTTTTGATTTTTATGATTTTCTAATTTTTTTTTTGGATTTTCTTTTAATTTTTTCGAAAATCATTTTGAAAAAGAAAAATATGGATTCCAAAATTTTTAATATGAATTCCAGGAATCTTATGCTCTTTAGTCTAAAGCTCCAATCAAAGGGTCAGGCATGGCTTAATAGCCAGCCAAGCTTCAGTATGTAACTCAGACATGACACGCCTGACATTCCCTACCCAGAAGGATTAGACATGGCTTTACAGCCAGCCAGGCTTCAACATGCTTCATGAAACACTAGAATTCATTCTTAAAAATTCTGAAGAAAAATATATTTTTGAAAACATTTTTTTTTTGAAAACAATGGAGAAAATTTTTGAAAGATTTTTGAAAAGTTTTTTGAAAAAAAAACAAAAAGAAAATTACCTAATCTGAGCAACAAGATGAACCGTCAGTTGTCCAAACTCGAACAATCCCTGGCAACGGTGCCAAAAACTTGGTGCACGAAATTGTGATCATCAATGGCGCCATCAACATGGTACGCTCAATTGTAATCTCAACTTTCTATCACAACTTCGCACAACTGACCAGCAAGTGCACTGGGTCCAAGTAATAAACTTTACGCAAGTAAGGGTCGATCCCACGGAGATTGTTGGTATGAAGCAAGCTATGGTCATCTTGTAAATCTCAGTCAGGCGGATATAGAATGGTTATGGAGTTTTTGAATATTAATAATAAAATAGGGATAGAAATACTTATGTAAATCCTTGGTGAGAATTTCAGATAAATGCATGGAGATGCTTTCGTCCCTCTAAACCTCTGCTTTCTTGCTGTCTTCATCCAATCAGTCTTACTCCTTTCTATGGCTGGCTTTATGTAAGGACATCACCGTTGTCAATGGCTACTTTTGATCCTCTCTGGAAAATGGTCCGATGCGCTGTCACTGCATGGCTAATCGTCTGAAGGCGTCACCCTTGCCAATGGCTGCATCCTATCCTCTTGTGAAAATGGTCCAAATGCTCTGTCACAGCACGGCTAATCATCTGAGGTTCTCGATCATACTGGAATAGGATTTACCCTCCTTTTGCGTCTGTCACTACGCCCAGTACTCGCAAGTTCGAAGCTCGTCATAGTCATTCAATCCCAGGTCCTACTCGGAATACCACAGACAAGGTTTAGACTTTCCGGACTCTCATGAATGCCGCCATCAATCTAGCTTACACCACGAAGATTCTAATTAAGAGATCCAAGAGATACTCAATCAATCTATGGTAGAACGGAAGTCGTTGCCAGGCACGCGTTCATAGGGAATGATGATGATTGTCACGTTCATCACATTCAGGTTGAAGTGCAAATGAATATCTTAGAAGCAGAATAAGTTGAATTGAATAGAAAAACAGTAGTACTTTGCATTAATCTTTGAGGAACAGCAGAGCTCCACACCTTAATCTATGGAGTATAGAAACTCTACCGTTGAAAATACATAAGTGAAAGGTCCAGGCATGGCCGAATGGCCAGCCCCCAAAACGTGATCACAGGATCAAAAATACAATCCAGGATGTCAAACAATAGTAAAAAGTCCTATTTATACTAAACTAGTTACTAGGGTTTACAGAAGTAAGTAATTGATGTATAAATCCACTTTCGAGGCCCACTTGGTGTGTGCTTGGGCTGGGCTTGAATGTTACATGTGCAGAGGCTCTTTCTGGAGTTGAACGCCAGGTTGTAACGTATTTCTGGCGTTCAACTCTAGTTTGTGACGTGTTTCTGGCGTTTAACTCCAAACAGCAGCGTAGAACTGGCGTTCAACGCCCTTTTACGTCGTCTAAACTCGGCCAAAGTATGGACTATTATACATTGCTGGAAATTCCTGGATGTCTACTTTCCAACGCAATTGGAAGCGCGCCATTTTGAGTTCTGTAGCTCCAGAAAATCCACTTTGAGTGCAGGGAGGTCAGAATCCAACAGCATCAGCAGTCCTTCTTCAACCTCTGAATCTGATTTTTGCTCAAGTCCCTCAATTTCAGCCAGAAAATACCTGAAATCATAGAAAAATACACAAACTCATAGTAAAGTCCAGAAATGTGAATTTAACATAAAAACTAATGAAAACATCCCTAAAAGTAACTAGATTCTACTAAAATCATACTAAAAACAATGCCAAAAAGCGTATAAATTATCCGCTCATCAATGACATACATAATTGATATATGGTTTTTGAGCCAAAGAACACACAACCTGTGAGTTTTTCGCACTTCTCTTCTATGCTTGTAATCTTTACTTTGTTTTAATCTATATGTCCAATATTGAATGTAGATACAGCCATGCATGTGATTGAGACTATCATTTGAATTTTCTCTCACATATCCCAAATAAGCCTACCTCCTACTTCACCTTTGTTAGCCCCCTGAGCCTTTTTACCCCCTCTTGTTCTATAACCACATTACTAGCCTTAAGCAGAAAAACAAATCAAAAATCCCAAGTTGAATCCTTGGTTAGCTTAAGATAGAAATTGTGATACACACTAAGTGTGGGGAAACATGGGAACATCAGTTAATAGGAAATAATTAAATTAGTGAAATAATCAAAAATTTGGGAGCATGCTCATGTGAAACAAATTTAAATTAAAATACCATGTGCATTGATATATGTTATGTTTATGTTTCAAAAAAAAATCCTTTTTATGATATAAATAGATAAATAAGGGGACAAAATTACCCCAAAAATAAATTTAGTGAAGAAATCAATACACATGAGGTAAGAATCAAAATGAAATTGGTACATGAGTATGTATTAAGAAAGTGGAAAATTGGGAACCCCAACAAAGTTATAAATTTTATAAAGTATGTATATGTTAGGTGAGATCTTAGACTAATTAAGGATTCAACTTATAGCTCACTTAGCCTTATATATATACCCTTACCTTTACCTTGGCCCCATTACAACCTTGAAAAAGACCTCATGATGTTTTTATGTACACATTGTATATTTGTAGATTGGTTAGATGAAGAACAAAGTTTTAGAAAGCAGGGATAGAAAAGAATAGAGTGATTAACCCCAAACACTGAGTGACTAGAGAGTAAACATAAAATCCAGTGAGGGTTCAATAGCTCATCTCCATATATCTCTGTTTAATTGCTAACTGTCTTGCAAGTGTGTGAAATATTTTTACCCAACTCAATTGTGAAAGTGCTTTAACATGATATAGGCTTGGCTATATGATTCCCTAAATTTATGAATCAAATTGACCACATATAAGCTCTATATATATAGGTGGATAATAATTAGAATTGCATGATTTATTTAGGTAGATTTCATTTAGAATAGGTTGCATTTCATAAGATTCCACCATTCTAACTTTACCTTTTCTCTTGGATTTAGCATGAGGACATGCTATTGTTTAAGTGTGGGGAGGTTGATAAACCCATATTTTATGATGTATTTTGGGCTCAATTTAAGTGATTTACTCAATCCTTCACCCACTTATTCATGTAAATTGCATGGTTTTACTTTCCCTTCCTTATTTTATGATATATGTAAAACATGTTTCCTATGCTTTAAAAATATTAACTTTAATTATCCTTTATTACCATTCGATGCTGTGATTTGTGTGTTAAGTATTTTCGGATCCCATAGGGCAGGAATGACTTAAAGGACAGAAAGGAAACAAACAAAAATGGAAGGAAAGCACAAAAATGGAGTTTTGAAGAAATGGCAGCGACGTGTACGTATGGACGACGCGAACGCGTGCCTAGCACGAAATGGAAGCGATGCGTACGCATGGACGACGCGAACGCGCGCCTTGAGCAGAATGCAAATGACGCGAACGCGTGACAAGGAAAACCCCCAGACCACGCGAACGCGTGACAGACGCCATATACAAGAATCTGCAGAAAATGCCCCCAGCGATTTCTGGACCCTTTTTCGGCCCAAATCCAAGTCAGAAACACAGAATATAAGTTAGAGAATGGAGGAATCAAAGGAACAACTTAACAACTTAAGGACAGATACAAAATTTTAGGATTAGATGTAGCTTTTTAGAGAGAGAGGTTCTCTCCTCTCTCTTAGGATTAGGATTTAGGATTTTTATTTATGTTTAAGCTACTTCTCTTCAATTATAGGTTCAATGTTCCTTTAAATCACTTTCTAGTTTTATTTATTCTATTACTTCAACTGTTATTTATCTTTTCAATTTGGCTTATGAACCTTTCCATGTTAGGACTTAAATTTATGTTTAAATGCAATTTGAGGTATTTCAGATTAATGATTATTCTATTATATTTATGATTGCTTTCAATTTAATTTAGATTTATTTTCCCTTTTGGCTTTGGTTAAGTAATTAGTAAAACTTGAGTTATCAAACTCAGCTATTGATTGAAATTGGAGTTGCTGATTGATTTGGATCGCTCTAAAGCTAGTTTCTCCACAAGAGTTGGCTAGGATTTGAGGATCAAATTGATTAGTCCACTTGACTTTCTTTTATTTAGTAAGGGTTAACTAAGTGGGAGCAACAACGATTCTCATCACACCTGATAAGGATAATTAGGATAGAATTTCCAGTTCTTATACCTTGCCAAGAGATTTTTCTTTATAATTATTAATTTATTTTTCTTGCCATTTAAATTACTTGTTTCTTATTTCAAAAACCCAAAAATTCTACCTTTTCCAAAACCAATAATAAATCACACCTCCCTGCAATTCCTTGAGAAGACGACCAGAGGTTTAAATACTTCAATTATAAATTTTATTGGGTTTTGTTACTTGTGACAACCAAACTTTTGTACGAAAGGATTCTCTGTTAGTTTAGAAACTATATCTACAACGCAATTATATATTTTTATAAAAATTTCTTTACCGACATTAAATCCAGTTCGTCACGTGCACAAGGCTATGCGGACGCACAGTTCTCTGTTCCTGGAACGAAAATCTGGCTCTAAGGCACCAAACTTAATACCCAAAACAGGTTTTCAAGTCACAAAACCTCATAAAACTCCCAAAAACACATTATTTCACCCAAAATTATCCAACAAACTTCAAAATAAAACCAACCAACCAAGCAAAATAACCAATTTATTCCTGAAATAAAAGCTAAGAGAGAAAAAGTTAGAATTATATTACTATGGTGTGGTATCTCCCAGCTAGCACTTTGGTTTAAAGTCCTTAAGTTGGACTTGGTGAAGAGATCCTTGTTAGGGTGGCTTGTGTTTCCACTCCTCCTTGAATCTCCAACCAAGTTTGTTCCTGATTTGACCTTCGAAGTCCCAAATGAATTGCATCAAACTCCTAAGAGACTTCAAGATAGCAATTAGGATCCTTAAGTGTTGATCCTTGAAATTAGTGCCCGGATCCCATACTTGAGTTCCTCTATCTCCATTTACATGCTGGTGCACTCCCCAGAATCAATCAAAGACAATAATTGATTCGTTGGTAGCATAGTCCAAACTAACAACGAATTTTAAAGATCAAATATTAAATTCAATACAAATTAAAACGAGAGTGATTTAACCTCGAGTCGTTCTCCCTAGGAATGCAAATGAAATGTTACGCTTTTGGTTATGGAGGCAAAAAGGGGGTTTGAATTTAAGAAATGAAAGATTAAAAGAACTTAAGAAATAAAAGAACTAAGAGATGACCAAAATTGTATGTAATGCAAGCAACAAGGAACAAGATCAAAACTAGTGAAAATGCTATAAATGCAATAAGAAAGCCTTGACTTGGGAATGAGCATCTAAGGAATCCCATCATTGCCATAACCACAACTATGGTAATTACCATGAGTCGATCTCGCTTAGTTAACCCCAACCATCGAGGAGTAAGTCAAGCAAGCATAATTGACCTTAATCTATAAGTCCTAACTAACTTACCAAACTAGTGGATAAAAGGCTAGTGTCAATGGAAACAAGAGTCAACTAACTACCCAAGAATTACCACTAAATGTTGGACATTATGACTCTAGTATCCTAGGAACTCAAACCCCAAGCCAAGGTGTGAAAATCTACTCAAAATCTATAATTGGAATTTTCATAAACACCTTGTATGCATAAAAGTAAAACATGGAAAATTGTAAGGAAAAATAGAAAACTATAACCAACTATCAACAAAACTAAACATAAACAAGCAATCAGACACGAAGGAAGCATTAAACATAAAATTCATTGATCAAAACTTCAAGAAACACAAAATTGCAAGTATGAACAAGTAACTTGAACCAAAAGGAAATGAAAATAAAAGTGCTTTAATTAAAGAGGAAATTTAGAGTACTTACAATTAAAGAGGCAAAATCCAAAATCAAAGCTTACTATAAAATGCTACAATGGAAATTGATAAACCCTAGGAGGGCAATCTACTCTACACTACTCCTACTCCTAATACTAAGAAAAACTTGTAAAAACTCAAACTAAAACCTAATGTAAGCTCGCCCTTTTTTAATATGTGTTGATTCTCCCCTTATCTAGCACTTCAATTCAGCATCTCAGCCTTCCAAAATGGGCCAAAAGCCCCACAAAATTCATGTAGCACATGTTTCATTAATGAAATCACGTGCAGGGACCTGTGCGGATGCACAGGTGGTCGTGCACATGCACACATGGAAATTCTTCTCGTGCACACGCACGCTTACTTGTGTGCACGCACACTTCGCTGTGTGCTTTTCCTTGTTTTTCTTCATGTTTTCTCCCTTGTACATGCTTTCTTCCACTTTTGGCTATCCATTCTTTCCTCCAAGGCCTGAAACCACTCAGCAAACATGTCATGGCATCAAATGGAATAAAAGTAGAATTAAATTGCTCATTTCAAGCACAAAATTGCATATTTTCACATTTAGGTTCAATTTAGGGACAAAACACAAAAGTATGCTATTTTAGTGCATAAGTGTGATTTCATGTGCTAGAATCCATCCAAATTAAGTCAAAATATACCATCAAATATGGACTCATCAGAGTGCACGCACAGAAGTCGCAAAATAGAGGGGTGTATGCGTATGCATAAGCTGGTGCGTACGCACAATATACGAAAAGGGCAGGGATGTTGGTGCATACAGCGTGCGATTGCTCCCACCAAAGGGGTTGCAACAACGCGTGCAGGCACACAAGGGCGTGCGCGCGCACAGAAAATTTCTCTCTTTTTTTTTTAAAGAACGCTTGAGGTAAAGAGTCATGTGTGCGTGCGCACACAGGTTCGTGCACACGCACAGGGACAAAGATAGGGGGAGGTTGTTCACGCGCACAACTCATGCTGACGCTCCCACCAGAGGGGTCGTCAATTGGTGTGCAGACGCACACGTCTGTTGGTGCGTGGCAGAAGTTAGACCAATTAAGAGATTATAATATAATAGAACAGCGTTGCGAGTATAGCTCTTAACTAACTAAAATCCGCCTCACCAATTTGAAAGAGTGTCACAAAAATTTAGAATAGAAAGAATACTGGGAGTATGAATCCCAGGTCGTCTCCCAATGAGTTGCGAGAAAGTATGCTATTTTATTAATTAGGAATTTCCACGAGAGTTTGAGAGTTGAATAATGAGCAATTAAATAATTGTAAATTAAAGCAATAAAAACTAAGAATGATTATTAATATTCTAGATAAAAAGCCTTGACTGGGGGAATGATTAATTGGAAGTTCTATCCTTGTTGGGATCTCTTAAGTGTAGTATTAAAAAGGTTGTTGTTTTCACTTAGTTAACCCTTACTAAATAAAGGAAAGTCAAGCGATTGAGCTAACTCTTATTAGCAAATCCTAGTTCTCTTCCTTGGGAAGGTCTAGCGTTAGTAAATACAGAACTAGCCAACAACTTCCAGTTTAAACAGCACTTAAGCCTTCCAACTGAAGTGTCTCCTTTTAATCAACCCCCATGTCAAGTATGGAACCTACTCCATTGACATGAATATAACGCTCATAAAAATAATAGAAGAAGACATGATAAATTAAATAAAATAGGGATTCAAAATTGATTTAAAAGTAAAAGTAATCCTTTGCACTAACAATTCATGAAAATAATCCAATTACTGCTTTAAACAAGAATTAAGAATATGAAATAAATAAAAGAGTAAGTAAGGAAACAAACTAGAATAATATCTTCAACAGAGGTAATGACTTCTTTAATATCCAAAAAGCTAAAGTAATAAACTAGGAATGTAAAGAGAACCTAGAGGGAGAGTAATCCTCTCTAAATTCATATCTAAAAACCAAAAACTATCCTAATAAGAATATGTGTAGCTGTCTAAAGTTGTGTATCTAATCTCTGTGTCGAGTCTCTGCATGTTTCCTGGCTTTATTCTATGTTTCTTGGCCGTAAACTGGGTCAAAACACGGCCCGAAATCGCCGCCAGCGTTTTCTGTTAAGATTTCAGATCGCGCAGGTCACGTGTACTCGTCGTCCACGCGTTCGCGTCATTCAGCGATTTTTCTTGTCACGCGATCGCGTTGTCCACACATTCGCGTCATTTGTGCAGACTCCAATCCACGTGTACGCGTCAGGCACGCGCACGCGTCGCTGCAATTTTCTCTATTCCACGCATTCGCGTGAGCCATGCACGCGCGTCGGTGTTCGCTGGTCATCTCTTTAGTTTCTTGTGTTCCTTCCATTTTTGCAAGCTTCCTCTCCATTCTCTAAGCCATTCCTGTCCTATGAAGCCTGAAGCACTTAACACACGGATCACGGCATCGAATGATATAAAGGAGAATTAAAATATACTAATTAAAGATCATTAGGAAGCAAGTTTTGAATCATAAAACAATACTAGGAAGGGATTGTAAAATCATGCAAATCGTATGAATAAGTAAGTAAAGGCTTGATGAAACCACTCAATTAAACACAAGATAAACCATAAAATAGTGGTTTATCAACCTCCCCACACTTAAACATTAGCATGTCCTCATGCTTAGCTTATGGAGATAAAACAAAAGAATAGGGAAAAGTGAGACTCATGCAATACAATGCAATGCAACCTATGTATGTGAATGCAACTATATGATTTTATCTTCTTGGTTAAAAATAAATAACTTCTTTAAGACAAATATAAATCAAATATCACTAATTAAAATTCATACAGTAAAAGCAAGTAAACCTGTAAGAAGACAGCTTATGAAAGCAGGGAACATAGAATTAAGCGTTGAACCCTCATTGATGGTGTATGTGCACTCTAATCACTCAAGTGTATAAGGTAATCACTCTACTCTTCTCTAATCATGCTTTTTAAACCTTGTTCTTCACCTAACCAATCAACAAGTATTTAACGTACCAATGCAAACATCATGAGGTCTTTTCAAGGTTGTAATGGGGCCAAGTTAAAGGTGAGGGTTTATATTTATGGCTAAGTGAGCTATAAATTGAATCCTTGATTATCGTAAGCTCTTACCTAACACACATACTCTGTTTTACATACTCATGCATCAACTTTTCTCTTAACTTGTATGACATGTGCATTGATTTGAACTTAACTTAGCATTGGGGTAATTTTGTCCCCTTATTCATTTATATAATTTCTTATTTATTTGAATATTTTTGGATTTTTTTTTTTGCAGCATAAAAATAACATTACCAATGCACATGGATTTATAATTTTTCTTAGTTTCACACGAGTAGGTTCCCAAATTCCCAATATTTTATTTTGACACATACCCTTATTAACCAATGTTCCCACAGTCTCCCATACTTGATTGACACACAATTCCTATCTTAAGCTAACCAAAGATTCAATTTGGGGTATTACTTGTTTATCTGCTTAAGGTTAGTATGTGGTAAAATATAGAATAAATGGGATTAAAAGGCTCAAAGTGGCTAACAAAGGTAAATGGAAGGGTAGGCTATTTAGGTTAAGTGAGCTAATAAAATAATGGCCTCAATTATATGCATGCATATAACACATTAAATATGGGAAATATAGGATGGAACAAAATATAGATTACAATCATAGAGAAGTAAACACACAAGAATAAAATTTTATGGTTAAATAATGTAACCATGTCATTAGGCTCAAGTCTCACATGTTGTGTGTTCTAGCTTTTAACAATGTTCCAAATACAGCTTCCAAACAAGTTTAACACAAAAGTTTTAATTTAAATCAGTGATATTTTTCAAAAATAGGGTCTTAAAAAGAAACTTATTGATTTTCAACCAATTAGAACATGCATGCAATTACCTATTACTATGCAATTTATCCTATTCTAATAAAAGAAAAATTGAATAAATATCCTATTTTATTGGTGCTAAGAAAAAGAAAATACCTCTGGAAGTCAGGTACTGACCGACCTTCCCACACTTAAAGCTTGGCACTGTCCTCAATGCCATCAATCAGGTACAAAGGTGGGCTGGTAGCAGCATCTCCACAATCGGGACCGTCATGGCTCCCTGTGCTGGTAAATGAAGTGGAGTCCGGGGTGTCTGGGTCTTCTTTAGGTGGGTGGTTACCAACAATCAGCTCTTTGAGGTATGTAAATCTGCGCTTGTTAGGGTTCTCTATTTGGTTTCCTTTCTGGTCAAGCCGGTCTAGCCTCTCAAGTATCTGATGGAGCAGTTGGTTTGTTGAAGGTGCTTGTGATATGGTAGGAGAAGGAATGTCTTCTGCTGGGTCTGTGCTCCGGTTGATAGTCGCTCCTGGAGGTCTGATATACTTCTTGTTAGGGATGTATTGATCATCTCGTGAAATCATGGTCTTGGTGTCCCCAGCTCGGTAGGAGACTCTGGCTGCTGAGACTAGATCTGAAACTAAGACGGGAAAAGGTAGATTGCCCGCAATCTGTATGTGTCCCATAGCATGCCAAATGTGTCTTCGTAAATTGAGGTGCTGGTCTGTAAGGATACACCAAAGTAGAACAGCCATGTCTACAGTGAAGGAGGACTCGTGAATGCTCAGAAAGACGTAATGGGACATGATCTGTGCCCATACTCGAGCCTCCACAGTGAGTGCTGAAGCCAATATGCTCTTAGGTCGAGATCTATGGTATCCATAAGTCCATCTACTGCTAGGTTGTGCTATAACTCTGAGAACTGCGTCCCAGTCAAATTGATATGTCTGGCATTTGAAGGAGGCTTCTTGGAATGCGTTCAATCCTTCTGGAGCAGGAGGAAGATTTAAAGCTCGCTGAATGGCCTCTTCTGTTATGGAAACTTGCTTCTAACGGACATAGACAGACTGCATGGTTGGCATGTGAAAATTGGAGTAGAATTCAACTACCCATGAAAGGTTAACTTGTCGTGGCTGTCTCCGTAAGAATCCCCAATTTCTTCATTCAATTCGCGGCTCAACAAATTCAACAATGTTGGTCAGGAGGATGAGTAAATACTCATTGTTATAGTTTCTCTCAGCCAGGATAGGGAACATCTGCTCACAATAGCGGTTAGGGAACCGCGCAGTGTCCTTTGCTGGAAAAGCTTTTTCTTTTTCATCGACCTTGAAAATCCGCTTGATTCTTTTGTTGAGGGCTTTACGGCTGTTGAAGATGGCTCTGTGGCTATTGTTCTTTTAGTTTCTTTTCCTTGTTGGTGATTTGGGAGTAGCTTTCTCTTTACCCTTCTTGGTGGCCATCCTGAAAAGGGAAAAAGTAAGTAACTTTAAAACTTAAGGGTTAGAGCAAGGAAGGGGATGGTATAAGTGATAACCAATGCACGGTAAAGAAGGATGTCATTAACACATGGTCATGACTACATGTGAAAAGGTCATCAATGGAAATATAGCAAGTGCATTTGATGGCAATTTAATGCAAGATGTTTATTGGCATGCAAGCAAAGGCATGAGTAGCACAGATCAAGTATTAAATGTCCAAGTTAGATTATCAACTCTTTCAAACTAACAATCTATTATTATATTGAAATAATAAAATATAAAAGGGGTTTTATAAAAAACAAGCATTAGAGTAGTAGAATAGAGTAATAAAAAATAATGCACAATGCCATACGGGCTTTTTCACAAACACTTAGCAAGCATGGTGAATATGTTATTGAAAGTATTGAATTAAACATGCAAGCAACCCTTGAAGAAGTAATATAAATTGTCAAATAATTCCACAATAATCCACAAGCAAAATATAGAAGAAAATAATTACCCAATTAAATTTCTAACACCAATTAAAGGAATAAAAAGAAAAAATAAAGAAAAATAAAATATAGATAATGGAAGTAAAAAGAAAAACAAAAAGAAAACATAAATAAAAATAATAAAGGAAAAGTAAAAAGTAAAGAAAGAAAGAAAAGAACCTTGATAATGGATGTGAAAAATAAGGGAGGAGAAAGTAAAAAGTGAGAAACAATAAAGAAGAGAGAAGGAAGAAGAAAGAAATAAGAAACGAAAGAAAAGATTTTGATTTAGGAAAGAAAAAATAAGATATTAAGCGTTGATCTGGATAAGCTGTGCGTCGCTTTGTGACACGGACGCGTGGGTCACGCGATCGCATGGTGTGTGATAAGTTCAGGTGACGCGGACGCGTAGGTCACGTGGTCGTGTGACCTGATTTGTGTTATTGGCGCGAGAGCAGCCTCGCGTACGCACAACTCTCTGGTTCATACTCTCATTGCCAAATATTTGAGTGACGCGTTCGCGTGGTTGACGCGATCGCGTGAATGGCCACTTTTTGAAGAATGTCGCGGACGCATGGGGTACGCGTTCGCGTGGTAGGGCTTGTGCTTCTAGCATCATTCCAGCCCCACTCCATCATAACTCTCTGCCGTATACCTCTTTACGTTGTTTTTGCAAGGCGCGCGGTCGCGTGGGAGACGCGGACGCGTGGGGGGGGCTTATTTCTCAAACGAGGCGAGCGCGTGAGCGACGCAGTCGTGTAGGCATATTTGTGCCTAAGGCACGCCTCTAGCCACGCTTTCGCATGACTCTCTGCTTCTTTTCTCCTTGTTTAGAAAGCACCTATGACGCAGACGCGTCAGCGACGCTAGCGCGTCGCGTGCCTTTTTTTCTTTTTTTTTATATGCAGTATGTAAATGCAAATGCAGGCTATATGCAGAGATTATGAGAAGAGTCGTTAACAAAAATTAAAAATAGAATAAAGTAAAATAAAACGAAGACTGAAACTGAACGATCATACCATGGTGGGTTGTCTCCCACCTAGCACTTTGCTTTTACGTCCTTAAGTTGGATGTTCTTCAAACTCATTCTACTACTGTTGGTGGGTCTTCCAAGAGGAAGACCTCTAGTTCTTTGTGATCGTTAATCTTTTCTCCATGATAAAGCTTTAGGCGATGTCCATTGACCTTCATGAATTTAGAACTAGAAGGATGACACAGGTGAAAAACTCCTTATGGCTCTGCCTTTTCTACTCTGTAGGGACCTTCCCATCTTGATCTCAATTTACCTGGCATAAGCCTCAGTCTGGAGTTATAAAGAAGAACTAACTCCCCATGGTATGAATTCTCTCTTTTTTATGTGTTTGTTATGGATAGCCTTCATCTTTTCCTTGTATCGCCTGGAATTATCATATGCTTCTAGACGAAGATTCTCTAATTCTACTAGTTGCAGCTTTCTTTCAGCACCAGATTCTTCAAAATTCATATTGCATTCCCTTACAGCCCAGAATGCCTTGTGTTCCACCTCTACTGGAAGGTGGCAAGTCTTTCCGTACACTAAGCGGAAGGGGCTCATCCCGATAGGTGTTTTGTATGCTGTTCTATATGCATCTTATAGCCTTGCACTCCAGTCTTTCCTATGGGGCTTTACTATTTTCTCCAGAATACGTTTAATCTCCTTGTTAGACACTTCTGCTTGTTCATTGGTTTGAGGATGATAAGCTGTTGCTATTTTGTGAACAATTCCATGCTTCTTCAGTAATCCTGTTAGTCTCCTGTTCAAAAATGAGTGCCTTGATCGCTCATGATTGCTCGTGGTGATCCAAAGCGACATATAATATGATTTCTAACAAAGAAAACAATAGTGTTAGCATCGTCAGTACGGGTAGGAATTGCTTCCACCCATTTAGAAACGTAATCTACAGCTAACAGTATATAAAGGTGACCATTAGAGTTTGGAAATGGACCCATGAAGTCAATGCCCCAAACATAAAAAATTTCACAGAAAAGCATAATCTGTTGAGGCATCTCATTCCTCTTGGATATATTACCAAATCTTTGGCATGGGGAATAAGATTTACAAAATTCAGCAGCATCTTTAAAAAGAGTAGGCCACCAGAATCCACAGTCTAAGATTTTTCTAGCTGTTCTTTGAGGGCCAAAATGTCCTCCACTCTCAGAAGAGTGGCATGCCTCTAAAATGGATTGGAATTTTGATTGAGGTACACACCTCCTAATTACCTGGTCAGCACCACACCTCCATAAATATCGGTCATCCCATATATAATATTTAAACTCGCTTTTCAGCTTGTCCTTTTGATGTTTATTAAAATTGGGAGGGAAAGTATGGCTAACTAGATAACTAGCTACAGGTGCATACTAAAGAACTACTTCTGATACTGCTTGCAAACTATCAAATGGGAAAATATCATTGATAGGAGTGGAGTCATCCTTAATATGCTCAAGCCGACTTAAGTGGTCTGCCACTAAATTCTGGTTACCACTCCTATCCTTAACTTCTAAATCAAATTCTTGTAGCAACAGTATCCATCGTATTAGCCTTGGTTTGGACTCTTTTTTAGCTAATAAATATTTTAGAGATGCATGGTCTGAGTACACTACTACCTTAGTACCAAGTAAATAGGCTCAGAATTTATCCAGAGCAAAAACAATAGCAAGAAGCTCTTTTTCAGTAGTAGTGTAATTAGACTGAGCAGCATCTAAGGTTTTAGATGCATAAGCAATTATGAAAGGATCCTTACCTTCGCGCTGAGCCAGTGCCGCTCCTACTGCATGGTTGGAGGCATCACACATAATTTCAAATTTCTGGCTCCAGTTTGGTCCTCTCACAATTGGAGCTTGAGTCAGGACGATCTTTAGCTTATCAAATGCTTTCATGCAATCTTCACTGAATTCAAACTCAATATCTTTCTGTAGCAGTCTAGATAAGGGTAATGCTACCTTACTGAAGTTCTTAATGAATCTCCGGTAAAAACCTGCATGGCCAAGGAACGAACGGACTTCCCTCAAGGAGGAGGGGTAAGGTAAACTATAAATGACATCTACCTTTGCTAGATCTACTGAAATACCTGTTTTAGAGACAACATGTCCTAGAACAATCCCTTGTTTTACCATAAAGTAACATTTTTCAAAATTCAATACAAGGTTTGAACTAACACATCTGTCTAATACTTTAGCTAGAATATCCAAGCAAAGGTCAAACGAATCACCATATATGCTAAAATCATCCATAAAAACTTCCATACAGTTCTCAATAAGATCTGAAAAGATACTCATCATGCATCTTTGGAAAGTAGCAGGTGCATTACATAAGCCAAAAGGCATTCGTTTATAAGCATACGTTCCAAAGGGACATGTAAAAGTGGTCTTCTCCTGATCCTCAGGAGCTATATGAATTTGAAAGTAACCTGTATAACCATCTAAAAAGCAATAATGGGATTTACCTGCCAGGCGATCGAGCATCTGATCAATAAATGGCAAGGGGTAATGATCCTTCCGGGTAGCTTGGTTGAGACTCCTATAGTCAATGCAAACCCTCCATGAATTCTGCACTCTAGTTGTCAGGAGCTCTCCATGCTCATTCTTTATTGTTGTGACTCCAGACTTCTTGGGCACCACTTTTACTGGACTGACCCATTCACTGTCTGAGATGGGGTAAATAATATCTGCTTCAAGTAGTCTGGTTACTTCTTTCTTGACAACTTCTAAGATGGTGGGATTCAATCTTCTTTGGGGTTGACGGATGGATTTTGATTCCTCTTCTAAATATATTCTGTGCTCATAAACTTGAGGACTGATGGCTACTATATCCGCCAAGCTCCATCCAATTGCTTTCTTGTGTTTTCTCAATACACTAAGCAGTCGTTCTTCCTATTGAGAAGTGAGTTCCCTTGCAATGATGACTGGGAACTTCTGGTTATCCCAAGGTAAGCATACTTGAGGTGTGGAGGGAGGGGCTTCAATTCCAATTTCTGCTCATGGTTAGGTTCTGGATCATCCGGGGCTGGTGGTAATGGTAAGGTGTCTTCATTATGGTCAGAGGGTGTCCCCACACTTGGACCTTGCTCCATATGCTTCTCTTCTAATTCTTCTTGGTGAACTTTAGCTATAGTTTCATCAATAATGTCGCACTAGAAGATAGAATGATCTTTCGGAGGGTGCTTCATAGCTTCATTTAAACTGAAACTCACTGTTCTACCATCTATCTCAAAGGAGTAAGTTCCTAAGAATATGTCCAGCTTGAACTTTGAGGTCTTCAGGAATGGTCTTCCAAGCAGGATTGATGACGGTTGAACGATCGGATTTCTGTTAGTAAATAATTTTTATAAAAATAATCACATTGTAGATATAGTTTCTAAACCAACAAAAATCCTTTCGTACAAAAATTTTGGTTGTCACAAGTAACAAAACCCAATAAAATTTAAAACCAAAGTATTCAAAACTCGGGTTGTCTCTCAAGGAATTACAGGGAGGTGTATTTATTATTGGTTATGGATTTTTCTGAGAAGATTTTGAGTTTGAGAACAGAAAAATAAATAATTGTAATTTAAAGTGGTGGAAATTAAAAAGAGAATTTATATAATTAATTAAAATGCCTTGACCGGGGGTGTGATTAATTGGAAGTTCTATCCTTGTTGGAATCTTCTCAAGTGTAGTGTAAAGAGGTTGTTGTTTTCACTTAGTTAACCCTTACTGAGTAAAGGAAAGTTAAGTGATTGAACTGAATCTTATCCACAAATCTTAGTCCTTTCCCTTGGGAAGGTCTAGCGTTAGTAGATACAGAATTAGCCAACAATGTCCAATTTAACGAAGTACTTGAGCATTCCAATTCAAGTGTCTCCTCTTAATCAACCCCCATGTCAAGTGAAAAATCTACTCCATTGACATGGATGCCAATTTCACATAATAAATGACTAAATAAATACTTGAAAATAATCAAACAAATAATGAGGTAAATAGAAAAATACTCTTTTCATTAATAATGTCATAAAAGCTTTCCAATTGTAACTCTGAATAAGGATTAAAGATATAAAAGAGTAGAAATGATAATTGAAATAAAATTGGAAGCAATTAAATAAACAATAAAATTTAAATGGAAAAATACTATGGAATAAATGAAAATATAGGAATCCTAATTTAAAGGAACCTTGAACCTGGAATCTGAGAAGAAGTTGAAATCCTAATCCTAAAACCTAAGAGAGAGGAGAGAGCCTCTCTCTCTAAAAACTACATCTAAAACCTAAAATTATGTATATTCAATGTTCCATGAATGAATGGATGCATTCCCCCACTTTATAGCCTCTAATATGTGTTTTCTGGGCCGAAAACTAGGCCAGAAACAGTCCAGAAATCGCTGATTGCGAATTCCATCAGGCTAATTTTTGTCACTACGATGCGTTCACGTGGAGCACATGTTCGCATCACCTAGCTGTAAGTCCACTATAGCAAATTATATATTATTTCGAAGCCCCAGATGTAAGCTTTCCAACGCAACTAGAACCGCATCATTTGGACCCTTGTAGCTCAAGTTATGATCGATTTAGTGCGAGAGGGTCAGGCTGGATAGCTTTAGCAGTTCCTTCAGTTTCTTGTATTCCTTCCACTTTTGCATGCTTTCTTTCCATCCTCTAAGCCATTCCTGCCCTATAATCTCTGAAAACACTTAACACACATATCAAGGCATCGAATGGTAAAAAGAGAGGATTTAAACATAGCAAATTTAAAGCCTAAAGAAGCATGTTTTCAATCATAGCACAAAATCTGGAAGGAAAAAGTAAAACCATGCAAATAGTATGAATAAGTGGGTAAAGAGTTGATAAAAACCACTCAATTGAACACAAGATAAACCATGAAATAGTGGTTTATCAACCTCCCCACACTTAAACATTAGCATGTCCTCATGCTAAGCTCAAGAGAAGCTATAAAGGATGAATGGGGAAAGGTAGAATGTATGAAATGCAACCTATCTATTTGAATGCAACTACATGCAAAATGTTTCTACCTACATGGTGAAAAGTAAACAAATCTTTCAAGAAGAAATATGAATTGGATCTCACTAATTCAAATCATAAAATAAGGTACAAGTAAACTTGCAGAAGAAAATAGCTCATGAAAGCCGGGAACAAAGAATCGAGCATCGAACCCTCACTGGAAGTGTATGCACTCTAATCGCTCAGGTGTTTAAGGTTCGACTCTCTCAATTCTCTACTAACCTTGCTTTCTAAGGCTTGCTCTTCATCTAACAATCAACAAAAATTTAATGCACAAATACACATATCAAGAGGTCTTTTAAGGGTTGTAATCGGGTTAGGGTCAAGGTAGGATTGTATTTGGCCAAGTAGACTAAAGTCTGAATCCTTAATTAACCTAAACTTTTCCCACCTAACTTAAGACAATCCATGTAATCAAAGTACAAAACCTAACTATCCATTAACCATGTTTTCCACATATTCATGCATCCTAATTTCGAGTACAGTACATATGCATTGCTTTCACCATTTACTTTGGGGCATTTTGTCCTCTTTTACTTATTTTCTCTTTTTCTTTTTTTTCTATTTTTTTTTCTTTTTAATTTTTTTATTTTTTTCTAATTTTCTCAATGCATATGATTAAATTATTGAATGCATGAATATGTCCTAAACATTTTTTTCACATTTTCATAAAGAAGTTTAACATACTTAATTTCAAAAACCAAACGTTTCCAAACCCACTTTTCCCACACTTAATTTATGAGCACTCTCACTAGTCTATGCTAACCAAGGATTCAAATTAAGGACATTATTGTTTTTCACTTAGAGTTAATGATGTGCTAAAGTAAAGAACAAAGGGGTAAAATATGCTCAAATTGGTTTGCAAAGGATAATGAAAGGTAAGGCCATATGGGTATGTAAGCTTAGTGAAACAAAGGCCTCAATCATATAAGTGCATACATACATCAAACAATGGAAATATAGAATTAAGCAAGACAAAGATCACAATTTTAGAGAGAAAAACACACACCAAAAATAAAATATTGGTTGGTAAAATGCAACCAATCAAATAGGCTCAAAATCTCACAGGTTTTGTGTGTTCTAGCTCTAAACCATGTTCCAAATTAATATTTCTTTAAACAAGTTTTAATAAAAATTTTTAATTCAAATTAGTGAAATGTTATAAAAATTTTCTTGAAAAAGAAAATATTACTTTAACCAAGTGATAAAATATGCATAAAATCAAACAAATATGCAATCAAACATGCAAATGCAACAATGAACTAATAAAGTAAAATATTGGTGTTGAGTCAGGAAATAACTAACCCATGGAGATCGGTATCGACCTCCCCACACTTAAAGATTGCACCGTCCTCGGTGCATGCTAAGATCTGCAACAACTGATGCTTTTTCTCTAGAGATTGTGCCGATGGACTTGTCTGTTGCTCCATATAGAAATTTCTCCCTTTTTTCCTTCTTCGGTGGCCAGCCTGAAAGAAGAGAAAAAAGAGGAATAGGAACCCAAAAATAATGATAGAAAACAAATAAAATATGAGTGGGTAATGCCAAATAATAAGGGTCTCAATTACATGGTAGCTACAACATGCAAAAGAGAAAACAGTAGGAGCAAACGGCATATCAATAGTGCAAAAATTACAACAAAGGGAAAGAGTGTGGGTAATGAGAGACAGTGTACGTTCATGTCAATGCAAAAAGGGATACAGGTATCATAAAAGATTGGCATTGACAGATAATATTACGCAATCAGAATAAAACAAGTCATGAAGCACCAGAGTAATGTAAGAAAAGATGCAACAGTTGAATAAGAACGTTTAACACCAATGGTAAAATAAGAGATTTAGAAAAGAAGATAAAAATATGTATAAAATTAAAATACAGTGAATGAAAGTATGCAAATGCAATAGAAAAAATAGAATGAAAGAGAATAATGATGAGAAGTAATGAAGAAGAAGAAAGTAAGAAAGAAATTGGGATTTAGGAAAGAAAAGATAAGAAAAGTGGTTAGCGCAGGGATCTGGTGAGGAAGTGTTGTCGACGCGCACGTGTGCTCCACGCGTATGTGTGAATCGCATAATTGGAAAGGCGACGCGTAAGCGTCGGTCACGCGTACGCATGACCGTATTTGTGCTACTAGAGCAAGGGCAAAGTGGCACTCGCATAACTCTCTATTTGTCTTGGGGTGTGTGCCAAAATAACATATGACGCGTGCGCGTCATTGACGCGTACGCATGAGTGGTTAAAATTTGAAAATGGCGCGCACGCATCAGGGACGCGTACGCGTGGGTAAATTTATGCCTTGGGCACAGTGCCAGCGCCAAGCCATCCCAATTTTCAGCCAATACACCCTTTTACGTCGATTTTTCAAGGTCACGCGTGCGCATGGGTGACGTGCATGCGTGGAAGGCTGGTTTCACAAATGACGCAGACGCGTTCGCGTGGACGCGTTGGTGCCTAAGGCACGCCTCCAGCCATATTCCCGCGTGACTTTCTTTTCAATTCCCTTTTTTCGCTCATGAACCTATGACGCAAGCGCGTCAGCGACGCTTGCGCGTCGTGTGCTATTTTTTTTATTATGCAGAATGCAAAATGCAGAATGCAGATGACTATGCAGAAATTATGAATGAACACGAATAAAAATAAAATAAAATAAAACTAAGAACAAAAAGGAAAGAATATACCATGGTGGGTTGTCTTCCACCTAGCACTTTTAGTTAAAGTCCTTAAGTTGGACATTTGGCGAGCTTCTTGTCATGGAGGCTTGTGCTTGAACTCATCCTGAAACTGCCACCAATGCTTGGACTTCCAATAATCTTCATCATTCTCAAGTGAATTTGCCAAGCCTTGAGGGAGTTCTTCATAAGCTTTGAGCTCCCAAAGTGGATCCCCGTGTATGCCCGGATCCTAAATTTTGTTTCTGCACCCGTCTTCAAGTGGAACATGATGATTCCATCCGGGTGGTAAGCAATCTGAATTCTCACTACGGCATCCAAACAGCTTCCTAGACCCATTCATTCGAGCTTTACACTAACCTTTGCAATTAGATTTTGAGCTCCCAACCACAATGAGCCTAGGATTGTGTTGCCAACCACTAACCATCTCCCTCTTACTCTTAAAGCCATAGAGAGCTCTAAGCTGGCCATCTGTCTCAAGTAACCCATATTCAAGCGGGAAGGTAAAGGTTAAGGATAAGTATTTTACCCACTTGAATTTTGTATTGGATGGTAATGGCTTTGGGGGAGAGGTCTCCAACAACTTTGGCAAGGTGATTTCAAGCTCCATTCCCTTGTGCTCTTCCTTGATAACTTCCACCTCTTTGCAAGCTTCTTCAATTCCAACTTCTTCCTCTTGGTAGCTTTCTTCCAAATCAAACTCTTCTTTATGGCTTACCAAGGGCATGGGAGGTTGTGCTTTCTCTTCTTTAATCTCCATCTCTTGATCAACCTCTACAATGTCTTCAACCATGATATGCCTTGGAGGTTGTACACCTTCCTCAACATCAACATCAAACATCTTGGAAAGAGGCTCTATGACTGGACTTTCCCATGGAGGTTCAGCATCTCCTAAGTCTGCAACCACTTCTTCCTCTTCAATAATTACTGCTTTGTCCAGTTGTTTTAGTATAAAATCGTACTCCTTCTTGATGATTTCCTTTCCATGATAACTCCCTTCAACTACTCCTTCATTTGCAAGGGTCTCTCCTATCTCCACATTTTGGGCTTCCTTTTGCTCTAAGACAAAATCAGACTCCTCCTTGATGTCTTCCTTCACTAATTCTTCCACCGCTTCTTCAACTTCAAAGGTCTCTACTACCTCCACCTGTAGGGCCTCCTCTAGCTTCTTATGAAGTATGAATTTGCGAAGACGATCCCTTTTCTCTTGTTCCTTGTCAATAGCGTAGCTGGGATCATCTTGCTCTTGGATTGATGCATGTGAGTGCTCTTCCATGGAGGGTGGTGATGGGTTGGGAAGATTATTATGTGGTTGAAAAGAAAGCGCACTAAAGCTTGAGGGTTGAATATTAGAGGTAGAGGGTTGGTCCATGCGAGATATAAGTGCTTGAAGAGTAGAGGTGAGACTAGTGATAGAGGCAAGTGTGGTATGAAGCTCTGTTTGTCCTTGGTGAATAACACCAATGGTGTTGTCATCCAGTGGAGGTTGGGGTGGATATGGGTTAGGGTCATATGGAGGTGAATGGTGTAAAAGGGCCTGTGAGTATGGTGGTTCAAAGGTGTGTTGGGGAGGTGGTTCATAAGCATATGATGGGACTTGTTGGTAACTACAAGGGGGTCCACCATATCTATCATCTTGGTATGCACCTCGGAATGGCTCTTGACCATAGTAATTTGGTGGAGGATGGTTGTCACGAAGAGCTCCACCATAACTATTGTCTTGGTATGCATCACAGAATGGTTGTTGGTGATAGCACATTGGTTGCCAAGAGGGTTGATCAAATCCTTGTGGCTCCTCCCATCTTTGATTCTTCCAACCTTGATGCCTATTTTCATTATAGTTTCCATTCTTTACAACAACATTGGAACCAAACTTGAAAGCAGAGGGGTGAGAATTCATAGTAGCTAATAAAAATTAAAAACAAAAACAAATAAACAAGCAAAGAAAAATAAAATAAGAGAAAAGGTTTGAAAAAGATTTGATTTTAAGATTAGAAAAGATAAGTTAGGTAAGAGAAGATAAGTTTTTAAATAAATAGGTTTTGAAATTTAAATTTTTTAATTTGAAAATTAAATTTTGAATTTTAAATTTTGAAATTTGAATTTTGAAAAAGTCAATAATATAAGACAAAGATTTGAAAAAGATTTAAATTTTGAAAAAGTTTGATTTTTAAAATTTTAAATTTAAATTTTGAAATTTGAATTTTGAATTTTGGAATTTAAATTTTGAAATTTGAAATTTGATTTTTGAAATAAGATAAGATAAGATTTTTTTTTGAAAAAGATATGATTTTTGAAAAAGATTTGAATTTTGAAATTTAAAACAAAGATAAGATAAGATAAAAAATTTTAAAATAAAAATCTGAATAATTTTTTTTTTTTTTTTGAAAAAATCAATTTAAAAGCAAATATTTATAATAACCAATAATAAGGCACATGTTTGCAATTCCCGGCAACGGCGCCATTTTGAACGATCGAATTTCTGTTAGTAAAGAATTTTTATAAAAATAATCGTGTTGTAGATATAGTTTCTAAACCAACAAAAAATCTCTCGTACAAAAATTTTGGTTGTCACAAGTAACAAAACCCAATAAAATTTATAACGAAAGTATTCAAACCTCGTGTCGTCACTCAAGAAATTGCAGGGAGGTGTATTTCTTATTGGTTTTGGGTTTTTCTGAGAAGATTTTGAGTTTGAGAACAGAAAAATAAATAATTGTAATTTAAAACGGTGGAAATTAAAAAGAGAATTTATATAATTAATTAAAAAGCCTTGACCGGGGTGTGATTAATTGGAAGTTCTATCCTTGTTGGAATCTTCTCAAGTGTAGTGTAAAGAAGTTGTTGTTTTCACTTAGTTAACCCTTACTGAGTAAAGAAAAGTCAAGTGATTGAACTGACTCTTATCCACAAATCCTAGTCCTTTCCCTTGGGAAGGTCTAGCGTTAGTAGATACAGAATTAGCCAACAATGTCTAATTTAACAAAGCACTTGAGCATTCCAACTCAAGTGTCTCCTCTTAATCAACCCCCATGTCAAGTGAAAAATCTACTCCATTGACATGGATGCCAATTTCACATAATAAACGACTAAATAAATACTTAAAGATAATCAAACAAATAATGAGGTAAATAGAAAAATACTCTTTGCATTAATAATGTCATAAAAGCTTTCCAATTGTAACTCTGAATAAGGATTTAAGATATAAAAGAGTAGAGATGATAATTGAAATAAAATTGGAAGCAATTAAATAAAAAATAAAATTTAAATGGAAAAATACTACGGAATAAATGAAAATATAAGAATCCTAATTTAAAGGAACATTGAACCTGGAATCTGAGAAGAAGTTGAAATCCTAATCCTAAAACCTAAGAGAGAGGAGAGAGCCTCTCTCTTTATTACTACATCTAAAACCTAACATTATGTATATTGAATGTTCCATGAATGAATGGATGTATTCCCCCACTTTATAGCCTCTAATTTGTGTTTTCTTGGTCAAAAACTGGGCCAGAAACAGTCCAGAAATCACTGAAGCTTTGCGTAGCCACTGACGGCACGCAAATCGAAGCACCATAGCTCGAGTTATGGTCACCGGAAGTTGTATTTGAATAGTGACAATGGGGGAAAAGCTCTCACCTCTCTCCTCACTTCAGCTGCTAGTATGTCTGGTGTTTGATAAAAAATGAGGCTGAAATGAGCTCATTTAAGTGTATTTATATGTTGGGCTTGGGGCCGGTCCAACCCGATAGCGTTTTTAACCCGTTTGGCCAACCTTGGGCCAAAACCTTTAGAATTAGTGCCTGATTTTCAATTCTAAATGTTTTCCTAAGTTTTTCCTACTATTTTTATTATTCTCACACAGTACCAGACAGACTTAAGCCGGTACTATCGGTTAAAAGTACCGGTATGCATTTTTACACAATTTTCCACAGAAAATTATATTTTTTCACTCAGAAAAATTCACTGAATTCAAATCTCACTGTTAAAATTCTAAATTATGTCTTCTAATTCATCGAAATTATTCTGGGCGATTAAATCATTATTTTATATTATCTAAATGGTCGATTAAAATTATAGTTCTTACAACACACTCTTGAAATATAGTGTCTGACACATTTCAGGGATATAGTGCCTGATAAACTTCACACATCGAGAGAATACGAAACCTGGGATATAGTGCCCGTCACACTCTTGGGATATACTGTCTGCCACACTCTTGGAATATAGTGTCTGCCACCCTCTTGGGATATAGTACCCGACACACTACACCAACAGAGAGAGAACCACGAACAAGTGGGACTTCACCACCATCCTTTGATAAACCACTACTTTATGGTTTATATTGTGTTTAATTGTGTGGTTTTATCATGATCCTTACCCACTTATTCATTAAATTAGCATGAAATTATAATTCCTTCCTGAATTTATAACATGTTTGAAAACTGCTTCCTAGAGACTTTAATTATGTAATTTTAATTCTCCTTTATTCCATTCGATGCCGTGATCTGTGTGTTGAGTGTTTCAGACTTTATAGGGCATGAACGAGTTGGAGATTGGAAAGGAAGCTAGCAAAAATGGAAGGAACACAAGAATTTGAGGAGATAACCAGTGAGAAGTGACGCGGCCGCATGGCTCACGTGGCCGCGCGGATTGGAAAAGCTAAAGTGACGCGGTAGCATGGACGACGCGAACGCGTGGCAAGGAAAAATGCGAATGACGCGTCCACATAGATGATGCAATCGCGTGACATGTGCGATCTGCATAATCTGCAGAATTCGCTGGGGGCGATTTTGGACCTTATTTCGACCCAGTTTTCGGCCCGGAATAGTAGACTAGAGCCAGAGAATATGCATAAACAAAAGACAACATGGATTCTACACAGTTTTCAGTTTGAGATCTAGTTTTACTCCTTTAGGTTTCTTTCTCTAGGTTTAAGAATTTTAATTTTCAATTGGTCTTAGCATTGGAACATTGAGAAGAGTTATTTCCTCATCAAGACTTCTTCATTCTAGTTCGTTCTCTTAACTTGGTTTTATTCTTCCATGTTCTTTGCTTTGTTTAATTTTGTCATTTGAATACTTTCACGATTATTTAGTACAAGGATTATTACTTCCATTTTAATTTGTTTTCCATTCCAATAATCATGTCTTCTTTTAATTCCCTTTCATGTGTTATGGATTTATTATTTACAATGAGTGAGTAGTTTCCTCACTTGATGGGGAGTTGATTGAAAGGAACTCTTGAGTTGGAAGGATTGAAAGAAAATTTGTAATTGGGTTAACTGTTGGATTGTTATCTAATCACTAACACCAATCCCTTTGAACTAAGTGGGTTACAACTCGTGAATAGATCTAGCATTCCAACTTGTTTGACTTTCCTTTACCTAGTAAAGGATAACTAAACAGAACAACCATTAATTATAAATTAATCTTGAAATCATCCCATCAATAATAGAGATTCCAACTAATCGACTCCCAGTCAAGGCTTTTATTCATATTATTTGAATTTTATTAATTTAATTTTCCACCTACTTAACTCAACTTCTTAGAACATCTGATTAATAAAATAGCACACTTTTCTGCAACTCGTTGGGAGATGACCTGGGACTTAAACTCCCAGTAATTTTTAATTTAAACTCTCTGTGACATATTTCTAAATTGATAGGCAGATTGTCGGTGAGTTAAGAACTATACTTACAACGTAACTATTTTAATAATTTTTAATTCACCAACTTCTGTGCATCATCAATTTTTGGCGCGTTGCCGGGGAGTTGCAATAGAGTGCTAAAGTTATTAATTAGAATTTATTTATTTGCATTTTATTTTATTTTGCTACTATGAGCTGCATATTTCTTTCGTCAAATGACGCGTTCACTTCCTGATCCGCCCTTGCTAATATTCGATCCTGAAATTGAAAGGACTATTTCATGAATAAGGCGAGAACAGCGTCGGTTAGTCCGCTCTGAGGGCGGATCTGAAAGTAAACTTGAGGAAGAAACCAACCCCCGTTCTACTGATTCGGTTGTTTTACGTGCAGAAGACATGGAAGCTAGCAGAGTTACCATCTAGGAGGAAGGAGCCCCTGATTTTACAATGCAACTATTTCAAGCGCATCATCCAGCGGTAGCTACAGATTTTGAAAGAAAGACCGTACTGCTAAATTTGATGCCCAAGTTTCATGGCCTACCTGCTCAAGAGCTTATCAAGCACTTGAGAGATTTCCAGGCAGCCTGTTCTACTGTCAGGCGTGATGGTACTAATGAAACTTCAATTTTGCTGAAAGTTTTCCCGTTTTCTCTTGAGGGAAAAGCAAGAGAGTGGTACTACACTCAACCTCTAGCAAATGTATCCAACTGGGATACACTCAGAAAGGAGTTTTTGGAGAAATTCTTTCCATCTGAAGTTACTGATAAACTGAGGAAGGATATTTCCACAATTGTTCAGGATGACAATAAGACTCTCTTTGAATACTGGGAGCGCTTCAATAATCTTCTGGAAGCATGCCCCCACCACATGCTTGACAAGATAGTGCTACTTAGCTATATCACACAGGGCATGAGGCCCCAAGATAAGACCACATTGGAAAGTGCTAGCAATGGGTCTATGAAAAAGTACAAGACCACTGATGAGGCTTGGCAATTGATCAGTGATTTAGCTGAATCTACTAGGAACCACAGACAAAAGCAAGGCCGTTCAAAAGCCGTTGCAGAAGTATCCTCTAGCAGAGAGACTGCGGCTCTAGCTCAGAGTATATGTGAGATGACCAACTCGCTGAAGCAGATGCAATTGAATCAACAACAAGCTCAGCAAGCTCAACCTCCTCCACCACAGCAAAACCAACAACTGGTCCCGCAAAGAATTTGCGGAATCTGTGCTGATTATAGCCATTACACTGATGAATGCCCGCAGCTCCAACAAGAAGACAACATGGTGGCATCCACTCATAACTTCTATGACCGCCCCAACCAAGGGTACAATCAAAGTGGAAATAATAACCATGGATGGCAGGACAATTCTAACCAGAATTGGAGGGACAACAATAACAGAGGAGGCAGAGATAATCAGGGAAATCAGAGATGGAATAATAACAACAACAGGTAGCAGAATCAACCTTACAGAGCACCTCACCTGAGGCAAAACCAAGGACCACAGAACAATCAACAGCAGACCTCTCAATTTACTCATTCTTCTTTATCTCCTAATGAAGAGCTACTACAATCTTTTGAGCGAAGACAACAGACCATGGAAAATAACATCATGAATAGTATTAATGCCAGTCTGAATGGTCTCACCTCTAATTTGCAAGCTCTTATGTCACAGATTGGTTCAACTGAAAATTCCAGTAACCAACCTTCAAGCTCCACTGGAATCCCCTCTCAACCATTACGCAATCCAAAGGGAGGCATTAATGCCATCACCCTAAGGTCTGGAACCACACTGCAGGAGAGGAATCAGGAGGAACCAAGCCCACCAGAAGACACCTCAGCTGAAGAGGTAGTAAAAATAGAAGATGTTGAAGAGGAAGAGGACATATAGGACATAGCTGAAGAAGAAATAGCTCAACCACAGGAGGAAGCACCAAAAGGCGCAAACACCACAGAAAATGCTACTCCTATTCCATTTTCACAACTTGCAAAGAAGCCCAGGAAGCAGCTGGAACCCGACCCCAAAATGGTAGAAATATTCAAAAAGGTTGAGGTAACTGTTCCTCTTTTTGATGTTATTCAGTAGGTACCTAAATATGCAAAGTTTCTAAAAGACTTATGTATCCATAAAGACAAAATTAATGAATTAGAAACTATTCCTTTAGGTAGTTCTATATATGCTTTAATGGGAGGATTACCTAAAAAATGTAGTGATCCAGGTCCTTGTATAGTTAGCTGTACTATTGGTGGTGTAGTAATTTATGATTGCATGTGTGATTTAGGAGCATGTGTCAGTATAATGCCTTTGTCTATATATGATATTTTGAGGCTCCCTCCCTTAAAAAGGTCGGCAGCTCGTTTTGTGTTAGCAGATAAAAGCATTATTACAGTGGCTGGAGTTGCTGAAGATGTTTTAGTGAACATTAAAGGACTTACATTCCCCACTGATTTTTATATCTTGGAGATGCCCCATAATAATTCAGATAAGCCATCATCAATCCTACTTGGAAGACCATTCCTGAAGACATCAAAATTCAAATTGGATGCCTTTTCAGGAACATACTCCTTTGAAATAGATGGCCGCATAGTAATCTTCAATCTGAATGGAGTCATTGACAACCCTCCAGAAGATCGTTCTATCTTTCAGTGTGATGTCATAGATGAAAGTGTAGTTGAATTTCACAAGGAAGAGTTAGAAGAGAGGCACACTGGACAAGGTCCAAGTATGGGGACCCTCTTAACTGACAATGAGGGCACTTCATCATTTTCACAAGCTCCAGATAATCCAGAGCCTACCCATGATCAAAACTTAGAATTGAAACCCCTCCCTCCACATCTCAAATATGCTTATCTTGAAGATGAGCAGAGGTTTCCTGTTATCATTGCAAGGGAACTTACTTCTCAACAAGAAGAGCACTTACTTGATGTGCTGAGGAAGCATAAGAAGGCAATTGGGTGGAGCTTGGTAGACATAATAGGCATCAACCCTCAAGTATGTGAGCAAAGAATATTTTTAGAAGAGGGAGCAAGACCTATCCGTCAACCCCAAAGAAGATTGAATCCCACCATCTTGGAAGTTATCAAAAAGGAAGTGACCAGACTATTGGAAGCCGATATCATATATCCCATTTCAGACAGTGAATGGGTAAGCCCTGTACAAGTGGTGCCCAAGAAGTCTGGAGTCACTACAGTGAAGAATGAGCATGGAGAGTTCATAGCAACTAGAGTTCAGAATGCTTGGAGAGTCTGCATTGATTACAGGCGTCTCAACCAAGCTACCCGTAAGGATCACTACCCACTTCCATTCATTGATCAAATGCTGGATCGCCTGTCAGGTAAATCACATTATTGCTTTTTAGATGGTTACACAGGTTATTTCCAGATTCATATAGCTCCTGAGGATCAGGAAAAGACTACTTTTACATGTCCTTTTGGGACTTATGCTTACAAGAGAATGCCCTTTGGCTTGTGCAATGCACCAGCTACTTTCCAAAGGTGCATGATGAGTCTTTTCTCTAATCTTATTGAGGACTGTATGGAAGTTTTTATGGACAATTTTAGCGTTTATGGTGATCCTTTTAGCCTTTGCTTAGATGGATTATCTAAAGTATTAGATAGATGTGTTAATACAAACCTTGTATTAAATTTTGAAAAATGTCACTTTATGGTAAAACAAAGAATTGTATTAGGACATGTGTATCTAATAATGGCATTTCTGTAGACCCAGCAAAGGTGAATGTTATTTCTAGTTTACCTTACCCCTCTTCTGTGAGGGAAGTCCGTTCGTTCCTTGGCCATGCAGGTTTTTACAAGAGATTTATTAAGGACTTTAGTAAGGTCGCACTTCCCTTATCCAGATTACTGCAGAAGGATATTGAGTTCGAGTTCAGTGAGGATTGCAAACAAGCGTTTGATAAGCTGAAGACTGCTCTGACTCAAGCTCCAATTGTGAGAGGACCAAACTGGAGCCAGCTATTTGAAATCATGTGCGATGCTTCCAACCATGCAGTAGGAGCAGCGCTGGCTCAGTGTGAAGGTAAGGATCCTTTCGTTATTGCTTATGCGTCTAAGACTTTAGACACTGCCCAGTCCAACTATACTACTACTGAGAAAGAGCTTCTTGCTATTGTTTTTGCTCTGGATAAATTCCGAGCTTATTTACTTGGTACTAGAGTAGTAGTGTATTCAGACCATGCAGCTTTAAAGTATCTATTAGCTAAAAAGGAATCCAAACCAAGACTCATACGTTGGATACTGCTGTTACAAGAATTTGATTTAGAAATAAAGGATAGGACTGGTAATCAGAATTTAGTGGCAGACCACTTGAGTCACCTTGAGCATATTAAGGATGATTCTACTCCTATAGATGATAATTTTCTTTTTGATAACCTGCAAGCAGTATCTGAGGTAGTCCCTTGGTATGCACCTGTTGCTAATTATTTAGTTAGCCGCACATTTCCTCCAAATTTTTCTAAGCATCAAAGAGACAAGCTGAAAAGCGAGTCTAAATATTATATATGGGATGACCCATATTTATGGAGATGTGGCGCTGATCAAGTAATTAGACGTTGTGTGCCTCAATCAGAATTCCAGTCCATTTTAGAGGCCTGTCACTCATTTGAGAGTGGAGGACATTTTGATCCTCAAAGAACAGCCAGAAAGATCTTAGACTGTGGATTCTGGTGGCCTACTCTTTTTAGAGACGTTGCTGAGTTCTGTAAATCTTGTCTCCCATGCCAGAAATTTGGTAATATATCCTGGAGGGATGAGAAGCCTCAACAAATTATGCTTTTCTGTGAAATTTTTGATGTTTGGGGCATTGACTTCATGGGTCCATTTCCAAATTCTAATGGATATTTTTATAAATTGTTAGCTGTGGATTATGTTTCTAAATGGGTGGAAGGAATTCCTACCCGCACTGATGATGCTAACACTGTTGTTTCCTTTGTGAGAAACCATATTATATGTCGCTTCGGATCACCACGAGCAATCGTGAGCGATCAAGGCACCCATTTTTGTAACAGGATTAATGAAGAAGCATGGGATAATTCATAAAGTTGCAACAGCTTACCATCCCCAAACTAATGGGCAAGCCGAGGTGTTAAACAGAGAAATTAAGCGTATCTTGCAAAAGATAGTAAAGCCTCATAGAAAAGATTGGAGCACCAGGCTACAAGATGCACTCTGGGCATATAGAACAGCATACAAGACACCCATTGGGATGAGCCCTTTCCGCTTGGTTTATGGAAAAGCTTGTCATCTCCTAGTTGAAGTAGAACACAGAGCTTTTTGGGCAGTTAAAGAGTCCAACATGGGAATTGAGAAAGCCGGAGCTGAAAGGAAGTTGCAACTGTAGGAACTAGAGAGCCTTCGCCTAGAAGCTTATGAAAACTCCAGAATATACAAGGAAAAGATGAAGGTTGTACATGATCAAAGCATCAAGAAGAAAGAGTTGCAACCTGGGGATTTAGTCCTCCTTTACAAATCTCGACTAAGGCTCATGCCAGGTAAGTTGAGATCAAGATGGGAAGGTCCATACAGAGTAGAGAAGGCCAAACCATACGGAGTTTATCACCTAAGCCATCCTTTAAGCTCTGAACTTATTAAGGTTAATGGACAACGCCTGAAGCTATACCATGGTGAGAAGATGCAGAGAAACAAGGAGCTTGAGATCTTCCTCTTGGAAGATCCCCACATAGTAGAAGATTGAGCTAGTGGAGCGTCCAACTTACGGACGTTAAAGCAAAGTGCTAGGTGGGAGACAACCCACCATGGTATGATTGTTCTTTTCTTTATTTTTAGTTTTTTCCTATTCAATAACTCTTCTCTTTCTTAGTACTTCCGTGCATCTGCATTTACATGTTTTTATTTTCAAAAAAAAAAAAATTTTTGCTACGCGACGCGATCGCATCAGCGACGCGTCCGCGTCACAGGGAGAATAAAGAAAAATAAAAATGAGCAGAAAGTCACGCTGGAGTGTGGCTGGAGGCGTGCCAATGGCACAAATCAACCCACGCGACCGCGTCGCTGACGCGTTCGCGTCGCATGGGAATCATGGCCTCCCACGCGACCGCGTGCCCTGAGTTTTCGACGTAAAAGGGTGCACAATGAAATATTGTGCGAGAGTGATGCTGGATTGGTGCGGGAAGCACAATCCTTATCACGCGACCGCGTCGCCGACGTGGCCGCATCATCCATTTTCTGGCGCACACTCACGCGATCCCGTGACCCACGCGATCGCGCCGTCCCAATTTTGGCAAACAAATTAATTTGAACAGAGAGTTATGCTGGTGCGAGGCTGCACTCGCGCCAGACGCATAACATGGGTCACGCGACTGCGTGACCGATGTGATCACGTCACCATACTTGAAGCGCATCCACGCGAACGCGTGCCCCACGCGGCCGCATCGCATGCGCCGCGCAGCTCAACCTAAAATTGCCACATATCTTATCTTTCTCTCCTCCAAATCCTAATTTTTCTTTTCCCCCCTTATTTCTTCCTTCTCCCTTCCCCTTTCTATCTCACCTTTCACTCTCTATCTCTCTCACCTCCATTAACAAGGTTTTACTTTCTTCCTCCCTCTTTCTTTTTCTATCATTCTTATTATTTTATATGTATTTTCTTTTCTTTTCTTTTTCTTTTCATTATTCATATTTTCTTTCTTTTTCTTTTCCTTTTTACATGGTGTTAGAAATTTAATTGTTTTTCTTTTTTGAGTCATTATCCCTCATTATATGCTTGTGGATTGTTGCAAATTGTTTGACAATTATTTTTATTCTATTTAAGGGATTACTTGCATGTTCACCTTCATATTTTCTATACCTTATTCAACATGCATGCTATGTGTTTGTGAAAAAGCTCAAATGGCATTATGCACTTCTCTATGTTGTTATACTATTCAATGCTTGCTTTTCACAACTTTCCTTTACTATTGTATTAATTGAATTTAATTGTCAATACAAACGTGATGGTTTGTTACAAAGTATTGCGTGGTCTATGCTACTCATGCCCTTTGCCGGCATGCCAATAAACACCTTGCAGTCACTTGCCTTTATATGCACTAGCTATTTTCCATTGTTGGCTTTTCACATGTACTCGCGAGCATGTGATAATGTCAGTATATCTTAATGTGCATCCATCACCCTCTTTTCCGTTTCCTTCCTTGCTGTATATCTCTTTGAATTTAATTTACTTTCTCTTCCCTTCTTTCAGAATGGCCACCAAGAAAGGAAAAGTGAAAGCTACTTCCAAACCACCAGCAAGAAGAGGAACTAAAAGAGCATTAGTGGCAGAACCTTCTTCAATCGCAGTCAAGCCCTCAACAAAAAGAGTTAAGAGGATAATAAAGGTTGATGAGAAGGAGAAAACCTTTCCAGCAAAGGACACTGCGCGATTTCCCAATCGCTACTGTGAACAGATGTTCCCTATCCTGGCAGAAAGAAATTATAACAATGAATACCTTCTTATCCTTCCGTCCAATATTGCTTCCTTTGTTGAGCCGCAAATAGAACGAAGACAATGGGGTTTCCTACGGAGACAGCCAAGGCAGGTCAATCTTTCTTGGGTAGTTGAGTTCTACTCTAACTTCTACATGCCAATCCTGCAGTCTGTTTATGTCCAGCAGAAGCAAGTCCCCATCACAGAAGAAGCCATTCAGCAAGCTCTGAGTCTTTCCCCTATTCCAGAAGGAATGGATGCCTTCCAAGAAGCTGCACTTAAGGGCCAGAGGTACCAATTTGACTGGGACTCCATTCTCGGAGTTATCGCATTACCTGGCAGCCGTTGGATCTACGGATACCACTGTACCTGCCCTAAGGGAATCTTGGCTTCAGCACTTACCTTGGAGCCTCGTGTCTGGGCACAGATCATGTCCCATTACGTCTTTTCGAGCACTCATGAGTCCTCCTTCACTGCGGACATGGCTGTTCTACTATGGTGCATCCTTACAGACCAACCTCTGCATCTCTCAAGACATATTCAGAATGCTATGGGACACGTACAAATTGTGAGCAACTTACCTTTCCCTGCCTTGGTCTCAGATCTTGTGTCAGCAGCCGGAGTCTCCTACAGAGCTGGGGACACCAAAGCCGTGCTTCCACGGGATGATCAGTATGTCCCTAACGGGAAATACCTCAAACTCCCAGCAGCCACTACAAGCCTTCCTACTACTCCAGTTGAAGATAATCCTTCTTCAACACCACCAGCACCTACAACTGATGAATTACTCCAGCAGATAATCAAAAGGTTGGATTGGCAAGAACAGAAAGAAAAGATGAGAGAGCGCCGTAACGAGTGCCGATTCAAACACCTCAAGGAGCTACTCAAGGGACACTTCAAGGACTCGGATACCCCAGACTCCACTTCTTTTACCAGCACAGGGAGCCATAATGGTCCCGACTGTGGAGATACTGCCACTAGCCCACCCCTGTTCCTGACAGACGGCACCGAGGACGGTGCAAAGCCTTAAGTGTGGGGAGGTCGGTCAGTACCTGACTTTCGGAGGTAATTTCTCTTCTCTAGCACCAATAATTAGGATATTTTAGTTAGATTTTCTTTCTTTTATAGAATAGAATAAATTGCATAGGTTAGGATAGTTGCATGCATGTTCTACTTGATTGAAAAGACAATAAGTTTCTTTTAAGACTCTATCTTTGGAACAAAATTTCACTAATTTTTCAAAATTTTTATGATAAATTTGCTTGAGTTGTATTTGGAACATGACATTTGAGCTAAAGAACACACAACCTGTGAAAGATTTGAGCCTTTATGTATGGTTACATTATTTAACCATAATTAGTTCATTCTTGTGTGTTTACTTCTCTATGATTGTAATCTATATTTTGTTTTATCTTATATGTCCAATATTTATTATATTTGCATGCTTGCACATGATTGAGGCCATTATTTGTTTAAACTCACTTATCCAAATTAAGCCTACCCTTTTCAATTACCCTTGTTAACCACTTTGAGCCTTTAAATCCCATTTGTTCTATATTTTATCACATTACTAACCTTAAGCTGAAAAACAATTGTATATCCCAAATTGAATCTTTGGTTAGCTTAAGATAGAATTGTGTGTGCTAGTTAAGTATGGGAAATTGTGGAAACAAAAGTTTTTAAGGGAATGTGTCATGAGAATTTAATGGGAATTTGGATACATACTCATGTGAAACTATAAGAATTAAAAATCTATGTGCATTGATAAGCTATATTTATTTCAATGTCAAAAAAAAAAATAAAAAAATAAAAAAAATAAAAAAATTAAAAAAAATTTATATAAATAAATAAGGGGACAAAAATTACCCCAATGTTAAATTCAGAATTCAAAGATCAATGCACATATGATAGAACCAAATATAAAGTTGATACATGAGTATAGATAGAAAAAGGGAATTCTAGGTAGCTAGGTATGAACTTTAAGATTACATTAAAAATATATAGGTTGGGTTGAAGCTTGGGTTAATTAAAGATTCAATTTATTAGCTCACTTGACCAAATGTATACCCCTACCTGTACCTTAGCCCCATTACAACCTTGAAAAGACCTCATGATGTTTGCATTGGTATATTAACTGTTGTTGATTAGTTAGGAGAAGAACAAAAGTTAGAAAGCATGATTAGAGAAGGATAGAGTGATTACCTTATACACTAGAGATTAGAGCGTACATACATTATCAGTGAGGGTTCAATGCTTGAATTTTCATGTTCCCTGCTTTCATGAGCTATCTTCTTGCACTTTTATCTGTTTTATTGTATAATGATAGAATTAGTGGAATTTGATTTGTAATTGTTTTAAAGAGCTTATTTACTTTTGATCAAGTGGGCAAGAATCATATAGTTGCATTTATTTATATATATATAGGCTTGCATTGCATTTCATGAATTTCTACATGTTCATACTTATTTCCTTATCTCCTTCAATTAAGCATGAGGACATGCTAATGTTTAAGTGTGGGGAGGTTGATAAATCACTATTTTATGGTTTATATTGTGTTTAATTGTGTGGTTTTATCATGATCCTTACCCACTTATTCATTAAATTAGCATGAAATTATAATTCCTTCCTGAATTTATAACATGTTTGAAAACTGCTTCCTAGAGACTTTAATTATGTAATTTTAATTCTCCTTTATTCCATTCGATGCCGTGATCTGTGTGTTGAGTGTTTCAGACTTTATAGGGCATGAACGAGTTGGAGATTGGAAAGGAAGCTAGCAAAAATGGAAGGAACACAAGAATTTGAGGAGATAACCAGCGAGAAGTGACGCGGTAGCGTGGACGACGCGAACGCGTGACAAGGAAAAATGCGAATGACGCGTCCGCATGGATGACGCGATCGCGTGACATGTGCGATCTGCATAATCTGCAGAATTCGCTGGGGGCGATTTTGGACTTTATTTCGACCTAGTTTTCGGCCCGGAACAGCAGACTAGAGCTAGAGAATATGCAGAAACAAAAGACAACATGGATTCTACACAGTTTTCAGTTTGAGATCTAGTGTTACTCCTTTAGGTTTCTTTCTCTAGGTTTAAGAATTTTAATTTTCAATTGGTCTTAGCATTGGAACATTGAGAAGAGTTATTTCCTCATCAAGACTTCGTCATTCTAGTTCATTCTCTTAACTTGGTTTTATTCTTCCATGTTCTTTGCTTTGTTCAATTTTGTCATTTGAATACTTTCATGATTATTTAGTACAAGGATTATTTCTTCCATTTTAATTTGTTTTCCATTCCAATAATCATGTCTTCTTTTAATTCCCTTTCATGTGTTATGGATTTATTATTTACAATGAGTGAGTAGTTTCCTCACTTGATGGGGAGTTGATTGAAAGGAACTCTTGAGATGGAAGGATTGAAAGAAAATTTGTAATTGGGTTAACTGTTGGATTGTTATCTAATCACTAACAACAATCCCTTTGAACTAAGTGAGTTGCAACTCGTGAACAGATCTAGCATTCCAACTTGTTTGACTTTCCTTTACCTAGTAAAGGATAACTAAACAGAACGACCATTAATTATAAATTAATCTTGAAATCATCCCATCAATAATAGAAATTCCAACTAATCGACTCCCAGTCAAGGCTTTTATTCATATTATTTGAATTTTCTCAATTTAATTTTCCACCTACTTAACTCAACTTCTTAGAACATCTGATTAATAAAATAGCACACTTTTCTGTAACTCGTTGGGAGACGACCTGGGACTTAAACTCCCAGTAATTTTTAATTTAAACTCTCTGTGACATATTTCTAAATTGATAGGCAGATTGTCGGTGAGTTAAGAACTATACTTGCAACGTAACTATTTTAATAATTTTTAATTCACCAACTTCTGTGCATCATCATCCTTGCTCGGGATATAACCACAAGTCACAATTGTCTCAATTCCATCCTGGAGCAAGCGGGACAAAACCACAATCCTTACGTCAACCTAGGAAGCTCATATAGCATTCGAGAGAAAGTGGGACAGAACCCCAATTCTTGCATCTACCCTGGAAGCTCAAATATCAATCAAAATCATTCTCTCCCTCTAATCATATCAACTATCAACCCAATCTCATTATTCAGTCATATCAATTCATTATCATTATTCAGTCATACTAAATCATTCTCATTATTCAATTATCTCAACTCATTCTCATCATTCAATCATTTCAACTCATTCTCATCATTCAATCATGTCATCTCATTCTCATTATTCTCTCAAACCATCTCAATCTCATAATTCAATCATATAATCTCATTCTCGTTATCTTTTCGAATAAACTCAATCTCATCATTTAATTATATCATCTTATTCTCATTATTCTCTATACCCACTATGGGATTTACGGAAATTTGAAACATTAAAAAACAGTTTAAAGGCATAAGATTGGTTCCAAATCACAGAAAATAGTTATCGGATCTCAAATTGAAATTACAGAAGTGAAAACCCAAAATAGAATAGTAAAAATAGTTAAAAATCACATTTTTTAAAAAATAGGAAATTCATGCGTATGCATGCCTCATGCGTACGCGCGAGTTCCCTTTTGTGCTTGCGCGTGGTACGCGAACGAAAAACATTCAGTTCTGGAAATGCAGGTTGTACTTACTCATGCCTCGTGTGTATGCACAATTCCATTTTTGTGCATGCACATGAAACTCACACGAAATCATTTCACTTCCGTTTGACCTATCATGCGTACACATGGGTCATGTGTATGCATGACCTCAGTTTTTTATAACTTCTGCAAAATTCAGTTTTGAAATAAAATTTTCAAATGTTCATAACTTTTTTGTTAAAAATAGTTTTCTGTCCATTCTTGAATGTCATAATAGACAAACCCAATTTTTATTTAAAACAAGTTCCATAGAATTTAGAGGTCCAAGGGCCAAGCTATGGCATGTAAAATTTCGTCAAAAATCTATTTTTATCCTAAAATTTCTGCATAACCATTTTCACCAAATCCAATTCCAATTCAGTTCAAAACAATTCCAATGCCCTTTCTAAACTCCCTCAACATACATTTATTGATTCTCTACCCTTTCTAATCATTCAATACCCGTTCAATCAATTTCTCAAGGCAATCTTAACATACACACTCATACAAATAAAATCCACAACCAATCATTATCAAATATCTCATTCTCAGATAACATTTCACACCACACACCTTAACTTACCACATAGGAGATTTTCTTAACCTATCACGGCCTCTGGCCAAATTTTCATAAATCGCAATATTCATACATCTAATTCTCAATTAAAATTTCAACAAACATATTCATTTTCATGCAACTTAGCACCAACATATATCACAATATCCAATTGCAACAATATCACATAGCACTTTTCAATTTATCAAAAACATATTATTTCTACTCTCAATTTCATGCCAAAACACATTACCCATCTCAATACTCATAGTAACCATTATTCAAGCATATCAACAATCAATTGCATTCAACTTATCCTAAGTTTGAATGAAAATAGTGGTTATATGATGTAACCACACAATTAGCCTCAAAACTTACAAGGTTGTGTATTCTTAGCTCAAAAAATATGTTTTACAATATATAATTCAAGCAAGTTTTAATGAAAATATATCAACTCAAATAAATTTTGGAATTCCCTATATATAAAAGTATTTTTCTTGAAAAATTTCATTATTTTGACTAAGCTTATTATATATGTGCAATACCAAGAAAATCCAACTAAAAATTCTAAGAGACTTAGTAATAGAATAAATGAAATGTGAAAGTGTTGGGATTAGAATTTTTTACCCAAGATTGGCCGATCGGTCAGACGACCTCCCACACGTAAAAGTATGCACTGTCCTCGATGTATTCAGAGATGAGCAAGGGGGTACGGTGACTACACAGATTGCCAGGCCACCTTCAGCTAGTGGATCAACCGGTTGCTGCATGTTCTTTCTTTTGCTTTCCTTTTTGCTTATGGAGACTCATCCTGAAGAATATGAAATCGAGTATAGTAAGATGAGTGAATTTGAAGATAAGGAAGCATAGAGTGTTGGAATGAGGTGAAGATCACTAAAATGAAGTGAGTAAATAAGTGTATGACATTAATGAAAACAAGTGTGTGAATTCGAAGATTGCGCACAGTTTAGAACACACACTAGCTTTTAAAAGCTATATTACAATTACACAAAAGAATTATGCACTTTACTCATTCTAGTGTGCTTGAAATACTTTAAAGGAAACATGTAGGTTGAAATAAACAAACAAGTAATAAAGAAGCAAGAAATCACTCAAACAAGAATCAAGTGATTGTGAAATGGATAATGAATGAAAATTGGTTGATGTGCAAGAAAATTTAATGGATCAAACAAATATAGAACTCACACAACAATTAATAACACACTTCGAATTTTCTATTCGCATCACCTAATTGACATAAAGTGGGACATATGGGTGCTACGCAATTTAGAAAAGGAGATATATAAGTTAAAATCAATCACATAGCAACCATGGTCCATATAGCTTGAAAAGCACAAAAAAATGTCACTAAGTACGCTTACAATCCAGTTTCACAATTCCACAATTTCGATGCACATACTTGGTGATGTAAATAAAAGTCAACATAAGCAAGCATAACCTAACAACAAATGCATCAATTAAAAGCAAATTGCCTAATGATAGATAATAAAATCAAATCACATGGTGGCCAAAACATGCAATTCAAAAGTTTTAGAATGCGTTGAAGGCAATTCACATGTACTTGGTATTCACAAATATTAAGCATGAAGAACTCATAACCAAGTAACAAATTGTAACCTCAATAAAAAATCCAACAATTAATATTCACAATAACGATGCCAAAGTAGCATCAAACCAGTAATCAGCAGCAATATCTCAACAAAATTGGCAAATCAAATTAATAATCCAATACTTATCACCTAAAACAGAAAATTAAACTAACTAACTAACTAGAGAAAATGATGGTGGATGGTAAATGGTGGTGGTGGATGATGGTTGAAAAAAATGATGGTGGATGGTAAATGGTGGTGGTGGATGATGGTTGAAAGAAGGAAAGATGAGAAGAGAAGAGAAAAGAAGAAAAGAAATGGAGAGAAGAGGAGAAAAGAGGAGTGGGTGAAGCAGGGGATCATACGTACACGTTGGGCATGCGTACGTGTGACATGGGAAAAATTGAAGGCGACGCGTACGAGTGGGGCATGGGTGTGATTCACACACGATTCACGCATGGTCCTAGCACAATTCTCTATCTTGGCCATGCGGTGGCGTAGTACACGAACGATTCACGCATGACCATTATTTGGGGGTCACGCGTACCCGTGACATGCTCTCTGTTTTTTTTAAGGACAAGCGAAACTCCAAGATCAACAAAATCTTTAACTTCTAAAACTATTCAGACATGCAACTAAGCAATTCAAGCAAAAATGAAATTCAAAACAAGATTTTCAACTATTCTAGCATACAACTTAAAGCACAAATCTAATCAAGCAAATTAACATCTAAGGGAAAAATATACAAGAGTGATATAAAGAAAGAAAGCACCTAATAATGGAAACTCAATTTATTTATCAACTATATACAAAAGAGAAAATGGAAAGAGTTTACCATGGTAGGGTGTCTCCCACCTAGCACTTTAATTTATTGTCCTTAAGTTGGACATTTGGTGAGCTCCTTCTCATGGTGGCTTGTGTTTGAACTCATCCTTGAACCTCCACCAATGCTTGGACTTCCAATAAGTTCCAAAGTTCAACGTTAATAGCACCAAGCTTTGATGAAGTTCCACACAAGCTAAGGGATCTTAAAGTTGATCTTCCTTTTGTAATCTGGGGTCCCAAATCTTGTTTTCACACCTGTCTTCAAGTTAATTATTACAATTCCAATTGGTGGAAAATTCTTAAAATTCTCATGAAGACATCCAAACATCCTCTTATACCCAAGCAATTTAGCATTCCTTTAACTATGGGACCTATGCCTTGAGGGTTTAACCTTAATGAGCCTAACATTATTTTTTCAACCATTACACAACTCTCTTTTACTCTTCAATTAACAGAGAGCTTTAAGTTAACTATCTATTTCATGCAAATCATATTCAAGTGGGACAATAAAGCTAAGAGATATGAATTTTACCCACTCAAATGATATGATAGACGGTTGCTTCCTACCGGCTTTGGCAAGGTGATTACGACTCCCTTTAGATCCTCCGTAATAACTTCTACCTCTTGACAAGTGATAAATTCCAATTTTGTGGTTCTTGTCTCACATTTATTCAATGAAATAGCATGGTTTTGTAATTCTCCCTAAATTTGTGCTTAAGTGTAAAAACATGCTTTTTAGGCTTTTAAATAGCTAAATTTAATTCACCTTAATTCCATTTGATGCCTTGATATGTTTGTTAAGTGATTTTAGATTCATAAGGCAAGTATTGGATGGAAGAAGTGAAGAGAAAGCATGCAAAGTGGAGAATTCATGAAGAAATGAGCATTTGGAGAATTAAGGGCCACGCACACGCGTCACGCACGCGTACGCATGAGAAGAAGATCTGCAAGCCAAGCGCCCGCGTCACCCACGTGTACGCGTGAGGAGGAATTTTGGCCAGCGACGCGCACGTGTCGTCCACGGGCACGCGTGACGAGCGGCACATAACTCACTTAAAATGAATTTGCTGGGGGCAATTTCTGAGCTGTGCAGGCCCAAATCTAACTCATTTCTGAGACTATTTCATGCAAAATTCAAGATGGGTCAAAAGGGGAGCAATTAGTGTAGCTTAGGTATCATGTAGGGTAGCTTTCTAGAGAGAGAAGCTCCATTTTCTCTCTAGAATTAGGGTTCTTAGGTTTTTTTCCTCTTAGATCTAGGTCTAATTTCTTGTTTTCATCTTGTTTCTTTTATTTCATGCTCTAGTAGTTCAATTCTCTAGTTTCTTCTTGTTAATTTCCCTTTTTATGCCTCTTTTTATGTTTATGAACTCTTTGTTGGATTTGGATTTCCTTTAATGCAATTTGATGTTTCTTTGTTTATTGTTGCTTAATTGAGTAGTTATTGTTAATTCCTTGCAATTGGTAGTTGTTGGATCTTATATTTCTTACAATTTATTATGCTTTTCTTTTGTGCCTTCCAAGTATTTGATAAAATGCTTGGTTGGATGATAGAATAGATCTTTGAGCATTCTTGGCTTAGAAAGTGAAATTAGGTGCTCTTGAGTTATTAATACCCAATTTAGATTAGTGATCTAGAGTTGTTAGTTAATATTGTTTCCATTGACTCTAATCTCTTGCTAATTCAAATTATTAAGTTGATTAGGACTTTTGGATTGAGATTCACTAGTCCTATTTGACTTTTTCCCTATGTTGAAGATAACATTGTACTTTCTTCCAATGTTAGAGATGATGAAATAGGATAAATTCTTGTTAATTATTGCATTATGATTAGTGACTAGGATAGAAAGCCTAGATTCTCAATCCTTGCCATGAATGTCTCTCTTTAGTTATTGCTTTCTTTAATTGTTTGCTTTATTTTCTTGACATTTAATTTTTTGCACTTTTACCAACCCACCCCTTGGATACCATATCCAATAATATGCATACCTCACTGCAATTCATTGAGAAGACAACCCGGGACTAATAATCTCGGTTATTTTTATTGTGTTGGACTTGTGACAACCAAAAATTAAACTTTGATTGAGTATTATTTGTTGGTTGGGAACTATACTATCAACGGAATTATTTGTGTGAAATTCCTAACCGACGGATTTGCTCTATCAACAAGCTTCTTCAACTTTAATTCCTTGTCCATCAACTTCTTCTACACCTTCCTCATTGCTCAAGTCATGTGTTAGAGGTTGTGCACGGTCCTCCTTATCATCAATTTCACAACACAATGAGGATGGTTCAATAATCTCAAATAGCACATTGGTTGGTGTGGAATCATCTTCAATGGTGGGGCTTGCTGCTTGCTCAACTTCTTCCAATCTTTCATCATTCATAATATGCCTTGGAGATTGCGCATTGTCCTCCTCAAAATTATTAACAACATTAATTGGTGTAGAAGTGTCCTCAAGCTTGGAATCCACCTATTGCTCAACATAAGTCTTCAACCACTTCTTCCTCTTCAATTACCTCAACTTTCTCCATTTGTTGCAAGGCATACTCCATTTCCTTGTTCTCAAGTTCAGATTTTAAAATCTCTTTCATGCTCCATTTTTCGGCTGATTCTCCACATTCATCCGTGGAAATGCCTTGTTTGTGGTATGAATCCCATGAGACCAAGTTGGCTTTAATTTTGACAAGGTTGGCCATGATAACTTCATGTCTCTTTTGGGCTTCCTCTTGCTCCTTTTGAAATATGATTTCTTGAATCCAATCCATCACTTTCTTGAGACAATCCCTTGGCTCTTATTTCACTTGGCTAACATAATTAGGATCATGTTGCTCTTAGATCGATGGATATGGGTATTCTTCTATGGAGGTTTGTGGTGAGAAGGAGAATTCATCATGTAGTTGAAAGTTCTCATATATAGGAGGTGGTTCATCTTGGTAAGGATATGGAGGTGTGGCATATAGAGGTGGTGGTTCTTGTGAGTATTAATGTTGGAATTGTAGTGGCTCTAAGTATGGTTCATATGACTCATATGGTTGTTAGTATATTGGATATTGATTAGGGTCATATGGAGATGTTTGGTGGTATGGGGGTTGTGACTATGGTTGATAACAATGTTGTGGAGGAGGATCATAGGCATGTGTCGGTTATGGTTGATAACCACAAAGAGGTCCACCATATCCATTGGATTGGTATGCACCATGGGATGGTTCATGCTCATAGTGTATCGAAGGAGGTTGTTGCCATGAAGGTTGACTATAAGCATGTGGCTCCTTCCTAACTTGATATCCATTCCCATAATGTGATCCCTCATTGAAGCTTTCATTTCCTACAACATAGTTGTAACCAAAATCATAGCCAAAAGGGTGAGAATTCATGGTAGCAAAAGAAAATAAAAAATAAAAAAAATACTAATAAGAAATGATGTAAACAAACTCCTAAACCAGAACTAGCAAACAAGTAAAAATCAAACTATTCACAATATTCATGTATGAACAATAACCAATAACAAGTACACATTGCAATTCTCCGGCAATGGCGCTAAAAACTTGATGAGTAGAATTTTATGCCGTTCTAGAATTTCTCAATAAAAAAATCTCTTTGTTGCAAGCATATTCTAGACCAACAATGGATTCTCCATGAAAGTCTAATTTTGTTTGTCACAAGTGCAAACCAATAAAATTTGAGAGTATTTAAACTTCAGGTCGTCTCTCAAAGGAATTACAGTGAGGTATGCTTGTTATCGATTATGAGGTTCTAGGAGGTGGTTTGCAGATAAGAAGAGAATAATCTAAATGACAATAAAATAAAGAAAACAACTAAAGATAACAAATGCTAAAAAGGCATTCATGGCAAGGATTTAGAATCAAGATTTTCTATCCTATTACGTTATCTCCACATTAAGAGAAGATCAATTAGACCTAGTTAATCTCAATTCATAAGTAGTGTCAATGGAAACAAGATTAACTAACAACTCTAGATCACCAATCCAAGATGCAAAAAAAAAAAAAAAAAACAATAATAACTCAGTTAAACAATAAGAAACATAAAAAGACATCATTTTCATTAAAGGAAATGAAAATCAACAAGATTTCAATAACATAAAATTAGCCAAAATACAAGAAATAACAAGTAAAACTAAGAGAATCAAGGTAATCAAACAAGGAAAAGTAATTAAAACTAGATCAAGACAAGAAATAAAACCTAAATCTAAGATGAAATTAATCTAAATCTACCCTAATTTTAGAGAGAAGACGGAGCTTCTCTCTCTAGAAAATAACCTAAAGCATGGTTCTTAAGCTACCCTAGTTGCTCCCACTTATTCCTTCTTAAATTTGGCCTCAAATACTTCAGAAATGAGTTGGATTTGGGCTTGGATGAGCTCAGAAATTGCCAGCCATGTTTTCCTTAAGTTGGTCACGTGACAAGTGTCATGCATACGCGTGGGTCATGCGTAGGCGGAACTGGGCTGATTTCCAACCTTCATTTCGTAATGAATTCTCCACTTTCACATGCTTTTTCTTCATTCCTTCAATCCAATCTTTGCCTTCTAAACCTGAAATCACTTCATCAAACATACCAAGGCATCAAATATAATTAAAGTGAATTAAATTTAACAAATTAAGAGCCTAAAAAGTATGTTTCTAATCTTAAGTGCGAATTAGGAGAGATTCACAAAACCATGCCATTTCATTGACTAAATGTGGGATTGACAGAGGAAAAATGTCGATAAAGATTTTCACAAAAAATATCGCGTTGCAAGTATAGTTCTAAACCGACAATTAAACCTTAATCAACGTTTAGATTGTTTGTCACTTAATCAAAACCAATAAAATTAACCGAAGTATTTAAACCTCGGGTCGTCTCTCAAAGGAATTGTAGGGAAGTGTAGTTATTATTGGCTATGAGGTATATTTTGGGGTTTTTATAATAAGAAACAAGAATGTAAAATGGCAAGAAAATAAACTAATAACTAAGAAAGCTCTTAGCAAGGAAAGAGAATTAGAATTCCTATCCTCATTATCATCATCAATTGTGATGGTAATTATAAATTTACTTCACTTAGTTAACCTCTAACCAAGGAAGGAAAGTCAAGTGTATGCAATCAACTTGAGTTTACAAGTCCTAGTCAACTCGTAGTGAGAGAATAGATTTAGTGAAGTTCAAGCTAACCGGAAATATTCAATTACCAATCAACAAAAGATTCTTGATAACTCAAGAGTCTCTAATTAATCAATCCACACCAAGAACACAAAAACTATTTTGAAATCCAACCAAGTATTTTATCAAACACTTGGAAGGCGTAAAATAAAAACATAGAAAATTAATAAGACATAGGAAATTCTAAGACTAACCAAAGCAAAGAATCAATAATAACAACTGAAGAAAGCAATAATAATATGAAATACCTCAAATTGCATTAAATAAGAATCAAAAGCAACAAAGTGTCATGAACAATAAAGCAATAAAGTGAAGGAACTAACACATAAAATTAAGAAAGCAAAGAAGTCATAACAAGAACTTAAAAGAGGAACTTGAATTAGAATGAGAAGAATCTAAACCTAGATGAGACTGAAAATAAAAGAAGAAATCCTAAAACCTAGAAAAAGAAGAGAACGTCTCTCTCTAGAATTTTGATTCACTTGAAAACTTGTCTCTCAACAAATTTCCTCCGGCAAGTACACCAGATTGTCGTCAAGTAAAAACTCACTGTAGAGTGAGGTCAAATCCCACAGGGATTGGTTGGTTGATCAATGTTAATTAGAGAATTATTCTAGTTGAGTGAAATCAGAATTGAATTGGGATTGCAAAATGTAAATTTGGCGGGAAACTTAAATTGTAAGAAATTAAATGACAAAAATTAAAGTGCGAGAAATTAAATGGCAGAAGCTTAAATTCCATGAAATTAAATGGGAACGGGAATGTGGGCCTTGGCCTTGATTAAAGCAATGAGGAATCACTCTAGCTAATGTTGACCTTGGCTAAACATTCATAACTTGCAGGGTGCCATTTTATAACTGAAATTGGCCTTAACGTTGGTGGTAACGTTTGTATGAAAACGTTGAGCCCAAACGTTGCATGACAGATGAATTTTGGTTGCTGCTAGCAACGTTTGACTCAACGTTCGTGCACCAACGTTCGCTTATCCGCGCGTGCGCGTATAGCACGCGTACACGTGAAAGCTGTGTTTTTGCCCTTCCACGCATGCGCGCACACCACGCGCGTGCATTGCCATTTTTCCATTCCACGCGTACGCGTCATAGATGCGTGCGCGTCGATTCAAGTTTCTCAATTCCAATTCTTGGACTTCTCATCGTGGACGTTGGAGGCAACGTTGGACCTCCAACGTTCGTTCAGTCACGCGTATGCGTGATCCACGCGTATGCCTGAATGGTAAATTTTGCCATTTGATGCGTGCGCGTAGCTCATGCTTGCGCGTGGGTTTTAAAAGCTTTCTTCTTTTACGCGTACGCGTCATTGACGCGTACGCATCGCCCAAAATTCCTTTAGCCCAAGAATTGAACATTCTCGAGGACGTTGGAGGTAATGTTGGTTTGGCAACGTTACCTCCAATGTTGACACCCCTTTTTCAATAATGTTGCTCATCAAGCCTTGGGACGTTACTTTGTCCTTTTTTCAACGTTGCCAATTTTATACCCACTATAGACTATTATATATGGTTAGAAAACTCTGAATGTCATCTTTCTAACCCAACTAGAATCACCTCAATTGGATATCTGAAACTCAAGTTATGCTCCTTTGAAGGGGACAGGGTCGCTGGCGTCGGTGTGCAACGTTGGAGGCATCGTTGGCACACCAACGTCTACACCAACGTTGGTAACAATGCCAGATTTGGAAGCTCAAACATGTTGTCCACCCCATAGTATTATATATTTTTGGAAAGCTCTGGATTCCTACTTTCCAATGCTTTTAGAATCACCTCATCTGGAGCTCTGTAGCTCAAGTGAACCTTGTTATTCATCCTTCCTTGGTGAATTTTTTTCTACTTTTCTTTTGCTTCAGAAACATATTCATCAATTGTAGCATAGTGTCATGTATTGTAGCAGCTTTTTAGCTTATTTTCAATCAACACATATTCACTACAGACACTTAGCTCACAATTCTTCCTAAGGACATTGATGCCCAACACCTCTTTGGGTTACTAAATGCCTTATAACTAGGTTGCTCTTGACAGTGGAGTTTTGGTTGATAATCCCGAGTTAGTTAACCCAAGTTACTAGGTGTTGAAACACTCCTTAGAACTTAATAATCCAAGTAGATCCTAGTACAAAGACACCACATGCATATGTCTTAAGGTCCAAGCTATTGGTGCCTACCTTTATTCTTTGTTTCTTTCATTTTTGTTGCCAACTTTTGGCTTTTCTTTCTTTCCTTCTTATTTGTTTTCTTTCTTCCAAGGATATTTATTCACTGAGGTCTCACAACAGTACTAAGTTCATACTTAAAAAAGGAACATTCTACCCTTTAGTTTTTATTATTGAACTTACCAACTAATTAAACATATACCACCACTGATCCTTATTCTAATTCCTATCAAATTGGACTTTAACAGCTTCCTGCTTCAAAACATTTTTTTTTCAATTAAATGGGACAAAGCATATATATAAGCATATGAAAGTGAATACAAACACTTAGACTAGCACACTTAAAATTGAAAATTAAAGAAACAGAATTCAAATGCAGGCAGCTTATAAGCACGTGAACATTCAGACTTCCAAACATTTCAAAGTAACACAGTTAAGTAATAATACAACCTCTTGACATCTTCTTGCTTAAATTTTCATCACCCTCCTTAACTTCTGCATTCTCCTTGATGATGATGCATAGTTCTTCCAAGAGATTGATTATCTTCCTGCAAAGTCATTGGAAGTTGCTTGTTCCCCAATCACTTGAGAAACAGTTAGCATGCATGTAAGCTTATGATTTTCTGAACTAAAGTTGGTGTGTGAACACCAAACTTAGTTCCTTGTCTAATGTAGCAGATTGAATACATGCAGAGGACCTCATGTTCTTTTATTAAGAAAACAACTATGAACTAGAAATAAAAACAATTGTTAAGTAGTTTCCCTGATTGTTTGGTGACAGTGACTATTAATACTGAGGGTTGAAGTGTGCTTTTAATGAAATCTTTGGTGGAACACCAAATTTAGAATTCCATATTCACCCCTGAATTACTTTGGTGTGCAACACCAAACTTTGCTCCTTGTAATACAGCGAGATCTTCTTACTACTTTATTGAAATAACTAGGAAAAGAAAACTACCTCTGGTTGGGTTGTCTCCTAACAAGCGCTCTTTTAATGTCATTAGCTTGACATTTTGGTCATAAATTTCTTCCTCTTCTTCCATTTTGTTAAGAGGAATGACCTCAAGTGGAAAAAGGAGCCAGTTAATGCCCCTTGTTGTAAGTGCCTCTTTCCAGCAAGCTTTCTTTTGTGATTAGCTTGAGTGAACTTGCTTGTTGGATTAGGAGTTGGATTGTTCTTTGACCTTCTCTTTTTCATGGATATTGTCCTTTGCTTCTCGGTTACAATCCTCCTTTTGGTGCTTGTTTCTACTGCCTTCACATCGTTGATCTCAAGACTTGGGTATTGTTGGATAGTTGGAGCATCCTCTTTGTTAAGAGCTTCTTGGATTGGTGGTTCAATGAACTCACCCTCTATGAAACTCTCTGTTTCATTGGAGTGTAGACTCCTTTGATTGACTTCCTCCCTTTCTTCTACTTGATGTTGCAGTGAATCTGTTGGGAGTGAATTTGCATATTCCTTCGTCACCCCTAGTAGCCTTTGTGGGTATGGAGCCTTAGGCTTATATACTCTCATAACCTCCTCCTTCTTCATAAGAATTTCACCTGGTCCGGGTGCCTCTTTTTCTGGTTCTTCTGCCCTTGTAACCTCCATTTGGTCTCCATCTTCCTTGCTAAGCACTTCTCCAAACTGGTTGGCTGTATGGTTTAAATGTGCTTCCATGTTTCTGAAAGTGATGGCTTGTTTTTCTGTTAAGGCTCTGGACCATTGAATGAACTCCTCAGTTTCTGAAGAGAGTGAAGTGGTCTCTCTATGTGATCTCAACTCTTCAATGAATTGTTCTTCAGAATAGCACTGTGCTGTCTGTTTTAGTTTTTCTTCATGCTCCCTTTTTGCTATTTTCTCCTCTTCATTTATCTTTGTCATTCTTTCAAGGAGGAGTTCTATTCTAGCAATTTGATCTTCTTCTCTCTTTCTTCTGAGTTCTTCAAGGATGAGTTCTGCCTCAGCAAGTCCATCTAAAGGTGGGTGTGTAGGTTGTGATGGTTGGTTGGGATAGGCTTGTGAATGGATTTGGTTATTTTGTGGTTGTGTGTTCTGAAAGTGGTACGACTCTTGTGGGTAATGGAATGAGTTTTGTGGATGGTAAAATGAATTGTATAGAATTGGGACAGAACTTTGTGCTGAGGTATACTCAAATGATGAAGAATTTGGACATGTGAAACTAGGAGGTGAGGTTGGATAATTGAGAGTTGATAGCTCTTGATGAATGGGGTATGAATGAGTGAGATCTCTTTAATTTTTATCTTCCCAGCCACAACTTAAATAGTGATCGATTTCACCAAAATATGGACCATTTTGTAGCTCTGGAAAATACCCCTATTTCAGCTTCTTGATGCTCCCACCCACCATGAGCATAATAACATGAATCATTATATGGTGGTGGGAAGCTTCCCAGGAAATTTGATTGACCAAAACATGATGGATGCTTCTTTCCTTCTTGGAAAAAGCTCTGTCTCAAACAATAATCACCAAAAGAAATTGGAACCTCCATTGTCATAAATGAGGGATCCTTAGTGAGGCAATATCACAAACAGCTTAAAGTGCAGAGAATACTATTAGCAAATTGAAACAAAAATTAATTAACAAAAGAAAATAAAAAATGATCAATCTAGTTATCCTCCAATTTAGTAATTGTCAATACAAAACCAAGCCCCGGCAACGGTGCCATAAACTTGATTCATTTGAAAACTTGTCTCTCAACAAATTTCCTCCGACAAGTGCACCGGATTGTCGTCAAGTAAAAACTCACTGTAGAGTGAGGTCGAATCCCACAGGGATTGGTTTGTTGATCAATGATAATTGGAGAATTTTTCTAGTTAAGCAAAATCAGAATTGAATTGGGATTGCAAACTGTAAATTTGGCGGGAAACTTAAATTGCAAGAAATTAAATGACAAAAATTAAAGTGCGAGAAATTAAATGGCAGAAGCTTAAATTGCATGAAATTAAATGGGAATGGGGATTAAGCATGTAATTAAAGAAGCAGAATATAAAAAGAATGGGTAAGATCAGAGTGGGGAATTCATTGGATTTCAGGAGATATTGAACTCTCCGGATTAAATCATTTTCATCTCTTCCTCAATCAATTCATTCATTGACATTGCTTGGCAACCTTAGGTGATTGGATCCAAATGTCTTGGCTCACCAATCTCTCTAAGCATGAACAATTGCCCAATGTCTTGATTTAATTGCTCATGGGAAGAGTTGAAGTTCGGTCACTGATTATACCACACAAATTCATATATCAAAGTATTAGTAGGATTAAATGTCACAATATCCATCCAACCCCCGTCTAATCCAATATGAGAAAGTAATTCTAGCATGAATTCTTCATCCCTCTCTCAAGGATCAGAAGAATTCCAATTATGGATAGCTTCTCTGTCAAGACAACTATCCAATTGAATTAAGATCGAAAGCTTTCTAACAGAAATCAAGAGAAAAGAAAGAAGAAGAAGATGAAAACTACTATTGATACATTGAATTACAATAGAGCACCCTAACCTAATGAAAGAGGGTTTAGTTCATCATAGCTCAATTCAAATTACAGAAAAAGAAAAGTTCAGAAAGAAATAAAGAAAGTATAAAAGAAACTAAAAGAAAAGTGCAGGAAATGAAAATCAGGGAATTGAACTCCCCGAGCCCTCCTCAGGGCCTCCAGAGAGCTCCCTTAATCTTCAACAATTCTTCTATTTTTACCATCTTCAATTGGATCTGGTATTTGGATGTGGGCCTTGGCCTTGATTGAAGCAATGAGGAATCACTCTAGCTAACGTTGACCTTGGCTAAACATTCATAACTTGTAGGGTGCCATTTTATAACTGAAATTGGCCTTAACATTGGTGGTAACGTTTGTATAAAAACGTTGAGCCCAAACGTTGCATGACAGATGAATTCTGATTGCTGCTAGCAACGTTTGACTCAACATTGGTGCACCAATGTTCGCTCATCCGCGCGTGTGCGTATACCACGCGTACGCGTGAAGGCTACGTTTTTTCCCTTCCACGCGTGCGCGCACACCACGCTTACGTGTGCATTGCCATTTTTCTATTCCACGCGTACGTGTCATAGACGCGTGTGCGTCGATTCAAGTTTCTCAATTCCAATTTTTGGGCTTCTTATTGCGGATGTTAGAGGCAAAGTTTGAGGCAACGTTGGACCTCCAACATTCATTCAGTCACACATATGCGTGACCCACGCATATGCGTGAATGGTAAATTTCACCATTTCAGGCGTGCGCGTAGCTCACACTTTCACCATTTCGTCATTGACGCGTACGCGTCGCCCAAAATTCCTTTAGCCCAAGAATTGAACATTGTCGAGGATGTTGGAGGTAACATTGGTTTGGCAATGTTACCTCCAACGTTGACACCCTTTTTTGCATAATGTTGCTCATCAAGCCCTGGGACGTTACTTTGTCCTTTTGTCAACGTTGGCAATTTCATGCCCACTATAGACTATTATATTTGGTTAGAAAGCGTTGAATGTTAGCTTTCCAACCCAAATGGAATTACTTCAACTGGACATCTGCAACTCAAGTTATGCTCCTTTGAAGGGGACAGGGTCGCTGGCGTCGGTGTGCAACGTTGGAGGCAACGTTGGCGTTGGTAACAATGCCAAATTCGGAAGCTCAAACGTATTTTCCACCCCATATTATTATATATTGTTGGCCTTACTACAGGTTGGTACCATGTTCGTCTACGCATTTTTTGGGGCAGTTTTCTCCCTCAATTTTAGTGTCCAACATGTAGTGCCATATATGCTTGAAAAGCTCTGGATCTATACTTTCCAATGTCTTTGAAATCACCTCTTTTGGAGCTCTGTAGCTCAAGTTAGTTATGTTTGAAGTAGACCCCTTCAGGCTGTGAGGAGCAACATTTCCAGCAACATTATAGAACCAACTTTGGCTCCAACGTTGCTTCCCTTTGCTTTCTTTCATGGCCTTCTTGTTGCTTCTTTGCCTTCTGATGGGTTGAAAATGATTCCATCATTTAAACTTACCAGCAAGTGTACCGGATCACATCAAGTAGTAATTACTCACATGAGTGAGGTCGATCCCACAGGGATTGATGGATTGAGCAATTTTAGTTAGGTGATGAATTTAGTTAAGCAAACAGTTGATTATTAGAGTGAATTGTGACCAACAGAAGCTAAATTGCATGAAAATAAAAGGGAGAGGGGAAATTGACAGAAAAGTAAAGTGCAGAAGAGTAAATTGCATGAAACTTAAAGTGCAAGAAAGTAAAAGAGTTGAATCTTAAAGTGCAAGTAATGTAAATGACTGAAGCTTAGATTGCAAGAAATGTAAATTGCATAAAACTTAAAGTGCAAGAAATGTAAATTTCTTGAATAGTAAAGGGATGTGGGAGCTGGGATTCAGAATTTAACAAGAGAATGTGAAGAGAAGTAAATCGGAGAAGTAGAAGATGAAATCTTGAAGAACAAAATAGAAAGTAAACTTAGCTCAATTGCAAAATCTAATAGAGAAATTGAAGATCTCAGGGGATCAATGAGACTAGAAAATAGATCTAGATCTCAATTCCTTCCTTAATCGAACAGAAAACAATTTGCAGAAGAAAGGAAGATGAAAGCAATAAATGAACTTCAGATCCAATTCTCAATTCACTGAATTATGTAGAAGAAGAACAAAGAGGGATTTCAGATCAAGAATTGAAACAGAATTCTTTCAATCTCAATCCAAATTTTAGAAACAGAAAGTAAGAAATGCAGAAATAAAAACAAAGAGAAAGAGAACTCAGATCTCCATCCCAATTCCCAAATTTCAAAGGAAAACTAAAATTGAGCTAAAATGTAAAAGTGAAGAAAGGTAAAACTAAAAAAAATGAAAGAAAAGTCCCCTTCAAATCAAACTAACTCCTATTTATACACTTTCTAATTTTGATTTTAGAATTTGGAGTGGGCTTTTTCATCTCGTGAAGAAATTTATCCAAGGTGGCATTTAATTGAAATTGGGCTCAGGGACACCTCCTAGGGAAGCTCTCAGTCATGTAACCCAACGTAACACTCAATGGTCTTCTCCTAGGCTTCAAACCAAGCCTTGTGTAGCGCTCAGTTACTTGTTTCAACGTAGTGCTACAAGCCTTGGGTGGGGCTCCCCCTTCGAGCCTTGGCCATTTCATTTTGGCCAATTTTCCTTGCATACTAGCGCACAGTGAATGCTTGCAACGTAGCGCCCTTTATGCGCTGAGGCTCCCTAGTTCGAACCTTGGTGAGGCCATCTTTTGCTAATTTCCTTGCTTGTAGCGCTCCTTCATTCCTCCATGTGCTTGGTTCGAATCCTGGCTCCACCTTTCCTTGATATCATGCCTTGATTTCCTTTTGGGGAGGCCACGAAAAAGGTGAAACACCTAACGGAGGGCTATACTTTTGAGCCCTGGTGCCTTGCTAATTTGGCCTCCGTTGAGCACTCCGTTATGTGCACCAACGTAGCACCATTGCTTCTTGGTTGGGACTCTTCTTCTCTAGCGTTGAAATAAAGAGCGCAGCGCTCAATTAGTGAGCGTTTGGTCCTTGCCCCATTTGATGCATGACGCTTTTGTGTCTTGGGTCATGCTTTCCAAAGCGTGGCCTAAGGTCTAAAGCGTGCTCTACGGTTCCTTTTTCCTCTTTTTCATCATTTCTTCACCTATAAGTAATCAAAATAACCAATCAAAGCATCACCAAATTCACAAAATTTCTAAATCATTCAAAAACCAACCAATTATAGCTTAAACCATGTGATTTTGTGCCAAATGAATGATGGTTGATTTAATTGGTATAACCATACAAATCCACTCCAAATCACTTGCTTATGATGCAAGAAAGTGCATAAAACCTGATGAAATAAGTGAAAAATGCTTGAAAAGCTAGCATAAGATGACTTGTCATGACAACACCAAACTTAAATCTTGCTTGTCCCCAAGGAAGCACTAAACATAAGAGAAAATGAAATAAAAAAGAGAAGCATACGTGTCCTTATTTAGCAGTTAATTGAACTTGATTCATGGGGTTTTATGTAGACAAATGCAGCTCACTTATTACTTTGCTGATAGATAAGAAATGTTTCCTCAAAGGTTCACTAGAGTTGCTGCTATAATGCCTTGCTTTTGATTGATCCCTCTTAGCTTTTTCTTTCTTTCCTTTGCCTAGAAAGCTTATTCTTTAAGGAAGGCTTGGTGGCAAGTGTTGCAGCAGCCTTTTGGCTCAATTTTTCTCAACACTTCTTCACCACTGACACATGGCTCATAATTTCTTCCTAGGAACATTGATGCCCAGCATCTCTTTAGATTAATAAATGCTTTGTAACTAGGTTGCTCTTGATAGTGGACTTTTGGTTGGCAATCCGAAATCAGTTGATCCAAGTGGCCAAGTTTTGAAATACTCCTCAGAACCTACTTGTCCAAGCATATCCTAGTACAAAAACACCACAGACATATGTCATAGGGTCCAAGCTATTGGTGTCTAGCCTTATTGTTTGTTTCTTTGCCCATTTTTGGCTTTTCTCTTTCTTTTTCTTTCTTATTTGGCTTCATTCTCAAAGGATATTCATTGATAACAGACTTTATAGTAGCAAACTAATTCACACTTCAAAGAATATGTTATTATGCAGCTTTTGTTATTTGAGCTAACCATTAACTCCAACAAATACCACCACTAAATTCTCATTCTAATTTCTACAACATTGGACAATTGCTTTTCTAAATCAAACATTTTTCTTTTATTTATGCAGAAGGGAAACAAAATAGAATTTAAGCCAATGTTTAATGACAAGCACAATGCAATTCACTTGTAAGAAAACTACTCAGAACATGAAAGTGTAAAACATAAAGCATTTGGAGGCATCTCATGTTTCAGATATGCATCTTCCTTATTTAATTTTAAAAAGGAAACATGAAAGAAACTCCACCACCCCCTAGTTGTCATGCTCCTTGCTCCTTCTTAACTCTCCTTTCTTCTTCTTCCTCTTCTTGGTTGCATCTTGAGGTTCTTCAACAGGGCACCTTCTATCCCAAATAGGGTCTATCAGACCTAAGAGTCCAGCTTCCTCCAACCCACGCTGTATATTTCTTGGTTCTTCCTCTCTGCTGGTTTACTAGCTCTTGGCATTGCTCAAATGGCTTGATATGTGGTTCCAATGCTGGCATGCTGTGGACCAAGTAATCCAACTTTGATTGGGTGTCTATATCATAGTCCATTCTATCATAGTGCCTATGTTCTCCAATGGTATGATATATGTTCTTCCACTGATATAAATTTTGAGTGTATTCCCAATACTTGGCCTGTCGTAGGGACAATCTGTCATAAGACTCTTGAAAATTTTGATGCACGGAAAACTTGTCTCATAACAAATTTATTTCGGCAAGTGTATCGAATTTGTCGTCAAGTAAAAACTCACAATAGAGTGAGGTCGAATCCCACAGGGATTGATTGATCAAGCAACTTTAATCAGAGGAATGTTCTAGTTGAGCGAATCCAGAATTTGAGTTGAGAATTGCAGAAAATAAAATGGCGGGAAGGTAAATGGCAGAAAAAGTAAATGCTAGAATTAAAGAACTGAAAGTAAATGACTGAAAGTAAATTACAGAATTGTAAATGGGAATGGGGGAATTGCTCATAAAAGTAAATGACAGAAATTAAAGAGAATGGGTAAGATCAGAAATGGGGAGTTCATTGGGCTCAGGAGATGTTGCATTCTCCGGATCAATTTCATTTTCATCTCTTCCTCAATCAATGAACTCATTGATCTCCTTGGCAATCTTAAGTGATCGAATTACAATTTCTTGTAATTCAATCTCTCAAATCTTGATCAATAGCCAATTCCTTAGTCATTTGCTCATGAGAAGAGATGAAGTATGGTCACTGATTATACCACATGCATTTCCCAAATCAAGTGTTGAGAGGATTATAGTCACATATCCATCCAAACCCAATTTGGTTCAGCATGAGAAAGCATTTCTAGCATGATCTCTTCATTCCTCTTTCAAGGTTCAGAAGAGATCCAAGTTTAAATAGCTTCTTTTCCAAGATAACTACCCAATTGGATGAAGATCGAAAGCTTTCAAGTAAAATCAAGAGAAAAGATAGAAGAAGAATAATAAAAACTAGTATTGATCCATCAAATTACAACAGAGCTCCCTAACCCAATGAAAGGGGTTTAGTTGTTCATAGCTCTGAAAAATGAAAACAAAGATGGAGAATACATGATGAAACTAGAAGTGCAGAGAAAGTAAAATACAGAGAGTAATTCTATGCCAAGAGGCTCCCTATAATTTCCAACTCCCAATTTAATTCAAAGCTACTCTTATATATACTACTCTTCTGTTCTTCTACTTGGCTCTTCAAGTCTTGGGTATGGGCCTTTGGATCTTGAGTTTGAAGCAGTTCTCTTCTTCATTGGGCTTGGCTTTACTTGCAGAGAGAAAGTGTGAAGTGGGCAGAGACTTTAGCTCAGGACGTTAGTGGTGTTAACGTTCAGTGAAAATATGGGTTCGAGAACGTTAGTGACATTCAACTTTTTCACTAACGTTCCTCACCCAAGTAAGAGCCACGTTAACCTCAATGTTAGTGGCACAAACGTTGCCACTAACGTTGCCTCTTTGTCCTTCGCGCACGTTATTGGGACTCAACTTTCCCAATAACGTTGAGAAGCCTCCCCCTTCCCTACGTTAGAGTCCACGTTAACGTGGCTCTTTTAACGTAGGCTTTCCAACCTTCGAGAACGTTAGTGACACTTAACATTGTCACTAACGTTTCAATGTGCCCCTTAGCTCCCACGTTAGAGTCCACGTTAACTAGGTTAACGTGGCTTCTAACGTGGCTGTGCTAGCCATCTCCAACGTTAGTGACAAAGTTGAATGTCACTAACGTTGGCTCATCATCCCTCTCCTCACGTTAGCTTCCACGTTAACTAAGTTAGCGTGGGAGTTAACGTGGCTCATTGTGGCTTGTGTTGGCTCCTTCCAACGTTAGTGACAATGTTTGGTGTCACTAACGTTGTCGACAACCTTTCTTCTTCATGTTAACTTTCACGTTAACTAGGTTAACGTGGGAGTTAACGTGGCTTCTTGGGGATAGTGTGTGTTCATCCCAACATTAGTGACAATGTTTGGTGTCACTAACGTTGTCGACCACCTAGTTTCTTCACGTTAGCTTCCACGTTAACTAGGTTAACGTGGGAGTTAACGTGGCTTCTTGTGACTTGGCCAACATTAGTGAGAAAGTTGAATGACACTAACGTTGGCATCCCATTTTCTTTTTAACGTTAGAGGCCACATTAACTAAGTTAATGTGGCAACTAACGTGGCCACTTATGAACTTGGTCCAACGTTAGTGATAATGTTAAGTGTCACTAACGTTGGCTCCATTTCTTTTCTTCCACGTTAAAGTTCACGTTAGCTTAGTTAACGTGACTCTTAACGTGGGCAATGATGGCTTCGAGAGTGTTATTGGCAATGACTTTTCTCATTAACTTTGCAAGTTACTCCCATTCCACGTTAGTGTTAACGTTAGTGTAACTAACGTAGCTAGTAATGTGGTTCTTCTTTGCTTCCTTTGTCCTGAAATCAAGCATTAAAGTGCATCAAAGTTCTAGTCCAAGTCATGGGAAATGCAACATCCAATTTGTCATTAAATTCATGCAAAATCCTCATGAAATCATGTAAAGTGCACAATGTATGCTTGAATCAAGATGTAAATGAATATCTACCCAAAACTAGCTTATTTCCTAAGGAAATGCATGAAACTACCCTAAAAACAGTAAAGAAAAGGTCAGTTAAACTGGCCAAAATGCCCTGGCATCACAACACCGAACTTAAAGCTTGCTTGTCCCTAAGCAAGTACTGGAACAAGAGAATGATGAATGGAATGCCAAGAGACATGAGTCATTCTTGTGGAAGTCATGTCCCTGGTTTTATAGTGGTTTCATACATAGCAACTTAGGTTCATTCCTGGCTTTCAGACCTTTATCATGTCCTAGAATACTCACTGTGGTTGCATCCCATGAGACTTTTATTCATTGATCCTTTTATTGTTATTTCAGGGCTTATTTTTGTTCTTAAGCTAAGTGCTCTGTAAGGGGGCAACTCTTTAAAATAAGCTTTCAGTCAACACTCCCGAACCAGTTGGTTCAAGGTGCTAGGTGTTGAAGCACCCCTAAGGACTTACTTGCTCAAGTCTCTCCCCTATACATACACACCACAGGCACATAGTTTATTTATTTTCTTTTCTTGAGACCTTGGTGTCCAGCACCTCTTTGGGTTACTAAATGCTCTGTATTGAGGGTTACTCTTGATAGTGGACTTTCAGCTGATAATCCCGAGTTAGTTAACCCAAGTTACCAAGTGATAAGGCACCCCTAAGAGCTTATTCATCCAAGTAAATCCCTCATACAGGAGCACCACAGACACATGCTTCAAGATTAAAACCATTGGTGCCTAGCCTTATTGCTTACTCTTTTTCTTTTATTTTTCAACCTTTATTGTTCTTTCCCTTTTTCTTATTAGGATCTTCTTATTTAGCTAGTCTCATGGGGTGTTTCTCAAGCACAGTATTCATGACAGATAGTTGTCCTCCCACCTTCTGGTTGAACCAACTTAGCTAACTTATGACCACACCATAAACTCATGAACTTACTCCATAGTATGAACTCTACTCTGGTCTTTTAAAAACACTCATTCTCCTTTCATTTGATTCAAAAGGACAAGCATACAAGTAAGTAAGGAGATGATGCAGTAATGACATTCAGACTAGCAAACACAGCCCCAATCAACAAAAAGTTTAAAAGAAAGAATTGACATGCTTATTCACAAGGAGAAAGCACACATACATACAAAGAACATAGAAGACAATCATGCAAATTAAAGTGAGCTGATTGAGTTCCTGCAAATGCTTATCTTGACGTTCTTGCCTCTCAGTAACTTGGTGGATGGCTTAAGTGAGTTGGGAGTATTATTCCTGTTGCTGCTCCATTTGTTATTTCTGCCACTCTTCTTGTTGGCTCATCTAGTTGGACTGAAGGTTTAGTATTTGCTCTTGTCCTTCCATATGTCTCATCCCCAAATCTTCAATGGCTTTTAGAAGGTGATTCATATTCAAGTTGGCTGGGTAAGGATGCTCTTCTTGTTGATATTCTTCCTGATGAGACTCCTCTTGGTGAGCTCCTTCTTTTGCCTTTAGTTTCCCTATTTGTGGCCTTCTTTGTTGCTGAGCAGGTGTAGTATATTCCAGACGCTGGATCGTCATTAGCCTCCCAGGGTGCACCCAGTCTGGATTACCATCCTCAAAGATTACCTTGGCCTTTGTGCACAATCGGAGAATGGTGCTGGGGTACCAAAGTCTGGCACCTGATTCAAGCTTCTCAGTCGAATCTTGAATTCCCTCAGCTATAAGTTCATGCACATTGATTTCTCCACCTTCTATTAGGCAATGTACCATAGTTGCTCGATTAATAATTACTTCTGAATTATTTGCAGCTGGAAGGATGGATCTCCTCACGAGTTCAAACCACCCCTTGCCTTCCGGGCTAAGATCTCCCCTCTTGATGAACCGGGGTCTCCCATCTCCATACCTCTCCCAGTCAGCTGCTATAACACAGATGTCATTCACGATCTTAGTGAGCTCATCATTGTCTGGGCTCCTACTTATCCTTGCATGATAACTAGGCTCATCAAAGTGTGGTGATTTCAGGTGAAGAACTCTTGTTATAGCAACTGGGCTGAAGTCCACCTCCTTTCCTCTTACATAGCTTTTGAAGGTTGGGGCCCTGGCTTTGTCTTCTCTGACCACATTTGCGTAGAACTCTTTGATAAGGTTCACATTGATTTTCCCTTCTGGATTAGTGAGCCTTTGCCACCCTCTTTGTTCAATCTTCTCCCGAATCTGTGGGCATTCGTCTTCATTGAATTGGAAGGTTAACTCAGGTAGTATCTTTTTGAGCTTGATTTGCTCAAATTCTCGTTCATGGAAGGCAGTTTTGAATCTCTTCTCATCGAAAGGAATGCTCTCCATTGGTTCCTTCCATTTTTGCCTTTTTGAGCTTGATGATGCCATGAATTTGAGTTGCTGTGTGAGGGGATTTGAAGGTAAGGATGGATGAAGAATTTGGTTGGTTAGGATGAAGTGTGATGAAGAGGTTTTGGACGCCAAAAGTGTGGAGTGTGGAGAGTGGGAATTTGAGTGTGAGGGGTAAGTATGCACTAGGACTCTCTTATATAGGGAGATTGTGAGTGAATGGAGGGTGTGGATTGATGGAATGGTTGCTTGATGGATGGTAGGGGTTGTGCATGGAGAAAGGACAAGGATCATCATTTAGTGAGGTTTATTGGTTTGGTCTTCAAGAGTCTCCTTTCTTCAATGTTGCATGGCAACATTTTCCAATGCATTCCTTCTTGAGACAAGTGTGTAGTTTCTCTTCATGAAGTGGCTGAACCTTTCTCCTTTAATTGTCCAATCAATCTCCTTCAATGCTCATTTTTCCTATAAAAATCAAATAAGAAAAGTAAGAATTAATATCATAAAAAAATCAATTTAAATTTTACGGCTAGAATAATAAAGGGAAGAAAAGATTAGATTGTTTATTCATTAACTCCAACTAACTAACTAACTGTGTATCCTTATATGCACATTGGTGGCACCATGGGGTGACACCAAACTTAGTTTGGAGCACTGTGATGAAAAGTTCTGTTCAAAGCTCCAAGACTAGCATGCTTTCAGTTGCATTCATGCTTTCTTGGCACGCTTTGAACACCAAACTTGTTCTTCACTATATACTGCAATATAAGGATTTCACCAAGTGTTTGTCAAGTTTGGGTTGGAATTCATGAATATTGACTTATTCACTAGTAAAAGCTCATAAAACATGGGTTGCCTCCCATGAAGCGCTTCTTTAGCGTCACTAGCTTGACGTTTCTCCTTCATCAGGGAGGTTGATAATGCTTCAAGTCCTCCCTTCTTGCCTTGGACTTATATCCATTGGTTGTATCAATGATCTCTACATGTTCCAAAGAGAGAACTCTGTTGATAGTGAAGACCTTAGGTAACTGAGATGGTATAGTGCGGAGATTAGGGGGAATATCTGGGAAGTAAGCTGAGATCACTTTATCTCTTGGAGAGAAGTCTTCCGTAGGGATCTTCTTGTTCCTCCACCCCCTTGGTACTTCTTCTTTGTCCCTTTTGATGTTTCCTTGCTCTTGGTGACTTCTTCTTCTAAGGGAATTTTGTTGTTGTCTTCACATGTCTCTGGTGGTTTAGGTTCCTCCAGCTTTTCCTTGAGTTTTGACAACTGCTTATTTCCTTGTTTATCAACCAAGGGCTTTTCCAGATAGGCTGGTTGTGCTTCAGTGCTTGCTTCCTCTGTCAGCATCTCATTATGATCTTTGCTTGGTTCTTTGTTTTCTTGGTCTGCTTCTTGTGAGAGTTTGAAGACATTAAAGCTGAGTCGTTCATCATGGATCCTCAATATTAGCTCCCCTCGCTCCACATCTATGAGTGCTCTGGCTGTAGCTAGGAATGGTCTTCCCAATATGATTGGGTGAGTGTGACTCTCTTCCATGTCCATGATGACAAAGTCTGTGGGAAGAAAGTATTTCCCAACCTTTAACAACACATTTTCCACCACCCCTATTGCTTGTTTTTGAGTTTTGTCAGCCAGGCTGATGACTACATCTGTGGGCAATATCTCATTGATCTGCAGCCTCTTCACCAAGGATAAGGGCATTAAGTTGATGCTTGCTCCCAAATCGCAGAGTGCTCTATCAATCATTGTTTCCCCTATGGCACAGGGGTCATGAAAACTCCCTGGATCTTTTCTTTTCGTAGGCAACTGTGGTTGAATGAGGGCACTGCACTCCTTGTTCATCACTATAGTTTGGCCTCCCTTGAGTGAGCTTTTCCTGGGAAGCAGCTCCTTCATATACTTGATGTATGCGGGCATTTGTTGAATAGTCTTGATGAATGGTATGTTGACATGCAAAGATGCAAACAAATCTAGAAACCTTGAGTATATTCTCTTCTCCACAGCACCATTGAGCAGTTGGGGAAAAGGTGCATAGAGTCTCAGCAGCTCCTGTTGTGAGATTTCTGGTTCTTGATGATCTTTTTCCTTCTTCTCTACTGAGGTATCTTCAGGTTGTTCTGACAGCTTGCTTGGCTTGTCCTCAGTCTCCTTATCACTTATAGTGACCATCTTGCAATCTTCCCATCTTACTTTCTTTGTTTCACCTCTCGGATTCTTCTCTGTGTCACTTGGGAATCCATCTATGGGTTTAGGAATTTGCTCAGAGAGATACCCCACTTGAGATTCCAACCTCTTGATTGTGTCTCCCTGGTTCTTGAAACTGGCTCGCACTTCCTCCTTGAACACCTTGTTGTCTTGAATCTCCTTGCCTATGCCTTTAAGTAGATTCTCAATCCTTGAGAGTCTGTCATCAAATGATTGCAGATCGTGATTAGAGGTGGAACGATGAGGTAAGTTGTTTTGGTTTTGATGTGGATGTGGAGAGGTGTTGTTATTGGGGTGTTGATATAGTCTAGATGTGAAATGTTGGTGGCTTGCATTGTTGGGATTTGGGCGTCTTTGATCAAGACTTTGGTCTTGTTGATTTCCCCACCCAAAGTTTGGGTGATTCCTCCATCCAGGGTTGTAGGTCTTGGAGTACGGATCATGGTTTTGCCTAGGTGAATTCCCAATATAGTTGACTTGCTCCTGACTTCCCTCTGCTTCTTCATTCACTCCTTCTTGGGTTGTTGATGAAGTGGAGATTGCTGCTACTTGGTTCCTCTCCATCTTCTTGGTGAGGTTAGCCAGCTGCTGGGTAATAAGCTTGTTCTGAGCCAGCAGAGCATCTACATTGTTTAGCTCCATCACTCCTCTAGTGTTCCCTCTTTCAGAAGCATAGAAGTAGTCATTCTCTGCTACAGTTTCAATGACATCTATGACCTCCTCAATGGTCTTCTTCTTGTTCAAAGATCCTCCGGATGAATGGTCTACGGCCTTCTTTGACTCATAAGAGAGCCCTTTATAGAAAATGTGCAGCTGCACCCATTCATTGAACATATCTGGTGGGCACCTCCTCGTTAGGTCTTTAAACCTCTCCCATGCTTCATATAGAGTCTCACCATCTTGTTGCCTGAAAGTTTGGACCTCAGCTCTCAGCCTATTGATTCGTTGAGGGGGGTAAAATCTTGCTAATAATTTATTCACCACATCTTCCTAAGTTGTCAAGCTCTCCTTTGGGAAAGACTTCAGCAACTTGGCTGCCTTATCCTTGAGTGAGAATGGAAATAGGAGCAGTCTATAGGCGTCAGGATGAACACCATTAGACTTCACTGTGTCACATATTCTCAGGAAGGTGGTTAGATGTTGATTGGGGTCTTCTTGGACACTTCCTCCGAACGAACAGTTGTTCTGAACAAGGGTGATGAGCTGTGGTTTTAGTTCAAAATTGTTGGCATGGATGGTTAGCTTTTGAATGCTACTTCCACAGTTTCCCGGGTTTGGATTGATGTAAGAGCCTAGAACTCTTCTATCCTCCCCAACATGATTTGCTCGACCTCTTCCGCCATGGTTGTGAGTCTCTTCTTCATGATGGTTTTCCATGTTTTCTTCCATATTTGGTTCAAAGTATTCCTCAAAGTGTTCCTCTTCTTCTTCAGCACCAACTACACGTTTTACTCTTGCCTCCCTCCTTAGTCTAAGGAAGGTTCTCTCAGATTCAGAATCAAAGGAAGTTGAAGCCCCGCTTCTTCTCCCTGTCATACAACCAACAAGTACAAGCAAAGAGAACAGGTGCAGAAAGTATATCTGTCAGAATTACTGTTAGTGTGAGTGATGCAATATACCAAACAGTTAGTGGGTTAGTGAAATGAATTGTAAATAACAAAGAAAAAGTAGGGGGAAGGGAAGAAATTAACTAAAACAGAAAGTAAACTACTTAAACAGAAAATTAAATCAAACAAAACAAAAATGCTCAATATAGTTATCTTCCAATTTAATCATTGTTGATGCACAATCAATCTCCGGCAACGGCGCCATAAACTTGATGCACGGAAAACTTGTCTCATAACAAATTTCCTTTGGCAAGTGTACCAAATTTGTCGTCAAGTAAAAACTCACAATAGAGTGAGGTCGAATCCCACAGGGATTGATTGATCAAGCAACTTTAATAAGAGGAATGTTCTAGTTGAGCGAATCCAGAATTTGAGTTGAGAATTGCAGAAAATAAAATGGCGGGAAGGTAAATGGCAGAAAAAGTAAATGTTAGAATTAAAGAACTGAAAGTAAATGACTGAAAGTAAATTGCAGAATTGTAAATGGGAATGGGGGAATTGCTTATAAAAGTAAATGACAGAAATTAAAGAGAATGGGTAAGATCAGAAATGGGGAGTTCATTGGGCTCAGGAGATGTTGCATTCTCCGGATCAATTTCATTTTCATCTCTTCCTCAATCAATGCACTCATTGATCTCCTTGGCAATCTTAAGTGATCGAATTACAATTTCTTGTAATTCAATCTCTCAAATCTTGATCAATAGCCAATTCCTTGGTCAATTGCTCATGAGAAGAGATGAAGTATGGTCACTGATTATACCACATGCATTTCCCAAATCAAGTGTTGAGAGGATTATAGTCACATATCCATCCAAACCCAATTTGGTCTAGCATGAGAAAGCATTTCTAGCATGATCTCTTCATTCCTCTTTCAAGGTTCAGAAGAGATCCAAGTTTGAATAGCTTCTTTTCCAAGATAACTACCCAATTGGATGAAGATCGAAAGCTTTCAAGTAAAATCAAGAGAAAAGATAGAAGAAGAATAATGAAAACTAGTATTGATCCATCAAATTACAACAGAGCTCCCTAACCTAATGAAAGGGGTTTAGTTGTTCATAGCTCTAGAAAATGAAAACAAAGATGGAGAATACATGATGAAACTAGAAGTGCAGAGAAAGTAAAATACAGAGAGTAATTCTATACCAAGAGGCTCCCTATAATTTCCAACTCCCAATTTAATTCAAAGCTACTCCTATATATACTACTCTTCTATTCTTCTAGTTGGCTCTTCAAGTCTTGGGTATGGGCCTTTGGATCTTGAGTTTGAAGCAGTTCTCTTCTTCATTGGGCTTGGCTTTACTTGCAGAGAGAAAGTGTGAAGTGGGCAGAGACTTTAGCTCAGGACGTTAGTGGTGTTAACGTTCAGTGAAAATATGGGTTCGAGAACGTTAGTGACATTCAACTTTTTCACTAACGTTCCTCACCCAAGTAAGAGCCACGTTAACCTCAATGTTAGTGGCACAAACGTTGCCACTAACGTTGCCTCTTTGTCCTTCATGCACGTTATTGGGACTCAACTTTCCCAATAACGTTGAGAAGCCTCCCCCTTCCCTACATTAGAGTCCACGTTAACTTAGTTAACGTTGCTCTTTTAACGTAGGCTTGCCAACCTTCGAGAACGTTAGTGACACTTAACATTGTCACTAACGTTTCAATGTGCCCCTTAGCTCCCACGTTAGAGTCCACGTTAACTAGGTTAACGTGGCTTCTAACGTGGCTGTGCTAGCCATCTCCAACGTTAGTGACAAAGTTGAATGTCACTAACGTTGGCTCATCCTCCCTCTCCTCACGTTAGCTTCCAACTAAGTTAACGTGGGAGTTAACGTGGCTCATTGTGGCGTGTGTTGGCTCCTTCCAACGTTAGTGACAATGTTTGGTGTCACTAACGTTGTCGACAACCTTTCTTCTTCACGTTAACTTCCACGTTAACTAGGTTAACGTGGGAGTTAACGTGGCTTCTTGGGGATAGTGTGTGTTCATCCCAACGTTAGTGACAATGTTTGGTGTCACTAACGTTGTCGACCACCTAGTTTCTTCACGTTAGCTTCCATGTTAACTAGGTTAACGTGGGAGTTAACGTGGCTTCTTGTGACTTGGCCAACGTTAGTGAGAAAGTTGAATGACACTAACGTTGGCGTCCCCCTTTTCTTCTTAACGTTAGAGGCCACGTTAACTAAGTTAACGTGGCAACTAACGTGGCCACTTATGAGCTTGGTCCAACGTTAGTGATAATGTTAGGTGTCACTAACGTTGGCTCCATTTCCTTTCTTCCACGTTAAAGTTCACGTTAGCTTAGTTAACGTGACTCTTAACGTGGGCAATGATGGCTTCGAGAGCGTTATTGGCAATGACTTTTCTCATTAACTTTGCAAGTTACTCCCATTCCATGTTAGTGTTAACGTTAGTGTAACTAACGTAGCTACTAATGTGGTTCTTCTTTGCTTTCTTTGTCCTGAAATCAAGCAATAAAGTGCATCAAAGTTCTAGTCCAAGTCATGGGAAATGCAACATCCAATTTGTCATTAAATTCATACAAAATCCTCATAAAATCATGTAAAGTGCACAATGTATGCTTGAATCAAGATGTAAATGAATATCTACCTAAAACTAGCTTATTTCCTAAGGAAATGCATGAAACTACCCTAAAAACAGTAAAGAAAAGGTCAGTGAAACTGGCTAAAATGCCCTGGCATCAAATTTGTTGACTGTTCCCTTTATCCCTCAAGAACTCTATCTTGAAATTCCCTTTGTTGTTCCAGCATCTGGACTTGGAAGTTGTCTTGCTTGTCCATCATTTGCTGCTGCCACTATTATTGTTGCTCACAATCCTTCAAATACTGCTCGTGTTATTGCAAGTATAGCTCTTGTTGCCTTAAATACTGCTCATGTGCTCTCATATTTTGTTGAGATATTGCTTCAATAGCTATTTGCAATTGGCTCATGTCTATAGCACCAGGAGCTTGCTCTTCCTCTACTTGTGATCTTCTTCTTCTTCCTTGGGCTCTTCCTTCCTCTTAGTTGTCATCATCAGTGGCACTCCAGCCCTATGGATAGCTCCAGCCCTTGGGCTCTTCCTTCCTCTTAGTTGTCATCATTAGTCGCTTAGTTATTCCCTTGCCTCCTTTTACCTTCTCTGTATCTTCATCTTCAAAGAGCACTCCAGCCCTATTGCATAGCCTCAGAATAGTGCTTGAGTGACCAAGCCTACTTGATTTGCTTGTATTCTCAGCCATTTCCTGGATGCTGTCTGCTATGAGCTATGAGAGGTTGATTTCTCATCCCTTTAAGATGCAATAGGTCAGGATAGCTCGCTGGATTGTGACTTCTGAGGTGTTTCCAGTAGGGAGTATAGACCTTCTCACCACATCATATCACCCTTTGGCCTCAGGTATGAGATCTATTCTTTTCAAGTGGCTTGGAGCTCCCTCTGAGTCCCTTTTCCAGTCTCTGTCTTCAAAACACAACCCATGTAGTATCTTATCAGGGTCATTCTCACCCTGAAATCTTTCCTCAAAGCTAAGCTCTCCATAGGCTATTACTCTTAACTGTAGGGCCCTCATGACTGATGGTGGACTAAAATCTACCTCAACACCCTGACATAGCTCTTACAAGGGGGCTGTCTTGGCTTGACTTCACAGCATTGGCTTCACACAAAAGTTCCCACCTCCTTTCCATGGTAATTCTTCTCATGACAGGATACTCTCCACCCCTCAGTCTAAAGCCCATTTCTGGCATAACATGCTTTGACTCCATGAGCCTATGATACCTTGATTCATGGAATTGAGACATGAATCTCTTTGTATCATAGGTTGATGGTTCGGTCACTATTGGCTCCTTGCCTTTCCTTCTTCTAGAGCTTGAAGAAGCCATATATTAAGAAGGAAGTAAAGAAGAAAGGATGAGCTTGGGCACGGCTTTGTTGTGAGAGGAATGGAAAATGGTATGCTATACTTTAATGTGTTTGAGAGAAACTGTTTGAGTGAAGCAAAGACAAATGGATGAGGAAGTCTTGTATGAAAAGAAGGGATATGTAAGCTTGGAAGTGTCACCATCTATTTATAGTTAAAGCATGAATCTTTAAACAAAACCACAAGTGAGGAAAGCTTTTTGGCTAGGCAAATGAAGGGTGAAGATTGAGCAAAATATTGTGGGGAGCTCATAGCATGGACGGCTTGCATGCATAGTTGAAGGTTGACAAGGATAGCTCCCCATTGGATGCATGTGGTTCGGCCTCCAAGGGTTCAAAGCATGCAGATTTTGTTTCCCAAGAGAGCACGCTTCTCTAAGCACATGTGACTCTCTTTTCACCTTGTCATGGCCGTGCATGCTCCTTTTTGTCCTCTTCTCAATCTTCTTTGTCCTATAAAATTAAGTCAAAACAATGGTACGCATTGGAATAATTTTGGTATGGTGGTGTGGTGATGAGTAACAAAGAAAGGTAATTCTACATGTTCTTTATTTAAATGACCAATCATGCTCCTTAGATTTTTAACAAAGATTTGGTGGACACTGGTGCGTGAATTGTTTGTTCTCTGGCAACGGCGGCAAAAACTTGGTGCGCGTAATGCTTCTCAACACTTCTTCACAACTCCGCATAACTAACCAGGAAGTGCACTGGGTCATCCAAGTAATACCTTACGTGAGTAAGGGTCGATCCCACGGAGATTGTCGGCTTGAAGCAAGCTGTGGTTATCCTTGTAAATCTCAGTCAGGCGGATTCAAATGGTTATGAGGTTTTGATAGTTAAAATATAAATAAAATATAAAATAAGATAGAGATACTTATGTAATTCATTGGTGGGAATTTCAGATAAGCGTCTGGAGATACTTTGTTGCTTCTGAACTTCTGCTTTCCTATTGCCTTCTTCCAACCATGCATTACCCCCTTCTATGGCAAGCTGTATGATCCTCTCGGATGAAAACAAATCCATATGCAATGTCACTGCACGGCTAATCATCTGTCGGTTCCCGCTAACATCAGAATAGGACCATTGTCCTTTTGCACACTGTCACTGCACCCAACATTCACAAGTTTGAAGCTCGTCACAGTCATCCCTTCCCAGATCCTACTCGAAATACCACAGACAAGTTTTAGACTTTCCGAATCTCAGGAATGCTGCCAATAGTTCTAGCCTATACCACGAAGATACTAATTTCACAGACTCAGTCCGTGTATTGGATATCCAAGAGAGTATACTCTAGCTGTCATCCAATGACTACGTTGAACATCATGTAGATCACTTTGTGGTTGTTAGGCATGCAATCTTGGCTAAGCGAGTAACGAAGATTGGGTGATTGTCACGGGTTACCCCTTCATTCTGAATTAACTGAATTAAGAACAAGAGTATATCTTGGAGAAGAAGTAGGCGTGAATTGAAGGAAAAACAATAGTACTTGCATTAATTCATAAAGAACAACAGAGCTCCACACCTTAATCTATGCGGTGTAGAAACTCCACCGTAAAAAATACATAAGTGAAAAAGGTATAGGAATGGTTGTGAGGCTAGCCTCCAAATGTGTACAATGGTCTATGATAGTACAGAAAATGAGTAACTAAGTGCAGATAGTACAGAAAAGTAGTTTATATACTAGACTAGTAACCTAGGGTTACAGAAAATGAGTAACTAAGTGCAGATAGTACAGAAATCCACTTTTGGTGCCCACTTGGTGTGTGCTTGGGCTGAGCATTGAAGCATTTTCGTGCATAGACCCTCCTATCCATTAATGCTTAAAGCCTTAGATCCTTTTTACCCTTTCCTTTTGGTTTAAAGGGCTATTGGCTTTTTTTGCTTGCTTTTTCTTTATCTTTCTCTTTTTTTTTTTTTGCCATTTTTTTTCACAAGCCTTTGGTTTTCACTGTTTTTTCTTGCTTCCAAAATCATTTTTCTGATTTTTCAGATTATCAATAACATTTTTCCTTTTTCATTATTCTCTCAAGAGCCAACAATTTTAACATTCATAAACAACAAATTCAAAAATATGCATTGTTCAAGCATTCATTCAGAAAATAAAAAGTATTGCCACCCCATCAAAATAATTAAACTAATTTCAAGATAGAATTCGAAATCATGTACTTCTTGTTCTTTTGCAAATAAAAGCATTTTTCATTTAAGAAAGGTGAAGGATTCATAGGACATTTATAGCTTTAAGACATAGACACTAAACACTAATGATCATGTAATAAAGACACAAACATAGACAAAACATAAAGCATAATTTTTGAAAAACAGAAAAATAAGAACAAGGAAATTAAAGAACGGGTCCACCTTAGTGATGGCGGCTAGTTCTTCCTCTTGAAGATCTTATGGAGTGCTTGAGCGCCTCAATGTCTCTTTGGTCTTTTCTAATTTCATGGGGAGGATGGAATGCTCTTGGTGCTCCATCCTTAGTTGTCCCATGTTGGAACTTAATTCTCCTAAGGAGGTGTTGATTTGCTCCCAATAGTTATGTGGAGGAAAATGCATCCCTTGAGGCATCTTAGGGATTTCATGATGAGGAACTTCCTCATGCTCTTGTTGAGGTCCATGAGTGGGATCTCTAGTTTGCTCCATCCTTTTCTTAGTGATGAGCTTGTCCTCTTCAATGAGGATGTCTCCCTCTATGGCAATTCCGGCTGAATTGCATAGGTGACAAATGAGATGAGGAAAGGCTAACCTTGCCAAAGTGGAGGGCTTGTCTGCCACGTTGTAGAGTTCTAGGGATATGATCTCATGAACTTCTACTTCCTCTCCATTCATGATACTATGGATCATGATAGCCTGGTCTACAGTAACTTCAGACCGGTTGCTAGTAGGAATGATAGAGCGTTGGATGAACTCCAACCATCCCCTAGCCACGGGTTTGAGGTCAAGCCTTCTTAGTTGAACCGGCTTGCCTCTTGAGTCTTTCTTCCATTGAGCTCCTTCCACACAAATGTCCCTAAGGACTTGGTCCAACCTTTGATCAAAGTTGACCCTTCTAGTGAAAGGGTGAGGATCTCCTTACATTATTGGCAAGTTGAATGCTAACCTCACATTTTCCGGACTAAAATCCAAGTATTTTCCCTGAACCATTGTGAGCCAATTCTTTGGGTTCGGGTTCACACTTTGGTCATGGTTCTTAGTGATCCATGCATTGGCATAGAACTCTTGAACCATTAAGATCCTGACTTGTTGAATGGGGTTGGTGAGGATTTCCCATCCTCTTCTTCGAACTTCATGTCAGATCTCCGGATATTCACTCATTTTGAGCTTGAAGTGGACCTCGGGGATCACCGTTTTCTTGGCCAGAACTTCATAGAAGTGGTCTTGATGCACTTTTGAGATGAATCTCTCCATCTTCCATGACTCGGAGGTGGAAGCAATTGCCTTCCCTTTCCTCTTTCAAGAGGTTTCTCCGGCCTTAGGTGCCATTAATGGTTTTAGAATAAAAAGCTTTAGCTTTTCCCACACCAAACTTAGAATGGTTGCTCGTCCGTGAGCAAAAGTAGAAAGAAAGGAGTAGAAGAAGAATAAATGGAGGAGATGGAAGGAGGTGAGTGGTTCGGCTAAGGAGGAAAGAAGTGTTTGTGATGTGTGAAAGTTGAGGTAGTGAGGAGGGATATTTATAGGGTAAGAGGGAAAGAGGGTAGACGTGTATGAGGGGTGGGTTTGGGAGGGAAATAGTTTGAATTTGAATGGTGAGGTAGGTGGGGTTTAATGATAGATGGATGTGAGTGGTGAAGAGGTTATGGGGAAGAGGGTAAGATTTGATAGGTGAGGGTTGTTTGGGGAAGAGTGTTATAGAAAGGTGTGAAGAGGAGAGAAGAAGAGGTGGGGTAGGTGGGGATCCTGTGGGGTCCACAGATCCTGAGGTGTCAAGAAATTCGAGTCCCTGCACCATTCTGGCGTTTAAACGCCCATTGTGTGCCAAATCTGACATTTAACGCCAGCTCTGCTACCTTTCTTGGCGTTAAACGCCAGTCTGCTGCCCATTAATGGCGTTTAATGCCCAGAATGCTGCCAAGCTGGGCGTTAAACGCCTATTCTGCTATCCTTACTGGCGTTTAAACACCAGTAAGCCTGTCCTCCAGGGTGTGCTATTTTTAATGCTGTTTTTCATTCTGTTTTTGACTTTTCAGTTGTTTTTGTGACTTCACATGATCATCAACCTAAAGAAAACATAAAGTAACAATGGAAAATAAAATAAATATAATTAAATAAAATTAGGTTGCCTCCCAATAAGTGCTTCTTTAATGTCAATAGCTTGACAGTGAGCTCTTAGAGAGCTTCACAGAGACTTAGTACTTGATGATGGCCTCCCAATACCAAACTTAGAAGTTAAGTGTGGGGGCTTTGTTTGACTCTGTATTGAGAAAAGCTTTTCTTGCTTCCTCTCCATGGTTACAGAAGAAGATCCTTGAGTTTTAAACACAATGTAGTCCTCATTCAATTGAAGGACTAACTCTCTTCCGTCCACTTCAATCACAGCTCTTGCTGTGGCTAGGAAGGGTCTTCCAAGGATGATGGATTCATCCTCATCCTTTCCAGTGTCTAGGATTATAAAATCAGTAGGGATGTACAGGCCTTCAACCTTCACCAAGACATCCTCTACAAGTCCATAAGCCTATTTTCTTGAATTGTCTACCATCTCTAGTGAGATTCTTGCAGCTTGCACCTCAAAGATCCCTAGTTTCTCCATTACAGAGAGGGGCATGAGGTTTATCCCTAACCCCAGGTCACACAGAGCCTTCTCAAAGGTCATGGTGCCTATGGTACAAGGTATTAAGAACTTTCCAGGATCCTGTTTCTTCTGAGGTAATTTTAGTTGAACCAGATCATTCAGTTCATTGATGAGCAATGGGGGTTCATCCTCCCATGTCTCATTACCAAATAGCTTGGTATTCAGCTTCATGATTGCTCCTAGATATTGAACAACTTGCTCTTCAATAATATCTTCATCCTCTTCAGAGGAAGAATACTCATCAGAGCTCATGAATGGCAATAGTATGTTCAGTGGAATCTCTATGGTCTCTATATGAGCCTCAGATTCCTTTGGTTCCTCATTAGGGAACTCCTTAGAGGCCATTGGACATCCATTGAGGTCTTCCTTACTGGAAATCACTGTCTTTCCCTCCTCTACAGGTTCGGCCATGTGGGATGTGTTTATGGCCTTGCACTCACTTTTTGGATTCTCTTCTATATTGCTTGGGAGAGTACTGGGAGGGAGTTCAGTAACTCTTTTACTCAACTGGCCCACTTATGCCTCCAAATTTCTAATGGAGGACCTTGCTTCAGTCATGAAACTGAGAGTGGTCTTAGATAGATCTGAGACTATAGTTGCTAAGTCAGAATGGCTCTGCTTAGAATTCTCTGTCTGTTGCTAAGAAGATGATGGAAAAGGTTTGCTATTGCCAAACCTATTTCTTCCACCATTATTATTATTGAAGCCTTGATTAGGCTTCTACTGATCCTTCCATGAGAAATTAGGATGATTCTTCCATGAAGGATTATAGGTGTTTCCATAGGATTTTCCCATGTAATTCACCTCTGCCATTGTAGGATTCTCAGGTTCATAGGCTTCTTCTTCAGAGGAAGCCTCCTTAGTACTGCCTGATGCAGCTTGCATTCCAGACAGACTCTGAGAAATCATATTGACTTGCTGAGTCAATATTTTGTTCTGAGCCAGTATTACATTCAGAGTATCAATCTCAAGAACTCCTTTCTTCTGAGTTGTCCCATTATTCACAGGATTCCTTTCAGAAGTGTACATGAACTGGTTATTTGCAACCATTTCAATGAGTTCTTGGGCTTCTACAAGTGTCTTCTTCAGATGAAGAGATCCTCCAGCAGAGTGGTCCAACGACATCTTGGACAATTCAGACAGACCATCATAGAATATACATATGATGCTCCATTCTGAAAACATGTCAGAAGGAAACCTTCTGATCAGTTTCTTGTATCTTTCCCAAGCTTCATAGAGGGATTGACCTTCCTTCTGTCTGAAGGTTTGGACTTCCACTCTAAGCTTGCTCAACTTTTGAGGTGGAAAGAATTTGGCCAAGAAAGCATTGACCATATTTTCCCAAGAGTTCAGGCTATCTTTAGGTTGTGACTCCAACCATGTCCTAGCTCATTTAGGGGTGTTCATGGTTTGGTTAATCCAAAAACCAAACCAGTTTTTTGGTTAACCAAAAATATAGTATTGGTTAATTAACCAAATTGGTTTTACATGATGAAATCGGTTATTAACCGGTTAGTGGAACTCAAAACCAGTTTTTAACCGGTTATTAAAATAAAAACCGCTTTTTTAAAAAAAAACTGGTTTTTATATAAAAAACCATTTTTGTACCAAAAAATCGGTTTTCGTATCAAAAAACCGATTTTTGTACTAAAAAATTGGTTTTTATACCATAAAATTGGTTTTTACATGTAAAAGTAGATTTTTACACAAAAATTAATATTTTTACATATAAAACCCAAATTTTTACACAAAAAACCGGTTTTTGTCCTAAAAATCGGTTTTTATACTAAAAATTAGTTTTTATACCAAAAATTGATTTTACATGTAAAAATAGATTTTTACACAAAAATTAATATTTTTACATACAAAAACCCAAAATTTTAAACCTTTTTTTAATTGAATTTTTTTAATCTAATTTTTTTCTTTCTAAATGATACGAGTAATATTTGTAAATAATGAAGTCACTTCCATTGCTTTCGTTCCTTTTTCTTTCTTATCTCTTTTCAGTATTTTCTATAAATAATTTTTTCTCTTTATCTCTCTCTCCTCTTCTCTTTCTTTTCTCTCTCTCTTTCTCTCTCTCCCATTTTTCTCTCTTCTTCTCTCTTTCTCTTCTCTCTCTCCCCCTCAACTCTATCAATCTCTCTCTCTCCCCTTCCGCTCTTTCTCCCCTTCCCCTTTCGTTCTCTCTATCCTTCTCTCTCTCTCTCTCCCCCTCCCTCTTTCTCTCTTCCCTCCTCTCCCTCTCTCCTTCTCTCTCCCCTATTCTCTTTTCTCTCTCTCCTTCTCTTTTTTTGTCTCTCTCTCCTTCTCTCTCCCCATCCTATCTCTCTCTCTCTCCCCTCTTTCTTTCCCTCTCTTTGTCCTCTTTCTCTTCGTCTTTCTCTCTCTTCTTCTTCTCTCTCTTATCCTTCTTCTCTCTTCTTATCTCTCTTTTTTTTTCTTTTTCCTCCTCTATCTTTGCCTCCTCTCTCTCTTCTCTCTCGCTTTAGAGAGAAGATGAGAAAAGAGATAGAAGAGGGATAGAGATTGAGAGAAGGTTGAGAGAGAAAGAGAAAAGAGAGAGTAAGAAAAGAAATAGGAGAAGGAGAGAAAAGGAAGAGAGGAAGAGGATGATAGAGAGAAAGAAGAAAAGGAAAGAGAGATGAGCGAGAGAGAGAAAGAGAGAAAAGAAAAAAAAGAGAGAGAAAGAGAGGGGAGGTAAAGGAGAGAGAGAGGAAGGAGAGGGGATAGAGAGAGAGAGGGGAAAAGAGAGGAGAAATGAGAGAGATATGGGAGAGAGAGAAGGAGAGGAGAGGAGAGAGAGAGGATGAGGAGTGATAGAAAAAGGGGAGATATGATTAGAGAGAGGAAGGGGAGGAGAGAGAGGAAGAGAGAGAACAGAGGGGGAGAAAAAGGGAAGGAAAGAGAGAGAGAGGAAGTGAGAGAGCGGAGAGAAGGAGAGAGAGATAGAGAGAGGAGGAGAGAAAGAGAGAGGGAGAGAGAGAAAGAGGGAAGGGGAGAGAGAGGGAGAGAAGGATAGAGAGACAAGGGAGAAAGAAAGAAAGATGAGGTGGAGACAGAGAAAGAGAGAGAGAGAGAGAGAGAGAGAGAGAGAGAGATATAGGGAGAGAGAGGAGGAGAGAAAAAGGGAAAAAAGAGAGAGAGAGAGAAGCGGAGAGAGAGGGAAAGGAGAGAAGAGATAAAGAGAAAAATGAGTTAGAGAGAGAATGGTGAGAGAGATAAAGGGAAAGAAAGGGGAGAGAGAGGGAAAAGAGAGAGAAATAGGGGAAAAAGAAGCGAGAGAAAGGCACGGAGAATAGAGAGAGAAAGAGAGAGAGAGAGAGAGAGAGAGAGAGAGAAAAGGAGAGGAGAAAGAGGAAAATGAGAGAGAGAGAGGAGGGAGAGTAGGGAAAAAGAGAGATAGGAGGAGAGAGAGAGAAGGGAGAGAAAGAGGAGAGTGAGAGAGAAAGAGAAAGAAAGAAGGGAGGGAGAGAGAAAAAGAGAGGAAGGGAGAGAGGCAGGGAGAGAGAAAGGGAGAAAGAGAGAAAGAGTATGTAATTTGGTTTTGAAATTAGGTTTTAATTTTAATTTGGTTTTGGTTTTGGTTAACTGGTTAAAAAACCGGTTTTTTTAATTTGGTTTTGGTTAACCAATTCTAAAAAATATGGATATGGTTTTTAAATTGTTTCATTAAACTGGTTAACCAAAATGTGGTTATGGTTTTTTAACCGGTTAACCATATTTTGGTTTTTTTATGAACACCCCTACTAGCTCTGTCTTTTACAGCAAATGGGAAAAAAGCATAAGTCTATAGACCTCAGGATTAACCCTATTGGTCTTAACAGTGTCACAGATTTGCAAGAATTCAGCTAAGAATTGATGAGGATCTTCCAATGGAAGTCCATGAAACTTGCAATTCTGCTGCATCAGAGAAACTAATTAAGGCTTAAGCTCAAAGTCGTTTGCTCCAATTGTAGGAATTGAGATGCTCCTTCCACAGAAATCAGAAGAGGGTGCAATAAAGTCACCAAGCATCTTCCTTGAATCTCCACTATTGTTGTTGGGTTCGGCCATCTCTTCTTCTTTTTTGAAAAATTTTGTCAGGTCCTCTCCAAAGTGTTGTGCTTTAGCTTCTCTTAATTTCCTCTTTAGAGTCTTTTCAGGTTCCGGATCAGCTTCAACAAGAATATTCTTATCCTTGCTCCTGCTCATATGAAAAAGAAGATAACAGAAAAGAATAGGAATCCTTTATGTCACAGTATAGAGATTCTTTTATGTGAATAGAAGAATAGAAGAGTAGAATGAAGAAGAGAGAAGATGAAGAATTCGAACACAGATAGGGGGAGAGGGTTCAAATTATAAGAAGAAGAGAAGTGTTAGTAAATAAATAAACAAATAGAAAGAGATGAGAGAGAGGGAGAATTCGAATTTTAAATTAAAATAGAAGGAGAATATTTTTGTTTTTATTTTAATTATTGGTTAGTATTCGAAAATTAAGAGAAGAAATAGAATAAAATTTGAAAACTAAATAAATTAATTAATTAAAAAGATTTTTGAAAAAGTGGTTAATGATTTTCGTAAATTGGAGAGATAAAAGTAGTTAGGTGGTTTTGAAAAAGATATGATTGAAATAGAAAACTTATAAATTCAAACAAAAAGTCAAGTAGTTAATTGAAAAAGATTTGAAAATAAATTTTTAAAAGATAGAAAGTTAGAAAAAGATTTTGAAATCAAATTTTGAAAAAGATATGATTGAAGTTTATTTTTAAAAAAGATTTGAAAAGGAAATTAAAAAGATTTGATTTTTGAAATTAAAGTTGATTACTTGACAAACAAGAAACTAATAGATATGATTCTAGAATTTATAGATTGAACCTTTCTTAATAGGCAAGTAACAACTTGAAATTTTTGAAACAAAACATTAAATGTTAGCGATAATTTTGAAAATATGAAATAAAAATAAGAAAAAGATTTTGAAAATCAATTTTAAAATTAGTGAAAATATTGAGAAGAAAATGAAAAAGATTTGATTTTTGAAAAAGATTTGAAAAGATAAAGTTTTTAAATTAAAATTTTGACTTGACTAACAAGAAACAACTAAATTTTAAAACTTTTTGACTAAATGAATTCAAAATTTCGAAATTTATGAGTGAAATAAGGGAAAGATATATTTTTTATTTTTGAATTTTTAATGAGGAGAGAGAAAAACATAAAAATGATGCAAAACATAAAATTTAAGATCAAAATGAATAATGCATGCAAGAACACTTTGAATGTCAAGATGAATACCAAGAACGCTTTGAAGATCATGATGAACATCAAAAACATATATTTGAAAATTTTTAAGAAAAGAAAGACATGCAAGATACCAAACTTAGAAATTTTCAAACTTTAGACACTAATAATTCGAAAATGCATATGAAAAACAAGAAAAGACACAAAACAAGAAAATGCAATGATCAAATAAGGAAAATTATCAAGAACAATTTGAAGATCAAGAAAGAGCATAATGCATGTATTTTTCGAAAATTAAAGAAAAATTAAAAACATACAATTGACACCAAACATAAAATTTGACACTAGACTCAAACATGAAACACAAAATATTTTTGGTTTTATGATTTTATTAAATTTTTTTGTAATTTTTCAAAAATTATTTTGGAAAAAGAAAAAAAAGAAATTCAAAATTTTTAATAAGAATTCCAGGAATCATGCAATGTTAGTATAAAGCATCAGTCCAAAAATTTAGACATGGCTAAATAGCCAGCCAAGCTTTATGTGAAAGCTTCGGTCCAAAAGATTAGACATGGCCAAATGGCCAGCCAAGCTTCAGCAGAACATTACATACAACAGCCAAATTGATAGGAATCAAAAAGCTCCTGCAATGATAAGTGAGAGCCTCAGTCCAAAAGATTAGACATGGCTTAGCAGCCAGCCAGGCTTCACATATCATCTGAAACTCTAGAATTCGTTCTTAAAAATTCTGAAGAATAAAATAAAATAAAATAAGATGAACCGTCAGTTGTCCAAGCTCGAACAATCCCCGGAAACGGCGCCAAAAACTTTGTACGCGAATTGTTTGTTCCCTGGCAACGGCGCCAAAAAGTTGGTGCGCGTAACACTTCTCAACACTTCTTCACAACTCCGCCTAACTAACCAGCAAGTGCACTGGATAGTCCAAGTAATACCTTACGTGAGTAAGGGTCGATCCCACGGAGATTGTCGGCTTGAAGCAAGCTATGGTCATCCTTGTAAATCTCAGTCAGGCGGATTCAAATGGTTATGAGGTTTTGATAGTTAAAATATAAATAAAATATAAAATAAGATAGAGATACTTATGTAATTCATTGGTGGGAATTTCAGATAAGCGTCTGGAGATGCTTTGTTGCTTCTGAACTTCTGCTTTCCTATTGCCTTCTTCCAACCATGCGTTACCCCCTTCCATGGCATGCTGTATGATCCTCTCAGATGAAAACAAATCCATATGTGCTGTCACCGCACGGCTAATCATCTGTCGGTTCCCGCTAGTGTCGGAATAGGACCATTGTCCTTTTGCACAAAGTCACTACGCCCAGCATTCGCAAGTTTGAAGCTCGTCACAGTCATCCCTTCCCAGATCCTACTCGGAATACCACAAACAAGGTTTAGACTTTTTGGATCTCAGGAATCCTGCCAATGGTTCTAGCCTATACCACGAAGATACTAATCTCACGGACTCGGTCCGTGTATTAGATATCCAAGAGAGTATACTCCAGCTGTCGTCCAATGACTATGTTGAACATCATGTAGATCGCTTTGTGGTTGTCAGGCACGCGATCTTGGATAAGCAAGTAACGAAGACTCAGTGATTGTCACGGGTCACTCCTTCATTCTGACTTAACTGAATTAAGAACAAGAGTATATCTTGGAGAAGAAGTAGGCGTGAATTGAAGGAAAAACAATAGTACTTGCATTAATTCATGAAGAACAGCAGAGCTCCACACCTTAATCTATGGGGTGTAGAAACTCCACCGTAAAAAATACATAAGTGAAAAAGGTCTAGGCATGGCCGTGAGGCCAGCCTCCAAATGTGTACAATGGTCTATGATAGCATAAGATGATCAAAGATGTAAAATAAATCTCTAAAAGTAGTTTATATACTAGACTAGTAACCTAGGGTTACAGAAAATGAGTAACTAAGTGCAGATAGTGCAGAAATCCACTTCTGGGGCCCACTTGGTGTGTGCTTGGGCTGAGAATTGAAGCTTTTTCATGCTTAGGCTATTCCTGGAGTTAAACACCAGCTTTGGTGCCAGTTTGGGCGTTTAACTCCAATTCTGGTTCCAGTTTGGGCGTTTTACACCAAGATATTTTAGGCTGACTTTGAATGCCAGTTTAGGCCATCAAATCTCGGGCAAAGTATGGACTATTATATATTTCTGGAAAGTGCATGATGTCTACTTTCCAATTCAATTGAGAGCGTACCAATTGGGTATCTGTAGCTCCAGAAAATCAACTTCGAGTGCAGGGAGGTTAGAATCCAATAGCATCTGCAGTCCTTTTTCAGCCTCTGAATCAGATTTTTGCTCAGGTCCCTCAATTTCAGCCAGAAAATACCTAAAATCATAGAAAAACACACAAACTCATAGTAAAGCCTAGAAATGTGATTTTTGAATAAAAACTAATAAAAATATAATAAAAAGTAACTAAAACATACTAAAAACTATATAAAAATAATGCCAAAAAGGGTATAACTTATCCGCTCATCAGACACCAAACTTGTTCTCTGTTAAGGGATCCATGTAAAACTCAATGAGTATCTGGCACAATTGGCACATTCATTATAAAGAACATTTTATTTCTTACTATGATACCATAAGCTAAAAAAATTATGAAGCAACGTATGATCCATCTATTCATAAATTTGATCCTATGAACAAAAATGATTTTTCTAAAATTCTCTGCATATGTAAACACTAAACTTAATGTTTGGCTATACACTCCAACAAAATGAGTAAGCATATATCCTAAGAAAGCTTGAGAAGCTATTTTTGGAGTGCCTTCAGGCACACCAAACTTAGAAGTCTAGCATATGCTTCAAGACAATGTATGCAATTATCAAATATACTCATGAGAACTCAAATTCATGCTAGAAGGACCATTGATTATTGAAATTGAAACCAAAGCAAAAATATTAAATCATGGGTTGCCTCCCATGGAGCGCTCTTTTATTGTCACTAGCTTAACATTGGACCCTCATTAGGGTGGTTGATGATTGTGATATCTCCGTTTATCTCCTCTCACAGTAAGCTTCCTTCCAGTGCCTTGATGTTCAATTCCTTCCACTTCTGGGGCCCACTTGGTGTGTGCAGGGAGGTCAGAATCCAACAGCATCAGCAATCTTTTTTCAGCCTGAATCAGATTTTTGCTCAGCTCCCTCGATTTCAGCCAGAAAATACCTGAAATCACAGAAAAATACACAAACTCATAGTAAAGTCCAGAAATATGAATTTTGCCTAAAAGCTACTGAAAATAAACTAAAAACTAACTAAAACACACTAAAAACTATATGAAATTAACCCCAAAAAGCGTATAAAATATCCGCTCATCACAACACCAAACTTAAACTGTTGCTTGTCCTCAAGCAACTAGATAAATAAAATAGAGTACAAATAATTTTAGAAGCAATAATATCTTAGAGTTTTTGAGTGAAGCTCAGATTCTAATTAGATGAGCGGGACTAGTAGCTTTTTGCTTCTGAACAGTTTTGGCATCTCACTTTATCCATTGAAGCTCAGAGTGATTGGCATCTATAGGAACTCAGAATTCAGATAGTGATATTGATTCTCCTAGTTTAGTATGTTGATTCTTGAACACGGCTACTTTATGAGTCTTGGCCGTGGCCCTAAGCACTTTGTTTTCTAGTATTACCACCGGATACATAAATGCCACAGACACATAATTGGGTGAACCTTTTCAGATTGTAACTCAGCTTTGCTAAAGTCCCCAATTAGAGGTGTCCAGGGTTCTTAAGCACACTCTTCTTTTTTCTTTGGACCTTGACTTTAACCGCTTAGTCTCAAGTTTTCACTTGACACCTTCACGCCACAAGCACATGGTTAGGGACAGCTTGGTTTAGCCGCTTAGGCCGGGATTTTATTCCTTTAGGCCCTCCTATCCACTGATGCTCAAAGCCTTGGGATCCTTTTTATTTACCCTTGCCTTTTGGTTTTGAGTGTTATTGGCTTTTTGCTTTTGCCTCTTGGTTTTAAGAGCTTTTGGCTTTTTCTGCTTGCTTTTTCTTTTTCTTTCTATTTTTTTTTTTCTGCAAGCTTTGTTCTTTGCTGCTTTTTCTTGCTTCAAGAATCATTCTTATGATTTTTTAGATTATCAATAACATGTCACATGTTCATCATTCTTTCAAGAGCCAACATATTTAACAGTCTTAAACATCAAATTCAAAAGACATATGCACTGTTCAAGCATTCATTCAGAAGACAGAAAGCATTGCCACCACATGTAAATAATTAGAATGTTCTTATTAAAAACTCAAAAATTATTGCCTATTATTCTAAAGAAATTCTTCTATTTTATTCATGTTTGATGATGATGAGGAAATTAAATTATAGCTTTATTGGAGATAAAATCAAAAATATAGATACTAATTACTACTATATGACTCCTAAGGTAAAACTAGAATAAGAACAGTTATCACAGAGTTAAGGCTAAGATTCGAATTTAACAACCTTTGTTCTGGGGAGTGGATGTTCCTCTAATATGTGGGGTGCTTGGTCCTACAAGAGATAATTTCTGGCGCTTCAATTCCCTTAAGTCGCGCCCTTGCTCCTCCTGTTCTTTGATCAAATAGCAAAGAATGCTACTTTGTTCCTTCTGTTCTTTTATTATTTGTTCCATGGCTTCTTGCATCTTGGTAACTGATGTTTCAAGATACTCCCAGTATTCAGATTGAGGGATTTCTGGGAGAAATTCCTGTGTTTTCTTCTTGATGGGGTCATCTTGTGCTTGTTGTTTTTCCATTGATTCTTTGGTGATTGGTCGCTTAATTGAGATATACTCAGTTATTCCCATCCTTACTCCAGCGTTCTTGTAGAGCATAGAAATCAAGCTTGGATAAGCCAACCTGGCATCTTTGGAATTTTTATTTGCAATTTTGTAAAATTTAGTTGAAATCAGTTGATGAACTTCCACTTCTTTTCCCATCATGATGCAATGGATCATCACTGCTCTTCTAATAGTGACTTCAGAACGGTTGCTAGTGGGCAGCAGAGAATGCCCAATGAAATCCAGCCAGCCTCTGGCTACTGGTTTGAGATCTTCTCTTTTGAGTTGATTAGGAACACCCTTCGTGCTGGTGGTCCACCTGGCTCCCGGGATGCATATATCCTCTAGAATCTTATCTAGGCCCTTGTCTGTTCTCATCATTCTCCTATTGAAGGAGTCTGGATCATCTTTCAGCTGAGGTAGCTTTAAGATCTCCCTGATCTTGTCAGGGTGGGTATGAACAATCTTTCCTCTAACCACGGTCCGATAGTCATAGATATCAGATCCAGATAGTCTTTGCCTGTCTGTATACCACATATTAGTATGGAACTCCTGGACCATATTCCTTCCCACTTTCGTTTCAGGATTGGCTGGGATCTCCCAGTTCCTGATTCGAATTTGCTCCTGGATCTCCGGATATTCGTCTTCTTTCAAATTGAATCGGACTTCCGGAATCACTGATCTTAGACACATTATTTTGTAATAATGGTCTGAATGTTCTTTAGTTAAGAACTTCCCTTGATTCCAAAGTGGTTTTGGAACACTCTCTTTCTTGCCTCTTGGATTGGGTTATTTTCCTTTAGGAGCCATGATCTTAGTGATCACGGATGAGCACACCAAACTTAGAGGTTTGCTTGTCCTCAAGTAAAAAGAAAAGAAAGGAGAGGGAGAGAAGGAGAGCTAGGTGCAATGGTGGATGGGAGGGGAGGGTGGCCGAACCCAAATTTAAAGGGAGGGGGGTGGGTTTTCGAAAAAAATTAGGGAGAAAGATAAGATAGAAGATATGATTTTTAGAAAAAAATATGATAAGAAAAGATATGGTTTAAAATTGAAAAGATATGAAAGATATTTGAAAAAGATAGATTTGGAATTTTGAAAAAGATAGTATGGGGATTTGAAAAAGATATTGCTTAGTTGAAAAGATTTTTGAATGAAAAGAGAGAGATTTGTTTTGAAAATTTTGAAAAAGAGTTGAGTTGGATTGAAAAAAGGATTTGTGCTTATGGATTAAGATACATTTAATATTTTTAAAGAAGGGTTTTTAGAAATTAGGGATTTTAGAAATCAGGGTTCTTAACATGTTTATGCAAGAAATCATGAATTGGAACATGAAAATTAGGATTAAAATGAAAAATATGAAGAAAAAACGAATTTACCTCCTCCCCACCATCCTGGCGTTTGAACGCCCAAACGCTGCATGTTTTGGGCGTTCAACGCCCAAATGCTGCTTCTCCTGGGCGTTCAACGCCCAGCTGCTGCTTATTTCTGGCGTTGAACGCCAGGAAATCCTTTGTTACTGGGTGTTTTTCTGAACGCCCAGAACGCTGTAAATCTGGCGTTAAACGCCCAGAAAGAGCTTCTTTCTGGCGTTCAACGCCCAGATGGCTATCCTTACTGGCGTTCAACGCCCAGTGGATGCTTCTGTTGGGCGTTGAACGCCCAAAACAGACTTTTACTGGCGTTTTCTTGCCAGTGAGCTCTTTTTCTCTGTTTTGCGTGCGGAATCCTTCTGTAACCCTGTGAACTTATACAATTGACTATTTACCTTAGGATCAATGAACTTTATATAAACAAATAAAATCAAGAATAGGGCAAAATGCTTAGAGGAAGTGATGCCCCATGGCTGGGTTGCCTCCCAGCAAGCGCTTCTTTATTGTCTTTAGCTGGACCTTGCTGAGCTTTTAATCTAGCTTCAGCCTTGAGCACTCTTACTCAACATTGCCTTCAAGATAGTGCTTGATTCTTTGTCTATTAACAATGAACTTCTTATCAGAATCAATATCTTGAAGCTCCACATAACCATATGGTGATACACTTGTAATCACATATGGTCCCCTCCACCGGGACTTCAGTTTCCCGGGGAATAGCCTGAGCCTAGAGTTAAACAACAGAACCTTTTGTCCTGGTTCAAAGATTCTAGATGACAGCTTCCTGTCATGCCATTTTTTTATTTTTCTTTATAAAGCTTGGCATTTTCGAAAGCGGTGCATCTGAATTCCTCTAGTTCATTTAGCTGGAGCAATCTTTTTTCTCCAGCTAATTTGGCATCAAAGTTTAGGAATCTGGTTGCCCAGTAGGCTTTATGTTCCAGTTCCACGGGCAGGTGACATGCTTTACCATACACAAGTTGGTATGGAGAGGTCCTTATAGGAGTCTTGAATGCTGTTCTGTATGCCCACAGAGCATCATCCAAGCTTCTTGCCCAATCCTTTCTACGGGTACTTACAGTCCGTTCTAGGATTCTTTTTAGCTCTCTGTTAGAGACTTCAGCTTATCCATTAGTCTGTGGATGATATGGAGTCGCCACCTTGTGGCGAATCCCATACCGGACCATGGCAGAGTAAAGCTGTTTGTTGCAGAAGTGAGTGCCCCCATCACTGATTAGTACTCTAGGGACCCCAAACCTACTGAAGATATATTTCTGGAGGAGTTTTTGAGGATAAGGTATCTTGGCTCTATATTCCTCAACCTTAGTTGCTGTAAGTTTATTTCCTACAGAAGTGGTTGAAGAAGCCTTTTAGATGGGTTGTTATCAGCACTTGTGTGTGTCTGATCCCTCACTAGCAATTGAGTGCCAGAGTTAGAAGCTAGAGTGACGTTAGACGCCAGCTTCCCAGTTCTTCCTGGCGTCTGAACGCCAGAACTGTGCTCCTTTTGGGCGTTCAACGCCAGATCCTTGCTTGTTTATGGCATTGAACGCCAGTCCTGAGCATGGTCTGGGCGTTCAGCGCCAGCCTTCCACCAAATTTCTGGCGTTTTAGTGCCAGAATTATTTTTTTCTGGGCTCTTACTATCCTCTGGTGGATTTTGGATGGTTTGCTCATTTCTTGGCTTCTTGCTGCCTTGAGGTGGGGTATTTAATGTTTTCCCACTTCTTAATTGGACTGCTTGGCATTCTTCTGTTATTTGTCTTGACAGCTGCTGCTTTGTTTGCTTCAATTGTTCTTCCATGTTTATATTAGCCATCCTTGTCTCTTGTAGTTTATCCTTGAATTCAGCTAACTGCTTTGTTAGAAAATCCAATTGCTGATTGAATTCAGCAGCTTGCTCTGCAGGACTGAGTTCAGCAGTTACTGTTTTAGCCTCTTCTTTTATGGAAGGGTCACTGCTTAAGTACAGATGCTGATTTCTAGCAACTGTATCAATGAGCTCTTGAGCTTCTTCAATTGTCTTTCTCATGTGGATAGATCCACCAGCTGAGCAATCTAAAGAGATCTGAGCTCTTTCTGTAAGCCCATAATAGAAGATGTCTAACTGAACCCACTCTGAAAACATTTTAGAGGGGCATTTTCGTAGCATCTCTCTGTATCTCTCCCAGGCATCATAAAGAGATTCATTATCTCCTTGTTTAAAGCCTTGGATATCCAGCCTTAGCTGTGTCATCCGTTTTGGAGGAAAGTATTGATTCAGGAATTTTTCTGTCAGCTGTTTCCATGTCCTTATGCTAGCCTTAGGTTGGTTATTTAACCACCTCTTGGCTTGGTCTTTTACAGCAAATGGAAACAGTAATAATCTATAGACATCCTGATCTACTTCCTTATCATGTACTGTGTCAGCAATTTATAAAAACTGTGCTAGAAACTCTATAGGTTCTTCCTGTGGAAGACCGGAATACTGGTAGCTTTGCTGCACCATGATAATGAGCTGAGGATTCAACTCAAAGCTACTGACTCCAATGGAAGGTATGCAGATACTACTCCCATATGAAGCAGTAGAGGGGTTAGCATATGACCCCAGAGTCCTCCTGGACTGTTCATTTCCACTTAGATCCATGATGGAGAAAGGGAGATGATAAAAAAATATTTATTTTTATTTATTTATTTATTTCAAAAATGAAATAAATTAAAATAAATAAATAAAAATGGTTGAAAATTTTCGAAAAAATGAGGAGAGAGAAAGTGGTTAGGAAGTTTTGAAAAGGATATGATGATTTTTGAAAAAGGTTTTAAATTTTGAAATAAAAATTTGAATTTTAAAGGTAAATTTCGAAAATTTTCTTTAAAATAGAGAGAAAAGATATTTTTGAATTTAAAGAGGAGAGAGAAAAAACAATAAGATAGCACAAGATTTAAAATTTTTAGGTCTAATGCTCCTTGTTTTTGAAAATTTTGGAGGGAAAACACCAAGGAACACTAAACTTAAAAATTTTAAGATCAAGACATAAGGAAAACTCAAGAACACTTTGAAGACTCACAAGAACACAAGAACATGAAGAAAGAACACTAAACTTAAAATTTTTAGAAAACCAAACTAAAATTTTCGAAAACCAAAGGGAAATCAACAAGAAAACACCAAACTTAAAGTTTGGCACAAAAATTAATAGAGAAATTATTATTTTTGAAAAAGAAGATTTTGAAAATAGTATACCAAATTGCCACGAACTTAGACCAACGCTCTAGCCAATTGGGCAGTAAATATAACACTTGTTTTGAAGAAGTATTTTTAAATAACTAAGAATAAAAAAATTTTTTTTTCTTTGAAAACTAATGTTTTAAAAAGGCACAAGAAAAACAAGAAAAATCACAAAACAAGAAAAACCAGAGATCAAACAGGAAAAAGTCAATAAAAAAAATAATTTTTGAAAATTTTTTTTTTGAAACGGAAAATAAGGATTCTAAAATTTTAACCAGAAACAATAATAAGAGACTCTAAACCAAAAAGAAAAGTTTTTCCTAATCTAAGCAACAAAATAAACCGTCAGTTGTCCAAACACGAACAATCCCCGGCAACGGCCCCAAAAACTTGGTGCACGAAAATTACTTCACACTATGTAATTCCGCACAACTAACCAGCAAGTGCACTGGGTCGTCCAAGTAATACCTTACGTGAGTAAGGGTCGATCCCACGGAGATTGTTGGCTTGAAGCAAGCTATGGTTATCTTGCAACTCTTAGTTAGGATATTAATTAGTGGTTATCAATTGACTTGCAAATGAACAAGAGAGCATGAATTAAAGGTTACTTGTTACGCAGTAAATGAGAATATGTTGGAGTTTTGGAGATGCTTTGCCTTTTGAATCTCTGCTTTCTCTCTATCTTCTTCTTTACGCACGCACATCCCTCCTATGGCAAACTGTGTATTGGAGGATCACCGTTGTCAATGGCTACCATCCTTCCTTTCAGTGAAAATGGTCCAGGTGCGCTGTCACCGCACGGCCAATCATCTGTAGGTTCTCAATCATACCGGAATAGGATTCGCTATCCTTTTGCGTCTGTCACTACGCCCAGCACTCACGAGTTTGAAGCTCGTCACAGTCATCCAATCCCAGAATCCTACTAGGAATACCACAAACAAGGTTTAGACTTTCCGGATTCTCAAGGATGCTGCCAATGGATTCTAGCTTATACCACGGAGATTCCGATTAAGGAATCTAAGAGATACTCATTCAATCTAATGTAGAATGGAGGTGGTTGTCAGGCACATGTTCATAGGTTGAGAATGGTGATGAGTGTCACGGATCATCACATTCATCAAAATAAGGCGCAAATGAATATCTTAGATAGGAACAAACATGATTGAATAGAAAACAGAAATACTGGCATTAACTCATTGAGACACAGCAGAGCTCCTCACCCCCAATAATGGAGTTTAGAGACTCATGCCATCAAAAGGTACAAAGTTTAGATCTAAAATGTCGTGAGATCCCAAAATAAACCTCTAAAAGTTGTTTAAATACTAAACTAGGAACCTAGGTTTACAGAAAATGAACAAACTATGATAGATGGTGCAGAAATCCACTTATGGGGCCCACTTGGTGTGTGCTGGGGCTGAGACTTAATCTAATCACGTGCATAGGGCTGTTTTGGGCGTTCAACGCCAGCTTTGGATCCAATTCTGGCGTTGAACTCCAACTCCTAACCTGTTTCTGGCGCTGGACGCCAGACAGCAGCATGGAACTGGCATTGAATGCCAGTTTACATCGTCTATCCTTGCTGGAAAGCCCTGGATGTCTACTTTCCAACGTAATTGGAAGCGCGCCATTTGGAGTTCTGTAGCTCCAGAAAATCCACTTTGAGTGCAGCGAGGTCAGAATCCAACAGCATCAGCAGTCCTTTTTCAGCCTGAATCAGATTTTTGCTCTGCTCCCTCGATTTCAGCCAGAAAATACCTGAAATCATAGAAAAACACACAAACTCATAGTAAAGTCCAGAAATATGAATTTTGCCTAAAAGCTACTGAAAATAAACTAAAAACTAACTAAAACACACTAAAAACTATATGAAATTAACCCCAAAAAGCGTATAAAATATCCGCTCATCACATCGTCCTCGGTGCATGCGAAGATGTGCAAGTGGACGGGTTGCTTCAACTGATGCTCATCTCATCAAGGAATGTGCGTAGGAACTTGTTTGTCTCTCCCATTAAGAAGCTTTTCCTCTCCCTTTGTGGTGGCCATCCTGAAAGAATAGGGAAAAGAAAAAGTAACCCAAAAAAGATAGAAAATAAATAAATAAAATGTGGGTGTTAATGCCAGATAATAAGGGTCTCAATTACATGGTAGCTACAACATGCAAGTGAGAAAACAATAGAAGTACATGGAAGATCAAGAGTGCAAAAATTTGCAACAATGGGAGGAGAGAGTGGGTAATGAAAGACAATGTAAGTTCGTGGCAATGCAAATGAAGTGCAAGTATTATAAAAGATTGGCATTGGCAGATAATTAATATCATCCCACAGTGTAAAACAAGTTATTAAGCACCAAAGTAATTCAAGAAAAGATGTAACAGTTGAATAAGAACTTTTGAACACCAAAATTAATAAAAATATGCAATGAATGAAAGTATGAAAATAAATTAAATAAAATAGAATGGGAGTGAGAGAAAATAAGAGAGGAAGAAGAAATAAATAAGAAAAGATAAGAGAATAAGGATTCGGAGAAGAAAAGATAAGAAAATTGGCACCAATCTGGATAGGTTGTGTGACGCTGGCGACGCGGTCGCGTGGGTGACGCGGTCGCGTGGTGCGCAATAAGGTTAGGCGACGTGGACGCGTGGGGCACGCAATCGCGTGACTTGATTTGTGCTAATGGCGCGAGTGCAGCCTCGCGGTCGCACAACTCTCTGTTCAAAACTTAGTATTGCCAAAATCCTGGGTGACGCGATTGCATGGGGGACGCGATCGCGTGAGTGGCCATCACGGGGATATGACGCAGACGCGTGGGGCACGCGTTCACGTGGTGAGGCTTGGGCTTTCAGCACGATTCTAGTCCAACTCCAGCTCAACTTTCGGCCATGCACTCTTTGACGTCGAAATCCAGGTCACGCGGCCGCGTGGGAGGCCAGTATTCCCCTGCGAGCGGACGCGTCAGTGATGCGGTCGCGTGGGACGAATTGTGCCACTGGCACGCCTCCAGCCTTGCTCCAGCGTGACTCTCTGTTCGTTTTTATTTTCTCTTCTCTCCTTGCGACGCGGATGCGTCGCTGATGCGGTCGCATCGCGTGCTCGCTTTTTTTTTTTTTATAATCTGAAAAATGCAGAATGCAGTGTTAATATAAATGTGATGCAAAACTCCAGGTTGAATATAACAAAATAAAATAAAATTCAAAAATAAATAAAACTAAGTAATGAAAAGGGAACAATCATACCATGGTGGGTTGTCTCCCACCTAGCACTTTTAGTTATAGTCCTTAAGTTGGACATTTGATGAGATTCCTGCTATGGTGGCTTGTGCTTATACTGATCCAGGAATTCCCACCAATGTTTGTATTTCCAGTAGCCTCCGGGGTCCCAAACTAAACATGTAAAGCCCTTAAGAAGCTTCAAACAGATTCTTAGGCTCCCGAGGTGACAAATGTCAGAACAGATTCCAGGATCCCAAACTTTTCTTTTACACCCGTTTTTGTCTCGATCTGCATTTTTCCAGCCGGGTGAAAGGTGATCTGAATTCTCACTGCAGCGACCAAACAGCTTTCTAGACCCATTCAGTTGAGCTTTATACCAACCTTTGCGTTTGAACTTAAAGCTTCCAACCATGATGAACCTTGCAGGACAATTCTTACCACTGGCCATCTTCCTCTTACTCTTAATGCCACAAAGAGCTCTAAGTTGACCATCCGTCTCCAGTAGCCCATATTCAAGTGAGATTAGAAAGCTATGGGATATGGATTTTGCCCACTTGAATGTTGTGAAGGATGATGGCAACTTAGGGGGAGGTATTTTTAATGAAATTGCAAGCTCCACTCCCTTGTGCTCTTTTCTAATAACTACCACCTCATTGCAAGCTTCTTCAATTTCAACCTCTTCCTCTTGGTAGCTCTCTTTCAATTCAATCTCCTCTTCATTGCTTTCCAAGGTCATGGGAGGTTGTGCTTCTTCTTCTCGAATCTCCATCTCTTGATCAACCTCTTCCAAGTCTTCAACTATGATATGCTTTGGAGGTTGTACACCCTCCTCAGCATCAATTACAACCGTCTTGGAAGGAGGCTCTATATCTTGACTTTCCCATGGAGGTTCTGCATCTCCTAAGTCTTCAACCACTTCTTCTTCTTCTTGAACAATGATAGTTTCTTCTACTTGTTCTAGTACGAATTCATTATCTGTCTTGTCCACTGGGGTTTCTGGTATCTCCTTCATGCTATGCTCTTCACTAGATTGTCCACATGGGGTTGTGGCTGATCCTTGTGTATTTAAGCATCTAGAAGCCCATTGAATTAATACTTGCCCTAGTTGTTGAACAGTTGCCTGAAATTTAATTACTGTTTCCCTTAGGCGATCCTCTGCTTCTCGGGTTGCCGGACTTGGACATGATACAAAAGAAAGTGGTGGTGGTTGGGAGTGATTGGATTGGAATTGGGGTGGTTCTATATATGGTTCATATGGCTCATAAGGTGGTTGGTATGGTGGTTGAGGGTTAGGGTCATATGGAGGTGAATGGCGGAAAGAGGCTTGTGAGTATGGCGGTCCAAAGTTGTGTTGAGGAAAGGGTTCATAGGCATATGGTGGTGGTTGTTGCCATGAAGGTTGATCAAATCCTTGTGGCTCCTCCCATCTTTGATTGTTCCAACTTTGATGCCTGTTCTCATTGTAATTTCTTCTTTCTGCAACATTATTGTAACCAGACTCATAGCCAAAGGGGTGAGAGTTCATAGTAGCAAATAAAAAAAATTAAAAACAAAAATAAAAATAAATTTAAATTAAAAGGATATTTAAATTTTGAATTTGAAAATTAAATTTTGAAATTTGAATTTTAAATTTTTGAAATTGGAATTTTTTTTTTTGAAATTTGAAATTTGACTTTTGAAATAAGATAAGATAAAAAATTTTAAAATAAAAATCAATAACCTCTTAATTTAATAAAAATAAAAATAAAAACAAATCAAAAAGCAAATATTTACAATAACCAATACTAAGGCACACGTTTGCAATTCCCCGGCAACGGCGCCATTTTGACGTTGGGATTTTTGCCAGTAAAGAATGTCATAAAAACAGTCGCGTTGTAGATATAGTCTCTAAACTGACAAAAATCCCTTCGTACAAACGTTTTGGTTGTCACAAGTAACAAACTCCCTTGAAATTGATAACCGAGTATTCAAACCTCGGGTCGTCTTCTCAAGGAATTGCAGGGAAGTATGTTCTTATTATTGGTTATGAAGATTGTAAATTGGGGGTTTTGAGAAATTTGGAGTTTGGGCAATGTGCACATGTATATTTTCAAAGCAATAAAAATAAATAAATAACTGTAAAATAAACTCTTGGCAAGGTATGAGAACCGGAAATCCTGTCCTCATTTCCTTATCAGATGTGATGAGAATTGGATTTCAATCCCACTTAGTTAAGTCAAGTGGACTAATTAGCTTGATTCTCAAGTCCTAGTCAACTCTTGTGGAGAGACTAGTGTTTAGAGCAATCCTAGCTAAAGCAAAATCAGCCAATTTCAACCACCCCTGAGTTTGACAACTCAAGTGTTACCAATTATTTAACCAAAGCCAAAAAGGAAGAAAATATCTAAATTAAATTAAAAGCAAAGTAATCTTAAATCTGAAATACCTCAAATAATATTAATTAAGAAAATCATAACATGAATGTAGCATAAGCTAAATAGGCAACATAACTAATATAAGCATTAAAGTATCTGAACGTAAGAGATAAATATAAAGTAAAAGAACGTTGAACTTGGGATTGAGAGTCACTCCTAAAACTAAGAGAAATCCTAAATCCTAATCCTAAGAGAGAGGAGAGAACCTCTCTCTCTAAAAACTACATCTACTCCTAAAATTATGAATTATGAGAGCCTCCTTATGAATGGATGCAGTCCCCCACTTTATAGCCTCTAATCTGTGTTTTCTGGGCCGCAAACTGGGTCAAAAACAGTCCAGAATTCGCTGGTTTCGAATTCAACTGCGCTGATTTCCGTCACTGCGATGCGGCCACATGAATCACGCGGTTGCGTCGCCTAGCATCAGGGGAACTATATCATATTATATATCAAATCGAAACCCCGGACGTTAGCTTTCCAACGCAACTGGAACCGCGTCTTTTGAACCTCCGTAGCTAAAGTTATAGCCGTTTGAGTGCAGAGAGGTCAGGCTGGACAGCTTAGCAATTTTTCCAACTTCTTGCATTCCTTCCACTTTTGCATGCTTTCTTCCCATCCTTCAAGCCATTCCTGCCTTATAATATCTGAAAACACTTAACACACATATCAAGGCATCTAGTGGTAATAAGAGAGGATTAATAATAAGCAAATATAAGATCAAAGAAGCATGTTTTCAATCAAAGCACATAATTAGGAAGGCAAATGTAAAACCATGCAAATAGTATGAATAAGTGGGTAAAGAGTAGATAAAAACTACTCAATTGAGTACAAGATAAACCATAAAATAGTGGTTCATCATGGAATCTTATGCAATGCAATTTATTCTAAATGTAATCTACCTATATGAAACATGCAATTTTAATTATCATCTACCTATATATAGAGCTTACATGTGGTTAATTTGATTCATATTTTCAAGGAATTATATATGTATAGCCGAACCTAAATATTTGTTAAAGCACTTTCACAATTGAGTTGGGTAAAAACAATTCACAAACTTGCAAGACAATTAAACAATTAAGCAGAGATATATGTTGATGAGCTATTGAATCCTCACTGGATTTTTGTGTTTACTCTCTAGTCACCCAGTGTTTGGGGTTAATCACTCTATTCTTTTCTATTCTTGCTTTCTAAAACTTTGTTCTTCATCTAACCAATCAACAAATATTGAATACGACATACAAAGATCATGAGGTCTTTTAAAGGTTGTAATGGGGCCAAGGTAAAGGTATGGGTATATATATAAGGCTAAGTGAGCTATAAGTTGAATCCTTAATTAGTCTAAGGTCTCACCTAACATATACATATTCTATATAATTTGAAATGCTTTACCTAGCTACCCAAAATTTTTCCACTCTCTTTTTTTTATTACACACTCATGTACTAACTTTACTTTGAATTTCACCTTATGTGCACTGATTTCTTTGCTAAACTTATTGTTGGGGTAATTTTTTCCCCTTATTTACTTATTTAAAGAAAATTATATATATTATTTTTTTTTTGAAACATAAATAGAACATATATCAATGCACATGGTATTTTAAATTTGTTTTACATGAGCATGCTCCCAAAATCCTTATTATTTTATTGAATTGATCCTTTCCTATCAACCCATGTTCCCATGTTTCCTCACACTTAGTGTGCATCACAATTTCTATCTTAAGCTAACCAAGGATTCAACTTGGGATTTTTAATTTGTTTTTCTTCTTAAGGCTAGTAGTGTGGTCATGGAATAAGAGGGGATTTAAAAGCTCAAGGGGGCTAACAAGGGTGATGTAAAAGGTAGGCTTATTTGGGATAAGTGAGGAAAAATTTAAATGATGGCCTCAATCATCTCTTGGTATGTATCTATATTCTATATTGGACATATAGATTAAAACAAAGTAAAAGATTACCAGAATAAAAAAGAAGGACGAACACACAAGAATAAAATAATTATGGTTAAATAATGTAACCATACAAATAAGCTCAAAAACTCACAGGTTGTGTGTTCTCTAGCTCAAAAACCATATATCAATTATGTATGTCATACAAGTAGAAATCAAGAGTTCCCATTATACTCAATGTGAATCTTAGGGTGGCCCTTAAAATCTTAGTATTTTTCCTTGAAAAATGTTGTGTAAATTAACAAATTATTTATTGCTATATATATACAGTATATGGATTGTTGTGATTCTGTTATACTAAAGTTTTTAGTTTACTCTTTTTATTTTCAAAATCCAAGTTATCTTATGCTAAAAGGGTAAACTAAACTAATTAATCTATATATTCTATATCACAACTTAATAACTAAAATTGCAACTAAACTAAACTAAATATCTAAGATAATTATATAAATAAATCTAAGTACAAAATGCAGAAATATAGTAAAAATACAGAAAAAGAAAAATGTGCAAGTACTGAAAGATAAATAAGATAAGGTAAAATAAAAATAAAAATACAGAAAAATAAGCAAAATAGGATAAAAAGTGTCTGAAGAGTGGTTCACCAAAATAGTATGCCAGAGATGGCGACCTCCCCACACTTAAATAATAGCATCATCATCGATGCTCACTTAGGCTGGGTGTGAGAAGTGTCATCTCCGGAAGGATGGGCAGTAGGTGTCTCGGTGGTAGGCTGAGGCTCCACAGTCTGGATCAATGTCGGAGGGTCTATCTGCTGCAGTGGGGGCTCTGCCTGAAGAGGAATCTCGGGATCAGCCGGCTGTATCTGATGGGGCTCCTCATGTTGTGGTGCAGCCTGCTCAACTCTTGCCTGCTCAGCCTCTGCCAGTGCCTCCTCTTCATGATCATCCGCCTCCTCCTCGGATGGCTCAGAAGGTGTGTCAGGCTCGGACGGGATGTCGTGGTGGCCAGATTGGATCATCAACTATAAATGCTCATAGCGTCGCAGCTGTCTCATATTGCCACTTGTTGCGGCGCTCCATCTGTTCCAACCGGTCGAATAGGCGATACACGAGGTGGTAGATGGGCTCTGAGGCAGGTGGAGGTGCAGTGGATGGGGTTGGTGCAGCAGTGGGTGCAGAAGGAGTAGCAGAGGATGTGGCAGCATCAGCAAAGTCAATAAGGAAAGGCGGCCTATAACCCAAGGCTAGGACCTTCCTGCTGTGAGGTATGATCTTCTTGCAGTCCGCAGCAGTTGGCTTCTCATCAGCAAGCTCCCAAGGCACGTCAGCTCGGCGGCCTAGCTGGGTGATCAGATAAGGAAAAGGAAGAGTGCCTCTGACATAGACCCTGGCCATATAATACCAGATGAAACGTGGAAGATACAGGTCCTTACCCTCCATCACACACTAGATGAGGGTGATCATAGCAGCGGGCACCTCTGTCTCATGAGTGCTCGGCATCACATAGTTACTTAGGATCTGCTGCCAAAGCTGAGCCTCATCATTCAAATATATGAGCTTGATTCCCTTAGGCGTCTGTGTATTCTTTCCCATGACCCATGGGGCAGTAGGATCAAGGGTTATTCTCTGCTTGACTACATCCCAGTCAAATCTCATGTATCTCATATCCTCTTCAGCTTTTGGGTAACCGTCAGGCCGATCTGACTTAGGCTGAAGGTGGAGGATATCCTCAATAGCTTCCTCAGTGACTAATATCTGTTTCCCTATGAGGTGCACTGCATCCACGGAGGTCTTAAAATAGTTACAGTAAAATTCTCTGACCTAGGAGGCATTGACCTCTGTCAAGTTCCTTTCCATGAAGAACCAGCCTCTTTGTTTTATTTGTTCGGATGTGTACTGGGTAAGTTCTTCTGGGATTTTGAGAGTTCTCTCCAGGTAGAGGTTCCTGGTAGTGGCAAACACTGGATACTTGAGCTCACAGTATCTTTTTGTAAATTTGACTGGATCTGTGGCAGTGAGGAGCTGGTCGGCCTTTTCCTGCGGGGTAAAGTTCTTTTCCCGCCAGGAATTGTCATGAAGGATATCCAAGATAGAGGTAGAAGATTCTCCTCCTTTCCATTTGCTTGTGGTAGCCTTGCCTTTTCCTTTTCATTGGGGATCAGACATCCTAAAAAGCATAAGTGGCAGAATATAATTGAAGAGCTAAAGTAGGAAAGCAAGTAGGCAAGTAGGAAGCATAAAGGCAAAAGAGAAAACAATAAGAGCATGAATTGAGGTAAGTAAATCTACATTTTGGATTGAATTTGAGTTAAAATTCTAAGAGGAAAAATTACAATCCAGAATGTAATAGAAGTGGAATTCAAGTTAATTAGGAAAAACAGTAATCATGCCTTGAGTTAGAAAGTTAAAGTTGTTAAGGAAAAACCAAAAGAAGTTAGAAAGTGGAGCTGGTTAGGAGTTAAAAAGGAAGTTAGAGTGAGTGGCATGAGAATGGTTTTCCTAGTTACCAAGAAATTCACAAAGTTGAGGAACAAACACTCATATTCAGGCAAGGAGTGCAAATTATTTATGATAATTCTGATACATAAAGTAAGTTTAAAATGAGAATAAAATCGTCAATAAGCAATTCAATACTCAGGGAACAAAAAGGAATAAGAATGCTAGCCTGTGCATTCATGAATTGGTTTGGTTGTAGCTAAGTAATGCAAGATAATGAGTATTCAAACCAATACATGAATGGAGTAGATTAAACAAAAAATTTGCAAAAAATTGGGCAGCATTCCGGCTAAAATTGGATGTTCCCGGGTAATTGAACAGCAAAAAATCAGTTCATATGGCAGTAAATTGTGCTGAAAATATTAACAATTAGCAAGGACAGTAAAGAACAGTTTAACAGCAACATCAAATATGAAGATCATATGAACAGAACAGCATTACATCAAAGTCAGAATTGTAAATCAGAGAAAAACAGTTAGCAAAAATAGTGCAATTATCAGGCGTAAATCCACTAACCACATCCTAGCTACCTAACCACCTAAACTCCACTACAACATGCATGTCTAACTATCCTATTTCGAACAAAAATTGTAAAATATGCAACTAATTGACTAATCAGAAAACAAAAATGGTGGACGGCAGAACCTGGTGTGTAGAAACAGAAAGTAGGCTTAGAGAGATAGTGGTGGTGTTGGTGACGCAGCGGTGATGGTGGCGGCGTGGTGGCGGTCGGAGGTGGAGGTACGGGCGTGTTGGTGGGTTTGGGTGGATAAGGTTGAGGGAAGGGAAGAGAGAAGGGGGTGAGGGATGTGTTGTGGTTGGGGGGGTGTGGTGGTTGGCTGGAGGTCAAGGGGTGGCGCGGTGGTGGTTGGCGCGGCGGTTGTGGGGGGCAGGCGTAGAGGGAGGAGGAAGGGAGAAGGGGAGGGAGGAAAAGAAAGGAAAGAAGAAGAAGGGGGCGTCGGTGGTCGGGAGTGGCAGCGGTCAGAGGTGGCGCGGCGGCTGTGGGGGTGGTTGGGTGCTGCGAGAGGAGAAGTTGCAGGGGGGGTAGGGGGTTTGGGGGATGCGAAATGGTAGGGTTTTGCGTGGTTCAGGGTTAAGGATTTTGAATCCACGCGAACGCGTCATTGACGCGATCGCGTGAATTGAGTAAAAGGTAAGGGATGTGGATGTGTGAAGCACGCGGATGCGTCGTTGAAAATTGTGCTAAACGCACAGTTCCAGCGTAGTTTTGGCACAACTCTCTGTTTCTAATAGGGTTTATAAAATCCACGCGACGCGTACGAGTCGCTCACGCTTTCGTGTGGGATGTGCGAAATGCAAGTGACGCATTCGCGTCAGGGACGCGAACGCGTGGGCCGATTTGTGCTAAAAGCACACCAGCCGCACGATTCCAGCCCAACTTTCTGGGCGTAGATCTTTACGCCGATTTCCATTCGACGCCCACGCGTGGCCTGTGCGCTCGCGTGGGGTGACTCTTTTTTTTTATATGCAAAAATGCAGTATGCAATATGCAATGCTAATATGGATGCTATGATTAATTCCAGGTTCAATGAAAAATAAAATAAAAATAAAAAATTATAAATAAACAAAACGAAATAAAACTGAAACTGAAAGATGAACGATCATACCATGGTGGGTTGTCTCCCACCTAGCACTTTTGGTTAAAGTCCTTAAGTTGGACATTTGGGGAGTCCTTTGTTATGGTGGCTTGTGCTTGAATTCATCCAAAAATCTCCACCACTGTTTGGAATGCCAGCAGCCTCCGGGGTCCCAAACCAGGCATGTAAAGCCTTTGAGAAGCTTCAAACAGATTCTCAGGTTCCCGGGATGTTGAATGTCAGAATAGATTCTAGGATCCCAAATCTTACTTTTATATCCGCTTTTATTTTGATTTTTATTTTTTCAGCCGGGCGGTTTGGAAGTTGCGTTCTCACCAAGATGGCCAAACATCTTTCTAGACCCATTCAATCGAACTCGAAACCAATCCTTGCACTTCAAAGTGAAGCGTGGAACCTTATTGAGTCTTGCGTACTAGCCTTGAGCACGAACCATTTCCCTTTTACTCTTAAAGCCGTAAAGAGCTATAAGCTGATCATCTGTTTGAAGCAAACCATATTCAAGTGGAAAAGTAAAGATAAAAGCTAAGGATTTTACCCACTTGAATTTAGTATTGGGTGGTAATGGCCTTAGGATATGTGTTTCCAGTGGTTTTGCAAGCTCTACTCCCTTGTATTCTTCTGTGAATTCTTCCACTTCTTTGCAAACTTCTTCAATTTCAACCACGTCTTGATCTAAGTCTTCGATATCTTCCTCATCACTCAAGTCATAAGTTGGAGGTTGCAAAAAATCTACCTCTGCATCATCTTCGTATTCACTTGGGGAAGATTCTTCCATCTCAAAGAGTTCACTTGCGGATGCAAGTTCATTACTAGGAGAACTTGACTCGTGATCTTCATTATCAAGGAAACTTACTTGTTGAGTTATTCCGTCCAGTTCTTCATAAGATTCCTGCTTTGGAGGTTGTGCACTATCCTCCTTAGCATCACTTGCAAAATTCTTGATGGAATTCTCCTCAATTCTGTCTTCCCATGGAGGTTCAGCATCCCCTAAATCTTCAACAATTCTTTTTCTTCTTCTATAATTTCAGCATCCTCCACTTGTTCTAGTACAAAGTCATACTCCGTACTGTCCAGTGGGGTTTCTAGTATCTCCTTCATGCTGCGTTCTTCATTAGTTTGTCCACATGTAGCCATGGGGGTTCCTTGAGTGTTCGAACGTCGGAAAGGTAGTCTATTGATCGCTTGATTCAATTGGTGAAGTGTGGCATGAAATTTTTCAAATGTTTCCTTGAGTTGCTCCCTTGATTCTTGGAATGATGGATATGGACATGGTGCATAGGAAAGTGGTGGTTCTTGGGAGTAATTGGGTTGGAATTGGGGTGGATACGGGTTAGGGTCATATGGAGGTGAATGGTGGTAGTTGGCTTGTGAGTGTGGTAGTTCAAAGCTGCGTTGAAGAGGTGGTTCATAGGCATATGATGGAGCTTGTCGGTAATTACAAGGGGGTCCACCATATCTATTGTTCTGACATGCATTATTGAATGGTCGTCGTCCAAGATAGTTTGGAAGGTGTTGTTGCCTAAAGGGTTGATCAGATCCTCGTGGCTCTGTTCATCTCTGATTTTTTTGACCTTGATGCATGTTCCTGTTATAGCTTCCATTCCTTTCAACATTATTAGAATCAAACTCAAAGCGATAGGGGTGAGAATTCATAGAAAATAATAAAAATTAAAAGCGAAAATAAAAACAATTAAACAAGCAAAAGAAAATATTTACAATAACCAATAACTAGGCACACAGTTGCAATTCCCCGGCAACGGCGCCATTTTTGAAAGAGCGAAACTCTCACACGATCTAGAATTTTCACAAATAAATTTTGTATTGTAAGTATAGCTTCTAGACCGACAAGAATTCCTTTCTTACAAAAGTTTGGTTGTCGCAAGTAACAAAAGCCAATAAAATTGATAACCGAAGTATTGAAACCTCAGGTCGTCCCTCAAGGAATTGCAGGGCAGTGTGGTTTAATATTGGTTATGAAAAATTGTATTTTTGGGTTTTTGAAATAAGGAACGGGTAATTTGAATAACGAGAAAAATAAATTAATAATTATAAATATCTCTTGGCAAGGTATAAGAAATTGAGGTCCTATCCTGACTATCCTTATCAGGTGTGATGAGAATTGGATTTTGCTCCCACTTTTATTAACCTTTACTAACAAAGAAAAGTCAAGTGGACTAATTAATTTGCTCCTCAGGTCCTAGTCAACTCATATGGAAAGACTAGAGTTATTGGAGTACAAATTAATCAGCAAAGAATTCCAATTTCAATCAATAGCTGAGTTTGATAATTCAAGTGTTACTAATTACTCAACCAAAACAAGAGGGAAAACAAATCTAAATTGAAAGCAATTATAAAATGGAATAAAACAATTATTAATCTGAAATACCTCAAAATAAATTAAGAAAATCATAACATGAATGGTTCATAAGTCAAATTGGAACATTAACAAGTAAAAGTATTGGAATAAATAAAAATAAAGGAGAAACATTAATTGAAGGAAAATATTGAACTTGATATTGAAGTGATAAAAATAAAAAGGAATCCTAATCCTAAAACCTAAGAGAGAGGAGAGAACCTCTCTCTCTAAAAGCTACATCTAATCCTAAAATTATGAATTATGAATGTTCTATTCTGTCTCTCTTTTGATTCATCCATTCTCTTGCTTATATTCTGTGTTTCTGGCTTGGATTTGAGCCGAAAAGGGGTCCAAAAATTGCTAGCGGCGTTTTCTGCAAATTCTTGTACGTGGTTTCTGTCACGCGTTCGCGTCATCTGGGAGTTTTCCTTGTCACGCGTACGCGTCAGTCACGCGTCCGCGTCATTTGCGTTCTGCTCAAGGCGGGCGTCCGCGTCATCCATGCGTTCGCATCGCTGCCTTTTCTTTAAAACTCCATTTTTGTGTTTTTCTTCCATTTTTGTGTTTCCTTTTTGTCCTTTAAGCCATTCCTGACCTATGAGATCTGAAAATACTTAACACACACATCACGGCATCAAATGATAATAAAGGATAATTAAATTTAGTAATTTTAAAGCATAGGAAACATGTTTTTCACTTATATCATAAATTAGGGAAGGGAATGTAAAACCATGCAATTTACATGAATAAGTGGGTGAAGAATTGATAAAACACTCAATTTAGGCACAAAATATATCATAAAATATGGGTTTATCAACTACCAATAGTACAAGGCAGGAAGAAGCTCCCAGGGTCCTTGAGCATTGGTGGGAGGCCCCTTTGAATAACAGCACTGCATTCTTCATTGAGCATAATGGTTTCCTTCTCATGCCAACTTCTTTTTTTGTTAATGAGCTCCTTCAAGAACTTTGCATATAGAGGCATCTGCTCTAATGCCTCAGCAAGTGGGATATTAATCTTCAGCTTCTTGAAGACTTTAAGGAACTTGGGGAAGTGTTGCTCTTTGGTTTCCTTGTTGAACCTTTGAGGATATAGCAGAGGAGGTGTGAAAGTCTTCTCCACCTGCTTCTTTCCTCAAGATGGTTCCTCCATTACTTGCTTCCCTTCCCTTGAATTTTGTTGCTGGTCATCTTTCTCTTTAGGCTTCTTTTAATCTTGCTTGCTTGCTGTCATCTCTTCCTTATTGTTAGCCTCATTTTTCTCAGCTGGATTCTTGTCATTCTCTATAGGCTTCTTGTTGGCTTTGTTGTTATTCACCAAGGTTCTTCCACTCCTCAGTTGGATGGCTTTGCATTCTTCTTTAGGATTTGGAATGGTATCACTTCAGAGTGAGCTTGTTGGCCTTTCAATCACTGCTTGCTTGGATAGTTGTCCAATCTTCCTTTCTAGATTTCTCAATGAGGCTTCATGATTCTTGCTTGTCAATTCCTGATTTTTCATCATCTTTTCCATTAGTATCTCCAGGTTTGAGATTCTTTGGGTATCTTGTGGTATTTGTGGCTAGTTATGGGGTGTTGAAGGTGAATGATAGGTGTTTTGGTTAGTGGCTAGGTTATTGGGTGGATAATAGCTAGAATTGGGGTAGTTGTTTTGAGGTTTTCTATATGAATTGGGGTTAGTGTTTTGCTAGTTGTGGTTGTTTATGTTTCTTGAGTTGTTTTGGTTTGAATTCTTCTGCCAGGGTTTGGATTGTTCTTCCAAGAGGGGTTGTATGTATCTACATGAAATTCATTCTGACTGGATCCTTGGTTGTGCATGTAGTTCACTTGTTCCTGCTGCTGATCTTCACTATTTTCCTCACTTTGTCCCTACCCAGTTGGTGGTTGGCTTGTGACATTCACTGATGCAACTTGCAGGCTCTCAATCCTCTTAGCCATTTGCTCAAATTGTTGCTGAATTTGCAGCTGCATCACCTTGTGTTGAGCTAGGATAGTGTCCACTCCTTCCAACTCCAGTACTCCCTTTCTTTGAGTTGGTTGGCGTTGCTTTTGATGAGCAAAGAAGTATTGATTATTTGCCACCATATCTATGAGGTTTTGGGCTTCCTCTGCTGTCTTCATTAATTGTAATGAGCCTCCTGCTGAATGGTCTAGTGCTTCCTGAGCTTTCAGAGTCAATCCTTCATAAAAATTTTGAAGTATGTCCCATTCATTGAACATTTCAGGGGGACATTTTCTAATCAAGGCCTTGTATCTCTCCCAAGCCTCATAGAGAGATTCTGCATCCATCTGTGTGAAGGTTTGCACTTCTGTCTTCAATCTGATAATCCTTTGAGGTGGTAGAACTTGGCTAGGAACTTATTCAGTAGATCCTCCCAGCTAGTGATGCTTCCTTGTGGGAAGGCTTCAAGCCATTGAGTAGCCTTGTCCCTCAATGAAAAGGGGAATAACAACAATTTGTATATGTCTGGATGCACACCATTGGACTTCACTGTGTCACAGATCCTCAAAAAAGTAGATAAATGCTGATTTGGATCTTCTAGTGGACTTCCTCCATATGAGCAATTGTTCTGTACCAAAGTGATGAGTTGGGGCATCAATTCGAAGTTGTTTGTATTGACATTTGGGGTAAGGATGCTACTCCCACAATGCCTTGGATTAGCAAACGTATATGAAGCCAAAACTCTCCTCTGGGGTTGACCATTGTTGTTGGCCACTCCCACTGTTGGATTTGTTGAATTTCCCTCTATTTCTAGGATCTCTTCCTCTAATTCCCCTTCTCCAACAATTCCCTTCCCTCTTGCTTCTCTTCTTAGTCTTCTAAGAGTTCTCTCGTCTTGGTCACAAAAGGTAGGGATCTCTCTCCTTGCCTCTGACATACAACAGCAAGAAAAACAAACACAGAACCAGAAAACAAAAAAATAGTTCACTCTACTGATAGAGTAAAGTTAATGTTACCTTAAGCAAAAGTTCAAACAGTTAATGTGCTTAGTAAAAATAAAAAGAAAAAGTGCTTAATCTAGACCACCACCTTACTTAATCATTGTCAATCTAGATTAATCCCCGGCAACGGCGCCAAAAACATGATGTGTTGAAAATGATTCCAATACTTAAACTCATCGGCAAGTATACCGGGTCGCATCAAGTAGTAATTACTCAAATGAGTGAGGTCGATCCCACAGGGATTGATGGATTGAGCAATTTTAGTTAGGTGATGAATTTAGTTAAGCAAACAGTTGATGATTAGAGTGAATTGTGACCAACAAAAGCTAAATTGCATGAAAATAAAAGGGAAAGGGGAAATTGACAGAAAAGTAAAGTGTAGAAAAGTAAATTGCATGAAACTTAAAGTGCAAGAGAGTAAAAGAGCTGAATCTTAAAGTGCAAGTAATGTAAATGACTGAAGCTTAGATTGCAAGAAATGTAAATTGCATGAAACTGAAAGTACAAGAAATGTAAATTTCTTGATAGTAAAAGGATGTGGGAGCTGGGATTCAGAATTTAACAAGAGAGTGTGAAGAGAAGTAAATTAGAGAAGTAGAAGATGAAATCAGTTGCAGAAAATCTAAACAAAAAGGTAAAATTTCTTGAAGAACAAAACAGAAAGTAAACTTAGCTCAATTGCAAAATCTAAAAGAGAAATTGAAGATCTCAGGGGATCAATGAGACTAGAAAATAGATCTAGATCTCAATTCCTTCCTTGATCGAACAAAAAACAATTTGCAGAAGAAAGGAAGATGAAAGAAATAAATGAAATTCAGATCCAATTCTCAATTCACTGAATTATGCAGAAGAAGAACAAAGAGGGATTTCAGATCAATAATTGAAATAGAATTCCTTCAATCTCAATCCAAAATTCAGAAACAGAAAGTAAGAAATGCAGAAATAAAAACAAAGAGAAAGAGAACTCAGATCTCAATCCCAATTCCCAAATTCCAAATGAAAACTAAAATTGAGCTAAAATGTAAAAGTGAGCAAAGGTAAAACTAAAAAAGTGAAAGAAAAGTCCCCTTCAAATCAAACTAACTCCTATTTATACACTTTCTAATTTTGATTTTAGAATTTGGAGTGGGCTTTTTCATCTGGTGAAGAAATTGATCCAAGGTGGCATTTAATTGAAATTGGGCTCAGGGACACCTCCCAAGGAAGCGCTTAGTCATGTAACCCAACGTAGCACTCAATGGTCTTCTGCCAGGCTTCGAACCAAGCCTTGTATAGCGCTCAGTTACTTGTTTCAACGTAGCGCTACAACCCTTGGGTGGGGCTCCCCCTTCGAGTCTTGGCCATTTCATTTTGGCCAATTTTTGTTGCATACTAGCGCTCAGTGAATGCTTGCAACGTAGCGCCCTTTGTGCGCTGAGGCTCCCTAGTTCGAACCTTGGTGAGGCCACCTTTTCATAATTTCCTTGCTTGTAGCGCTCCTTCATTCCTACATGTGCTTGGTTTGAATCCTGGCTCCACCTTTCCTTGATATGATGCTTTGATTTCCTTTTGGGGAGGCCACGAAAAAGGTGAAACACCTAACGGAGCACTATGCTTTTGAGCGCTGGTGCCTTGTTAATTTGGCCTCCCTTGAGCGCTCCGTTATGTGCACCAACGTAGCACCGTTGCTTCTTGGTTTGGACTCCTCTTCTCTAGCACTCAAATAAAGAGCGCAGTGCTCAATTAGTGAGGGCTTGGTCCTTGCCCCATTTGATGCGTGACGCTTTTGTGCCTTGGGTCACACTTTCCAAACTGTGGCCTAAGGTCTAAAGCGTGCTCTACGGTTCCTTTTTCCTCTTTTTCATCATTTCTTCACCTACAAGTAATCAAAACAACCAATCAGAGCATCACCAAATTCACAAAATTTCTAAATCATTCAAAAACCAACTAATTATAGCTTAAACCATGTGATTTTGTGCCAAATGAATGATGGTTGATTGAATTGGTATAACCATGCAAGTCCTCTCCAAATCACTTGCTTATGATGCAAGAAAGTACATAAAACCTAATGAAATAAGTGAAAAATGCTTGAAAAGCTAGCATAAGATGATTTGTCATCACCTTCCCTTTTCTTAGCTTCCTTTTCACCTATCATCAACCAAACATTTGCATCAAAGTTTGCTATAATTTACAAGATCTTTGCATCATTAAATCATCAAACAAAAGTTGCATAAAATTTTATGAAAAGCACATAAATAACCAAGTTTGCATGAATCAAGGTGTGCATGAAATTCTCATCCAAAATGCATGAAACCTAATGAAAACAATTGAAAAAGGCTAGTGAAATTAGCCTAAGATACCTTGGCATCAAATTCTACATATAAAACCTAAATTTTGAATGAATGAAAAGTGAATCCCCCATTCTGCTCCACTCCCCAACCTCTAATCTGTATTTTCGGGCATGAAATTGGGTCAAAACTAGCCCAAAAGTCGCTCCCAACGATTTCTGTTAATTGCAGCACGTGACGCTCAACTTTGGCTGTCCATGCGTAGGCGTAAACCACGTCTGCGCGTCATTTGGTTTTGGCTCGTTCATGTGTACGCGTCATCCATGCGTATCCGTCGACATCAGCTTGTCAAATTTTCAATTCTTTGTGTTCCTTCCAGTTTTGCATAATTCCTTTCCATCCTTTATGCCATTCCTGCCCTATAAAACCTGAAAACACTAAACACACACATCACGACATCGAATGGTAATAAGAAAGAATTAAAAATTAGCAATTTTAAGGTCAAAGAAGCATGTTTTCAATCATAGCACAAAATTAGGAAGGAAACATAAAAATATACAATTTACATGCATAAGTGAGAGAATAATTGACAAAATTCACTCAATTCAATACAAAATAAACCATAAAATAGTGGTTTATCAGGAATACGTTGATAAAATTCACCAAATTCAACACAAGATAAACCCTAAAATTTGAGTTTATCAATTGCCTATAGCAGATAATACATAAATTTATAAAATATAAAGGAAGATAATAAATTTATATTTTATAACATGAAAAAATTTACAAAGAAATATAAAAAACATTGTGAAAACATTTTAAAATAATATTAAGTGATAAACAACGTTGATCATTTTTTATTAAATATTTAGCTAATAAAATTTTAAATTCTAAACTTTGAATACTTAATTTTAAACTATAATTTTTAAATTTTAATATAAATATAAAATTTTACCTAAAATATTGACTAATATTTAAACAAAAATGACCTGACCAAATATCTCTCAAACTTTTATATATAGCACATATTCAAATAAAAATATTAAAAATATTTTTTTAAAAAAATATGTTATTTAAAGTTTAACTTATTTATTTAGTCATATTTTAAATGAAAATAAAATTTTTATAACATATCAAAATTTAATTCTACCATTTATCTTTCAAAAATAAAAAATTCCATCTCTCTCTCTCTCTCTCTCTCTCTCTCTCTCTCTCTCTATCTATCTATATATATATATATATATATAGGAGTGCTAGGCGCCAACATATTTTATAATTTGTAGCCATCAAGTAATTATCGTTGATTTTTTAGTGGTGTGAGATTACATACTTTCTTTTGCTGGTTAAGTGTTGGCTATATATATATATATATATATATATATATATATATATATCAAAAGTGCTATTAGTACACCAAAATCAGTCACTAAAATCAGCCACCAATGTATTTGTGTATAAATACATGTGTAGTTTAATTTAGGGTTGATTACTTTTTTTTCCCTAAGGTTTAGGGTGAAAATCAAATTCATTCTCAACTTTTTTTTTGTTATTAAAATGATCCTCAACATTACAAAACGTTATAAAATCGTCATTTTCTATCTCAATTTTATTTTTCTGACCAAATTACTCTTAACAAAAAATAAAAATAATAAACATAAGAGTAAACTACCATTTGTACCAACGAAAGTTGAAAACGCTGACATATCGACCCAGAGAAAAAAGAAATTACCATTTGTACCCATAAAAAATTGTTTTTACAGGCAAAATTATCCAAACCCTAAAAAATTATCTAAAATCCCTAAATTACACTTCCCTCCACACTATCATCTCCTTCCTCCCTCCTCTCTCTCTTAATGTTCTCAGCCACCCAATCCCAGCATCAACCACAAATCACCGTCTCACCCTCCTCATCATCGTTCACCCTTCTCCGCTAGCAACTTCGCGGACCTCCGCCAGCCCAGGAGCACCGTGCCAGCTTCTCCTCGCCGCCATCACCATGGGCCTCAAACCAGAGCCTACCGCGCTAGAGACGTTCCTCTTCACGCTACCTTATCGCTGCTATAGCCAACCCTCTTCACCTCTTTCTGCGTCGCACAACCACCACCGCCGCTGCCCTTCCAGTTGGGAGGAACAGCTCCAACCCTCTCTCTCTGTCAGGATAGGTGTTAATGACTCCAATGAGGAGATCTGAACCGAAATCCGTCTCTTTGAGGAGGCCGGCCCTGTCAGTAGTTTTGAGGCCCAAGAACTGCGGCGAGTGGGTAGTGTGGAGTTGGCGAACCTGCTCCGGGATCACTGCGACCATGTGGGACAGGAATTCCAGCTTCTGGGCCTCTAAAGGTGAGAGCTTTGCTGAGAAGCCGTGAAAGACAGTGTCGTAAGTGTGAAGGACGGCGGCGGAGGCGGCGGCGGTGGTGGTTTCAGCTACAGTTCCATGGTTGATAATAGAAGCGAGAGAGGATTCGTACCAGTGCTTGTGGGTTGGGAAGATGGAAGGCTTGACTTCATGGTGGACTTGTGATGAGCGGATAATTTATACGCTTTTTGGCATTGTTTTTAGTATGTTTTTAGTATATTTTAGTTAGTTTTTATTATGTTTTTATTAGTTTTTATTCAAAAATCATATTTTTGGACTTTACTATGAGTTTGTGTGTTTTTCTATGATTTCAGGTATTTTCTGGCTGAAATTGAGGGACCTGAGCAAAAAGCTAATTCAGAGGCTGAAAAAGGACTGCAGATGCTGTTGGATTCTGACCTTTCTGCACTCGAAGTGGAATTTCTGGAGCTACAGAACTCCAAATGGCACACTCTCAATTGCGTTGGAAAGCAGACATTCTGAGCTTTCCAGCAATATATAATAGTTCATACTTTGCCCGATATTTGATGGCCCAAACCGGCGTTCCAAGTCAGCATAGAAATTCTGGCGTCAAAACGCCAGAACTGGCATGAAAGTTGGAGTTAAACGCCCAAACTGGCACAAAAGCTGGCGTTTAACTCCAAGAAAGGTCTCTACACGTGAAAGCTTTAATGCTCATCCCAAGCACACACCAAGTGGACCCCGGAAGTGGATTTCTACACTAACTATTCTAGCTTACTCATTTTCTGTAACCCTAGGTCACTAGTTTATTATAGAAACTACTTTTAGTGATTCATCTTGTACCTCATGACACTCTACACGTTTCATATTGTATCTTCTACGGCATGAGTCTCTAAACCCCATGGTTGGGGGTGAGGAGCTCTGTTGTGTTTCGATAAATTAATGCAATTACTACTGTTTTCAATTCTATCACGCTTGTTTCTATTCTAAGATATTCACTCGTACTTCAACTTGATGAATGTGATGATCTGTGACACTCATCACCATTCTCAACCTATGAACACGTGCCTGACAACCACCTTTGTTCTACCTTAGATTGAGTGCTTATCTCTTAGCCTCCTGATTCAGATTAGAGTCTTCGTGGTATAAGCTAGAATTATTGGCGGCCATTCCTAAGATCCGGAAAGTCTAAACCTTGTCTGTGGTATTCCGAGTAGGATCCGGGAAGGGATGGCTGTGACGAGCTTCAAACTCACGAGTGCTGGGCGTAGTGACAGATACAAAAGGATCAACGGATCCTATTCCAGCATGAGTGAGAACCGACAGATGATTAGCCGTGCGGTGAAAGCGCATTTGGACCATTTTCACTGAGAGGACGGATGGTAGCCATTGACAACAGTGATCCACCAACATACAGCTTGCCATGGAAGGAGCCTTGCGTGTGTGAAGAAGAAGGCAGTGGAAAAGCAGAGATTCAGAAGACAGAACATCTCCAAAACCTCAACCTGTTCTCCATTACTGCATAACAAGTATTTATTTCATGTTCTTTTACTTTTTACAATTAAAACTGAGAATTATTGATATCCTGACTAAGAGTTACAAGATAGCCATAGCTTGCTTCAAGCCGACAATCTCCGTAGGATCGACCCTTACTCACGCAAGGTATTACTTGGACGACCCAGTGCACTTGCTGGTTAGTTATGCGGAATTGCAAAAGTGTGATTGTGACTTCGTGCACCAAGTTTTTGGCGCCGTTGCCGGGGATTGTTCGAGTTTGGACAACTGACGGTTTATCTTGTTGCTTAGATTAGGAATAATTTATTTTTGTTGGTTTAGAGTCACTAAATTAGAGTCACTAATTTCATCTTGATCTTCAAAGTGTTCTTGGTATTCATCTTGACATTCAAAGTTTTCTTGTTTGTTCTCTTTGTTTTGATCTAAAATTTCTAAGTTTAGTGTCATTTTGTTGTTTTTCTCTTTCCTCATTAAAATTAAAAAATCAAAAAAATATCTTTTCCTTATTTTACTCATAAATTTTGAAATTTTGCATTAAATTAGTCAAAGATTTTCAAAATCATATCTTTTTTTTTAGTCAAGTCAAAATTCTAATTTTAAAAATTGATCTTTTCAAATCTTTTTCAAAAATCAAATCTTTTTAATTTCTTCAATCATATCTTTTTTTTATTAAATTGCAATCATATCTTCTCAATCATATCTTTTTCAAAATAATTTTCAATCATATCTTTTTTATGGCTAATTTCAGAATCTTTTTAATTAATTAATTAATCTAGTTTTCAATTTGCTTTTATTCCATTTTCTTCTAATTTTCGAAAATCATATCCCGAATTTTTCAAATCTTTTTAATTAATTAGCCATTTTAGCATTCGAATTATTTATTTATCTTTTTACTTTTTCTCTTAATTTTCGAAACTTTTATTTTATTTTTTCATTTATTTCGTTTTATTCTATTCGATTAGTAATAATTAAATAAAAAAAAAATTAAAAATATAATTTAATTGCAATTCATATCAATTCCCTTTTCTCCATCATGGACATAAGTGGAAGTGAATAGTCCAGAAGGACTCTGGGGTCATATGCTAACCCCATTACAGCTGCATATGGGAGTACCATATGTATACCTCCCATCAAAGCAAGCAGTTTTGAGCTAAATCCTCAGCTCATTATCATGGTGCAGCAAAATTGCCAGTATTCTGGTCTTCCACAGGAAGAACCTACTGAGTTTCTGGCATAGTTTTTATAAATTACTGACACAGTACGTGATAAAGAAGTGGATCAAGATGTCTACAGATTATTACTGTTTCCATTTGCTGTAAAAGATCAAGCTAAGAGGTGGTTAAATAACCAACCCACAGCAAGCATAAAAACATGGAGACAGTTATCATACAAATTTCTGAATCAATTTTACCCTCCAAAAAGGATGACACAGCTAAGGCTAGACATCCAAGGCTTTAAACAAGAGGATCATGAATCCCTTTATAATGCCGGGGAGAGGTACAGAGGGATGCTAAGGAAATGCCCCTCTGAAATGTTTTCAGAGTGGGTACAGTTAGACATCTTCTACTATGGGCTTACAGAAAAAGCTCAGATGTCTCTAGTCCACTCAGCTGGTGGATCTATACACATGAGAAAGACGATTGAAGAGGCTCAAGAACTTATAGATACGGTTGCTAGAAATTAACACTTGTACTCTAGTAGTGAGTCCTCCATAAAGGAAGAAGCTAGGGCAGTAACAACTGATCCTAATCCTCAAGAACAGATTATTGAGCTTAATCAACAATTACTCCTTATAACAAACCAATTAGCAGAATTTAAAGAGATGCTCCAAGATACTAAAAATGCTAACAATAATATGGAAGCACAATTGAATCAGACAAGACAGCAGCTATCTAAACAGATAACAGAAGAATGCCAAGCTGTCCAATTAAGGAGTGGGAAGATATTGAATAAATCAGCTCAAAGTAGCAGAAAGCCAAGAAAGGAACAACTGATAGAGGATGACCAAACCACTACCCAAAATCCCTCTGAGGACAGCAAGAGCCCAGAGAGAAATAATTCTGGCGTTCAAACGCCAGAAAAGGGTGAAAGATTCGCGTTAAACACCCAGTGGATGCCTACTTCTCGCATTCAAATGCCAGAAAAGGGAGAAAAGTTGGCGTTGAACGCCCATTCCTTGCCCAGTTCTGGCGTTCAAACGCCATAAAAGGGTGGGAAGTTGGCGTTAAACGCCCATCCAGCACCCAATCCTGGCGTTCAAACGCCAATGAGGGATCAGATACCTACAAGTGCTGATAGTAACCCCTCTAAGAAGGCTTCTCCAACCACCTCTGTAGGGAATAAACCTGCAGCAACTAAGGTTGAAGAATATAAAGCCAAGATGCCTTATCCTCAGAAACTCCGCCAGGCATAGCAGGATAAACAATTTGCCCGCTTTGCAGACTATCTCAGGACTCTTGAGATAAAGATCCCGTTTGCAGAGGCATTTGAGCAAATACCCTTTTATGCTAAGTTCACGAAAGAGATCTTAAGTCATAAGAAGGATTGGAGAGAAACTGAAAAGGTGTTTCTCACTGAAGAATGCAGTGCAGTCATTCTGAAAAGCTTACCAGAGAAGCTCCAAGATCAAAGAAGCTTTATGATTCCGTGCACATTAGAGGGTACTTGTACCAAGACAGCTCTATGTGACCTTGGAGCAAGTACCAACCTAACACCTGCATTCACCATCAGAAAGCTTGGCTTGACTGAAGAGGTCAAACCAACTCGGATATGTCTTCAACTTGCTGATGGCTCCATTAAATACCCATCAGGCATAATTGAGGACATGATCGTCAAGGTTGGGCCATTTGCCTTTCCCACTGACTTTGTAGTGTTGGAAATGGAGGAGCACAAGACTGCAACTCTAATTCTAGGAAGACCTTTCCTAGCAACTGGACGAACTCTCATCGATGTCCAAAAAGGGGAAGTGACCTTGAGAGTCAATGAGGATGAGTTCAAGTTAAATGTTGTCAAAGCTATGCAGCATCCAGATAAATCAAATGACTGCATGAGCATTGATATTATTGACTCCTTGGTGGAAGAGATCAATATGACTGAGAGTCTCGAATCAGAGCTAGAGGACATCTTTAAAGATGTTCAGCCTGATCTGGAGGAACAAGAGGAAATAAAAGAACCTCTGAAAATTCCTCAGGAAGAGGATAAGCCTCCTAAACCCGAGCTCAAACCACTACCACCATCCCTGAAATATGCATTTCTGGGAGAAGGTGACACTTTTTCGATGATCATAAGCTCTGCTTTGAATCCACAGCAAGAGAAAGCACTAATTCAGGTGCTAAGGACACACAAGACAGCTCTTGGGTAGTCCATAAGTGATCTTAAGGGCATTAGCCCAGCAAGATGCATGCACAAGATCCTATTGGAGGATGATGCTAAGCCAGTGGTTCAACCATAGAGGTGGCTAAATCTAGCCATGAAGGAGGTGGTGCAGAAAGAAGTCACTAAGTTACTAGAGGCTGAGAATATTTATCCTATTTCTGATAGCCCCTGGGTAAGCCCTGTCCAAGTTGCACTCAAAAAGGGAGGCATGACAGTGGTTCACAATGAAAAGAATGAACTGGTTCCTACAACAACAGTTACAGGGTGGCGTATGTGTATTGACTACATAAGGCTCAATACAGCCACCAAAAAGGATCATTTTTCTTTACCATTCATAGACCAGATGCTAGAAAGACTAGCAAGTCATGACTATTACTACTTTTTGGATGGCTATTCAGGCTACAACCAATTTGCAGTAGATCCTCAGGATCAAGAGAAAACAGCATTCACATGTCCTTCTGAAGTATTTGCCTACAGAAGGATGCCTTTTGGTCTGTGCAATGCACCTGCAACCTTTTAGAGGTGTATGCTTTCTATTTTCTCTGATATGGTGAAAATTTTTTTGGAAGACTTCATGGATGACTTCTCAGTATTTGGAGACTTATTTAGCTCCTGTCTTGACCATTTAGCACTTGTTCTGAAAAGATGCCAAGAGACCAACCTAGTTTTAAACTAGGAAAAATGTCACTTTATGGTGACTGAAGAAATTGTCCTTGGGCATAAAATTTCAAACAAGGGAATAGATGTGGATCAAGCTAAGGTATAAGTAATTGAAAAATTACCACCACCTGCCAATGTAAAAGCAATAAGAAGCTTTCTGGGACATGTAGGATTCTACAGGAGGTTTATAAAGGATTTTTCGAAAATAGCAAAACCTCTGAGCAATCTGCTAGCTGCTGACACGCCATTTGTGTTTGACACAGAGTGTCTGCAGGCATTTGAGACCCTGAAAGCTAAGCTGGTCACAGCACCAGTCATCTCTGCACCAAACTGGACATTACCATTCGAACTAATGTGTGATGCCAGTGACCATGCCATTAGTGCAGTATTGGGATAGAGACATAACAAGCTTCTGCACGTCGTTTACTATGCTAGCCGTGTTTTAAATGATGCACAGAAGAATTACACAACCATAGAAAAAGAGTTACTTGCAGTGGTCTATGCCATTGACAAGTTTAGATCCTATTTAGTAGGTTCAAAAGTGATTGTGTATACTGACCATGATGCTCTTAAATACCTACTCACAAAGCAGGATTCAAAACCCAGGCTCATAAGATGGGTGTTGCTTCTGCAAGAGTTTGATATAGAAATAAGAGACAGAAAAGGGACAGAGAACCAGGTGGCTGATCACCTGTCCCAGATAGAACCAATAGCAGGGGCGTCCCTCCCTCCTACTGAGATCTCTGAAACCTTTCCGGATGAGCAACTTTTCGCCATTCAGGAAGCACCATGGTTTGCAGACATTGCGAATTATAAAGCTGTGAGGTTCATACCCAAAGAGTACAGCAGGGTGCAAACGAAAAAACTAATTTTAGATGCAAAGTACTACTTATGGGACGAACCATATCTCTTTAAGAGATGTGCAGACGGAATGATCCGCAGATGCATACCCAGATAAGAGGCACAGAAGATCCTATGGCACTGCCATGGATCACAGTATGGAGGACATTTCGGAGGTGAGCGAACAGCCACTAAGGTCCTCCAATGTGGCTTCTACTGGCCTACTCTCTATAAAGATGCCCGAGAGTTTGTGCGTAACTGTGACAGTTGCCAAAGAGCTGGCAACTTGCCTCATGGTTATGCCATGCCTCAACAAGGGATCTTAGAGATTGAGCTGTTTGATGTATGGGGTATTGACTTCATGGGTCCCTTCCCACCATCATACTCAAACACTTACATTCATGTGGCAGTAGACTATGTATCTAAATGGGTAGAAGCAATTGTCACACCCACTAATGATATAGGACCGTACTAAAATTCCTCCAGAAACATATCTTCAGCAGATTTGGCGTCCCCAGAGTACTAATCAGTGACGAGAGCACTCATTTCTGCAATAAACAGCTATACTCTGCTATGGTACGATATGGAATTAGCCATAAAGTAGCAACTTCATATCACCCACAGACAAATGGGCAGGCTGAAGTCTCTAATAGAGAACTAAAAAAAATCCTGGAAGGGACTATAATTGCCCGTAGAAAGGATTGGGCAAAAAGCTTGGATGATGCTCTATGGGCATACAGAACAGCATTCAAGACTCCTATAGGAACTTCTCCATACCAGCTTGTGTATGGCAAGGCCTGTCCTTTGCCCGTGGAACTAGAACATAAGGCCTACTGGGCAACCAGATTCCTAAACCTGGATGCCAAGTTAGCTGGAGAGAAAAGATTGCTCCAGCTGAATGAGCTAGAGAAATTCAGACTCAATGCTTTTGAAAATGCTAAAATTTATAAGGAGAAAGCAAAAAAGTGGCATGACAAGAAACTGTCATCTAGAGTCTTTGAACCAGGACAAAAGGTTCTGCTATTTAACTCTAGGCTCAGACTATTCCCCGGGAAATTGAAATCCCGGTGGAGGGGACCATATGTGATCATAAGTGTATCACCGTATGGATATGTTGAGCTTCAGGATATTGACTCTGATAAAAAGTTCATTGTTAATGGACAGAGAATCAAACTTTATCTTCAAAGCAATTTTGAGCAAGAATGCTCAAAATTGAGGCTTGAATAAAGCTCAGTCAAGGTCCAGCTAAAGAAAATAAAGAAGCGCTTGCTGGGAGGCAACCCAGCTATTAGAAGGTTATTTGTTTTACTTAATACTTAGAGAAGTTTAATATAAATTCCCTTCAAGATTAACCATCAAAATTGAAGGAATTCACAGAGTTACAGAAAGATTCAGCACAAAAAGTAGAGAAAAGGAGCTCACTGGCAAGAAAACGCCAGTAAGGAGCATTTTGGGCGTTAAACGCCAGAATGGGTACCATTCTGGGCGTTTAACGCCAGTAAAGGAACCATTTTGAGCTTTAAACGCCAGAATGGGTACCATTCGGGGTGTTTAACGCCATAATTGCAGCATTCTGGGCGTTCAGAAAAACGCCCAGTAATAAAGGATTTCTTGCATTTAACACCAGCCAGGGTACCTGGCTGGGCGTTAGACGCCCACAATGGCCAACTTATGGGCGTTAAATGCCAGAATGGATACCTTTCTGGGAGTTTAACGCCAGAAAGACAGGGGGAGAGAATTTTGTTTTCCACTTCAAAATTTTTCAAATTTTTATGTTTTGACTCATAATTTTCTGCATAAACATGTTTCAAACTTTCATCATTCACCCTCAATTTTCAAAAAATTCAACATTTTTCTAAATCTCTTTTCAAATTAACTTCAAATCCTTCCCAAATCTTCTTCAAAAAACTCAAGTATCTTTTCAATTTCTTTTCAAATCTTTTCAAACTCATCATATCATATCTTGTTTCTTAGATGCATAAATAAATTTTCAGATTTAACCTCGTTATATCTTTTTCAATTAAAAATCTCATCTTTTTCATATCATGATTTTATTTTCTTCCACCAATCATATCTCTATGTCATATCTCTTTCAAAATTTTTGAAATCCCTCATCTCCTCTTATAAATACACATTCGGCCATCCCCTCCTCTCCAACATTCGAATTTGCCTCTCCTCCTCTCTCTCCCCTTTCCTTTCTATTGCTTGAGGGCAAGCAAACCTCTAAGTTTGGTGTGTTTTTCTGTGATCACTGAGCTAAGACTCATCAAGATCATGGCTCCTAAGGGAAAACAAACCAATTCAAGAGGCAAGAAAGAGAATACTCCAAAGAGTCTTTGGAATCAAGAGAGGTTCTTCACCAAAGAACATGCAGACCATTACCATAAAATAATGGGTCTAAGATCAGTGATCCCGAAAGTTAAATTTAATCTGAAAGAAGAAGAATATCCGGAGATCCAAGAGCAAATTCGAAACAGAGGATGGGAAATTCTAGCTAATCATGAAACAAGGGTTGGAAAAAACATGGTTCAGGAATTCTATTCAAATCTGTGGCTGACAGATAAGCAGAGAATAACTGGAACCGCCGTTCATACCTAGAGAACCATGGTCAGAGGAAGGATTATTTACTTCCATCTGGACAAAATAAGAGAGGTCTTCAAATTGCCTCACCTACAAGATGATCCAAAATCCTTTAATAGGAGAATGGTGAGAGAAGATAAGGGGTTGGACCAAGTTCTAGAGGACATATGCCTCCTTGGAACTAAGTGGATAACCAATTCAAAAGGTGTCCCAAACCAACTCAAGAGAGGAGATCTCAAACCAATTGCAAGAGGCTGGTTGGACTTCATTGGGCGTTTCATAATGCCCACTAGCAACCGCTCTGAGGTCACTGTCAAAAGAGCAGTGATGATTCATTGCATTATGCTGGGAAAGGAAGTGGAGATTCATCATCTGATTTCTTGTGATATTTACACAATTGCAAATAAGAACTCCACTGAAGCCAAACTGGCATACCCAATCTTAATTTCTCTGCTATGTAAAGATGCTGGGGTGAGGATGGGAGTAGATGAATTCATCCCAATCGAACACCCAATCACCAAGAAGTCAATGGAAGGACAACAAGTGCAAGACAACTCCATCAAAAGAAGGGCGCAGGAGTTCCTCCCAGAAATCCCTGAAATTGACTACTGGACCCGCCTAGAAGCATCTATCACCAAGCTGCAAGATAACTCCATCAAAACTGCATGCTCTATAAGCTGCTTAAGGAACAGGAGAAGCAGGGGCGTGAGCTACAAGAGCTGAAATGCCAGAAGCTCTCCCTTGAAGGACCAAACACCCCACAGATTGAAGGAGCATCCACTGCTCAAAATCAAGGTTGTTGAGTCCTAACTCTGTGATAACCTCTATTATTAGGAATCTCTTTTAAGTGTCATTTACTTTTCTGTTTTTAATTTTATGTCTTCTATTATTATTGGTTTGCTCTTATATTTATTTTTGAGTCTTATTTTCATTCCATGATTAATAAAATTTAAAGTTTATTTCTTAAAGTTATGAATGTCCTATGAATCCATCACATTTCTTAAATAAAAAGTGTTTTTAATTGCAAAAGAAAAAGAAGTACTTGAATTTCAAATTTTAAAACAGATTAATTATTTTGATGTGGTGGCAATACTTTTAGTTTTTCTGAATGAATGCTTGAACAGTGCATGTTTTTGAATTTGTTGTCCATGAATGTTAAAATTGTTAGCTCTTGAATGAATAATGGAAAAGGAGAAATGTTATTGATAATCTGAAAAATCATATAACTGATTCTTGAAGCAAGAAAAAGCAGTGAAAAGCTTGCAGAAAAAAGAAAAAAAAAATATATATATATATATATGCGAAAAAAAAGATGAGAAAAAACAAGCAGAAAAAGCCAATAGCCCTTTAAACCAAAAGGCAAGGGTAAAATAAAAGGATCCAAGGCTTTGAGCATAAGTGGATAGGAGGGCCTACAGGAATAAAATCCTGGCCTAAGCGGCTAAACCAAGTTGTCCCTAACCATGTGCTTGTGGCGTGAAGGTGTCAAGTGAGAAGCTTGAGATTGAGCGGTTAAAGTCGTGGTCCAAAGCAAAAAGAGTGTGCTTAAGAGCTCTGAACACCTCTAATTGGGGACTCTAGCAAAGCTGAATCACAATCTGAAAAGGTTCACCCAGTTATGTGTCTGTGGCATTTATGTATCCAGTGGTAATACTGGAAAACAAAATGCTTAGGGTCACGGCCAAGACTCATAAAGTAGCTGTGTTCAAGAATCAACATACGGAACTAGGAGAATCAATAACACTATCTGAATTCTGAGTTCCTATAGATGTCAATCATTCTGAACTTCAAAGGATAAAGTGAGATGCCAAAACTGTTCAGAAGCAAAAAGCTAATAGCCCCGCTCATCTAATTAAGACTGATCTTCATAGATGTTTTTCGAATTCTTTTTATCCTACTTTGTTTTCAGTTGCTTGGGGACAAGCAACAATTTAAGTTTGGTGTTGTGATGAGCGGATAATTTATACGCTTTTTTGCATTGTTTTTAGTATATTTTAATTAGTTTTTATTATGTTTTTATTAGTTTTTATTCAAAAATCACATTTCTGGACTTTACTATGAGTTTGTGTGTTTTTCTATGATTTCAGGTATTTTCTGGCTGAAATTGAGGGACCTGAGCAAAAATCTAATTCAGAGGCTGAAAAAGGACTGCAGATGCTGTTGGATTCTGACCTCCCTGCACTCGAAGTGGATTTTCTTGAGCTACAGAACTCCAAATGGTGCGCTCTCAATTGCGTTGGAAAGTAGACATCCTGGGCTTTCCATAAATATATAATAGTCCATACTTTTCTCGAGATTTGATGGCCTAAACTGGTGTTCCAATTCAGCATAGAAATTCTGGCGTCAAAACACCAGAACTGGCATGAAAGCTGGAGTTAAACGCCCAAACTGGCACAAAAACTGGCGTTTAACTCCAAGAAAGGTCTCTACACGTGAAAGCTTCAATTCTCATCCCAAGCACACACCAAGTGGGCCCCAGAAGTGGATTTCTACACTAACTATTCTAGCTTACTCATTTTTTGTAACCCTAGGTCACTAGTTTATTATAAAAATTACTTTTAGTCATTCATCTTGTACCTCATGAGACTCTACACGTTTCATATTGTATCTTCTACGACATGAGTCTCCAAACCCCATGGTTGGGGGTGAGGAGCTCTGCTGTGTTTCGATGAATTAATGCAATTACTACTGTTTTCCATTCTATCACGCTTGTTTCTATTTTAAGATATTCACTCGTACTTCAACTTGATGAATGTGATGATCTGTGACACTCATCACCATTCTCAACCTATGAACGCATGCCTGACAACCACCTCCATTCTACCTTAGATTGAATGCTTATCTCTTAGCCTCCTGATTCAGATCAGAGTCTTCGTGGTATAAGCTAGAATTATTGGCGGCCATTCCTGAGATTCAGAAAGTCTAAACCTTGTCTGTGGTATTCCGAGTAGGATCTGGGAAGGGATGGTTGTGATGAGCTTCAAACTCACGAATGCTGGGCGTAGTGACAGACGCAAAAGGATCAATGGATCCTATTCCAGCATGAGTGAGAACCGACAGATGATTAGCCGTGCGGTGACAGCGTATTTGGACCATTTTCATTGAGAGGACGGATGGTAGCCATTGACAACGGTGATCTACCAACATACAACTTGCCATGGAAGGAGCCTTGCGTGTGTGAAGAAGAAGGCAGTGGGAAAGCAGAGATTCAGAAGACAGAGCATCTCTAAAACCTCAACCTGTTCTCCATTACTGCATAACAAGTATTTATTTCATGTTCTTTTACTTTTTACAATTAAATCTGAGAATTATTGATATCCTGACTAAGAGTTATAAAATCGCCATAGCTTGCTTCAAGCCGACAATCTCCGTGGGATCGACCGTTACTCACGTAAGGTATTACTTGGACGACCCAGTGTACTTGTTGGTTAGTTGTGCGGAATTGCAAAAGTGTGATTGTGATTTCGTGCACCAACTTGCACCGTGAAGGTGCTCCTCTTCTCCGGGAAAGCGGCAGCAAGTGTTGCTGTGACTGTGAGGATGAAAGAGAGGAGGGTGTGGCAAAGAGCCATTGGAGCAGCGGTGGGGACTAAGTGGGAAGTAATGGTGAAAGTGTATTAGAAAGGAAAAGAGGGGTGGTTGCTGGGTGAAGAGGATGGTGGTGGGATTTGAGATTAGAAAGGGAAAGAGGGGTGGTAGCTGGTTGAAGAGGGTTAGGGTTAGTGGTGCACGAAATTGTGATTCACACTTTTCACAACTCCACACAACTAACCAGCAAGTGCACTGGGTCGTCCAAGTAATACCTTACATGAGTAAGGGTCGAATCCCTCGGAGATTGTTCGCTTAAAGCAATCTATGGTTACCTTGTAAATCTTAGTTAGGAGATTAATTATGATTATCAATTTGAATTGCGAAAAATAAAAGAGCATGAAATAATTACTTGTTATGCAGTAATTGAGAATATGTTGGAGTTTTGGAGATACTTTGTCTTCTGAATCTCTGCTTTCCCCCTGTCTTCTTCTTCACGCACGCAAGGTTTCTCCTATGGCAAGCTGTGTGTTGGTGGATCACCATTGTCAATGCCTACCATCCGTCCTCTCAGTGAAAAAGGTCCAGGTGCGTTGTCACCGCACGGCTAATCATCTGTCGGTTCTCACTTATGCTGGAATAGGATCCATTGATCCTTTTGTGTCTGTCACTACGCCCAACCCTTGTGAGTTTGAAGCTCGTCACAGTCATCCAATCCCTGAATCCTACTCAGAATACCACGGACAAGGTTTAGACTTTTCGGATTCTCAGGAATGCTGCCAATGGATTCTAGCTTATACCACGAAGATTCTGATTAAGGAATCCAAGAGATATTCATTCAATCGAAGGTAGAATAGAGGTGGTTGTCAGGCACGCGTTCATAGTTTGAGAATGGTGTTGAGTGTCACGGATCATCACATCCATCATATTGAAGTGCGAATGAACATCTTAGATAGAAACAAACGTGTTTGAATAGAAAATAGAAATAGTTGCATTAATTCATCGAGACATAGTAGAGCTCCTCACCCCCAACAATGGAGTTTAGAGACTCATGTCATTAAAGAGTACAAAGTTTAGATGTAAACCCCGGTTAAATTAGTAAATAATTAGTCAATAAATTAGTTTTTAATAAGGAGGATTAGAAATGTGAATATTATATCAAATTAGGATAGAGCTCATCGAAACGAAAATTTTGACACTAATTTTGAGAAAATTGGTCCAAGATTGGACCGAATGGACCGAACCGGTTGAACCGGATCCAAATCAGACCATCGGTCCAACCGAACCGACCTATTAAATGAACCCACGCATTGCATCTCCCTCATTTCAGCAACGTGACGCTGAAAGCTTGCGTCCAGGGAGGAGAAGAAAAAGGGGTCCGAACCCTCGTTCCAAGTTCAAGGCGCCGTAACTTCCCGATCCGAGCTCCGATCGCCGCACCGTTTGCGACCACGCGTCCACCGCGTCGAGCTTTACATTTCTACCGGAACAATTTTATAGGTAAGCCCTTAAATATTCTCAGCCACTCTTTTCCCCCAATTTTCGAGTTTTGAGAAGGGGTATTGAATTTCTTTGATTTTTGATGTTTTAGGATCCAATTAGCTTAAGAAAAACGTTCACTCTTGCTTATGTGAAGCTTGGGTAAGGTGAGGATACGATAATTCTATTTTATTTTCATTGAATTTGAGCTTTGAGTATTAAATTGGATATATATGTGTTATGAATGTGTATTAGGTTGTGAATAAATAATTGGAGCTTGAAATTGTGAATACTGGAACTTGGAGAAAGCGGATTAGTTGAGTTTTGAGGGGCTGTCTTGGTTTTGAATAAATAGCTTTGGTCGTTACGTGGAAATCGGCCAAGGTATGGTTTAGGTTTCTTGCATTTAATATATAATGTTCTGTGAAAACTTAGGCTAGATGACCATAGGATAAGTTGGAATGCAGGTGTATGTTTAATATTTAGTAATTTGTCGATGAATATAATTGGTTGAAGTTTATTGGATAATTAGTTTTTAATTTTGGATGGTGAATGTTGTTATGTTAATTTGGAGGGAATTATGGTTGAATGTTATTGTTGATTAACTAATGATTTGGTGAATTATTGATTTGAGGTATAACTATTGTGGAGGTTGTTGTGATAATGAGGTATTTTGTGTTAAAAGCTCAGGAATTGTGAACTATGATCCTTAGTTGAATTTTGGGTTGTTGGATTTGAATATAGTATGAGTTTAATTGTTTATCTGAGGTAGATTTATCGTGGTGGTTGTTATGATGATGAGGAAGGGTATGTTGAATTGAAAAGAAAGCAGGTTTGGACCCGAAAAGGGTGGCAAACTCCGAGTTTTAGAGGAGATGCTGCCGAAATTTTATAAAAATTAGAGATTTTGTTTATATGATTATTTAAAAAGATTTAGATTTAAAGGTTATATGGTTTGATTTTGAGTTATTAAGAAAATGAGCATGTTTTAAGTTTAGTTCATTTGGAAAAGAATGAATTATGTTTTGAATTGGAACTATTGATGGACGGAATGAGAGGTGTGATAATGAAGGATAATGATTGAATATGTTTAATGTATGATGATGAATGAGATGCAATTGAGAATGATGTGGATGTTGAGGAATTATAATTGAATTATTTATAGCGCTTATGAATTTGAATAATCTGAGATACGAGATTCCCTGGATTAAGTGCCGTGGCTTGCCACCACGTGTACCAGGTTGAAAACTCGATACTCTGTTGACCCTACGACGTAAGTGTGACCGGGCACTATATAAATTCCCGGGAATGTTACCCCCATTGAGCAATATTGATTATTTGAGAAAAATCTATGCATAGACTCTTGGGGATGCACGTCGGGGGACAGTCTAAGGACAATTCAGACTTGTCGGGTTGGCTGGATAACCGACAGATGAGCCTCATCAGCCATAGGACAGGCATGCATCATATGCATATTACTTGAATTACTTGCTTGTGCTCTAATTGGGTGTGCCTATCTGTATTTGCCATGCTAAATGTGTATTTGTTACCTGCAGTAGTTGTAACCTTCTTGTGTTTGCATTTATCTGTCTATTTGTCTGTGAAAATACATGATGGAGTTGGAGGTATGGAGGAATGGCAGTATAGGACTTAGATTTAAGGTTAAAGGTTAAGTTAGGATTAAATATTTTTAGGAAACCACCTTTTATGGCTTCTGTTTAATACTTTAAGCTCTATAATCTGAGTGTCGATGTTCTAGGATTGCCTCTGGCATTCCCAGGACCTTATATATTATGTGTGTGGCACCTTTACCATACTGAGAACCTCCGGTTCTCATTCCATACTATGTTGTTGTTTTTCAGATGCAGGTCGAGAGGCATCTCGTTAGGCGTCTGGACTCTTGAAGCGGAGTGGTTACTGGGATATTTTGTTATGCTATGATGTATATATATGCACTTAGCTTTTTCTCCGCATGACTTATTCTTTTTGATCCTCTTAGAGGTTTATGGAGAGGCAGGATTGTGTGTATGTACTTTTGGGTTTTGGATATGTATGTATATATGTGTAAATATTCTCCGGCCAGTCTTGACTTCGCAGGCTGAGTTAGGAGCTTGTTATTTTGTATCTTTGGCACTCTATTCCTACTTCTGTTAGCTTATGTTTGATAGTTATGGTTTTCTTAGCACGTAAGTTAACTCGTTCCTTGAGCGTTGCGCCTTTATTGTGCGATTTTTATTTCCCCCTTTTCTTCAAGGCTCCTAGCATATTATAACTCTTCTGCTATTATATGTACTTATTTTATTTTAGAGGTCGTAATACCACATCACCTCTGTTTTACGACTTAAGCGTAAAGCTTTGTGTGGTAGGGTGTTACATTATGGTATCAGAGCAGTTCGTTCCTATAGAGCCTGAAAGACGGACTGATTGTGCTTCTGTGCATTCTCTGTATATGTGTTTATGTGCTATTAGGATATCTGATTGATATATATGGCATAAACGTTTGTGAGCATGCATTTGGAACTTAAAAGCATTAGACCTGCGATATTGAGACTGATCAACTTAATATCACTTGTTTGATGTGTATAAGGACCAGATGTCGACTCGCAGACGCGGTCGCGGGCGAGGTAGAGGTAGAATACGCATCGTTACTCCTAGCCCGGTAGGGAATGATCCAGTAGACTTTATGGCTACTCTAGGAAATATGGCTGCAGCTATGTAGACAACAGCCGAGGCACTGGGTAATAAGATAAACCAGGATAATCACGGGAACAATAATGATGAGGGCAGTCCTATGACACTTGCTATATTTCTGAAAGTTCATCCTCCGATCTTCAGGGGAACCTCAAATCCCACTAACGCAGATAATTGGATTCAAGCTATGGAACGGACGTTGCAGGCCCAACAGGTTCCTGAGAAGTAATTGGTTGAATTTGGAACTTATCAACTGCAAGGTGAGGCTCAGTATTGGTGACAGGGGACACGATGTATCCTGCAGGCAGATGACGCTGTGATAGTCGGGAGATTGGTTATTTAAGAGCCATGTTTTGCTTGATTATTCTGAGAAGTCAGTACAGTTTATGTTAGAAAGGTCAGAAGCGCCGGTTGTGGTGAATAGTTACTATTTGAATTTTATGATAGTAAACTGTTCTGGAACTGAATGTCAGGGTATTATGTTATTAACTGCGAGAATATCAGGTGATGATCAGAGTTTAGAGCAGATTTCGGTTGTATGTGAATTTCCAGATGTGTTTCCGGATTATATTAATGAATTTTCCCCTAACCGAGAGGTTGAATTTGCAATTGAGTTGGTACCTGGATCCGGTCCAATTTCAATTACTCCTTATAGGATGTCGCCTTTAGAAATGGCTGAACTGAAGGCTCAGCTGGAAGATCTGTTGGGTAAGCATTTTATCCGACCAAGTGTTTCTCCGTGGGGAGCGCCAGTATTACTGGTAAAGAAGAAGGATGGGAGTATGCGGCTGTGTGTCGATTATCGGCAATTGAATAAGATCACTGTGAAGAATAAATATCCGTTGCCTAGAATCGATGATCTAATGGATCAGTTACAGGGTGCCAGTGTGTTTTCTAAGATTGACCTGCGATCCGGATATCATCAGATAAGGGTTAGAGACGAGGATATTCCGAAAACTGCTTTCAGGACCCGTTATGGTCATTATGAGTATACAGTGATGTCTTTTGGGTTAACTAATGCCCCGGCAGTATTTATGGATTATATGAACAGGATTTTTCGACCGTATCTGGACAAGTTTGTTATTGTCTTCATTGATGACATTCTTGTTTATTCTAAGACTAAAGAGGAACATGCTGATCACTTGCGGATTGTGCTTCAAATTCTGAGAGATAGGAAGTTATATGCTAAGTTATCTAAATGTGAGTTCTGGAAGAGTGAAGTGAAGTTTCTCGGCCACGTGGTGAGTAAGCAGGGGATAGCTGTGGATCCTGCTAAGGTGGAAGCAGTGATGAATTGGGAGCGACCAACTTCAGTGACAGAGATCAGGAATTTCTTAGGTTTGGCAGGGTATTATCGCAGATTTATTAAGGGATTTTCACAGCTCGCCTTACCTTTAACTAAGTTGACTAGGAAGGATACATCTTTTATCTGGACTCCGGAATGTGAAGAGAGTTTTCAGGCATTGAAGCACAGGTTGACTACTGCACCTGTATTGGTATTACCTGAACCAAGTGAACCGTTTGAAGTGTATTGTGATGCATCTCTGAAAGGGTTAGGGTGTGTTCTGATGCAGCACCAGAATGTTGTAGCATACGCCTCACGGCAGTTAAGGCCGCATGAGATGAACTATTCGACACATGATTTAAAACTTGCTGCTGTTGTGTTTGCTTTAAAGATCTGGAGGCACTACCTCTATGGCGTTAAGTTTCATGTTTTCTCAGACCATAAGAGTTTGAAGAATCTTTTTAAGCAGAAAGAGTTGAATATGTGGCAGAGGAGGTGGATGGAGCTTCTGAAAGATTATGATTTTGAATTGAATTATCATCTAGAAAAAGCGAACGTTGTGGCGGACGCTTTGAGTCGAAAATCTTTATATGCAGCTTGGATGATGCTACGGGAAGAAGAATTACTAAAGGCATTTCAAGGTTTGAATTTGGGAATTAGAGAAGAATCTGGAATCCTGTGTTTGAGTCAGTTGCAGATTTCAAGTGATTTTAAATCAGAACTTCTGAAGGCTCATCGAGATAGTGAAGCGTTACATAAGGTATTACCAGCAGTTGAACAGGGAAAACAGTAGAGAGTGTCAAAAGGTCAGGATGGTTTATGGAGGTTCAAGAACCGGATTATTGTGCCTGATGTTGGAGACCTACGACAAAGTATCTTGAAGGAAGCTCACAAGAGCGGGTTTTCAATTCACCCAGGGAGCACTAAAATGTATCAGGATCTGAAAGCGATGTTCTGGTGGCTAGGTATGAAGAATGATGTGGCATTGCATGTATCTAAATGTTTAACATGTCAGAAGGTTAAGATTGAGCATCAGAGACCATCAGGGACCCTTCAGCCTTTAGAGATTCCACAATGGAAATGGGAGAGTATCGCAATGGATTTTGTGATAGGGTTGCCTAGAACCCGATCAGGTTATGACGCTATTTGGGTGGTTGTAGATCGACTAACAAAATCAGCTCACTTTCTTCCTATCCGAATAAGTTGCACAATGGAGGAATTGGCTCGAATGTATATCAAAGAGATTGTCAGGTTACATGGTGTACCCTCTACTATTATATCTGATAGAGATCCCCGTTTTACATCAAGGTTCTGGGGAGCTTTTCAGCGTGCATTTGGGACTCAGTTAAGCTTGAGTACTGCGTATCACCCTCAGACAGATGGTTAGTCAGAAAGAATTATTCAGACCTTGGAGGATATGCTAAGGGCTTGTGTTTTGGACCAGCCAGTAAGCTGGGACCGGTATATGCCATTAGTAGAGTTTGCTTATAATAATAGCTATCATGCGAGCATCGGAATGGCTCCATATGAGGCTCTATATGGCAGGAAATGTCAATCTCCATTGTGTTGGTATGAAACTGGAGAAAGGAGTTTATTAGGGCCTGAGATGATAGCCGAAACGACTGAGCAGATAAAGAAGATTCGTAGTCGAATGCTTATAGCCCAAAGCCGCCAAAAGAGCTATGCTGACCAGAGGCGAAAGCCTTTGGAGTTCGAAGAAGGAGAACATGTCTTTTTGAAAGTTACACCAACCACTGGAGTGGGAAGAGCTATTAAGACTAAGAAACTGAATCCCCGTTATATTGGACCGTTTGAGATTCTGAAGAGAATTGGGCCAGTGGCTTATAGAATTGCCTTACCGCCGTATCTTTCGAATTTGCACGATGTGTTCCATGTGTCACAGCTTCGGAAGTATAATCCTGACGCAAGTCATGTTCTAGAACCAGAACCAATCCAAGTGAGAGAAGATCTAACACTCCCAGTAATTCCGGTGAGGATTGATGACACCAGTGTTAAACGATTACGAGGAAGGGAAGTATCATTGGTAAAAGTAGTTTGGAGTCGAGCTGGTATCGAGGAACATACCAGGGAACTCGAATCAGATATACGAAAGGATTACCCACATCTCTTTTCAGATAACTATTGACTACATCTGAATTTTGAGGGCAAAATTCTTTATTAGGTGGGTAGGATGTAAACCCCGGTTAAATTAGTAAATAATTAGTCAATAAATTAGTTTTTAATAAGGAGGTTTAGAAATGTGAATATTATATCAAATTAGGATAGAGCTCATCGAAACGAAAATTTTGACACTAATTTTGAGAAAATTGGTCCAAGATTGGACCGAATGGACCGAACCGGTTGAACCGGATCCAAATCAGACCATCGGTCCAACCGAACCGACCTATTAAATGAACCCACGCATTGCATCTCCCTCATTTCAGCAACGTGACGCTGAAAGCTTGCGTCCAGGGAGGAGAAGAAAAAGGGGTCCGAACCCTCGTTCCAAGTTCAAGGCGCCGTAACTTCCCGATCCGAGCTCCGATCGCCGCACCGTTTGCGACCACGCGTCCACCGCGTCGAGCTTTACATTTCTACCGGAACAATTTTATAGGTAAGCCCTTAAATATTCTCAGCCACTCTTTTCCCCCAATTTTCGAGTTTTGAGAAGGGGTATTGAATTTCTTTGATTTTTGATGTTTTAGGATCCAATTAGCTTAAGAAAAACGTTCACTCTTGCTTATGTGAAGCTTGGGTAAGGTGAGGATACGATAATTCTATTTTATTTTCATTGAATTTGAGCTTTGAGTATTAAATTGGATATATATGTGTTATGAATGTGTATTAGGTTGTGAATAAATAATTGGAGCTTGAAATTGTGAATACTGGAACTTGGAGAAAGCGGATTAGTTGAGTTTTGAGGGGCTGTCTTGGTTTTGAATAAATAGCTTTGGTCGTTACGTGGAAATCGGCCAAGGTATGGTTTAGGTTTCTTGCATTTAATATATAATGTTCTGTGAAAACTTAGGCTAGATGACCATAGGATAAGTTGGAATGCAGGTGTATGTTTAATATTTAGTAATTTGTCGATGAATATAATTGGTTGAAGTTTATTGGATAATTAGTTTTTAATTTTGGATGGTGAATGTTGTTATGTTAATTTGGAGGGAATTATGGTTGAATGTTATTGTTGATTAACTAATGATTTGGTGAATTATTGATTTGAGGTATAACTATTGTGGAGGTTGTTGTGATAATGAGGTATTTTGTGTTAAAAGCTCAGGAATTGTGAACTATGATCCTTAGTTGAATTTTGGGTTGTTGGATTTGAATATAGTATGAGTTTAATTGTTTATCTGAGGTAGATTTATCGTGGTGGTTGTTATGATGATGAGGAAGGGTATGTTGAATTGAAAAGAAAGCAGGTTTGGACCCGAAAAGGGTGGCAAACTCCGAGTTTTAGAGGAGATGCTGCCGAAATTTTATAAAAATTAGAGATTTTGTTTATATGATTATTTAAAAAGATTTAGATTTAAAGGTTATATGGTTTGATTTTGAGTTATTAAGAAAATGAGCATGTTTTAAGTTTAGTTCATTTGGAAAAGAATGAATTATGTTTTGAATTGGAACTATTGATGGACGGAATGAGAGGTGTGATAATGAAGGATAATGATTGAATATGTTTAATGTATGATGATGAATGAGATGCAATTGAGAATGATGTGGATGTTGAGGAATTATAATTGAATTATTTATAGCGCTTATGAATTTGAATAATCTGAGATACGAGATTCCCTGGATTAAGTGCCGTGGCTTGCCACCACGTGTACCAGGTTGAAAACTCGATACTCTGTTGACCCTACGACGTAAGTGTGACCGGGCACTATATAAATTCCCGGGAATGTTACCCCCATTGAGCAATATTGATTATTTGAGAAAAATCTATGCATAGACTCTTGGGGATGCACGTCGGGGGACAGTCTAAGGACAATTCAGACTTGTCGGGTTGGCTGGATAACCGACAGATGAGCCTCATCAGCCATAGGACAGGCATGCATCATATGCATATTACTTGAATTACTTGCTTGTGCTCTAATTGGGTGTGCCTATCTGTATTTGCCATGCTAAATGTGTATTTGTTACCTGCAGTAGTTGTAACCTTCTTGTGTTTGCATTTATCTGTCTATTTGTCTGTGAAAATACATGATGGAGTTGGAGGTATGGAGGAATGGCAGTATAGGACTTAGATTTAAGGTTAAAGGTTAAGTTAGGATTAAATATTTTTAGGAAACCACCTTTTATGGCTTCTGTTTAATACTTTAAGCTCTATAATCTGAGTGTCGATGTTCTAGGATTGCCTCTGGCATTCCCAGGACCTTATATATTATGTGTGTGGCACCTTTACCATACTGAGAACCTCCGGTTCTCATTCCATACTATGTTGTTGTTTTTCAGATGCAGGTCGAGAGGCATCTCGTTAGGCGTCTGGACTCTTGAAGCGGAGTGGTTACTGGGATATTTTGTTATGCTATGATGTATATATATGCACTTAGCTTTCTCTCCGCATGACTTATTCTTTTTGATCCTCTTAGAGGTTTATGGAGAGGCAGGATTGTGTGTATGTACTTTTGGGTTTTGGATATGTATGTATATATGTGTAAATATTCTCCGGCCAGTCTTGACTTCGCAGGCTGAGTTAGGAGCTTGTTATTTTGTATCTTTGGCACTCTATTCCTACTTCTGTTAGCTTATGTTTGATAGTTATGGTTTTCTTAGCACGTAAGTTAACTCGTTCCTTGAGCGTTGCGCCTTTATTGTGCGATTTTTATTTCCCCCTTTTCTTCAAGGCTCCTAGCATATTATAACTCTTCTGCTATTATATGTACTTATTTTATTTTAGAGGTCGTAATACCACATCACCTCTGTTTTACGACTTAAGCGTAAAGCTTTGTGTGGTAGGGTGTTACATTAGATCTAAAATGTCATGAGGTACAAAATAAATCTCTAAAAGTTGTTTAAATACTAAACTAGTAACCTAGGTTTACAGAAAATGAATAAACTAAGATAGATAGTGCAGATATCCACTTCTGGGGCCCACTTGGTGTGTGCTGGGGCTGAGACTTGAGCTTTACACGTGCCTAGGTTGTTTCTAGAGTTAAACATCGGTTGTAACCTGTTTCTGGCGTTTAACTCCAACTTGTAACCTATTTTTGGCATTTAACGCCAGAATGCAACATGGAACTGACGTTGAACGCCAGTTTACGTCATTTATCCTTGAGAAAAGTATGGACTATTATAAATTGCTGGAAAGCCCTGGATGTCTACTTTCTAACGCAATTGAGAGTGTGCCATTTGGACTCCTGTAGCTCCAGAAAATCTATTTTGAGTGCAGGGAGGTCAGAATCCAACAGCATCTGCAGTCCTTTTTCAACCTGAGTCAGATTTTTGCTCAGCTCCCTCAATTTCAGCCAGAAAATACCTGAAATCACAGAAAAACACACAAACTCATAGTAAAGTCCAGAAATTTGATTTTTATTTAAAAACTAATAAAAATATAATAAAAAATGACTAAAACATATTAAAAACTACCTAAAAACAATGCCAAAAAGCATATAAATTATCCGCTCATCACAACACCAAACTTAAATTGTTGCTTGTTCCCAAGTAACTAAAAACAAAGTAGGATAAAAAGAAGAGAATATACAATGAATTCTAAAAACATCTATGAAGATCAGTCTTAGTTAGATGAGCGGCGCTATTAGCTTTTTGCTTCTGAACAGTTTTGGCATCTCACTTTATCCTTTGAAGTTCAGAATGATTGATATCTATAGGAACTCAGAATTCAGATAGTGTTATTGATTCTCCTAGTTCAGTATGTTGATTCTTGAACACAGCTACTTTATGAGTCTTGGCCGTGGCCCTAAGCACTCTGTTTTCCAGTATTACCACCGGATACATACATGGCACAGACACATAACTGGGTGAACCTTTTCAGATTGTGACTCAGCTTTGCTAAAGTTCCCAATTAGAGGTGTCCAGGGTTCTTAAGCACACTCTTTTTTTACTTTGGACCTCGACTCTAACCGCTCAGTCTCAAGTTTTCACTTGACACCTTCACGCCACAAGCACATGGTTAGGGACCGCTTGGTTTAGCCACTTAGGCCAGGATTTTATTCCTTTAGGCCCTCCTATCCACTGATGCTCAAAGCCTTGGATCCTTTTTATTACCCTTGCCTTTTGGTTTTAAGGGCTATTGGATTTTTGCTCTTGCCTTTTGGTTTAAAGAGCTTTTGGCTTTTTCTGCTTGCTTTTTCTTTTTTTTTTCTTGCTCTCTTTTTTTTCGCTTTTTTCTCTGCAAGCTTTGTTCTTCAATGATTTTTCTTGCTTCAAGAATCATTTTTTATGATTTTTCAGATTATCAAATAACATTTCTCGTTTTTCATCATTCTTTCAAGAGCCAACAACTTTAACATTCATAAACAACAAATTCAAAAGACATATGCACTGTTCAAGCATTCATTCAGAAAACAAAAAGTATTGCCACCACATCAAAATAATTAAACTATTTTAAAATTTGAAATTCATGTACTTCTTTTTCTTTTTCGGAAAACATTTTTCATTTAAGAAAGGTGATGGATTCATAGGACATTCATATCTTTAAGACATAGACACTTAGATACTAGTGATCATATAGTAAAGACACAAACATAATTAAACATAAAGCATAGTAAACGAAAAACAGAGAAATAAGAATAAGGAGATTAAGGAACGGGTCCACCTTAGTGAGGGTGGCGTCTTCCTCTTCTTGAAGAACCAATGGTGCTCTTGAGCTCCTCTATGTCTCTTCCTTGTCTCTGTTGCTCCTTCCTCATAGCTCTTTGATCTGCAGCCAAATGCTCTACCATTGAACTATGGACCCTTGAGATGAACCTCTTCATCTCTCATGACTCGGGGGTGGAAGCAACTGCCTTCCTTTTCCTCTTTCTAGAGCTTTCTCCGGCCTTAGGTGCCATAATTGGTTATGGAAAGACAAAAAGCAATGCTTTTACCACACCAAACTTAAAAGGTTTGCTCGTCCTTGAGCAAAAGAAGAAAGAAGTGGAGAAGATGGAGGAGATAGAGGTGTGTGAATGGGTGGGTTTGGGAGGGGAATGGTTTAAATTTGAATGATGAGGAAGGTGGAGATCCTGTGGGGTCCACAGATCCAGAGGGGTCAAGGACTTAGCATCCCTGCTCCATTTAGACGTGCAAAATGCCCTTAGAATGCATGTCTGGCGTTAAACGCCAGCTTGCTGCTTGTTTCTTGCGTTTAACGCCAATCCCATGCTCTGTTCTGGCATTAAACGCCAGTCTGGTGCTTGTTTTTGGCGTTTAACAGCAGCTTGATGCTTCTTTCTGGCGTTAAACGCCAGCTTGTTGCTTCTTACTGGCGTTTAAACGCCAGTAAGCTCTTCCTCCAGGGTGAGCTATTTTTAATGCTGTTTTTCATTCTGTTTTTTATTTTTCAGTAGTTTTTGTGACTTCACATGATCATCAACCTACAGAAAATATAAAATAGCAATGGAAACTAAATAGATATAGTTAAATAACATTGGGTTGCCTCCCAACAAGCGCTTCTTTGTTGTCTTTAGCTGGACCTTGCTGAGCTTTTAATCTAGCCTCAGCCTTGAGCACTCTTGCTCAATATTGCCTTCAAGATAATGCTTGATTCTCTGTCCATTAACAATGAACTTCTTATCAGAATCAATGTCTTAAAGCTCCACATAGCCATATGGTGACACACTTGTAATCACATATGGTCTCCTCCACCGGGATTTCAGTTTCCCGGGGAATAGCCTGAGCCTAGAGTTAAACAACATAACTTTTTGTCCTGGTTCAAAGACTCTAGATGACAGCTTTCTGTCATGCCATCTTTTTGCTTTCTCTTTGTAAAGCTTGGCATTTTCGAAAGCAGTGAGTCTGAATTCCTCTAGCTCATTCAGCTGGAGCAATCTTTTTTCTCCAGCTAATTTGGCATCAAAGTTTAGGAATCTGGTTGCCCAGTAGGCCTTATGCTCCAGTTCCACGGGCAGATGACAGGCCTTACCATACACAAGCTGGTATGGAGAGGTCCCTATAGGAGTCTTGAATGCTGTTCTGTAAGCCCACAGAGCATCGTCCAAGCTTCTCGCCCAATCCTTTCTACAGGTACTTATAGTCCGTTCCAGGATTTTTTTAGTTCTCTATTAGAGACTTCAGCTTGCCCATTTGTCTGTGGATGATATGGAGTTGCCATCTTGTGACTAATTCCATACCAGACCATAGCAGAGTAAAGCTATTTATTGCAGAAGTGAGTGCCCCCATCACTGATTAGTACTCTAGGGACACCAAACCTGCTGAAGATATATTTCTGGAGGAACTTCAGCACTGTTTTAGTATCATTGGTGGGTGTGGCAATGGCCTCTACCCATTTTGATACATAGTCGACTGCCACCAGAATATAAGTGTTTGAGTATGATGGTGCGAAAGGTCCCATGAAGTCAATTCCCCATACATCAAACAACTCAATCTCCAAGATTCCCTGTTGAGGCATGGCGTAACCATGAGGCAGATTACCAGCTCTTTGGCAACTGTCACAGTTACATACAAACTCTCGGGAATCCCTATAGAGTGTAGGCCAATAGAAGCCACATTGGAGGACCTTGGTGGCTTTTCGCTCACCTCCGAAATGGCCTCCATATTGTGATCCATGGCAATGCCATAAGATCCTCTGTGCTTCTTCTCTAGGCACACACCTACGGATTATTCTATCTGCACATCTCTTAAAGAGATAGAGTTCATCCCACAAGTAGTACTTTGCATCAGTAATTAATTTTTTCTTTTGTTGCCTGCTGTACTCCTTGGGTATGAACCTTGCAGCTTTATAGTTTGCAATGTCTGCAAACCATGGTATTTCCTGAATGGCAAATAAATGCTCATCTGAAAAGGTCTCAGAGATCTCAATAGATGGGGGAACTCCCCTTCTACTGGTTCTATCCGGGACAGATGATCAGCCACTTGGTTCTCTGTCCCTTTTCTGTCTCTTATTTCTATATCAAACTCTTGCAGAAGCAACACCCATCTTATAAGCTTGGGTTTTGAATCCTGCTTTGTGAGTAGATATTTAAGAGCAGCTTGGTCAGTGTACACAATCACTTTTGATCCTACTAAGTATGATCTAAACTTGTCAATGGCATAAACTACTGCAAGCAATTCTTTTTCTGTGGTTGTGTAATTTTTCTGGGCATCATTTAAAACACGGCTAGCATAATAAATGACATGCAGAAGCTTGTCATGCCTCTGCCCCAGTACTGCACCAATGGCGTGGTCACTGGCATCACACATTAGTTCAAATGGTAAAGTTCAGTCTGGTGCAGAAATAACTGGTGCTGTGACCAGCTTAGCTTTCAGAGTCTCAAACGCCTACAGACACTCTGTGTCAAATAGAAATGGTGTGTCAGCAGCTAGCAGATTGCTCAGGGGTTTTGCAATTTTTGAAAAATCCTTTATAAGCCTCCTGTAGAATCCTGCATGCCCCAGAAAGCTTCTGGTTGCCTTAACATTAGCAGGTGGTGGTAATTTTTCAATTACTTCCACTTTAGCTTGATCCACCTCTATTCCCTTGTTTGAAATTTTATGCCCAAGCATAATTCCTTCAGTCACTATAAAGTGACATTTTTCCCAGTTTAAAACTAGGTTGGTCTCTTGGCATCTTTTCAGAACAAGTGCTAAATGGTCAAGGCAGGAGCTGAATGAGTCTCTAAATACTGAAAAGTCATCCATGAAGACTTCCAGAAACTTCTCAACCATATTAGAGAAGATAGAAAGCATGCACCTCTGAAAGGTTGCAGGTGCAATACACAGACCAAAAGGCATTCTTCTGTAAGCAAATACTCCAGAAGGACATGTGAATGCTGTTTTCTCTTGGTCCTGAGGATCTACTGCAATTTGGTTGTAACCTGAATAGCCATAAAAAAAAGCAGTAATATTCATGACCTGCTAGTCTCTCTAGCATTTGGTCTATGAATGGTAAAGGAAAATGATCCTTTCTGGTGGCCGTGTTGAGCCTTCTATAGTCAATACACATGCGCCACCCTGTAATTGTTCTTGTAGGAACCAGTTCATTTTTTTCATTATGAACCACTGTCATGCCTCCCTTCTTGGGAAAAACTTGAACAGGACTCACCCAGGGGCTATCAGAAATAGGATAAATAATCCCAACCTCCAGTAATTTGGTGACCTCTTTCTGCACCACTTCCTTCATGGCTGGATTTAGCCGCCTCTGTGGTTGAACCACTGGCTTAGCATCATCCTCCAATAGGATTTTGTGCATGCATCTAGCTGGGCTTATGCCCTTAAGGTCACTTATGGACCACCCAAGAGCTGTCTTGTGTGTCCTTAGCACTTGAATTAATGCTTCCTCTTCCAGTGGATTTAAAGCAGAGCTTATGATCACTGGAAAAGTGTCACCTTCTCCCAAAAATGCATATTTCAGGGATGGTGGTAATGGCTTCAGCTAGGGTTTAGGAGGTTTCTCCTCTTCCTGAGGAAGTCTCAGAGGTTCTTTCGATTCCTCTGAATCCTCCAAATCAGGCTGAACATCTTTAAAGATGTCTTTCAGCTCTGATTCGAGACTCGTAGCCATGTTGATCTCTTCTACTAAAGAGTCAATGAGATCAACTTTCATGCAGTCTTTTGGTGTGTCTGGATGCTGCATAGCCTTGACAGCATTCAACTTAAACTCATCCTCATTGACTCTCAGGGTTACTTCTCCCTTTTGGACATTAATGAGAGTTCGTCCAGTTGCTAGGAAAGGTCTTCCTAGAATGAGAGTAGCACTCTTGTGCTCTTCCATTTCCAGCCCCACAAAGTCAGTGGGAAAGGCGAATGGCCCAACCCTGACAATCATGTCTTCAATCACGCCTGATGGGTATTTAATGGAGCCATCAGCAAGTTGGAGACATATCCTGGTTGGTTTGACTTCTTCAGTTAAACCAAGCTTTCTGATAGTGGATGCAGGTATTAGGTTGATGCTTGTCCCAATATCACATAAAGCTGTCTTGGTGCAATTACCCTCTAATATGCATAGTATCAGAAAGCCCTCGGGATCTTTAAGCTTTTCTGGAAAGCTTTTCAGAATGACTGCACTGCATTCTTCAGTGACGAGAACTCTTTCAGTTTCCCTCCAATCCTTCTTATGACTAAAGATCTCTTTCATGAACTTGGCATAAGAAGGTATTTGCTCAAGTGCCTCTGCGAACGGAATCTTTATTTCAAGAGTCCTGAGATAATCTGCAAAGCGGGCAAATTGCTTATCCTGCTCCTCTTGGTGGAGTTTTTGAGGATAAGGCATCTTGGCTTTGTATTCCTCAACCTTAGTTGCTGCAGGTTTATTTCCTACAGAGGTGGTTGGAGAAGCCTTTTTAGAGGGGTTGTTATCAGCACTTGTGTGTGTCTGATCCCTCACTGGCATTTGAATGCCAGAGTTAGAAGCTGGAGTGGCGTTGGACGCCAACTCCTTACTTGTTCTTGGCGTTTGAACGCCAGAACTGAGCTTCTATTGGGCGTTTGACACCAAATCCTTGCTTGTTTCTGGCGTTTGAACGCCAGAGTTATTCCTCTCTGGGCTCTTACTGTCCTCAGAGGGATTTTGAATAGCAGTTTGTTCATTTCTTGGCTTCCTGCTGCCTTGAAGTGAGGTATTTAATGTTTTTCCACTTCTTAATTGAACTGTTTGGCACTCTTCTGTTATTTGTTTTGATAACTGCTGTTCTGTTTGCTTTAACTGTACTTCCATATTCAGATTATCCATTCTTGTGTCTTGTAGTATCTCCTTGAATTCGGCCAGCTATTTTGTTAGAAAGTCCAATTGCTGATTGAATTCAGTAATGTGTTCTGCAGGACTGAGTTCAGCAGTTACTGTTTTAGCCTCTTCTTTCCTGGAAGATTCACTGCTTAGGTACAGATGCTGATTTCTGGCAACTATATCAATAAGCTCTTGAGCCTCTTCAATTGTCTTTCTCATGTGTATAGATCCACCAGCTGAGTGGTCTAGAAAAATTTGAGCTTTCTCTGTAAGCCCGTAATAGAAGATGTCTAACTGCACCCATTCTGAAAACATTTCAGAGGGGCATTTTCTTAGCATCTCTCTGTATCTCTCCCAGGCATCATAAAGAGATTCATTATCTCCTTGTTTAAAGCCTTGGATGTCCAGCCTTAGCTGTGTCATCCGTTTTGGAGGGAAGTATTGATTCAGGAATTTTTCTGACAGCTGTTTCCATGTCCTTATGCTTGCCTTAGGTTGGTTATTTAACCACCTCTTAGCTTGGTCTTTTACAGCAAATGGAAACAGTAATAATCTGTAGACATCCTGATCTACTTCCTTATCATGTACTATGTCAGCAATTTGTAAAAACTGTGCCAGAAACTCTGTAGGTTCTTCCTGTGGAAGACTGGAATACTAGCAATTTTGCTGCACCATGATAATGAGCTGAGGATTCAACTAAAAATTACTGACTCCGATGGAGGGTATACAGATACTACTCCTGTATGAAGCAGTAGTGGGGTTAGCATATGACCCCAGACTCCTTCTGGACTGTTCATTTCCACTTAGGTCCATGATGGAGAAAGGGAGATGATGTGGATTGTAAATATATTTTTTTTTTTGGAAACTAAAAATAAAATAAAATAAAATAAAATAAAATAAAATAAGTGAAAATTCGAATATAAGTTCAGAAACTAAAAGGAAATTGAAAACTAAAATAATTAATTAATTAAAAAGATTTGAAAAATAAGGGGTAAGGATTTTCGAAAAATGAAGAGAGAGAAAGTGATTAGGAAGTTTTGAAATTTAAATGTTAAATTCGAAAATTAAATTTTGAATTTTTAAATTTTTGAAATTTGAAATTTGAATTTTGAAAAAGTCAACAATATAAGATAAGGATTTGAAAGAGATTTGAATTTCGAAAAGATTTGATTTTTAAGTTTGAAAATTAAATTTTGAAATTTTAAATTTTGAAATTTTAAATTTTAAATTTTAAAATTTGAATTTTGAATTTTGAATTTTGGAAGTTGAAGATTGAAATTTGAATTTGAAATAAGATAAGATAAGATTTTGAAAAGATATGATTTTTTTTTTAAAAAAGATTTGAATTTTGAAATTTTAAAACTAAGATAAGATAAATTTTGAAATTGAAATCTGAATTTTTATGAAAAATTTCGAAATATTTGCTTAAAAATAGTTAGAAAAGATATTTTTTTGATTTTTCAATTTTATGATGAAAGAGAAAAACACACAAAAGACACACAACTTAAAATTTTTAGCTCTAATGCTCCTTATTTTCGAAAATTTTGGAGGAAAAACACCAAGGAACACCAAACTTAAAAATTTTAAGATCAAAACACAAGGAACACTCAGGAACACCTTGAAGACTCACAAGAACAACAAGAATATAAAGATAGAACACTAAACTTAAAATTTTTTAGAAAACCAAATTAAAATTTTCAAAAACTAAAGAAAAATCAACAAGAAAATACCAAACTTAAAGTTTGGCACAAGATTTATTCCAAGAAAAATTATTTTTGAAAAAGTTTTAAAAAGAAGATAGACAATTACCAAGAACATAAGCACAACGCTCTAGCCAATTGAGCTATAAATTTAACGTCTTTTAATAAGGTATTTAATAAATAAATTTTTTTTGGATACTAATAATTCGAAAATGCACAAGAAAAATAAGAAAAATCACAAAACAAGAAAAACTAAAGATCAAACAAGGAAAATAAACAAGAACAACTTGAAAATTAAGAAAGAACAATGAACACAATTTTGAAAATTTAAAAGAAAATAAAAACATGCAATTGACATCAAACTTAAAATATGAAACTAAACTCAAACAGAAAAACTCAATTATCAGTTTATAAAATTTTTGAAAAATTTTAAAAAGAGAAAACAAGGATTTAAAAAAAAATTCAACCAAAAACAATAATAGAAGATTCTTAACCAAAAAGAAAAATTTTTCCTAATCTAAGCAACAAAATAAACCGTCAGTTGTCTAAACTCGAACAATCCCCGGCAACGGCGCCAAAAACTTGGTGCACGAAATTGTGATTCACACTTTTTACAACTCCGCACAACTAACCAGCAAGTGCACTGGGTCGTCCAAGTAATACCTTACGTGAGTAAGGGTCGAATCCCACGGAGATTATTGGCTTGAAGCAATCTATGGTTACCTTGTAAATCTTAGTCAGGAGATTAATTATGATTATCAATTTGAATTGCGAAAAATAAAAGAGCATGAAATAATTACTTGTTATGCAGTAATGGAGAATATGTTGGAGTTTTGGAGAGGCTTTGTCTTCTGAATCTCTGCTTTCCCCCTGTCTTCTTCTTCACGCACGCAAGGTTCCTCCTATGGCAAGCTGTGTGTTGGTAGATCACCGTTGTCAATGGCTACCATCCGTCCTCTCAGTGAAAAAGGTCCAAGTGCGCTGTCACCGCACGGCTAATGATCTGTCGGTTCTCACTTATGCTGGAATAGGATCCATTGATCCTTTTGCGTCTGTCACTACGCCCAACCCTTGTGAGTTTGAAGCTCGTCACAATCATCCAATCAATGAATCCTACTCGGAATACCACGGACAAGGTTTAGACTTTTCGGATTCTCAGGAATGCTGCCAATGGATTCTAGCTTATACCACGAAGATTCTGATTAAGGAATCCAAGAGATATTCATTCAATCGAAGGTAGAACGGAGGTGGTTGTCAGGCACGCGTTCATAGGTTGAGAATGGTGTTGAGTGTCACGGATCATCACATCCATCATATTGAAGTGTGAATGAACATCTTAGATAGAAACAAACGTGTTTGAATAGAAAACAGAAATAATTGCATTAATTCATCGAGACACAGCAGAGCTCCTCACCCCCAACAATGGAGTTTAGAGACTCATGTCATTAAAGAGTACAAAGTTCAGATCTAAAATGTCATGAGGTACAAAATAAATTTCTAAAAGTTGTTTAAATACTAAACTAGTAACCTATGTTTACAGAAAATGAATAAACTAAGATAAATAGTGCAGAAATCCACTTCTGGGGCCCACTTGGTGTGTGCTGGGGCTGAGACTTGAGCTTTACACGTGCCTAGGTTGTTTCTAGAGTTAAACGCCAGGTTGTAACCTGTTTCTGGCATTTAACTCCAACTTGTAACCTGTTTCTGGCGTTTAACGCCAGAATGCAACATGGAACTGGCGTTGAATGCCAGTTTACGTCGTTTATCCTTGAAAAAAGTATGGACTATTATATATTGCTGGAAAGCCCTGGATGTCTACTTTCCAACGCAATTGAGAGCGTGCCATTTGGACTCCTGTAGCTCCAGAAAATCTATTTTGAGTGCAGGGAGGTCAGAATCCAACAGCATCTGCAGTCCTTTTCCACATATATATATATATATATATATATATATATACACCCCATTGCAAAACTCAAAACTTGCTTAACACGGGGGAAAATGGGTAGTGAAGCTCGTGAACTCCATGTATTCTTCTTTCCCTTCCCAGCTCAAGGCCACATAATCCCAACCATAGACGTGGCCAAACTCTTCACCTCACATGGCGCCACCGCCACCATCATCACCACCCCATCCATCAAACCCCTCATCTCCCAAACCCTACAAAACACCAACATCCACATTAAAACAATCAAGTTCCCCAGTGCTGAATTTGGTTTACCTGACGGTTGCGAAAAAATAGACTCTTCCCTTAACCCAAACCTGTTCCCCAACTTCCTAAAAGCAACAATGAACCTTCAGGAGCCATTGGAGCAGCTCTTGCTCCAAGAAAAGCCTCAGTGCCTCGTAGCAGACATGTTTTTTCCATGGGCAACTGAAGCTGCCGCCAAGTTTGGAATCCCAAGGCTTGTCTTCCATGGAACTAGCTTATTCGCTCTATCGGCTTCGCTTTGTGTCACAACCTACGAGCCTTACAATAACGTGTCGTCGGACACCGAAGCCTTCGTCATTCCCAACCTTCCCGGCGACATAACAATGGTGAAAAAGCAATTGACTGAGTTAAGCAGGAAGGAGAACAACCAAGACCTGACTCTAGCGATATTGTTGAAGGATTCAAGGGAATCAGAGATGAAGAGCTATGGAGTGCTTGCAAATTCTTTCCAGGAGCTAGAAAGTCCTTATATAAATCACTACGTGAACGTGTTTGGGAGGAGGGTGTGGTGTATAGGCCCTGTTTCTCTCTGTAACAGAAGCAACGAAGAAAAAGCGCTGAGAGGAGTACACGGAGATGAAGAAAATGATAGATGCTTGAAGTGGCTAAGTTTAAAGAAACCAAACTCTGTAGTTTACATAAGCTTCGGGTCCGTCGGTGTCCTTCCAGACACCCAGCTTAAGGAGATTGCAATAGGATTGGAAGCTTCTGGAAGAGAATTCATTTGGGTCGTAAAAAGATGTAAAAAATACACAGAGGAATGGAATGCGGAAGAGTTCGAGAAGAGAATGGAGGGAAAGGGGCTAATCATAAGAGATTGGGCTCCTCAAGTGTTGATTCTTGAACACGAGGCTGTTGGAGCGTTTGTTACGCATTGCGGTTGGAACTCGACGTTGGAATCAGTGACAGCTGGCGTGCCAATGGTGACGTGGCCGTTGGGTGCTGAGCAGTTTTACAACGAGAAGTTGGTTACTGATGTTCTTGAAATTGGGGTTCCTGTTGGTACTAGATTGGGAGATTGTGTTGACAAGGGTGCCATAGAGAGTGCTTTGAAGAGGGTAATGGTGGGAGAAGAAGCAAATGGATTTAGAAACAGGGCTAAGGTTCTTGCTTTGAAGGCAAAGAAGGCTGTTGAAGTTGGAGAGTCTTCTTACTCGGATTTGAACTCTCTCATTCTGAAATTGCAGTCACATGTTGGCAATGAAAGTTGCTTTATTAATTTATGATGATTCTGAAGGGTGAAGATCATAAATCTTGATAGTTCCTTTCTCTTCTATCTGATCGTTTAGGAATATAAATCCTTGTCTTTTATTTACTTTTCTTTAAATATATTGGGGATGATAATGTTTGAGTCTCTTCCTATTGTATCGTTATTAAAGCTTAAACCTATGCAATCATTTTGCTATTGTCTTACTTTCAAGTCTCAACAATTTATCTTTCTTCATGTTCAATTCAATATGGTTTATATATTTGACGAGTTACGAGTATATGATTCGAGGACTAATATGGATTTCGTATTTGATACTAAAATTTGAGTTTAAACAGGCTTCTTAATAGTTAAATTTCGTTTTTTAAAATGTTTTAGTTAAAGCTTTTAACATTTTCTTGTCATAAACATTTTTTTTTCAAGAAGAAAATGAACAAAAAGGAGATAATAAAGATATAGTATCTAAATATAAGTGACTATTGAAGTACAAATAGAGCTTTTCTATTTAGAATTTATTTAATAAATATTTAATTAATATTATTTAATATTTTATAATTGGAGTAAAATATTCTAATTTATTTTTAAAAAGTGATTGATTTCCTCTTAAATTATAAGCTTAAGAAATATTGTTCATAATTCCAAAATATGTTGTAGATAAAATAGAAAATAAATTGAGGTTCGGTGATTTTGGAAAAAAAAAAAAAAAGAAAGAAAGAAAGAAAAGAAAGAAAGAAAGAAAAGAAAGAGAATAAAACAAGCCACACCCCACAAGTGTTTGTGGACATGCATGAGTTTCATTTTGTGATTCAAGTCTCATTTTCATGTAGCTCGCATAAACACTTTCGGTGGCTCTTTCCACAAGACGGGTCATATGAAAGGGTTTTGTAGTTTGTACTTTGGTTTTTGTGTGTTTGTGAGTGTGTGAGAGTGTGTGTGTGTGTTTTTTTTTTCTTTCAAAATGCACTCCATGTTGATTATGAAAACACAAACATGTTGTGTGTGTGACAAATGCAAGGAGCATCGTGGAATGAGACTTGAGAGCAACGTTCTAAAACCTGAATTGGTGATAGAATCATTTTAGCTACTAATTTATTGATTTATTGGTTCAACTGATTTAATTGTGATTTAATCAGAAAATTCGTTTTATAATAAAATAATAAATTAAATATAAATAAATATACTAAAACATAATTATAGTCTAATATAAATTTTAAAATATTATCTAAATTAAAAGTACTATATAAACCATAATATTATAATCTCCTTCAAATACAAATTCAAAAGTCAAATAATAAAAGAAACAACCAAACATAAAATATCAATATTAAAGTTTATTATCAATTATTAAAATCTGCTAAAATTTGTTGCAGATTTGTTTCATTGAGATCATTGTCACCTTCATTTCCACCAATTGGAGCAGAAAAATCATGTGATGCAACATAAGGCATACTACTACCACCACCACCACTTTAATAAAAATCAACATCAATGATGTCATCTAACGAAATATATAACACGTTATCAATAAGTTAAAGATTAAAATTATTGTAATAAATTATCAGAAAATAAACTACAATAGTCACAAAGTAAGTCTTCAACATTACTAGAATGATCAGGCTTTTTCTCAATAACCTCTTTTATCACCTAAAAGCCAACCAAATTAATATTTTCACAATCAATTGCATCATACTGCACATTTTGCTTTCTTTGTCTCTCTTTCCTAATAAATTAAATACAATATATGAAAAATAGTATAACATATTAAATACACATAATCCATTGATATAAAATAAAAGTATGAAACATATATTACCTGCATTTAAGATGCAAATTATATTTGTTGAGTTTAAAGAAGAAGAAAGAAATTAATTGATGATAACTAAACATTATTATTGGGTTAAAAATTCAATTATGTGTGTGATTAGTTTGCTTAATTGTGCAAAAAAATTAATATAAACCAAAATGACCCAACAACAAGCTTCAGGCCCATATACACTCATAGCTTAAGGAAATGTTTGTCCATCAGAAAAAAAAAGTAAAGCATCAAGCCAAATACAAAGGAAGGTTGCTGATCTTCAAAATAAAAAGAAGAAGTAAAGAAACAAGCCTAGTCAGTAGGCCCAACTGGTGATCCAAGCCCATTCGCTTATTTTAGTGACAAACTAAACAATGGAACTCCATTTCTATCTAAACCAAACCACAAAACCACCGAACCAAAACTCTTTCCTCTCTCTCTTCTCTCACCCACATGAAGTTCAGAAAGAAAGCAAGAAAGAAGAAAACGGATTAGGGCTCAAATTAGAAGTGAAAATTTGGATTACCATTTTCAAACAAAGAAAAAAAAAGTCAAAGAAGCTAGGGCTGAAAGCAAAGGTCACATCTGAAGACTCATAAGAAGAAATCTTTCCTTATATGAGTTTTATTGAAGATTTTTGAAGAAATTCACTTTTTGTACGAATAGAATAGGAAATCCTATTCAAATGGAGGTTGTAGAGCTTTGCAATAGATCAACGGTCAAGAAAGAAACTTGGAGCCAAGGTTGTGATACACGGCTCAGATTTGTGAAGCAATAGAAATAAGGATGAAAGAGAAGATGGAAGGTATAAATACATGTACTGTTAAATTACTGCTACTACTCTATCTCTCTTCTGTGTTGCTGCTGCTACTGATATTGGGGAAGAAGAAGTCAAACAAGTTGTTGAAGACAAGTTTCAATTTTTGGAAGCTTTACTCCTCTATTAAAGGAATAAACAACCAAGGTTTGGGGCAAGGAGTCAGAGAACAAACTTTGGGTTCCCATAGCTTAAGAGCTATACCTTCTTCTCTTTCATGGTTCTCAATTAAATATTTTGTTTTCTTAGTTTAATCTTTCTTAGTTTCAATAAAAAAGGCATTGTAGTGAGGAATGTAAGAAAAAGCCATTGAGTGGAAAAAGATAGAGAGAGTTAGACTTGGAGAAAAGCTAAATATTTATTTTAGAAATTCTATGTACGTTTTTTTGTTTTGTTTTCATGATTCTAAGGGGATTCCCTTGCTAAGTTGCGTAAGTACATAGTGGTTGTAAAGCTAGGTTTGTCCCAAATAAGATTGGGTTAAATTTTAAGAAAATTGGTGAATATAATCTTGTTCAAAGATAGTAAAATTTCATTTGTCGTGATGGAGACTGGATGTAGGCTACATTGCACTGAGTAGCTGAACCAGTATATATGGCTGAGTCACTTCCCTTTCTCTTCTCTGTTTTCGGTTTTATCCTTGATGCATGCCAATCATCACTTCAAAATTTTCTCAATAAATAGAATCTCGTTGCAATTATAGTTCCAAACAACAAATGACCCGTGTTAGAGTTTAGTTTGTTTGTCACAAATGCAAATCAATAAAAATTAAGAGTATTAGATCTTGGGTCTTCTCTCAAAAGAAATTGCAGTGAGGTGTGCGTATTATCGGTTATGAGAATAAGGGGATTTTAAAAAAAATTAATAGGAAATTAAATGACAAGAAAGTAAAGCTAACGACTAAAGGGATATAAATGCTAAAAGGCACTCCTGGAAAGGATTGAGAGTCAAGGCTTCCTGTAAGAACCGTAATTAATTAACCGCTTAATTAAAATAATTTAATTGCCCGAAATAGGTTCAAAAATTTAGAATGTTAATTAGAAAATCTAAATATGATATTTGGACTCAGTAGATTTTTTTGAGATGGAAAATGTAATTTTTTGCAAAAAATTACGTAAAAATACGTACCGGTAAATTAGCCGACAATACCGGCTTAAATATGTTTGGTTCTGTGTGAGAATAATAAAAACAATAGAAAAAATGAGGAAAACAATTTATAATTAAAAATCGGACGCTAATTTTAAAGGTTTCGCCCAAAGTTGAGACAAATGGGCTAAAAATACTAACGGGTTGGACCGGGCCTAAGTTGGGCCCATGCCCAACATATATAAAAATTCAAATGCACCTATTTCAGCTCATTAAACACTTGCATGAGAGTGAGAGCTGCTGAAGTGAGAAGAGAGGTGAGGGTTTCCAAAAATACTATTCATCTTCAACTTCATTCAACCATAACTCGAGCTATGGTGCTCCAATTCGTGAACGGTTTACGGCCACGCAAAGCTCTTGCCAAGCCCGTTAGTTCTATCCAACTTTGTTGGTAAGATTTTGAAACTCCTACCCCATTCTTAAGCTATATGAATTTCAAAAATTAAGGTTAGAGTTTTGAGTAAGTTTTTGTGTTTTGGTTGTTTAGCTACTAACCATTAGTGAGAAATTGTTGGGTTCATCCCCAATTTTTATGGATAAATTAAAGTTTCTCAAAAATCCTTGTAGTTTGGTATATTATGAATATTTAGGTTTTAATTTTTATGGAATATCTGAAGTTAGTTTGAGCATTGATGCTTATTGGAGTTGCGTTTGCTATTTGGAAGCATTTGGATTGGAGATGGTGGCTTGGTTGTGATTGAAAGCTTGTGGGATCCAAATTTTAGTGTATTGTGCCTATTGGGAATCGGCCAAGGTTTAGTTTTGATTTTCTCTATGTAATCTGTAATATTTCTGGACACTTAGGCTAGTGGACCTTACGATAAAATTGAATTGGTTGTTAAAATTTGTTGAAATCATGATGTGTTATGATTGGATGATTTTGATAGTTTTGATGAACTATGATTTTGTTGTTGATAAATGGTGTTGAATATTGATATTGAGGTTGAATGATGCTAATTATAATGATTGGTAGTGACAGAATGATGATTGATGAGTGTGTTGGTTGAGAAATGGTTTTAATAAGATGACTTGATGATTGAGGTTGAGGATTATGAGGATAATGTATTATAAGTGAACATTTGGTATGAGTGGTGGTTTGAGACAAAATGGTAAGTTCTGATATGAATTGAGGTGTCTTATGATTTTGAGTTGGTTTGGTTTAAAGTTTTGAAATTTAGGGAACCTTGCTGATTTTTGTAAAACTTGGTTTTTGACGAAATTTTGCGGATTATAACTTGAGCCTCTATTTTTGAAATTATTTGGATTTTGTTTAAATGGAAGATGGTTTAAAGAGCTTTAAAATGGGATAAAGTTTGAGGAAAATGGAGTTTTGTAGAGGAAGTTATGAACATTTGAAGTTCGGTGTAAGAATCTGAAATTCTGCAGCATTTAATTTTTCAGAGTATGATGCAGCATGCGTACGCGAACTTGTGCATGCGACGCGGGCATTCTCCACTGCCTGGGGATCTTGCGTACGCAGGCATTATGTTGCGTATGCAAGCATGTGAAATTCGGCCATGCGTACGCAAATTTTAACACACAATGCGAGTATTCCATTCAGGTTGGAACACTCACATGCGTGAGCAGAGTGCCACATACATAGACACGCCTTTTTTCAACGTTTGCGTACGCACGACAGGGGGTGTGCGTACGCATTGACCTTATTTTTTTGAAAAATAATTTTTCTTTGTTTTCAAGGGTTCTCAAGATTTTTAAACTTCTTTAAACTGCTGTTTGAGATTACTACCAAGTACGTAGGCCCTAAGACTAATAGAGATGAGTTAGTTGGGTTAAATTGGTAATTTTCATCCCTGAGTTAGAAAATAGAGCCTTAGGTTTCTAGAGTATTAAGGATGGAATAGTTGTGTGGGTTGGAAGAGTACTGTATTAATGATGAGTATAATAAGCTGTTGAAATAAAAATTGATAATGTTTGTGGCGAGTCTGGGACTCGAAGATAAATGAGGAAATATTGAATACTGAAAGTGATCACTGAGGAATATGGATATACATTGTTTATTTCTGATGTTGTTGAGACACTATGCGCCTGACAAGGACGGTTGGTTAATCCCGCTTGTCGAGGTCGCAGCGATGGCGTAAGGGCGGTGGTTAGTCCCGCTTACATTGAGATGTTAGGTCTGTGGCTGAGTATCCTACTCGCATTCTTTCGGAATCACAGGAGTGTGCCGGGCACTATATCCCTGGACCGTGTGCCGAGCATGATATCCCTAGGGTTCCCATTATATTCGTGACCGAAAGGTGACATTCCCATGGGAATGTGTCGGATTGGTAGTTGAACCGACAGTGTGATATCACATCCAACATGACAGGCATTCATCATGTGCATCTTCCATGTGTTTGATTGCTTTGTTTACTTGCATACTACGCCTAATTGTATAACATGCTTAATTGCTTCTTGATTTACTTACTATACATGATTATTACTTGTGCTTTACTTGCATGCAATTACTTTTGTTTTTCTACTAGAATTGAGGAGGTTCAGTAGGCGGTGGCGATGGAATCACATGGCGGTTAGGATGGCGAAGGCTGTGGGACAGCGGTGAACTGATAGTTTAGAAATTCCTTAAGTTAGATGACCTATTTAAGGATTTATTTAATTGTTTTATAAGTTTGAATTTTATGCTTGATGTAAAGTTCTAATATTGCCTTTGGCCTCCCGGAACCTTATTTCTTACATTACTGGGCACTATTACCATCTTGAGAACCTCCGATTCTCATACCATATTTTGTTGTTATTTTTCAGATGTAGGTCGTAACCCATCTCGGTAAGTTGCAAGATAGTGACAGAGCGGAGGATCTCTTGATAGCTCTTTTGTATGTTTTGGATATTTTGTTGTAGTTCTATCTATCTTTTGTATGTTTATACTTTGTTGCCTTAGAAGCTTGACTTTGAGAGACAAGTTGTATGAGCTGTATGTAACTAGTTAGCCTAAACTCTGCTGGCTGTGGCTAGTATTCTGTGGCTAATATGCTTATATATCTACATATACTTTGTTATCTTGTATCTGTATCTTATCCTTTATGCTTTTAGTTCTCGTGTGAACGCTTCGCATTTTTGTATCTCTATTTTTTAGCTTTATTTCTTTATTGGGCTTCTAGTATTATTATTTCTTTATATATATATTATCGTATGAGCTTTAGAACTGTTGTGGCGCTTTGATATCTTTTGCTTAACATGAAAATGACAGTTAAAGAATCCTACCATTATCATAACCATAATTATGGCAATTATAATGAGTTAATCACACTTCATCAACCCCTAACAGCGAGGAGTAACTCAAGCAAGCATAATTTACCTTAATCAACAAATCCTACCTAACTTACTAATTAACTTAGTAAAACGCTAGCATTAGTGGAAACAAGAGCAATTAACAACCCAAGAATTACCACTAAATGTCGGATATTATGACTCTAGTATCCTAATTACTCATTTCCTAAGCCAAGGGGTGAAAATCTATTGAAAATTCATAATTAGCATTTTTACAAACTCTTGGTGGCATAAAAGCAAAACATAGCGAATTGCAAAAGATAATAAAATCTATAACCAATCTATGCACAAAATCAACAATAGAAACTCAATCAAGCATATATAAACCATAAAACATCAAATTCATCAACAAAAGATTCAAGAAATCAAAATTGGATATATTAACAAAGTAACTTTAATTATGAGAAAAATAACAAAAGTAGTGTAATTAAAGAGAATAGCAAAGGTTACTTACAATAAAACAAGAAAATATCCAAGATCAAAATTGTAAAAGAGCTAATTCTACTATGAACTCTAATAAAACCCTAAGAGAGAATTTTCTAAAACTAACCTAAACCTAACTAGATCTCTCCATTATAGTGTGTAATGGTGTACCCCCTTTAATATGGGATTTTTCCATTTGATATAGCCTTCCAATCAGCTTTAAAAACTCCAAAATTGGGCCAAGAGGCCCCCAAAATCACAAGCCATGTGACTTTTTAATGAAGTCATGCGTTAGGACTTGTGCGTAGGCACAGGGTTGTGTGTGTACGCACACTAGCTGAGTTTCATCTTGTGTGTACGCACAGGAAGGTGTACGTACACACACTGGAGCGTGTGCTTCTCTTTTGTTTTTTTATGAAATCTCCCATTTTGCATGCTTCCTTCCACTTCTAACTAGCCATCCTTGCCTATTGAACCTGAAATCACTCAACAAAACATATCGCGGCATCGAATGGAATAAAAGTGGAATAAAATTGATTAATTTAAGCATAAAAAAATAATATTTTCATATTTAGGCACAATTTGGAGAGAAATAAGAAAAGTATGCTATTTAAGTGAATAAATGTAGGTTTATGTGATGAAATCCACTCAATTCAAGCCAAAATTTACCATCAAATATGGACTCATCAAGTCCCTGATGAGATGACTTCTGCGTGGTCTAAAAAATTGCGGATAAATCCTCGTTGCAAGTATAGTTTCTAAACCTTCAAAAGTCCTTCATACAAACGTGTTGGGTGTCACAAGTAACAAACCCCTTTAAAAATTGTTAACCGAGTATTCAAACCTCGGGTCGTCTTCTCAAGGAACTGCGAAGGAGTATGTTCTTATTATTGGCTATAAAGGTTGTAATCGGGGTTTAGAAGGTGAGAAGCAAGTAAATTAAATGACGAGTGAATTAAATGGAAATTAAGAATAAATAATAACTGTAAAGCAACTTTTAGCAAGGTAGGGAAATTAGAGGTCCAACTTAGTTATCTCTCTCAACAATAATGAAAGTTGAATCTAAACTCCACTTGGTCAACCTGCACGAGGGCAAAGGAAAGTCAAGGGACTAATTAAATTGACTTTCGAATCCTAATTATTTCCTCAGAAAAGGTTGGGATTATTTAAGTTCAGCTCAATTAGCAAGATAACGATTATCAATTATGTTGAGTTTAATAACTGTTGAATTACTAAATTCTTAACCAGAACCAAAAGGGGAAAAGTAAAATTGCTAGAATGATAAAGAGGTCCTTAGATGGGAAGCAATGATAACTTAAATCAATGAGAACAATCATAAACTGCAAATACCTCAATTATCATTAATTCAAATAACAGTCTGTAACACGAGAGAATTCATAAGTCAAATTATAATAATCAATTCAAATGTTGGAATAAATAAATAGAAGTAATACTAAAAGAACATTAAACCTAGGATCCAGAGTTACTCTTAAAACAAGAAGAAATCCTAAATCCTAAAAGAGAGAGAGAAGATCTCCCTCTCAACTAAATCTAAATCATTGAAAGGTAAAAATATGCGAGCTCTCCTTTGAATGGAAGCATTCCCACACTTTATAACCTCTGGTCTATGCTGTCTGTACTTGGATCTGGGCCAAAAAGGGCTTCAGAACTCGCTGGGGGCGTATTCTATAATTTCTGGTGCGTGGCCTCTATCACGCGTCCGCGTGGGTCACTCGGTCGCGTCATTCGGAGCTTTTCCTTGCCACGCGGTCGTGTCAGTCATGCGACCGCGTCATATGCGTTCTGCTTAAGGCGCACGGTCGCGTCAGTCATGCAACCGCGTCGCTGCTGATTCGTGCTTGGCACGCGATCGCGTCATCCATGTGATCGCGTGGATACCAGTTTCTTTAAAGCTCCGTTTTACTTTCTCCTTCCATTTTAGTATGTTTCCTTTTTCATCCTTTAAGTCATTCTACCTTAGAAAATCTGAAACTACTCAACACACTAATCACGACATCGAATGGAAATAAAGGTAATTAAAATAATTAATTTTTAAAGCTTAGGAAACATGTTTTTCACAACATGACATAATAAGGAAGGGAAAGTAAAACCATGCAATTAATGTGAATAAGTAGGTGAAGAGTTGAATAAATCACTCTAATTAAGCATAAAAGAACTCATGAAATATGGGTTTATCAACCTCCCCACACTTAAACACTAGCACGTCCTCATGCTAAATCCAAGGTAAATAATTAAGGTTAAAGTGATGGAATGTTATGAAATGCAACCTATGCTAAATGCATCTACCTAATGGGTCATGCAATTCTAATTCATCTACTCATATATAAAGCTTACATGTAGCTAAGTTAATTCACATTCTCAAGGAGTTATGTATATATATATAGCTAACCCTTAAATAATAAAGCATTTTAGCAAATGAGATGGGAAAGAAAACATTGTACAAAGTTGCAAAACAATTAGTAAATTTTAAGCACAAATATATGTTGATGAGTTGTTGAACCCTCACTGAATTTTGTGTTTACTCTCTAGTCACTCAGTGTTTATTGGGTTTATTCACTCTATTTTTCTTCTTTTTATTCTTACTTTCTATAACTTTGTTTTTTATCTAACCAATCAACAATTATAGAATACAGTCATACCAAAATGTCATGAGGTCTTAATTAAGGTTGTAATGGGGCCAAGGTAAAGGTAAGGATTTATGTATATGGTTAAGTGAGCTAATAAGTGAATCTTTAATTAGGCTAAGATCTCACCTAACATACATATTTAGTAAAATAAAATCCCTTTACCTATTTTCCCATATTTCCCACTTATTGTTGCATGCTCATGTTTCACTTTTTATTTTTATTCCATGTGCATTGTTTTCATCGGGGAATTTCTTTTTGTATCCCCTTTTATTTAGATGCTAATTTTTTTTTTTTGCACATGATAATTGAATCACTTAGATTTTTTCATGAGTATGCTTCCCAAATTTTATTTTATTCCTTTTTACTTCTCTACTCTTTTGTTTCTATTACCCATGTTCCCAAAAGGTTTCCCACATTTAAGTCTATTCATAATTTTCTATCTTAAGCTAACTAAGGATTCACTTGGGATTTTTCTTTGTTTTTCTGCTTAAGGCTAGTAATTTGGCTAAATAGAATAAAGGGGTTTTAAAAGGCTCAAGGGGGTTAACAAGGGTGATGTAAAAGGTAGGCTGATTTGGGGTGAGTGAGCTAAAATCAAATGATGGCCTCAATCATTCTCTTGGTATGTATCTATTCTATATTCTATAATTGGACATATAGATTAAAGCAAAGGAAAGAATATCAGAATAAAAAGAAATGTAACACACAGAAATGAAATTATGGTTTGAATGCAACCATACAATTTAAGCTCAAGACTCACAGGCTGTGTGTTCTCTAACTCAAGCATCATATATCATTCATATATTGTATGCAGGTTTAGTTAAAAATTCCCATTATTCTCTTGAAAAAAATTATTTAGGGTAGCTTTTAAAGTTTGAATGTTCCTCCTTGATGAAATGTTGTCAACTAACATGTAATGCTATATATACAAGGTGTGGGTTGTTTTGATTCTGTTAAATTTTCTGGTTTACTTCCTTTTTATATTTTTCTATTTAAACTATACTATCTTTATGCTAAAAAAGGGTAAACTATACTAATTAATCCACTAATAAATCTGAATTGCAAACTAAACTAAATGACTAAAATGAGCTAAATAACTAAAATATGAACAAAAAAAAATTCAAAATGCAGAAAATAGAGTAAAATACACAAGTAGCCATGTATAAGTACTCAGAAAATAACAATAAAAGAAAAAGAGAAAAATACAGAAAAATATCCAAAATAAAAGAAAAAGTATGTAGTAGTTCACCAAAATAAACGCCAGAGATGGCGACCTCCCCACACTTAAAATGAAGCATCGTCCTCGATGCTCAATCAAGCCGGGTGTGAAGGAGTGTCATCACTGGTAGGGATGGTAGCTGGGGTCTCTGTGGCGGTGGTGGGCTGAGAGTCTGGCTGCTGTAGAGGGGAGACTGACTGGATCGGGATCTCCGGATCTGCAGCCTCAATCTGGGGCATGACCTCCTGATGCGGGGCAGTCTGCTCTGTGGCTTCCTGCTGATGAGTCTCCGCCTGGGAATGAGTCTCCTCCTCGTGCTCATCCTCCTCTTCCTCTGATGGCTCTGAAGGGGTGTCGGGCTCGGAGGGGATGTCGGCGCCCTGTCTGATCATCAGCTTCAGATGGGAATAGTGTCGCCTGCTGCGGCGCTCCAATCTCTCATACCAGTGCCTGTTACAGCACTCCATCTGATCAAGCTGGCGGAAAAGACGGTGCACGAGGCGATAAACTAGCTCAGAGGCGGGTGGAGGTGCAGTGGTGGCAGCTGGGGCAGCTGTGGATGAAGAGGGTCCAGCAGACGGAGGGGCTGTCTCATCAGTAGTAGTGATAGGTGGTGGTCTGTAGCCCAAGGCAAGGAAGTTCCTGTTGTGCGGGATGATCTTCCTGCAGTCCGCTGCTGGTGGTCGCTCATCGGCATCCTCCCAAGGCACATCAGCCTGACGGCCTAGCCGTGTAACCAGGTAAGGAAAGGGGAGGGTGCCTCGGACGTGGGCCCTGGCCATATAATGCCGGATAAAACGAGGCAGATAAATGTCCTTACCCTCCAGCACACACCAAAGGAGGGTGATCATGGTAGCCGGGATCTCCGTCTCGTGAGTACTCGGCATCACAAAATTACTCAAGATCTGATGCCATAGCCGAGCCTCATCATTTAAGTACACTCTCTTGATCCCTCTAGGCATAGTGGTGTTCTGACCCATCTCCCAAGGAACAGCAGGGTCGAGAGCTATCCTTGCCTTCACAGCATCCCAGTCAAACTGCATCTGGCCCATGTTTTCCTCAGCCTGTGCAAAACCATCTGGCTTATCGGACTTGGCTGAGAGCTGGAGAGTGGTCTCTATGGCCTCCTCAGTGACCAGAATTTGCTTTCCCCTCAGGTTCACTGCATCTAGGGTAGTAAGGTAGTAGTTGCAATAGAATTCCCGGACCCAAGATGCATTGACCTCTGTCAGTGATCTCTCCAGAAAGAACCAGCCCCTTTGCTTGATTTGCTCAGTAGTGTATTGCTGGAGGGCTTCTGGAATCTTCAAGGTACATTCCAGGTATAGATTTCTGGAGTTTGCAAATGTCGGGTACTTTAGCTCACAGTACCGGTTTGCAAATTTTATAGGATCAGTCGAAGGGAGCAGCTGGTCAGCTTTTTCCTGCTGTGTGAAATTCTTCTCCCGCCATGAGGAATCGTGCATTAGAGAAATGATGGACTGGGAGGAATCTCCTCTCTTACGCTTGCCAGTAGCCTTGCCTTTACCTTTCCTCTGTGAGACAAACATCCTGAAAAATAGAAAACCAAGAATGGATAAAAAAATAGGAAAGCAAATAGGCAATTTAAACAAAGGAAACTCAAAGCGGTAAGGGAGAAATAGAATAAGGAAACTGAGTATATGAAATGTGATTGAATTTATGTTAAATGGAAAAAAAATAAGCAATATGCCATGGTTAGAAAGTTAGAGGAAAGCGAAAATAATCAGAAAAGAGATCAAAAGGGTTAGTATGGTTAGGATTTGAAAAAGAAATTAGTAAATTAAAATTAGTGAGTTAGGAAGGTTAGTGGCATAGAAAAATTCCATATAACAAGGATTCACAGGTAAGAATAGAAGTACTCATAATTGAATAAAGAAAACAGGGTGATGCTGATTCGAATAGAAATAAAGAAATCAGAAATTGGAATCAGTGAATCACAAATGCATGTTATGAACCAGGAAAGCAAAAGAGGATAAGAAAGTGGCCCTTAGCATTCATGAACTGGTTTGGGGGAAGTAGAGTAAAACAGAGTTGCCAAACCAAAACAAGAATGAAAACAATTTTCAAAAAAAAATTTGGGCAGCATTCCGGCTAAAATTGGACTGTCCCGGAAAATAAACAGCAATCAGATCAGTTCATATGAATTAAAAGAAAGCAAGCTGCATGTACATAGATATAAAATAAACAGAAAAACACAATGTAAACAGCAGCAACATACAAGAAAGCAACATATGAATCATGATTATAACAGCAACAGATTTGTACATAGGATAAAACAGAAGTAAGAACAGTGCAAGTAAACAGACATAGATCCACTAACCACAGCCTAAGCTACCTAACAACCTAAAAATCCACTACAACATGCAAGTCTAGCTATCCAAATTATGAACATAAACGGAATAAAAAATACAGAAACATGACGAACGGATAAAAAGGTTGCGTGTTGCGGAACCTGGTAAGCAGAAGGGTTGGAACAGGGAAGAAGGTGGCTGCGGCGGCGTCCGGTGCGGTGGTGGTGCACGGCGACGCGGTGGTGGCTGAGGGGGTAGTGGCGGCGAGGGTTTTGGGTTGTGATAGAAGAAAGGGGGCTTTCCATAAATATATAATAGTCCATACTTTTCTCGAGATTTGATGGCCTAAACTGGTGTTCCAATTCAGCATAGAAATTCTGGCGTCAAAACACCAGAACTGGCATGAAAGCTGGAGTTAAACGCCCAAACTGGCACAAAAACTGGCGTTTAACTCCAAGAAAGGTCTCTACACGTGAAAGCTTCAATTCTCATCCCAAGCACACACCAAGTGGGCCCCAGAAGTGGATTTCTACACTAACTATTCTAGCTTACTCATTTTCTGTAACCCTAGGTCACTAGTTTATTATAAAAATTACTTTTAGTCATTCATCTTGTACCTCATGAGACTCTACACGTTTCATATTGTATCTTCTACGACATGAGTCTCCAAACCCCATGGTTGGGGGTGAGGAGCTCTGCTGTGTTTCGATGAATTAATGCAATTACTACTGTTTTCCAATCTATCACGCTTGTTTCTATTTTAAGATATTCACTCGTACTTCAACTTGATGAATGTGATGATCTGTGACACTCATCACCATTCTCAACCTATGAACGCATGCCTGACAACCACCTCCATTCTACCTTAGATTGAATGCTTATCTCTTAGCCTCCTGATTCAGATCAGAGTCTTCGTGGTATAAGCTAGAATTATTGGCGGCCATTCCTGAGATTCAGAAAGTCTAAACCTTGTCTGTGGTATTCCGAGTAGGATCTGGGAAGGGATGGTTGTGATGAGCTTCAAACTCACGAGTGCTGGGCGTAGTGACAGACGCAAAAGGATCAATGGATCCTATTCCAGCATGAGTGAGAACCGACAGATGATTAGCCGTGCGGTGACAGTGTATTTGGACCATTTTCATTGAGAGGACGGATGGTAGCCATTGACAACGGTGATCTACCAACATACAACTTGCCATGGAAGGAGCCTTGCGTGTGTGAAGAAGAAGGCAGTGGGAAAGCAGAGATTCAGAAGACAGAGCATCTCTAAAACCTCAACCTGTTCTCCATTACTGCATAACAAGTATTTATTTCATGTTCTTTTACTTTTTACAATTAAATCTGAGAATTATTGATATCCTGACTAAGAGTTATAAAATCGCCATAGCTTGCTTCAAGCCGACAATCTCCGTGGGATCGACCGTTACTCACGTAAGGTATTACTTGGACGACCCAGTGTACTTGCTGGTTAGTTGTGCGGAATTGCAAAAGTGTGATTGTGATTTCGTGCACCAACTTGCACCGTGAAGGTGCTCCTCTTCTCCGGGAAAGCGGCAGCAAGTGTTGCTGTGACTGTGAGGATGAAAGAGAGGAGGGTGTGGCAAAGAGCCATTGGAGCAGCGGTGGGGACTAAGTGGGAAGTAATGGTGAAAGTGTATTAGAAAGGAAAAGAGGGGTGGTTGCTGGGTGAAGAGGATGGTGGTGGGATTTGAGATTAGAAAGGGAAAGAGGGGTGGTAGCTGGTTGAAGAGGGTTAGGGTTAGTGGTACACGAAATTGTGATTCACACTTTTCACAACTCCGCACAACTAACCAGCAAGTGCACTGGGTCGTCCAAGTAATACCTTACGTGAGTAAGGGTCAAATCCCACGGAGATTGTTGGCTTAAAGCAATCTATGGTTACCTTGTAAATCTTAGTTAGGAGATTAATTATGATTATCAATTTGAATTGCGAAAAATAAAAGAGCATGAAATAATTACTTGTTATGCAGTAATTGAGAATATGTTGGAGTTTTGGAGATACTTTGTCTTCTGAATCTCTGCTTTCCCCCTGTCTTCTTCTTCACGCACGCAAGGTTTCTCCTATGGCAAGCTGTGTGTTGGTGGATCACCATTGTCAATGCCTACCATCCGTCCTCTCAGTGAAAAAGGTCCAGGTGCGTTGTCACCGCACGGCTAATCATCTGTCGGTTCTCACTTATGCTGGAATAGGATCCATTGATCCTTTTGTGTCTGTCACTACGCCCAACCCTTGTGAGTTTGAAGCTTGTCACAGTCATCCAATCCCTGAATCCTACTCGGAATACCACGGACAAGGTTTAGACTTTTCGGATTCTCAGGAATGCTGCCAATGGATTCTAGCTTATACCACGAAGATTCTGATTAAGGAATCCAAGAGATATTCATTCAATCGAAGGTAGAACGGAGGTGGTTGTCAGGCACGCGTTCATAGGTTGAGAATGGTGTTGAGTGTCACGGATCATCACATCCATCATATTGAAGTGTGAATGAACATCTTAGATAGAAACAAACGTGTTTGAATAGAAAACAGAAATAATTGCATTAATTCATCGAGACACAGCAGAGCTCCTCACCCCCAACAATGGAGTTTAGAGACTCATGTCATTAAAGAGTACAAAGTTCAGATCTAAAATGTCATGAGGTACAAAATAAATTTCAAAAAGTTGTTTAAATACTAAACTAGTAACCTATGTTTACAGAAAATGAATAAACTAAGATAGATAGTGCAGAAATCCACTTCTGGGGCCCACTTGGTGTGTGCTGGGGCTGAGACTTGAGCTTTACACGTGCCTAGGCTGTTTCTAGAGTTAAACGCCAGGTTGTAACCTGTTTCTGGCGTTTAACTCCAACTTGTAACCTGTTTCTGGCGTTTAACGCCAGAATGCAACATGGAACTGGCGTTGAATGCCAGTTTACGTCGTTTATCCTTGAAAAAAGTATGGACTATTATATATTGCTGGAAAGCCCTGGATGTCTACTTTCCAACGCAATTGAGAGCGTGCCATTTGGACTCCTGTAGCTCCAGAAAATCTATTTTGAGTGCAGGGAGGTCAGAATCCAACAGCATCTGCAGTCCTTTTCCACATATATATATATATATATATATATATATATACACCCCATTGCAAAACTCAAAACTTGCTTAACACGGGGGAAAATGGGTAGTGAAGCTCGTGAACTCCATGTATTCTTCTTTCCCTTCCCAGCTCAAGGCCACATAATCCCAACCATAGACGTGGCCAAACTCTTCACCTCACATGGCGCCACCGCCACCATCATCACCACCCCATCCATCAAACCCCTCATCTCCCAAACCCTACAAAACACCAACATCCACATTAAAACAATCAAGTTCCCCAGTGCTGAATTTGGTTTACCTGACGGTTGCGAAAAAATAGACTCTTCCCTTAACCCAAACCTGTTCCCCAACTTCCTAAAAGCAACAATGAACCTTCAGGAGCCATTGGAGCAGCTCTTGCTCCAAGAAAAGCCTCAGTGCCTCGTAGCAGACATGTTTTTTCCATGGGCAACTGAAGCTGCCGCCAAGTTTGGAATCCCAAGGCTTGTCTTCCATGGAACTAGCTTATTCGCTCTATCGGCTTCGCTTTGTGTCACAACCTACGAGCCTTACAATAACGTGTCGTCGGACACCGAAGCCTTCGTCATTCCCAACCTTCCCGGCGACATAACAATGGTGAAAAAGCAATTGACTGAGTTAAGCAGGAAGGAGAACAACCAAGACCTGACTCTAGCGATATTGTTGAAGGATTCAAGGGAATCAGAGATGAAGAGCTATGGAGTGCTTGCAAATTCTTTCCAGGAGCTAGAAAGTCCTTATATAAATCACTACGTGAACGTGTTTGGGAGGAGGGTGTGGTGTATAGGCCCTGTTTCTCTCTGTAACAGAAGCAACGAAGAAAAAGCGCTGAGAGGAGTACACGGAGATGAAGAAAATGATAGATGCTTGAAGTGGCTAAGTTTAAAGAAACCAAACTCTGTAGTTTACATAAGCTTCGGGTCCGTCGGTGTCCTTCCAGACACCCAGCTTAAGGAGATTGCAATAGGATTGGAAGCTTCTGGAAGAGAATTCATTTGGGTCGTAAAAAGATGTAAAAAATACACAGAGGAATGGAATGCGGAAGAGTTCGAGAAGAGAATGGAGGGAAAGGGGCTAATCATAAGAGATTGGGCGCCTCAAGTGTTGATTCTTGAACACGAGGCTGTTGGAGCGTTTGTTACGCATTGCGGTTGGAACTCGACGTTGGAATCAGTGACAGCTGGCGTGCCAATGGTGACGTGGCCGTTGGGTGCTGAGCAGTTTTACAACGAGAAGTTGGTTACTGATGTTCTTGAAATTGGGGTTCCTGTTGGTACTAGATTGGGAGATTGTGTTGACAAGGGTGCCATAGAGAGTGCTTTGAAGAGGGTAATGGTGGGAGAAGAAGCAAATGGATTTAGAAACAGGGCTAAGGTTCTTGCTTTGAAGGCAAAGAAGGCTGTTGAAGTTGGAGAGTCTTCTTACTCGGATTTGAACTCTCTCATTCTGAAATTGCAGTCACATGTTGGCAATGAAAGTTGCTTTATTAATTTATGATGATTCTGAAGGGTGAAGATCATAAATCTTGATAGTTCCTTTCTCTTCTATCTGATCGTTTAGGAATATAAATCCTTGTCTTTTATTTACTTTTCTTTAAATATATTGGGGATGATAATGTTTGAGTCTCTTCCTATTGTATCGTTATTAAAGCTTAAACCTATGCAATCATTTTGCTATTGTCTTACTTTCAAGTCTCAACAATTTATCTTTCTTCATGTTCAATTCAATATGGTTTATATATTTGACGAGTTACGAGTATATGATTCGAGGACTAACATGGATTTCGTATTTGATACTAAAATTTGAGTTTAAACAGGCTTCTTAATAGTTAAATTTCGTTTTTTAAAATGTTTTAGTTAAAGCTTTTAACATTTTTTTGTCATAAACATTTTTTTTTCAAGAAGAAAATGAACAAAAAGGAGATAATAAAGATATAGTATCTAAATATAAGTGACTATTGAAGTACAAATAGAGCTTTTCTATTTAGAATTTATTTAATAAATATTTAATTAATATTATTTAATATTTTATAATTGGAGTAAAATATTCTAATTTATTTTTAAAAAGTGATTGATTTCCTCTTAAATTATAAGCTTAAGAAATATTGTTCATAATTCCAAAATATGTTGTAGATAAAATAGAAAATAAATTGAGGTTCGGTGATTTTGGAAAAAAAAAAAAAAAAAGAAAGAAAGAAAAGAAAGAGAATAAAACAAGCCACACCCCACAAGTGTTTGTGGACATGCATGAGTTTCATTTTGTGATTCAAGTCTCATTTTCATGTAGCTCGCATAAACACTTTCGGTGGCTCTTTCCACAAGACGGGTCATATGAAAGGGTTTTGTAGTTTGTACTTTGGTTTTTGTGTGTTTGTGAGTGTGTGAGAGTGTGTGTGTGTGTTTTTTTTTCTTTCAAAATGCACTCCATGTTGATTATGAAAACACAAACATGTTGTGTGTGTGACAAATGCAAGGAGCATCGTGGAATGAGATTTGAGAGCAACGTTCTAAAACCTGAATTGGTGATAGAATCATTTTAGCTACTAATTTATTGATTTATTGGTTCAACTGATTTAATTGTGATTTAATCAGAAAATTCGTTTTATAATAAAATAATAAATTAAATATAAATAAATACACTAAAACATAATTATAGTCTAATATAAACTTTAAAATATTATCTAAATTAAAAGTACTATATAAACCATAATATTATAATCTCCTTCAAATACAAATTCAAAAGTCAAATAATAAAAGAAACAACCAAACATAAAATATCAATATTAAAGTTTGTTATCAATTATTAAAATCTGCTAAAATTTGTTGAAGATTTGTTTCATTGAGATCATTGTCACCTTCATTTCCACCAATTGGAGCAGAAAAATCATGTGATGCAATATAAGGCATACTACTACCACCACCACCACTTTAATGAAAATCAACATCAATGATGTCATCTAACGAAATATATAACACGTTATCAATAAGTTAAAGATTAAAATTATTGTAATAAATTATCAAAAAATAAACTACAATAGTCACAAAGTAAGTCTTCAACATTACTAGAATGATCAGACTTTTTCTCAATAACCTCTTTTATCACCTAAAAGCCAACCAAATTAATATTTTCACAATCAATTGCATCATACTGCACATTTTGCTTTCTTTGTCTCTCTTTCCTAATAAATTAAATACAATATATGAAAAATAGTATAACATATTAAATACACATAATCCATTGATATAAAATAAAAGTATGAAACATATATTACCTGCATTTAAGATGCAAATTATATTTGTTGAGTTTAAAGAAGAAGAAAGAAATTAATTGATGATAACTAAACATTATTATTGGGTTAAAAATTCAATTATGTGTGTGATTAGTTTGCTTAATTGTGCAAAAAAATTAATATAAACCAAAATGACCCAACAACAAGCTTCAGGCCCATATACACTCATAGCTTAAGGAAATGTTTGTCCATCAGAAAAAAAAAGTAAAGCATCAAGCCAAATACAAAGGAAGGTTGCTGATCTTCAAAATAAAAAGAAGAAGTAAAGAAACAAGCCTAGTCAGTAGGCCCAACTGGTGATCCAAGCCCATTCGCTTATTTTAGTGACAAACTAAGCAATGGAACTCCATTTCTATCTAAACCAAACCACAAAACCACCGAACCAAAACTCTTTCTTCTCTCTCTTCTCTCACCCACATGAAGTTCAGAAAGAAAGCAAGAAAGAAGAAAACGGATTAGGGCTCAAATTAGAAGTGAAAATTTGGATTACCATTTTCAAACAAAGAAAAAAAAAAGTCAAAGAAGCTAGGGCTGAAAGCAAAGGTCACATCTGAAGACTCATAAGAAGAAATCTTTCCTTATATGAGTTTTATTGAAGATTTTTGAAGAAATTCTCTTTTTGTACGAATAGAATAGGAAATCCTATTCAAATGGAGGTTGTAGAGCTTTGCAATAGATCAACGGTCAAGAAAGAAACTTGGAGCCAAGGTTGTGATACACGGCTCAGATTTGTGAAGCAATAGAAATAAGGATGAAAGAGAAGATGGAAGGTATAAATACATGTACTGTTAAATTACTGCTACTACTCTATCTCTCTTCTGTGTTGCTGCTGCTACTGATATTGGGGAAGAAGAAGTCAAACAAGTTGTTGAAGACAAGTTTCAATTTTTGGAAGCTTTACTACTCTATTAAAGGAATAAACAACCAAGGTTTGGGGCAAGGAGTGAGAGAACAAACTTTGGGTTTCCATAGCTTAAGAGCTATACCTTCTTCTCTTTCATGGTTCTCAATTAAATATTTTGTTTTCTTAGTTTAATCTTTCTTAGTTTCAATAAAAAGGCATTGTAGTGAGGAATGTAAGAAAAAGCCATTGAGTGAAAAAAGATAGAGAGAGTTAGACTTGGAGAAAAGCTAAATATTTATTTTAGAAATTCTATGTACGTTTTTTTGTTTTGTTTTCATGATTCTAAGGGGATTCCCTTGCTAAGTTGCGTAAGTACATAGTGGTTGTAAAGCTAGGTTTGTCCCAAATAAGATTGGGTTAAATTTTAAGAAAATTGGTGAATATAATCTTGTTCAAAGATAGTAAAATTTCATTTGTCGTGATGGAGACTGGATGTAGGCTACATTGCACTGAGTAGCTGAACCAGTATATATGGCTGTGTCACTTCCCTTTCTCTTCTCTGTTTTCGGTTTTATCCTTGATGCATGCCAATCATCACTTCAAAATTTTCTCAATAAATAGAATCTCGTTGCAATTATAGTTCCAAACAACAAATGACCCGTGTTAGAGTTTAGTTTGTTTGTCACAAATGCAAATCAATAAAAATTAAGAGTATTAGTTCTTGGGTCTTCTCTCAAAAGAAATTGCAGTGAGGTGTGCGTATTATCGGTTATGAGAATAAGGGGATTTTAAAAAAAATTAATAGGAAATTAAATGACAAGAAAGTAAAGCTAACGACTAAAGGGATATAAATGCTAAAAGGCACTCCTGGAAAGGATTGAGAGTCAAGGCTTCCTGTAAGAACCGTAATTAATTAACCGCTTAATTAAAATAATTTAATTGCCCGAAATAGGTTCAAAAATTTAGAATGTTAATTAGAAAATCTAAATATGATATTTGGACTCAGTAGATTTTTTTGAGTTGGAAAATGTAATTTTTTGCAAAAAATTACGTAAAAATACGTACCGGTAAATTAGCCGACAATACCGGCTTAAATATGTTTGGTTCTGTGTGAGAATAATAAAAACAATAGAAAAAATGAGGAAAACAATTTATAATTAAAAATCAGACGCTAATTTTAAAGGTTTCGCCCAAAGTTGAGACAAATGGGCTAAAAATACTAACGGGTTGGACCGGGCCCAAGTTGGGCCCATGCCCAACATATATAAAAATTCAAATGCACCTATTTCAGCTCATTAAACACTTGCATGAGAGTGAGAGCTGCTGAAGTGAGAAGAGAGGTGAGGGTTTCCAAAAATACTATTCATCTTCAACTTCATTCAACCATAACTCGAGCTATGGTGCTCCAATTCGTGAACGGTTTACGGCCACGCAAAGCTCATGCCAAGCCCGTTAGTTCTATCCAACTTTGTTGGTAAGATTTTGAAACTCCTACCCCATTCTTAAGCTATATGAATTTCAAAAATTAAGGTTAGAGTTTTTAGTAAGTTTTTGTGTTTTGGTTGTTTAGCTACTAACCATTAGTGAGAAATTGTTGGGTTCATCCCCAATTTTTATGGATAAATTAAAGTTTCTCAAAAATCCTTGTAGTTTGGTATATTATGAATATTTAGGTTTTAATTTTTATGGAATATCTGAAGTTAGTTTGAGCATTGATGCTTATTGGAGTTGCGTTTGCTATTTGGAAGCATTTGGATTGGAGATGGTGGCTTGGTTGTGATTGAAAGCTTGTGGGATCCAAATTTTAGTGTATTGTGCCTATTGGGAATCGGCCAAGGTTTAGTTTTGATTTTCTCTATGTAATCTGTAATATTTCTGGACACTTAGGCTAGTGGACCTTACGATAAAATTGAATTGGTTGTTAAAATTTGTTGAAATCATGATGTGTTATGATTGGATGATTTTGATAGTTTTGATGAACTATGATTTTGTTGTTGATAAATGGTGTTGAATATTGATATTGAGGTTGAATGATGCTAATTATAATGATTGGTAGTGACAGAATGATGATTGATGAGTGTGTTGGTTGAGAAATGGTTTTAATAAGATGACTTGATGATTGGGGTTGAGGATTATGAGGATAATGTATTATAAGTGAACATTTGGTATGAGTGGTGGTTTGAGACAAAATGGTAAGTTCTGATGTGAATTGAGGTGTCTTATGATTTTGAGTTGGTTTGGTTTAAAGTTTTGAAATTTAGGGAACCTTGCTGATTTTTGTAAAACTTGGTTTTTGACGAAATTTTGCGGATTATAACTTGAGCCTCTATTTTTGAAATTGATTGGATTTTGTTTAAATGGAAGATGGTTTAAAGAGCTTTAAAATGGGATAAAGTTTGAGGAAAATGGAGTTTTGTAGAGGAAGTTATGAACATTTGAAGTTCGGTGTAAGAATCTGAAATTCTGCAGCATTTAATTTTTCAGAGTATGATGCAGCATGCGTACGCGAACTTGTGCATGCGACGCGGGCATTCTCCACTGCCTGGGGATCTTGCGTACGCAGGCATTATGTTGCGTATGCAAGCATGTGAAATTCGGCCATGCGTACGCAAATTTTAACACACAACGCGAGTATTCCATTCAGGTTGGAACACTCACATGCGTGAGCAGAGTGCCACATACATAGACACGCCTTTTTTCAACGTTTGCGTATGCACGACAGGGGGTGTGCGTACGCATTGACCTTATTTTTTTGAAAAATAATTTTTCTTTGTTTTCAAGGGTTCTCAAGATTTTTAAACTTCTTTAAACTGCTGTTTGAGATTACTACCAAGTACGTAGGCCCTAAGACTAATAGAGATGAGTTAGTTGGGTTAAATTGGTAATTTTCATCCCTGAGTTAGAAAATAGAGCCTTAGGTTTCTAGAGTATTAAGGATGGAATAGTTGTGTAGGTTGGAAGAGTACTGTATTAATGATGAGTATAATAAGCTGTGGAAATAAAAATTGATAATGTTTGTGGCGAGTCTGGGACTCGAAGATAAATGAGGAAATATTGAATACTGAAAGTGATCACTGAGGAATATGGATATACATTGTTTATTTCTGATGTTGTTGAGACACTATGCGCCTGACAAGGACGGTTGGTTAATCCCGCTTGTCGAGGTCGCAGCGATGGCGTAAGGGCGGTGGTTAGTCCCGCTTACATTGAGATGTTAGGTCTGTGGCTGAGTATCCTACTCGCATTCTTTCGGAATCACAGGAGTGTGCCGGGCACTATATCCCTGGACCGTGTGCCGAGCATGATATCCCTAGGGTTCCCATTATATTCGTGACCGAAAGGTGACATTCCCATGGGAATGTGTCGGATTGGTAGTTGAACCGACAGTGTGATATCACATCCAACATGACAGGCATTCATCATGTGCATCTTCCATGTGTTTGATTGCTTTGTTTACTTGCATACTACGCCTAATTGTATAACATGCTTAATTGCTTCTTGATTTACTTACTATACATGATTATTACTTGTGCTTTACTTGCATGCAATTACTTTTGTTTTTCTACTAGAATTGAAGAGGTTCAGTAGGCGGTGGCGATGGAATCACATGGCGGTTAGGATGGCGAAGGCTGTGGGACAGCGGTGAACTGATAGTTTAGAAATTCCTTAAGTTAGATGACCTATTTAAGGATTTATTTAATTGTTTTATAAGTTTGAATTTTATGCTTGATGTAAAGTTCTAATATTGCCTTTGGCCTCCCGGAACCTTATTTCTTACATTACTGGGCACTATTACCATCTTGAGAACCTCCGATTCTCATACCATATTTTGTTGTTATTTTTCAGATGTAGGTCGTAACCCATCTCGGTAAGTTGCAAGATAGTGACAGAGCGGAGGATCTCTTGATAGCTCTTTTGTATGTTTTGGATATTTTGTTGTAGTTCTATCTATCTTTTGTATGTTTATACTTTGTTGCCTTAGAAGCTTGACTTTGAGAGACAAGTTGTATGAGCTGTATGTAACTAGTTGGCCTAAACTCTGCTGGCTGTGGCTAGTATTCTGTGGCTAATATGCTTATATATCTACATATACTTTGTTATCTTGTATCTGTATCTTATCCTTTATGCTTTTAGTTCTCGTGTGAACGCTTCGCATTTTTGTATCTCTATTTTTTAGCTTTATTTCTTTATTGGGCTTCTAGTATTATTATTTCTTTATATATATATATTATCGTATGAGCTTTAGAACTGTTGTGGAGCTTTGATATCTTTTGCTTAACTTGAAAATGACAGTTAAAGAATCCTACCATTATCATAACCATAATTATGGCAATTATAATGAGTTAATCACACTTCATCAACCCCTAACAGCGAGGAGTAACTCAAGCAAGCATAATTTACCTTAATCAACAAATCCTACCTAACTTACTAATTAACTTAGTAAAACGCTAGCATTAGTGGAAACAAGAGCAATTAACAACCCAAGAATTACCACTAAATGTCGGATATTATGACTCTAGTATCCTAATTACTCATTTCCTAAGCCAAGGGGTGAAAATCTATTGAAAATTCATAATTAGCATTTTTACAAACTCTTGGTGGCATAAAAGCAAAACATAGCGAATTGCAAAAGATAATAAAATCTATAACCAATCTATGCACAAAATCAACAATAGAAACTCAATCAAGCATATATAAACCATAAAACATCAAATTCATCAACAAAAGATTCAAGAAATCAAAATTGGATATATTAACAAAGTAACTTTAATTATGAGAAAAATAACAAAAGTAGTGTAATTAAAGAGAATAGCAAAGGTTACTTACAATAAAACAAGAAAATATCCAAGATCAAAATTGTAATAGAGCTAATTCTACTATGAACTCTAATAAAACCCTAAGAGAGAATTTTCTAAAACTAACCTAAACCTAACTAGATCTCTCCATTATAGTGTGTAATGGTGTACCCCCCTTTAATATGGGATTTTTCCATTTGATATAGCCTTCCAATCAGCTTTAAAAACTCCAAAATTGGGCCAAGAGGCCCCCAAAATCACAAGCCATGTGACTTTTTAATGAAGTCATGCGTTAGGACTTGTGCGTAGGCACAGGGTTGTGTGTGTACGCACACTAGCTGAGTTTCATCTTGTGTGTACGCACAGGAAGGTGTACGTACACACACTGGAGCGTGTGCTTCTCTTTTGTTTTTTTATGAAATCTCCCATTTTGCATGCTTCCTTCCACTTCTAACTAGCCATCCTTGCCTATTGAACCTGAAATCACTCAACAAAACATATCGCGGCATCGAATGGAATAAAAGTGGAATAAAATTGATTAATTTAAGCATAAAAAAATAATATTTTCATATTTAGGCACAATTTGGAGAGAAATAAGAAAAGTATGCTATTTAAGTGAATAAATGTAGGTTTATGTGATGAAATCCACTCAATTCAAGCCAAAATTTACCATCAAATATGGACTCATCAAGTCCCTGATGAGATGACTTCTGCGTGGTCTAAAAAATTGCGGATAAATCCTCGTTGCAAGTATAGTTTCTAAACCTTCAAAAGTCCTTTCATACAAACGTGTTGGGTGTCACAAGTAACAAACCCCTTTAAAAATTGTTAACCGAGTATTCAAATCTCGGGTCGTCTTCTCAAGGAACTGCGAAGGAGTATGTTCTTATTATTGGCTATAAAGGTTGTAATCGGGGTTTAGAAGGTGAGAAGCAAGTAAATTAAATGACGAGTGAATTAAATGGCAATTAAGAATAAATAATAACTGTAAAGCAACTTTTAGCAAGGTAGGGAAATTAGAGGTCCAACTTAGTTATCTCTCTCAACAATAATGAAAGTTGAATCTAAACTCCACTTGGTCAACCTGCACGAGGGCAAAGGAAAGTCAAGGGACTAATTAAATTGACTTTCGAATCCTAATTATTTCCTCAGAAAAGGTTGGGATTATTTAAGTTCAGCTCAATTAGCAAGATAACGATTATCAATTATGTTGAGTTTAATAACTGTTGAATTACTAAATTCTTAACCAGAACCAAAAGGGGAAAAGTAAAATTGCTGGAATGATAAAGAGGTCCTTAGATGGGAAGCAATGATAACTTAAATCAATGAGAACAATCATAAATTGCAAATACCTCAATTATCATTAATTCAAATAACAGTCTGTAACACGAGAGAATTCATAAGTCAAATTATAATAATCAATTCAAATGTTGGAATAAATAAATATAAGTAATACTAAAAGAACATTAAACCTGGGATCCAGAGTTACTCTTAAAACAAGAAGAAATCCTAAATCCTAAAAGAGAGAGAGAAGATCTCCCTCTCAACTAAATCTAAATCATTGAAAGGTAAAAATATGCGAGCTCTCCTTTGAATGGAAGCATTCCCACACTTTATAACCTCTGGTCTATGCTGTCTGTACTTGGATCTGGGCCAAAAAGGGCTTCAGAACTCGCTGGGGGCGTATTCTATAATTTCTGGTGCGTGGCCTCTATCACGCATCCGCGTGGGTCACTCGGTCGCGTCATTCGGAGCTTTTCCTTGCCACGCGGTCGTGTCAGTCATGCGACCGCGTCATATGCGTTCTGCTTAAGGCGCACGGTCGCGTCAGTCATGCAGCCGCGTCGCTGCTGATTCGTGCTTGGCACGCGATCGCGTCATCCATGCGATCGCGTGGATACCAGTTTCTTTAAAGCTCCGTTTTACTTTCTCCTTCCATTTTAGTATGTTTCCTTTTTCATCCTTTAAGTCATTCTACCTTAGAAAATCTGAAACTACTCAACACACTAATCACGACATCGAATGGAAATAAAGGTAATTAAAATAATTAATTTTTAAAGCTTAGGAAACATGTTTTTCACAACATGACATAATAAGGAAGGGAAAGTAAAACCATGCAATTAATGTGAATAAGTAGGTGAAGAGTTGAATAAATCACTCTAATTAAGCATAAAAGAACTCATGAAATATGGGTTTATCAACCTCCCCACACTTAAACACTAGCACGTCCTCATGCTAAATCCAAGGTAAATAATTAAGGTTAAAGTGATGGAATGTTATGAAATGCAACCTATGCTAAATGCATCTACCTAATGGGTCATGCAATTCTAATTCATCTACTCATATATAAAGCTTACATGTAGCTAAGTTAATTCACATTCTCAAGGAGTTATGTATATATATATAGCTAACCCTTAAATAATAAAGCATTTTAGCAAATGAGATGGGAAAGAAAACATTGTACAAAGTTGCAAAACAATTAGTAAATTTTAAGCACAGATATATGTTGATGAGTTGTTGAACCCTCACTGAATTTTGTGTTTACTCTCTAGTCACTCAGTGTTTATTGGGTTTATTCACTCTATTTTTCTTCTTTTTATTCTTACTTTCTATAACTTTGTTTTTTATCTAACCAATCAACAATTATAGAATACAGTCATACCAAAATGTCATGAGGTCTTAATTAAGGTTGTAATGGGGCCAAGGTAAAGGTAAGGATTTATGTATATGGTTAAGTGAGCTAATAAGTGAATCCTTAATTAGGCTAAGATCTCACCTAACATACATATTTAGTAAAATAAAATCCCTTAAACTATTTTCCCATATTTCCCACTTATTGTTGCATGCTCATGTTTCACTTTTTATTTTTATTCCATGTGCATTGTTTTCATCGGGGAATTTCTTTTTGTATCCCCTTTTATTTAGATGCTAATTTTTTTTTTTTGCACATGATAATTGAATCACTTAGATTTTTTCATGAGTATGCTTCCCAAATTTTATTTTATTCCTTTTTACTTCTCTACCCTTTTGTTTCTATTACCCATGTTCCCAAAAGGTTTCCCACATTTAAGTCTATTCATAATTTTCTATCTTAAGCTAACTAAGGATTCACTTGGGATTTTCCTTTGTTTTTCTGCTTAAGGCTAGTAATTTGGCTAAATAGAATAAAGGGGTTTTAAAAGGCTCAAGGGGGTTAACAAGGGTGATGTAAAAGGTAGGCTGATTTGGGGTGTGTGAGCTAAAATCAAATGATGGCCTCAATCATTCTCTTGGTATGTATCTATTCTATATTCTATAATTGGACATATAGATTAAAGCAAAGGAAAGAACATCAGAATAAAAAGAAATGTAACACACAGAAATGAAATTATGGTTTGAATGCAACCATACAATTTAAGCTCAAGACTCACAGGCTGTTGACGAATGGATTTTTGACGGTTTAGAATTTCACAAATAAAATCTTGTTGAAGTATAGTCTCTAAACCAACAATAATCCTTTCATGCAAAAATTTGTTTGTCACAAGTACAAACCCCTAAAATCTATAAACCGAAGTATTTAAACCTCGGGTCGTCTCTCAAATGACTTGCAGGGTAGTGTTCTTGTTATTGGTTATGGACTTGTTTATTTTGGGGTTTTGGATGAGGAATGTGAATAGTAAATGGTAGGAAAACTTTATTCGCAAAATGGTCTTGGCAAGGGTTGGTGGTCAAGGATCTCTATCCTAATCACTAACCACAATATGAGAATTGGCAAGGATTAATCTCATTAAATCATCCTCTAACTAGTAGTAAAGGAAAGTCAAATGAGCTATATCAATCCTAGTCCATAAGTCCTAACTCTCCACTAATTCAATTAGTGAAAACTAGAGTCAATGGATCCCAATCATCAATTGCTTGGACATTAGTAACTCAAGAGTTCCTAAGTTACCTTTCCAAACCAAGAACATAAAATTCTATACTAAAATCCAACCAAGCATTTCATCAAACACTTAGAAGGCATAAAAGAAAAGCAAAGTAATTTGATAACAAAAATAGAATCTAACAACAATTATGGCAATAAATTAACAACAACAATCAAAAGGAACACAATTATTATGAATCATCTCAAATTGCATTATTGAAAGAAAACAAAGGAACAACAATATATCCAAAACAAAATGAAGAATTACAATTATTAAAGCACATAACTAGAAAGAGGAAGAGGAGAAGGTTAAGAATTGGTAAATGAAAAGTGAATCAAAGCATGAGTTAAACCTAGATCTAAGAAGAGAGATTAACCTAAACCTAATCCTAATCCTAGAGAGAAGAGAGAGCTTCTCTCTCTAGAAACTAACTACAAAGCTAAACAAAACTAATGGTAACTAACATCTAAAGTGTGAAAAAGTCTCTAAGTGATGCCTTCCCCTTAATCCTTCATCCTTTTATTCCTTTCCCTTAGCAATTTGGCGCCAAAATGGGTTCAGAAAACCTCTCAAATCGCCAGGCACGTGTTGCATTAATGAGGTCATGTGCCATCATCGGCGCGTGCGCGCATGGTACGCGTGCGCGTCCTTGGCCTGTTTCGCAATATGCGCGCGAGCGCCTTGTGCGCGTACGCGTGCACGGCTGACTTTGCTTCTTTGACTTTTTGTGCTTCTCTCCACTTGCATGCTTTCTTCCTTGCTTCCTTTGATCCATGCCTAGCCTATTTCAACCTGAGATTACTAGCAAACACATCAAGGCATCTTATGGAATCAAACAGAAACTAGAATTCATCAAAACAAGGTTTAAAAAGCATGTTTTTACACTTAAGCACAATTATGGGAGAGATAACAAAACCATGCTAATTCCTAGGCTAAATGTGACAAAAGGTTATCAAAATACTCTAAATTCAATGCAAAACAAACCGTCAAATTGGGGTTTGTCAACCTCCCCACACTTAAGCCTTAGCATGTCCTCATGCTAAAATAAGAAGGAACTAAGGGTTATGACATTTATTGAATGCAACTAAACTATATGAGTCCTATCTAAATGCAACTATCTAAAGCAATTGGAAATGCTTAGTTCAAACAAATCAATTCCCAAGAGAGCATGTGTAAGCACAAGAGCTAGGTAATAAGGACTAAGTCCAAACCACAATTGTATTGAATTGTCAAAAGAGTTCAAACCTGCAAGAGTATAGATAATATGGGTGAATACATGTAATTGAACTTTTGAACCCTCACCGGATGTGTATCCGCTCTATTCGCTCAAGTGTTTAAGGGTTAATTCACTCAATTCTCTTCTAATCATGTTTTCCAAAATTTGATTTTCTTCTAACAATCAACATTTATTCAATGCATACATACATTCATCATGAGGTCTTTCATTTAGGTTGTAGTAGGGTTAGGGTCAAGGTAGGATCATTTATGGTCAAGTGGACTAGGATTTGAATATTTGATTAGCATAGACTTTCCCACCTAACCTATTTAATGACCTATACAAATGCGAGCTATTCTAACTACCCATTCTTCACTTTTTCTTACATACTCATGCATTTTCTTTTCATTTCTCAACACTTATGCATTGATTCTTAGTGAGCTTCACTTTGGGGCATTTTGTCCCCTTTATTGCTTTTCTTTTTTTTTTCTCTCTTTTTTTTTCCTTTATATATATTTATTTTTTTTCTTTTTCTTCTTTCAAACTAAATACAAGGACATCAATGCATAAGGTCTCTACATTTGATCAATACATGAATATATGCCCAATTCCTAAACATAAAAGTGTATTGCCTCTTTTTATCCCATCCAATGTTCCCAAGCCTCACCAACTTGAATAATACACACTCTCACTAGCCTAGGCTAATCAAAGATCCAAACAAGGACTTTTCATTGGTTTTCCGCCTTGGGCTTGTAATGAGCTAAAATAAGAATGAGTTGGTTAAGCATAGGCTCAAAATTGGCTAACAATGGAGAGTAAAAGGTTGGCTATTTGGGTAAGTGGCAAATGAAATAATGGCCTCAATCATATAAATGCACAAACACAAGAAATAAATGGATATATAGAATCAAGCAAATTAAGGATCACAATCATGGAAAGAGAACAATTTCACACAAGAATGGAAAATAAGTGGTTATAAAATGTAACCACATCAATAGGCTCAAGTCTCACAAGCTTGTGTTCTCAATTCAATACATGCTTCACAAGGTATGAAATTCAAGCAAGTCTCAAAAATTCTTTTTCAATCAATTGGGTTAATGCCCTATATTTAAACTCCTTAAAAAATCTCAATGTTTGACTAAGCATTGTTGTGATTGAAAAGTTCAAAAATTTTCTTAGTTCACCCTTTTCTTTTTCACTTAAAACCAATTTCTTATGCAAAAAGGGTGACTAAGTTTCACTTAAAACATGATTTCTAATCACAACCACAAACTAAAAAGAAGAATATACAAAAGAAGATATGCAAAAATGTATAAAGAAAAATCCAACTAAAATATGGAATCTATCATCCAAAATATCTAAAAATATCCAAAAGCATCAAAATATCTAAAATCCAAAATAAGCAATAAAAGTATCCAAAGCAAACTAGAAATGCATCAAAATATATACAAAAATGTGCAAAATAGGATAACTAGGCTGAAAAGTTTACCGGTTCCCAGATAATGCTACCGGTGCCCTCCCCACACTGAAGACCAAGCATCGTCCTCGATGCTAAACCGGAGGATCAGTGGGAGGTACAACGATAGGCTCTGGCTCTGACTGTGGCTGTGGGATCGGCTGAGTCTCCTGTGTCTGAGGTGGCTCTATAGTGTCAGGGGCATCCTGCTGAACCGGCGCCTCCGCGTCCTCCTCCTGATGATCCTGCTCATCGGAGGTCGGAGAGTCGGGAAGCGGAGGTAGCTCAGCGCCCAGAGAGATAAGTGCCTGGTCCATCCGATCCAAACGGCGTCTGACATGGTGTCGCTCTCGCTCCAAGAACCGGAAGAGACGCTGGACCAGGAGATAAGTAGGCTCAGGTGCTGCTGGAGGGTCTGTAGATGGTGAAGGAGCTGTGGGTGTAGAAGATAATGGGCCAGCTGCAGGGGCTGGTGGGGAAGGTGTCCCTACGACAGCTCTGGCCCGAGAGTGGCGTCTAGCAGGTGGCTTCTCGTGCACCCAAACACCCCAGGGGATAGTAACCTCCCTGTCATCTGCATCAGCTGGTGGTGGTCGCACATCATCATCTGACCACGGGACATCAGCTAAGGCTGCCATACTCGTGACCAATGTAGGAAATGGAAGTAGGCCATGAATATGCGCCCGCCACATGCACTGTCGGATAAGTCTAGGGAAGGAACATCCTTCCCCTCCATAACACACCCGATCAGCAGAAGCATCTCCATGGGGACCTCAGAAAAGTGGGTGGTAGGCAGGACGTAGTGGGTGAAGATCATCTGCCAAGTCCTGGCCTCCCTAGTCAAATGAGTGAATAACATCCCCTTTGGCTTGGTGTTGCCTGCATCCATAACCCATGAAGCATCCGGTGTCCCAATCACGCGCCGAAGCGCCTCATAATCAAAAGTCATGGTATGGATGGCTATCTCAGCCTGATGATGGGCACACTGGTCATGCGGAATGTGACGGCAATGTAATGCCTCCCCAATGGCGGTCTCGGTGAGCATAATCTCTCTACCCCGCACCTGAACTGAATCCAAGGTCGGACGGAAAAAATTGCAGTAGAATTCCTTCACCCAAGATATATTGATGTCACCCAAATCCCGGTCAACAAAGTCAATACCTAACTCAAGGATTCGACCGTTAATGCGCCGTCTCACATCATTAGGTAGGAGCAACTTCTTCTCAATATTTAGCTTCGTGGTTCGATATCTAGAGAATCGAAGCTTACAGTAGAGATTGGGGAATTTGCCAGGATTGGTAGAAGGCAACTTTTGATTCTCTTTATCCTCGTCCTGCAATGGATTCCTAGCATAGTTCTTGTAGATGGAAGGAATGGAGGGGGTAGAGTATTTTCTCTTCTTAGAGGCGGTGGCTATGGCTTTGCCTTTATCCGACATCCTGAAAAATATGATAGAATATATATAACAATTAGCATGTAGCAAAGAAACATGGTCAGGTCATAAATGACAAAGAACAATCATGATGTTGCAATGAATATGCAAAAGTGAACAAGTAAACCAGAAAAAATGCAAGCTTCATTAAAGTCAACAAATCATATCCACAAGGCAATAATATCATCATATGGTTGAAGGAATTTGTTAAAGATGGTTAAAGGTGAGTGGAAGTGGAATGGTTAAAGAAGTTAGTAAGTTAGAAAAGTAGGTGAGTGATATGATGATATTTATGCGTAATGAAAAGAAAAGTTGTGGTTTATGTTCACGATGATTTTGCAAATCCGGGAAGTCAAAAAGGAAACGGAGATTATGCCCAAAACTGAAATAAAGATCAAAATGAAACTAATTTCCTTGAAAATCGGGCAGCATTCCGGCTTAAAATTGGACGTTCCCGGATAGCAAAATAGCACAATTAGCACAAAAATTAACATCAATCACGCACAGCAACAAACAGATATTATTTGGCAACACAGATTGCATGGAATATCAACCCAAAACCAACATACCGTACCCAAGGAAACAAGCAGCAGATATGCACATACGGAGCAATTATCAGGCCTAGAATCCTCTATCCAGCCCTAGCTACCTAACAGCAGTTATATCTAGCTAACCTAACATACAAAATTTGAATTTAGCTAACTAACATGCAATTCTAGGAACTAACATGAATGAACAAATGAAAAGGAAAAATAGAAAAGGATTAACAGAAATGGAGCAGGAACCTGGGAGCCGGGAAAAACTGAAAATGGACAGTGGGGACTACGATACGGCAGGGGCAGCGGAGACAGACTGGCACCGCCGTGAACGGTGGCGCGGTGGTTCGAGAAACTGAGGGGAGAAGGGACGGCGATGGTGAGAGGGCGAGGAGGTCAGAGGAGTAAGAGAGAAGGGGAGAGAGAAGAGGGGAAGGCAGTGATGGTGGCGCGGTGGCGGAGAAAGAGAAGAGTGAGAGAGAGGGAGAGGACGGGTGGTGGTGAGAGGGGAAGAGAAGTTGAGGGTGAGTGGCCGGCGGTGATGATGGCGCGGCGGCGGCCGGTGCTGCTGCTGCGATGGCAGTTGGGGGAGAGAAGAAGAAGAAGATGGAGGTTGGGGGGGATGGGTTGCGCGACTGCGCAGTGTGCATCGCGTGCTAGGGTTATCCCTAATTTTGAATCGGCGCGTGCGTGCACCTTGCGCGTCCGCACCCATTGAAAAAAAACGTGGGTCCTACGCGTGCGCGTACAACGCGCTTAAGCGGGGATGAGCAAAATAAGGAAGGACGCGTGCGCGTACGGGCTAGGGGCTTAGAGTTGGCCCAACTCAGGCCTAACTCTCTGGAGAATGGCCTGGGAGTCGTGCCACTAGCTTTGCGCGCACGCGGCAAGTATGCGTCCGCGTGCATTGAGGGGAATGGAGAACCACGCATGAGCGTACAGTGCGCGCTAACGTGGGATGGCAGAATAGGCTGGGGCGCGTGCGCGTACCTTGCGCGCACGCGTACATGAGATTGGGCCTGAGGCTTAGAATGGGCTTGAGGCACGCCCAACTCTCTGGTCCATGGCCTAGTTTGGTGGCACCACGCAGGGACGCGCGCGCGGCAAGTGCGCATCCGCGTGCATTGACGAATTGGGAAATGGCGCGCTGGCGCGATGCATGCGCTCGCGCGGATTGTGTTGGGCCTGGGGCTTAAAGCTAGCCCAGAAATGGCATAACTCTCTGGTTTTTGGCCCAATCATTTGCAGCAGCAAATCGGCGCGGATGCGGCAGGTACGCGTCCGCGCGAACTTCCATGTTCTAATAATCGGCGCGCCCGCACGTAGTGCGCGTCTGCGCGGGTCAGGTGGGGCTCAGGGCATAATGTTTGCCCAAGAGAGGCCCAACTCTCTGGAGTGTGGCTCGTGGTGTATGCGGGTCGGGACGCGGGCGCGTACGTTGTGCGCGCGCGTCCTTTTTTTTTTTTTTTTTTTTCAGAAGAAAAACTTGCTGGGTGCTCCCCTTAGTGTTCACAACTCTTATTCACTCAACCATCATACAATTCACAAAAATGCAATTTTTGATATTATTCATCTACTACTAAACACAACATGCATGTGACTAAGCTAACAATTAAGTTGTACAAACAAATTATGTGAAATATCTACCTACAATGGTAACTCAAATCACTTATTAAGTAAATTTAAAAGAGTGGAAAGAGTTTACCATGGTGGGGTGTCTCCCACCTAGCACTTTTAGTTTAAGTCCTTAAGTTGGACATTTTGAGAAGCTTATTGTCATGGTGGCTTATGTTTGTACTCATCCTTGAATCTCCAAGGATCTTTGCTCCTCAATTGGTTGACAGAATTTCCAACCCTGTTCATCAAGCTTGGGCAAAGTTCTACCCAAGATATGAGTCCCCATAGTTGGTCTTCATATAGCGAACCGGGATCCCATATCTTATCTTCACACCCATCCGTTAGTTGAGTTTCATGGTTTTGTCGGATGAGCGGTTGACATAAAGGTGATTGACACATAGAATTCTCTTTACTCCACCAATGCTTCCTCCTAGATCCATATAAAGTAATTCTTGTCCCAACATCATCCCTGTACCTTGAAGCTTTGACCTTAATGAGCCTAATTCCTAACTTGCAACCACTACACAACTCATTCTTGCTTTTAATTCCACAAAGAGCTCTAAGTTGTCCATCCGTTTCAATCAAACCATATTCAAGCGAGAAAGTAAAGCTTATGGATAAGAATTTTACCCACTTGAATGTTGTATTGGATGGTGACTCGGGAAGGGAGACCTCCCCACACTTAGACAGTGCAAGGTCTACTTCCTTGTGCTCTTCTTTAGTTGTTTCCACCTCTTCACAATTCTCCTCACTTTCAACCTCATCCTCTTTGTTACGTGGCTTGATGTTATCTTCAAGAACTTCATCTTGTTTAATGAGAGGCGATTCAATTTTGGATAGAAATTCATTGATGAACGAGGTCATCTCTTGATCAACCTCTTCATATTCTTCAATTTCAATATACACCATGCCAACGTTTTCCTCTTGGTAGCTCTCTTTCTCATTGCTCACCAAGGGTATGGGAGGTTGTGCATACTCGTTTGTACTTTCAACTCCATGTCCAATGGGGGAGGATTCCATTGTAGAGAGAAATTCTTCCATGATTGAATCCATCTCTTGATAAGCCTCTTCCAAGCCTCCAACGATGAGATGCCTTGGGGGTTGCGCACCTTCTTCAACTTCAATATCAAGCTCCTTGGAAGAGTGCTCCATGAGACTACATTCCCTTGGACTTTCAACATCTCCTAAATCTTCAACCACTTCTTCCTTTTCTTCAATGATTATAGGCTCCTCCAATTGTTCCAATACAAAATTTGACTTCTCCTTTTTCACCGAATTTTCCAATCTCTCCTTCATGCTTTGCTCTTCTTTTGACTTTTCACATGTGGTCACGGAAGTACCTTGAGTATTCAAGCATTGGTGGGCTAAAGTGTGCACCACCTTGGTCAAATTGGTCACAAACTCAAGTGTATCCCGCTTCATGGCTTCTTGTCCTTGGAGTAACAAAGTGAGAGGATCGTCTATTGGGGCTTGGGGTGAATAGGAAGGTTCATTATTTTGGAGGGAGGGTTCATGGTAGGAAGGTGGTTCTTCTTGGTAAGGGTATGGAGATGGTGAGTATTGAGGTGGTTCATGGTAGTAATCTTGATAAGGTTGTGGTGATTCTAGAGGTTCTTGCTCATAATGGCCATAAAAATATGGTATGGATGATTGGTTATATGGTGGATATGGATCATAGGGTGGTGCTTGGTGATGAAAGGCTTGTGAGAATGGTTGAGGTTCATGTTGAGGATGAGATTCATAGGCATATGATGGTGGTTGTTGAGTGTCACAAGGTGATTCACCATAGCCATTGAATTGACATGCATTAGGATGAGAGTTATACCTATAAGTGTCCGGAGGTTGATGCCAATAGGAGTGATCAATTCCTTGAGGCTCTTCCCATCTTTGTTGGTTCCATCCATGGTACATGTTGCCATTAAAGTCCAAATTTCCTACAACACAATTAGAGCCAAACTCATAGCCAAAGTGAGAATTCATTATGAAAAAAAAAAAACAAAATAAAACTAACAAAATCTAGTAAACAAGCAAAAGACAAACTATTTACACTATTCACATATGTACAATAACCAATAACATAACACCATTGCAAATCCCCGGCAACGGCGCCATTTTGACGAATGGATTTTTGACGGTTTAGAATTTCACAAATAAAATCTCGTTGAAGTATAGTCTCTAAACCAACAATAATCCTTTCATGCAAAAATTTGTTTGTCACAAGTACAAACCCCTAAAATCTATAAACCGAAGTATTTAAACCTCGGGTCGTCTCTCAAAGGACTTGCAGGGTAGTGTTCTTGTTATTGGTTATGGACTTGTTTATTTTGGGGTTTTGGATGAGGAATGTGAATAGTAAATGGTAGGAAAACTTTATTCGCAAAATGGTCTTGGCAAGGGTTGGTGGTCAAGGATCTCTATCCTAATCACTAACCACAATATGAGAATTGGCAAGGATTAATCTCATTAAATCATCCTCTAACTAGTAGTAAAGGAAAGTCAAATGTGCTATATCAATCCTAGTCCGTAAGTCCTAACTCTCCACTAATTCAATTAGTGAAAACTAGAGTCAATGGATCCCAATCATCAATTGCTTGGACATTAGTAACTCAAGAGTTCCTAAGTTACCTTTCCAAACCAAGAACATAAAATTCTATACTAAAATCCAACCAAGCATTTCATCAAACACTTAGAAGGCATAAAAGAAAAGCAAAGTAATTTGATAACAAAAATAGAATCTAACAACAATTATGGCAATGAATTAACAACAACAATCAAAAGGAACACAATTATTATGAATCATCTCAAATTGCATTATTGAAAGAAAACAAAGGAACAACAATATATCCAAAACAAAATGAAGAATTACAATTATTAAAGCACATAACTAGAAAGAGGAAGAGGAGAAGGTTAAGAATTGGTAAATGAAAAGTGAATCAAAGCATGAGTTAAACTTAGATCTAAGAAGAGAGATTAACCTAAACCTAATCCTAATCCTAGAGAGAAGAGAGAGCTTCTCTCTCTAGAAACTAACTACAAAGCTAAACAAAACTAATGGTAACTAACATCTAAAGTGTGAAAAAGTCTCTAAGTGATGCCTTCCCCTTAATCCTTCATCCTTTTATTCCTTTCCCTTAGCAATTTGGCGCCAAAATGGGTTCAGAAAACCTCTCAAATCGCCAGGCACGTGTTGCATTAATGAGGTCATGTGCCATCATCGGCGCGTGCGCGCATGGTACGCGTGCGCGTCCTTGGCCTGTTTCGCAATATGCGCACGAGCGCCTTGTGCGCGTACGCGTGCACGGCTGACTTTGCTTCTTTGACTTTTTGTGCTTCTCTCCACTTGCATGCTTTCTTCCTTGCTTCCTTTGATCCATGCCTAGCCTATTTCAACCTGAGATTACTAGCAAACACATCAAGGCATCTTATGGAATCAAACAGAAACTAGAATTCATCAAAACAAGGTTTAAAAAGCATGTTTTTACACTTAAGCACAATTATGGGAGAGATAACAAAACCATGCTAATTCCTAGGCTAAATGTGACAAAAGGTTATCAAAATACTCTAAATTCAATGCAAAACAAACCGTCAAATTGGGGTTTGTCAGCTGTATGTTCTCTAACTCAAGCATCATATATCATTCATATATTGTATGCAGGTTTAGTTAAAAATTCCCATTATTCTCTTGAAAAAAATTATTTAGGGTAGCTTTTAAAGTTTGAATGTTCCTCCTTGATGAAATGTTGTCAACTAACATGTAATGCTATATATACAAGGTGTGGGTTATTTTGATTCTGTTAAATTTTCTAGTTTACTTCCTTTTTATATTTTTCTATTTAAACTATACTATCTTTATGCTAAAAAAGGGTAAACTATACTAATTAATCCACTAATAAATCAGAATTGCAAACTAAACTAAATGACTAAAATGAGCTAAATAACTAAAATATGAACAAAAAAAAATTCAAAATGCAGAAAATAGAGTAAAATACACAAGTAGCCATGTATAAGTACTCAGAAAATAACAATAAAAGAAAAAGAGAAAAATACAGAAAAATATCCAAAATAAAAGAAAAAGTATGTAGTAGTTCACCAAAATAAACGCCAGAGATGGCGACCTCCCCACACTTAAAATGAAGCATCGTCCTCGATGCTCAATCAAGCCGGGTGTGAAGGAGTGTCATCACTGGTAGGGATGGTAGCTGGGGTCTCTGTGGCGGTGGTGGGCTGAGAGTCTGGCTGCTGTAGAGGGGAGACTGACTGGATCGGGATCTCCGGATCTGCAGCCTCAATCTGGGGCATGACCTCCTGATGCGGGGCAGTCTGCTCTGTGGCTTCTTGCTGATGAGTCTCCGCCTGGGAATGAGTCTCCTCCTCGTGCTCATCCTCCTCCTCCTCTGATGGCTCTGAAGGGGTGTCGGGCTCGGAGGGGATGTCGGCGCCCTGTCTGATCATCAGCTTCAGATGGGAATAGTGTCGCCTGCTGCGGCGCTCCAATCTCTCATACCGGCGCCTGTTACAGCACTCCATCTGATCAAGCTGGCGGAAAAGACGGTGCACGAGGCGATAAACTGGCTCAGAGGCGGGTGGAGGTGCAGTGGTGGCAGCTGGGGCAGCTGTGGATGAAGAGGGTCCAGCAGACGGAGGGGCTGTCTCATCAGTAGTAGTGATAGGTGGTGGTCTGTATCTGTAGCCCAAGGCAAGGAAGTTCCTGTTGTGCGGGATGATCTTCCTGCAGTCCGCTGCTGGTGGTCGCTCATCGGCATCCTCCCAAGGCACATCAGCCTGACGGCCTAGCCGTGTAACCAGGTAAGGAAAGGGGAGGGTGCCTCGGACGTGGGCCCTGGCCATATAATGTCGGATAAAACGAGGCAGATAAATGTCCTTACCCTCCAGCACACACCAAAGGAGGGTGATCATGGTAGCCGGGATCTCCGTCTCGTGAGTACTCGGCATCACAAAATTACTCAAGATCTGATGCCATAGCCGAGCCTCATCATTTAAGTACACTCTCTTGATCCCTCTAGGCATAGTGGTGTTCTGACCCATCTCCCAAGGAACAGCAGGGTCGAGAGCTATCCTTGCCTTCACAGCATCCCAGTCAAACTGCATCTGGCCCATGTTTTCCTCAGCCTGTGCAAAACCATCCGGCTGATCGGACTTGGCTGAGAGCTGGAGAATGGTCTCTATGGCCTCCTCAGTGACCAGAATTTGCTTTTCCCTCAGGTTCACTGCATCTAGGGTAGTAAGGTAGTAGTTGCAATAGAATTCCCGGACCCAAGATGCATTGACCTCTGTCAGTGATCTCTCCAGAAAGAACCAGCCCCTTTGCTTGATTTGCTCAGTAGTGTATTGCTGGAGGGCTTCTGGAATCTTCAAGGTACGTTCCAGGTATAGATTTCTGGAGTTTGCAAAAGTCGGGTACTTTAGCTCACAGTACCGGTTTGCAAATTTTATAGGATCAGTCGAAGGGAGCAGGTGGTTAGCTTTTTCCTGCTGTGTGAAATTCTTCTCCCGCCATGAGGAATCGTGCATTAGAAAAATGACGGACTGGGAGGAATCTCCTCTCTTACGCTTGCCAGTAGCCTTGCCTTTACCTTTCCTCTGTAAGACAGACATCCTGAAAAATAGAAAACCAAGAATGGATAAAAAAATAGGAAAGCAAATAGGCAATTTAAACAAAGGAAACTCAAAGCGGTAAGGGAGAAATAGAGTAAGGAAACTGAGTATATGAAATGTGATTGAATTTATGTTAAATGGAAAAAAAATAAGCAATATGCCATGGTTAGAAAGTTAGAGGAAAGCGAAAATAATCAGAAAAGAGATCAAAAGGGTTAGTATGGTTAGGATTTGAAAAAGAAATTAGTAAATTAAAATTAGTGAGTTAGGAAGGTTAGTGGCATAGAAAAATTCCATATAACAAGGATTCATAGGTAAGAATAGAAGTACTCATAATTGAATAAAGAAAACAGGGTGATGCTGATTCGAATAGAAATAAAGAAATCAGAAATTGGAATCAGTGAATCACAAATGCATGTTATGAACCAGGAAAGCAAAAGAGGATAAGAAAGTGGCCCTTAGCATTCATGAACTGGTTTGGGGGAAGTAGAGTAAAACAGAGTTGCCAAACCAAAACAAGAATGAAAACAATTTTCAAAAAAAAATTTGGGCAGCATTCCGGCTAAAATTGGACTGTCCCGGAAAATAAACAGCAATCAGATCAGTTCATATGAATTAAAAGAAAGCAAGCTGCATGTACATAGATATAAAATAAACAGAAAAACACAATGTAAACAGCAGCAACATACAAGAAAGCAACATATGAATCATGATTATAACAGCAACAGATTTGTACATAGGATAAAACAGAAGTAAGAACAGTGCAAGTAAACAGACATAGATCCACTAACCACAGCCTAAGCTACCTAACAACCTAAAAATCCACTACAACATGCAAGTCTAGCTATCCAAATTATGAACATAAACGGAATAAAAAATACAGAAACATGACGAACGGATAAAAAGGTTGCGTGTTGCGGAACCTGGTAAGCAGAAGGGTTGGAACAGGGAAGAAGGTGGCTGCGGCGGCGTCCGGTGCGGTGGTGGTGCACGGCGATGCGGTGGTGGCTGAGGGGGTAGTGGCGGCGAGGGTTTTGGGTTGTGATAGAAGAAAGGGGGCGCGGTTGGGTGGCGGAGAGGGAGGGGGCGCGGCTGGGTGGCGGTGGTGGGGGGCGGTGGTCGCGGAGGCAGTGGCGGAGAGGGGAGAGGAGGAAGGGAGAAGAAGGGAGGGGAGGGGGTTGGGGCGGCGGCGTACAGGGTGGTGGCGTTGTCTGGGTGGCCGGCGGTGGCGGCTGGGTGGTTGTTAGAGGAAGAGGGAGCAGAAAGGGAGAAGAGGGTTGGGGGTGGGAGGGGGGCTCGCGACTGATAGGGTTCGCGGGCTGGGGGGGTTATATTTTCGAATCCACGCGGCCGCGTGGGGCACGCGGTCGTGTGGTTGGGACGAGAATGGGAGTGACGCGATCGCGTGGGGTGCGCGATCGCATGAGAGGGGGGAAAGAAGGGTGACGCGATCGCATGGGTCGCGCGATCGCGTCGCTGGAAGTTGTGCTAAACGCACGACTCCAGCGCCATTTTAGCGCAACTCTCTGTCTCCTTTTGGGGTGATGTGCAATCCATGCGACGCGATCGCGTCGCTCACGCGGTCGCGTGGGATTGGTATTGGGTAAGTGACGCGATCGCATGGGGCATGCGATCGCGTGGGCTAATTTGTGCGAAACGCACAAGGGCCGCACGATTCCAGCCCAACTTTCTGTTCGTTGGATCCTTACGCCGATATATATATCATGCGTCCGCGTGGGTCACGCGGTCGCATGGGTGGTGTTTTTCGCGATATGACGCGATCGCAAGGGGCATGCGGTCGCGTCGTGCAACCTTTTTTTTTTTTAAACTGAGAAATGCAGGATGCAGTGATGGACATGAATGCTATGCATGATTCCAGGTTTAATAAATTAAAATGAAAAAGGAAAAATGAAAGCAATTAACAAGAAATAAGTTGAAAAAGAGGCGACCATACCATGGTGGGTTCTCTCCCACCTAGCACTTTTAGTTAAAGTCCTTAAGTTGGACATTGGAAGAGTATCCTATTATGGTGGCTTATGTTTAAATTCGTCCAAAAATCTTCACCAGTGCTTGGAATGCCAATAGCCTCCGGGGTCCCAAACTAGGCATGTAAAGCTTCTGAGCAGCTTCAAACAAATTTTTAGGCTCCTGGGGTAACAAATGTCAGAATAAACCTCAGGATTCCAAGCCTTGCGTTTAAATCCGCCTCCGTCTTGGTCTACATATCTCCATCCGGGCAGCTTAAAAAGTAGAATCTCACTGTGGTGACCAAACGTTCTCTGTGATCCATGCAATTGAGCATGATACCAATCCGTGTACTTCGAGGTGAAGCGTGGAACCTTATTGAACCTGGTGCACCAGCTCTGAATACGAGCCATTTTCCTCTTACTCTTAAAGCCGCAGAGAGCTCTAAGTTGGCCATCTGTTTCAAGCAAACCATATTCAAGTGAATAAGTAAAATTATAAGTTAAGGATTGTACCCACTTGAAGCTTGTATTGGGTGGTAATGGCCTTGGGATAGGTGTTTTCGGTGGTCCTGCAAGTTCCGTTTCCTTGTGCTCTTCTGTGAATTCTTCCACTTCCTTGCAAAGATCTTCAATTGTATCTGTATCCTGGTCAAAGTCTTTTATGTCTTCCTCATTACTCGAGTCATAGATTGGAGGTTGAGAGAAATCTACCTCCGCATCATCTTCATATTCACTTGGGGAAGATTCTTCGATCTCAGAGAATTCACTTGCGGACGCAAGTTCCTCACTAGGAGGACTAGACTTGTGACTATCATCATCAAGGAAATTTGCTTCTGGGATTATTCCGTCTGATTCTTCGTAAGCGACTTGCCTTGGAGATTGTACGGTATCCTCCTTAGCATCAACTGTGGCATCTTGGACGGAGTTTTCCTCAATTCTGAATTCCCAAGGAAGTTCAGCATCGCCTAGATCTTCAACCAACTCTTCTTCTTGAACAATGACAGCTTCTTCCACTTGTTCTAGTACGAATTCATTCTCTGTCTTGTCCACTGGAGTCTCTAGTATTTCTTTCATGCTATGCTCTTCATCGGGCTGTCCACATGGGGCTGTGGTTGATTCTTCTATATTTGAGCGCCTAGTGGCCCATTGAATTAGTGCTTGCTCCAGTTGTTGAATGGTTGTTTGAAATTTAATTACTGTTTCCTTTAGGCGATCCTTTGCTTTGCGGTTTGCCAAACTTGGACATGATACAAAGGAAAGTGGTGATGATTGGGAACGATTGGATTGGTATTGGGGTAAGGAAGGATCAAATGATGGCGAATGGTGAAGAAAAGCTTGTGAGTGTGGTGGTTCGAGGTTATGTTGAAAGGATGGTTCATATGCACGGGGTTGGGCTTGTTGGTAATTACAAGGTTGTCTGACGATTGGATTTTTTACGGTTTAGAATTTCACAAATGAAATCTCGTTGAAGTATAGTCTCTAAACCAACAATAATCCTTTCATGCAAAAATTTGTTTATCACAAGTACAAACCCCTAAAATCTATAAACCGAAGTATTTAAACCTCGGGTCGTCTCTCAAAGGACTTGCAGGGTAGTGTTCTTGTTATTGGTTATGGACTTGTTTATTTTGGGGTTTTGGATGAGGAATGTGAATAGTAAATGGTAGGAAAACTTTATTCACAAAATGGTCTTGGCAAGGTTTGGTTGTCAAGGGTCTTCATCATTATCACTAGCCACAAGTATGGTAGTTGCAAGGATTAATCCTACTTAGTCATCCTTAAATCGATTAACAAAGGAAAGTCAAGTGAGTTATATCAATCCTAGTCCATAAGTCCTAGCTTTCCACTAATTGGATTAATGAAGGCTAGAGTTAATGGCTATCAACTATCAATCAATTGGACACTAGTGACTCAAGAAATCCTAAGTTACCTTCTCAAGCCAAGAACATAAAATTCTAGTCTAACATTCTTCCAAGCATTTAATCAAACACTTGGAAGGCAAAAAAGAAAAGTATAGTCAATCACAACAAGAATGAATTCTAACTACAATTGAATGTAAAGAATTAACAACAACAATCAAGGAAATCACAATTATCATGAATTACCTCAAATTGCATTTATTGAAAGAAAATAAAGAGAACAAGAGTATCTCAATTACAAAACCTAGAAACAAAATAAGAGAAATTACAACAAGAGAATAGGGATAGAGAGAAGAACCAAAGTGTAGCAATCATCAATTGAAGGTAGAAGTAGAAGGAGACTTGAATTAAACCTAGAACTATGAGATCCTAATCAACCCCTAATTCCTAATCCTAATTCTAGAGAGAAGAGAAAGCTTCTCTCTCTAACTCTAACTACTTCTAAAACTAAACTATGACTAATGATTAAAGTATGTAAAGTATGAAAAGTATCTTGATTCCCCTTCAATCCTTGGCTTAAATAGCATCAGAAATGAGTTGGATTGGGCCCACAAGGCTTCTAAAATCGCTGGCCACGTTTGCATTAAGTGGGTCATGTGCCACCATCGGCGCGTCCGCGTACCGTGCGCGTGCGCGCCCCTATGCGCGTGCGCGCCCCTATGCGCAATGCAACTATGGCAAATCTTATATCGTTTCGAAGCCCTGGATGTTAGCTTTCCAACGCAACTAGAACCGCATCATTTGGACCCTTGTAGCTCAAGTTATGGTCGTTTAAGTGCGAAGAGGTCGGTTTGACAGCTTTTGCGATTCCCTCATTTCTTCATGAGTTCTCCATTTTTACATGCTTTTCCTTCATTCCCTTGATCCAATCCTTGCCTCCTAAATCTGAAATCACTTGGCAAACACATCAAGGCATCTAATAGAATCAAGGTGAATTAAATTTAGCTATTTTAAGTCCTAAAAAGCATGTTTTCACTCTTAAGCACAATTAAAGGAGAATATGTAAAACCATGCTAATTCATTGAATAAATGTGGGTAAAAGTTGATAAAATCCCCAAAAATCAATACAAGATAAACCCTACAAATGGGGTTTGTCAACCTCCCCACACTTAATCCAAGCATGTCCTCATGCTTAAGCCAAGAGAGAAACAAAGAGTATCAACATTTATTCAATGTAAATAAACTATATGCAACCTAAACTATATGCAACTAAATGCAAAATGGTTTTACCTACTTGGTTAAAAATAAATCGATCCTCCAAGTCATACGTGCACAAGTAGGGCCAAGATCATATAACGATTCATGAATCCTACCAATTCGAATATCAAAATGAAGTTCAAGTAGACTTGCGAGAAGAACGCTCATGAAAGCCGGGAATCAAGGAATTGAGCATCGAACCCTCACCGGAAGTGTTTGCACTCTAGTCGCTCGGTGTTTGGGGTTGATTCTCTCAATTCTCCCCTAATCATGCTTTCCAAGATTTGTTTTTCTTCTAACAATCAACAATTATTCAATGCATGCATACATGTATCATGAGGTCTTTTCTTTAGGTTGTAATGGGGCTAGGGTCAAGGTAGGATCATATATGGCTAGTGGACTTAGGATTTGAATCTTTGATTAACTTAAACTTTCCCACCTAACCTATACAATTAAGTACTAATCTAACTACCCATTCCTCACTTTTTCACATACTCATGCATTTTCTTTTCATTTCACAACACTTATGCATTGATTCTTATTGAGCTTCACTTTGGGGCATTTTGTCCCCTTTATTGCTTTTTTTTTTTTCTTTCTTTTTTCTATATACATTTTTTTTTCTTTTCTTTTCTTTTTTTCTTTTTCACTTTTATTTCTTTTTCTTTCAAACTATATACAAGAACATTAATGCATAAGGTCTATACATTTAATCAATACATGAGTATGTACCAATTCCCCAATATAAAAATACAAAACACAAACACCCTTTTATCCCAACCAATGTCCCAAAGTTTTCCCACTCTTGGATGACACTCACACTCACTAGCCTAAGCCAATCAAAGATCCAGATAAAGGACATTCATTGTTTTCCGCTTTAAGGCTTGTAATGTGCTAAAATAAGAACAAGTGGGTTAAGCGTAGGCTCAAAATCGGCTAACAAAGGAGAGTAAAAGGTAAGGCTATTTGGATAAGTGAGCTAATGAAATGATGGCCTCAATCATATAAATGCATGAATACAAGGAATAATGGGACATATAGATTCAAACAAATCAAAGATTACAATCATAGAAAGAGAACAATTACACGCACGAAGGAAAATAAGTGGTTATAAGATGTAACCACACCATTAGGCTCAAATCTCACAAGCTTGTGTTCTTAGCTCAAAACCATGTTCCAAAATAAATTCTTTCAAGCAAGTTCAACAAAAATTTTCAAATTGGTAGGTTACCCTAAAACGGTTTCTTGGAAAGAAAATCATCACCCTAACCAAGTAGTCCTAATAACAAAGAAGTGGTAAAAATATGTACAAATTCTAACTAACATGCAACCTATCATGCAATGCAATAGCTAATCTAATTAAAGAAAATAAAAAATTTGGTGTTGAAAAGGAAATTTTTTTTTTTTACCCATGGAGATCGGTCAGACGACCTCCCCACACTTGAAGATTGCACCGTCCTCGGTGCATGCAAAGAAGAGCAAGGTGGATGGGTTGCTACAATTGATGAGCTTCTTCGAAAGGTTGTACGGATGACTTGTTCGTTGCCCCATTTAAAAGCTTTTCCGTTTCCTCCTTTCTTGGTGGCCAACCTAAAAGGAGAGAAAAAGAAAGAAAATTAAGCCTACAAAAAAGATATCAAAGTAAATAGAACATAGGCGGGGGCTAATGCCAAATAAGAGTATGATTCTCTACTACATGGTAGCTACAACATGTGAGTGAGAAATCAATATAAGCAAAAGGCATATCAACTGATACTTGATGCAAGAGTAAAGTTAAAGCATGGCGAGTATATTGAGCATCAAGATCAAATAAGAATTGACACAAACAAGATTAGTGATACGCATGAAAGCATTTGATTCTATCCTAACTCAATGATGAAGCGGTACAAGAAAAAAACAAAGGGTAATGAATTAGGAAGGACTAAAGCACTAATCTTGTGTGTTGACAAATATTACAATTAATGTAACAAGTTATGAAGCACCAAAACAAATGCAAGAAATTCTCAACAATTGAGTGAGAGAATTCAACACCATTATTAAAATGAGAAATTTAGAAAAGAAAATGAGAACAAATAGAATTAAAATGAAAAGAATAAAAATATGCAAATGTAATAGACAAAAGGAAATGGAAGAAGAGAAAAAAAAATTTTTTTCTTTTTATATATTTTTAATTTTTTTAGTATTTTATTTATTTATTTATTATTATATTTTTTTTATTATTAAAAATTTTTTTTCTTTTTTTTTATTTATATTAAAAGAGAAAAGGAAAAAAAATCTTTCAAGAGAGGAAGAAGAAAAAAAAATGAGAAAGAAAAAAAGAAGAGAAGAGGAAAGAAGGAGAAAGGAGGAAGGAGAAAAGCAGGGTGCAAATCCGCGCGCGCGTACGCGTGGATGCAGCAGGGACGATCCGCGCGCGCACAGCGCGCTTACGCGTGGATGAGCTTGTGCTCCCAGCACAATGCTGGCACAACGCGCGCACAACTCTCTGGTTTTTGTACCAGAAGTTGCGGAAGTGCAATGTGCGCGTGCGCGCACAGCGTGCTAGCGCGCCGATGGCCGTTTTTTTTTTTTTTTTTTTTTTGCCCAAAAAGCAGAAAAAAATGCCCAAGAGCTCTCTATAATGTCCAAAACTCTTCTTTATTCAATCAAATATCAATCAATTCACAAAAATGCAATTTGATTTTAGGATTTATTCATCTACTACTAATGAATACAACATACTAACAACCAATCTTTACAAACAAATCAATATGAAATGAAAATCTACCTACAATGGCAACTCAAATCACTTATTATACAAAACCAAAAGAGAATGGAAAGAGGTTACCATGGTGGGGTGTCTCCCACCTAGCACTTTTAGTTTAAGTCCTTAAGTTGGACATTTTGAGGGGCTCATTGTCATGGTGGCTTATGTTTGTACTCATCCTTGAATCTCCAAGGATCTTTGCCTCTCAATTGGTTGACAGAATTTCCAACCATCTTCATCAAGCTTGGGCAAAGTTCTACCCAAGATATGAGTCCCCATAGTTGGTCTTTACATAGCGAACCGGGGTCCCATATCTTGTTTTCGCACCCGTCTTCGATTTGGTCTTCATACTCTCTCTTTCCGGGTGGTTGACATATAGAATTCTCTTTAACATACCAAGCCTTCCGTTGAAACCCATGCAAAGTGGTATTCTTCCAATCATCGTTCCTATGCCTTGAAACCTTGACCTTAATGAGCCTAATTCCTAACTTGCAACTACTACACAATTCTCTTTTTCCTTTAAGTCCACAAAGAGCTCTAAGTTGTCCATCCGTTTCAATCAAACCATATTCAAGCGAGAAAGTAAAGCTTATGGATAAGAATTTTACCCACTTGAATGTTGTGTTGGATGGTGACTTGGAAAGGGAGACCTCCCCACACTTAGATAATGCAAGGTCTACTTCCTTGTGCTCTTCTTTATGTATTTCCACCTCTTTGCGAGCTTCCTTGATTTCAACCTTTCCCCTTTTATCACATAGCTTGGTGTTGTCTTCAAGAACTTTGATTTCTTGCCTAATGGGAGGTGGTTCAATTTTGGATAGAAATTCATTGATGAATAAATCCATTTCTTGGTCAACCTCTTCATATTCTTCAATTTCGATATACACCATGCCAATATTTTCCTCTTGGTAGCTCTCTTTCTCATTGCTCACCAAGGGTATGGGAGGTTGTGCACACTCTTTTATACTTTCAACTCTATGTCCAATGGGAGAGGATTCCATTGTAGAGAGGAATTCATCCATGATTGAATCCATCTCTTGATAAACCTCTTCCAAGTCTCCAACGATGATATGCCTTGGAGATTGCGCACCTTCTTCAACTTCAATATCGAGCTCCTTGGAAGAGTGCTCCATGAGGCTACATTCCCTTGGACTTTCAACATCTCCTAAATCTTCAACCACTTCTTCCTTTTCTTCAATGATTATAGCTTCTTCTAGTTGCTCCAATACAAAATTTGACTCCTCCTTCTCCACCGAATTTTCCAATTTCTCCTTCATGCTTTGCTCTTCTTTTGACTTCTCACATGTGGTCACGGAGGTACCTTGAGTATTCAAGCATTGGTGGGCTAAAGTGTGCACCACCTTGGTCAAATTGGTCACAAATTCAAGTGTATCCCGCTTCATGGCTTCATGTCTTTGAAGTAACAAAGTGAAAGGATCGTCTATTGGGACTTGGGGTGGGTGGAGAGAGGGTCCATGGTAGGAAGGTGGTTCTTCTTGGTAAGGGTATGGAGATGGGGAGGGTTGAGGTGGTTCTAAAGGTTCTTGCTCATAATGATCACAAGGATGTGGTATGGGTGATTGGTTATATGATGGATAAGGGTCACATAAAGGTACTTGGTAGAAAGGGGCTTGTGAGTATGGTTGAGCATCATGTTGAGGATAAGATTCATAGGCATATGGTGGTGGTTGATTGTCATAAAAGGAGTCACCATAGCCATTGAATTGACATGCATTAGGATGAGAATTATACCTATAAGTGTCCGGAGGTTGATGCCAATAGGAGTGATCAATTCCTTGAGGCTCCTCCCATCTTGGAGTGTTCCATCCTTGGTACATGTTAGCATTGAAGTTCACATTCCCTACAACACAATTAGAGCCAAACTCATAGCCAAAGTGAGAATTCATTATGGAAAAACAAAATAAAACTAACAAAATCTAGTAAACAAGCAAAAGACAAACTATTTACACTATTCACATATGTACAATAACCAATAACATAACACCATTGCAAGTCCCCGGCAACGGCGCCATTTTGACGATTGGATTTTTGACGGTTTAGAATTTAACAAATGAAATCTCGTTGAAGTATAGTCTCTAAACCAACAATAATCCTTTCATGCAAAAATTTGTTTATCACAAGTACAAACCCCTAAAATCTATAAACCGAAGTATTTAAACCTCGGGTCGTCTCTCAAAGGACTTGCAGGGTAGTGTTCTTGTTATTGGTTATGGACTTGTTTATTTTGGGGTTTTGGATGAGGAATGTGAATAGTAAATGGTAGGAAAACTTTATTCACAAAATGGTCTTGGCAAGGTTTGGTTGTCAAGGGTCTTCATCATTATCACTAGCCACAAGTATGGTAGTTGCAAGGATTAATCCCACTTAGTCATCCTTAAATCGATTAACAAAGGAAAGTCAAGTGAGTTATATCAATCCTAGTCCATAAGTCCTAGCTTTCCACTAATTGGATTAATGAAGGCTAGAGTTAATGGCTATCAACTATCAATCAATTGGATACTAGTGACTCAAGAAATCCTAAGTTACCTTCTCAAGCCAAGAACATAAAATTCTAGTCTAACATTCTTCCAAGCATTTAATCAAACACTTGGAAGGCACAAAAGAAAAGTATAGTCAATCACAACAAGAATGAATTCTAACTACAATTGAATGTAAAGAATTAACAACAACAATCAAGGAAATCACAATTATCATGAATTACCTCAAATTGCATTTATTGAAAGAAAATAAAGAGAACAAGAGTATCTCAATTACAAAACCTAGAAACAAAATAAGAGAAATTACAACAAGAGAATAGGGATAGAGAGAAGAACCAAAGTGTAGCAATCATCAATTGAAGGTAGAAGTAGAAGGAGACTTGAATTAAACCTAGAACTATGAGATCCTAATCAACCCCTAATTCCTAATCCTAATTCTAGAGAGAAGAGAGAGCTTCTCTCTCTAACTCTAACTACTTCTAAAACTAAACTATGACTAATGATTAAAGTATGTAAAGTATGAAAAGTATCTTGATTCCCCTTCAATCCTTGGCTTAAATAGCATCAGAAATGAGTTGGATTGGGCCCACAAGGCTTCTAAAATCGCTGGCCACGTTTGCATTAAGTGGGTCATGTGCCACCATCGGCGCGTCCGCGTACCGTGCGCGTGCGCGCCCCTATGCGCGTGCGCGCCCCTATGCGCAATGCAACTATGGCAAATCTTATATCGTTTCGAAGCCCTGGATGTTAGCTTTCCAACGCAACTGGAACTGCATCATTTGGACCTCTGTAGCTCAAGTTATGGTCGTTTAAGTGCGAAGAGGTCGGTTTGACAGCTTTTGCGATTCCCTCATTTCTTCATGAGTTCTCCATTTTTACATGCTTTTCCTTCATTCCCTTGATCCAATCCTTGCCTCCTAAATCTGAAATCACTTGGCAAACACATCAAGGCATCTAATAGAATCAAGGTGAATTAAATTTAGCTATTTTAAGTCCTAAAAAGCATGTTTTCACTCTTAAGCACAATTAAAGGAGAATATGTAAAACCATGCTAATTCATTGAATAAATGTGGGTAAAAGTTGATAAAATCCCCAAAAATCAATACAAGATAAACCCTACAAATGGGGTTTGTCATTGTCTACCATGTCTTTCAGCTGGGTATGCACGGTAGAATGGTCTTTGTCCAGGATATCTCGGAGGGTGTTGCTGCCAGAAGGGTTGATTAGATCCTCTTGGTTCCATCCATCCTTGATTGGTCTGACCTTGATGCACATTCCTACTGTAACTTCTATTTCCTTTAATAATATTAGAACCAAACTCAAAGCGAGAGGGGTGAGAGTTCATAGTAGCAAATAAAGATACAAAGGGAAAACAAAAGTAAATAAACAAGCAAAATAAAAATATTTACAATAACCAATAATAAGGCACACGTTAGCAGTTCCCCGGCAACGGCGCCATTTTGATGAGATGACTTCTGCGTGGTCTAGAAAATTGTGGATAAATCCTCGTTGCAAGTATAGTTTCTAAACCTTCAAAAGTCCTTTCATACAAACATGTTGGGTGTCACAAGTAACAAACCCCTTTAAAAATTGTTAACTGAGTATTCAAACCTCGGGTCATCTTCTCAAGGAACTGCGAGGGAGTATGTTCTTATTATTGGCTATAAAGGTTGTAATCGGGGTTTAGAAGGTGAGAAGCAAGTAAATTAAATGACGAGTGAATTAAATGGCAATTAAGAATAAATAATAACTGTAAAGCAACTTTTAGCAAGGTAGGGAAATTAGAGGTCCAACTTAGTTATCTCTCTCAATAATAATGAAAGTTGAATCTAAACTCCACTTGGTCAACCTGCACCAGGGCAAAGGAAAGTCAAGGGACTAATTAAATTGACTTTCGAATCCTAATTATTTCCTCAGAAAAGGTTGGGATTATTTAAGTTCAGCTCAATTAGCAAGATAACGATTATCAATTATGTTAAGTTTAATAACTGTTGAGTTACTCAATTCTTAACCAGAACCAAAAGGGGAAAAGTAAAATTGCTGGAATGATAAAGAGGTCCTTAGATGGGAAGCAATGGTAACATAAATCAAAGAGAACAATCATAAACTGCAAATACCTCAATTATCATTAATTCAAATAACAATCTGTAACATGAGAGAATTCATAAGTCAAATTATAATAATCAATTCAAATGTTGGAATAAATAAATAGAAGTAATACTAAAAGAACATTAAACCTGGGATCCAGAGTTACTCTTAAAACAAGAAGAAATCCTAAATCCTAAAAGAGAGAGAGAAGATCTCCCTCTCAACTAAATCTAAATCATTGAAAGGTAAAAATATGTGAGCTCTCCTTTGAATGGAAGCATTCCCACACTTTATAACCTCTGGTCTATGCTGTCTGTACTTGGATCTGGGCCAAAAAGGGCTTCAGAATTTGCTGGGGGCGTATTCTATAATTTCTGGTGCGTGGCCTCTGTCACGCGTCCTCGTGGATCACGCGGTCGCGTCATTCAGAGCTTTTCCTTGCCACGCGGTCGCGTTAGTCATGCGACTGCGTCATATGCGTTCTGCTTAAGGCGCGCGGTCGCGTCAGTCATGCGGCCGCGTCGCTGCTGATTTGTGCTTGGCACGCGATCGCGTCATCCATGCGATCGCGTGGATACCAGTTTCTTTAAAGCTCCGTTTTGCTTTCTCCTTCCATTTTAGTATGTTTCCTTTTTCATCCTTTAAGTCATTCTGCCTTAGAAAATCTGAAACTACTCAACACACTAATCACGGCATCGAATGGAAATAAAGGTAATTAAAATAATTAATTTTTAAAGCTTAGGAAACATGTTTTTCACAACATGACATAATAAGGAAGGGAAAGTAAAACTATGCAATTAATGTGAATAAGTAGGTGAAGAGTTGAATAAATCACTCTAATTAAGCATAAAAGAACTCATGAAATATGGGTTTATCACTCCCCCACACTTAAACAATAGCATGTCTCCATGCTAATCACAAATAAAGAGAAGGAGAAGGATCAAAGGGTAAACAACCTATTCAATGAAACTATCTATGTGCATGCAATTGTACTAAATGCTATCTATTTCTATCTATACTATAGTTTCCTATTGAGTTGGAAAAAACAAACAACCAAATTTTCAAGCAAGCATAACGAAATATAGGGCTAAATAAAGAAATATTTCAATGCAATCACACTCCAAAGTATTGATTCTAGTTTCTGAATGAAGCAACGTGCAAGAAAACACAAAATAGGGTGTGGAGACATAGAATTGAGCAATCGAACCCCTCACCAGATGTATATACATTCTAATCGCTTAGTGTTTAAGATTTAATCACTCAAGTCTCCTCTAATCTTGTTTTCTAGGATTTGCTATTTATCTAACAGTCAGCAAGTATTTAATTTATGTATGCAAATATCATGAGGTCTTTAGATGGTTGTAATGGGGTTAGGATTAAGGTAGAATTAATATGGTCAAGTGGACTAATAAATTGAATCTTTGAAGTATTCCACCTAAACTATATCAACCTAATCACTAAAATGCATTCTAACTGCCCATTACTTTCTTTTTACACACACTCATGCATTTTTTTCCATTCAAATCACATATGCATTTCTTATTCTTTTTCCTTTTCTTTGGAGAAACTTTTTGTCCCCTTTTTGTTATTATTTTTTTTCATTTTTTTCTTTTCTATTTCTTTTTCTTTTTCTACGACAAATACATATGGTTAAAGCAAATTGATACATGAATGTACACCCATTTTTTCAAAATTTTCAATGAATACCCAAAATAAACTTTTATTCTCTCTACCAATGTTTTTCCAAAATTTTCTCCACAGTTAAATGACACACACACCTCAACCTAAGCTAATGAAAGATGCAATTCAAGGTTATTCATGGTTTTTTGCTTAGGTTAGTGATGTGGCAACAATTAGAACGAAAGGGGATTAAAAACTCAAAAGTGGCTTACAATGGTAGATATAAGCGTATGGCTAGATGGGTTAGTAAGCTTTAATTGAAAAAAGGCCTCAATCATGCTAAATGCATTCAAAACATCAAATATCAGAAATAAAGAATCAAGGAAATCTAAGATCAAAATCATAGAAGGAGCATAGCACACAAGAATAAATATTGTGGTTAAAATATGCAACCACACATTAAAAGCTCAAATCTCACTTGGTGTCTTGTTCCATCTGTCTTTTATGTTCCATGAAAAAATTCAGGCAAGTCTAAAAGTAATTTTCAGAATCAAAACAATAGAATGTCCTAAAAGAATTTTATCTTGAAAATTTTTTGTTGTTTTTGCCAAGATTATTTCCTATGTATGTATGTATGTTGTGTTGGATGAAATTTCAAAAATTTCCTAGTTCATTTCCTATTTTCCACTATCAAAAAATCATCATGAACAATTAGGAAAAAATTGAATTAGGTGCCATACTATTCACAATATCCAATCACAACTTCTATCTATAAAATATATGCCCATCAAAAAATGCAAATGCAATATATATAAACTAAAGTAAAAGTGCAATTCTAGAAATGAAACTAGAGATAAACCAGGATATATAGAACAAATCAAAATAAGAGTGTGTAGTGCAAAAGTCAAAAGTACTAGTAAATATCTACAAAAGTATAATAACAAAAAGCAAAAAAGAATTGCAAAGTGTTCAGAAAGAAAGTTTACACCCCAAAAGTCAGAAATCCTCTCCCACATTTAAGGGTTGCACAGTCGTCTGTGCATAGATGAGAATCTGGGGGACGGATGGCTCTAGGAGTCTTGATGTGCGAAAAACGATCTGACACAAAACTCACCGGCAAGTGCACCGGGTCGCATCAAGTAATAAAACTCACGGGAGTGAGGTCGATCCCACAAGGATTGAAGGATTGAGCAACTTTAGTTTAGTGGTTGAATTAGTCAAGCAAACAAGTGTTGATTGTGTGAAATTGTGTTGACAGGAATTAAATTGCATGGAATGTAAAGGGGAGTGGGTGATTTGCAGGAAATTAAAGGGAACAAAAAGAAAAAGAGCTGAATCTTAAAGTGCAAGTAATGTAAATTGCAGAAACTTAAAGTGCAAGAAATATAAATGACTTGAAAAATAAAAGGGGAATGGGAATTGGATCTGCAGGAATTAAACAGGGAAAAGCAAAACTTAACAGAATGAAGAGTAGTTGATGTAATTAATTGAACCGGATCTCAAAACTAAAAGGAAAATAAACTTGGTGTAGTAATTAAACAAGGAAATTAAAATGGAAATCAATAGATCTCAGGACCCAAGAGACTAGATAACTAAGTCTAGATCTCAATGCCTTCTTAGATCCAAATTTAGAGAGCAAATGCCAAATTAAAGAAGAGAGCAATGTAGGAATGTAAATTCAAGTTCAATTTCCAGAAGTTGCAGTAAGAAAAACAAAGAGATCTCAAGGTGAGATTGAGACAGAATTTCCTCAATTCTTCAACACCCAAGACTCAAGACGAGTGTAGATGAAATTTAAAACAAGAAAACTAAGAGGAAGAGAATTCAATTCTCCTTCCCCAAGACTCAGAATCTCCAAAACTCAAAACCCAAAAGCTCTCTACTGTGAATACTATGAAAATTCTTAAAGAAAACTCTAAAAAGAAAAGCTCCCTTAAAACTTCAAATCCTAAGCTATTTATACACTTTCTTCAAATGATCATTAAGCCTTGAATTGGGCCTTTAGTCTTGATGGAATTGGGTTGATAATAGCCTCCGTTGATTGCTCTTGGTGTTGGGAAGAAATCCATTTGTGAACCGGGCCATGAACCATTTACGTTTGAGTCAACGTTTGAGGCAAACGTTGACCTAAACGTCCCTTGTGTGAGGCATTATGCAGATAGCCCATTTGCTGTCATCCACGTTTGAGCCAACGTTTGAGGTCAAACGTGAGCTCAAACGTGGTTCTTCCCAGGCTCCCTTTTTGGCCAATGTTTGGCCCAACGTTTGAGGCAAACGTTGGCGCAAACGTGGCTCATCTAAACCATCAATCAGAGGGGCTTTGCCATGCTCTTCCTTGCCAAAATGTAGCCAACATTTGACCTCACGTTTGAGGCAAACGTTGGCTCAAACGTTGCCGTGCCCAGGAGTGCTCTTTTTCATTCTTTTTGGCTCCAACGTTTGACCTCACGTTTGAGGCAAACGTTGGTGCAAACGTTGCCTTCCCCTGCTTCTTCTTCAGCCAACGTTTGCCTTAATGTTTGAGGCAAACGTTGGCGCAAACGTTAGCTCTTCTCCAGGGTGTTCTTCAGCTACTTCTCACGTTTGAGTTAATGTTTTTGGCAAACGTTAGCTCAAAGGTTGATCCCTCTTTTCAAGCCCATTCTTGCAACCTTCTTCTAAGCTTTATTCCACCTATCATCAATCAACAATTGTATCAAAGCTATGCCACAATCATGAGAGTTATTCTTCTTCTTGTCATATGAGCAATTATGGCACAAAAACTCATGAAAATGCATCAATTTATCCTTGGTTGATTGAATCAAAGGAAACATGAAATTCAACCCAATTGACTTACTTATGGCTTAAGAAAGTGCATAAAACTAAATGAAAACAAAGGAAAAAGACTAGTGAAACTAGGCTAAGATGACTTGTCATCACAACACCAAACTTAAAACTTGCTTGTCCCCAAGCAAGAACAGAATTATGTTCAAAGGTTCCTTCGACTAAGATGGATTGAAGAATAACTTGTAATGTCCTGTGAGTGAAGTGATTAAGTGACAGTGGGGTGAACTCTAAATTATATGTTCATGCAAGGGTTTCAGTGCTTACTAGTCCTTACATATTGGAAGTCTTAGGTCCTAGGACTTTCACCCAAATGATATCATGGAGATCTCTCTATAGGTAATCACCTTGAAGCAGCTTATAGTTGCTGTGCTTTGGCCTTGACTCTAACTGTCATGTCTCAAAGCGGCTCTTTAGATAAGCTTTCAATTAATACTCCTAAACCAGTTGGTTTTAAGGTATTAGGTGTTAAAGCACCCCTAAGGATTTACTTACTCAAGCCTCTCTCTTTGACACAATTCGACCACAAGCATTTACTAGGATAATAACTCTTTGAGTTCTTGTTTCTTTTTTTTTTCTTTTCTGCCTAGTAATTGAGGCTCAGAGCTTTGGGCCCTTTTCTTTTTTTGCTGCTTCTTGGATCAATAAATGTTTGAGAATCTCCACAATACTTCTTTGAACTCTATGTCCTGCCTATGAGCTCCCATGCAAGTTTTCATAAGTATGCAACCTCAATACGTAATCACACAACTAGAACCACCACTTCTCCTAATCTTTTACTTACCTCAAAATTGTTTAATTCCTCAATCCTTCTTTTCAAAGAACTGTCATGTGATGCCTTCTCGAGAAATTGAGTGCAAGCAAGTTTGGAGAGTATAGGGTTGTGATTATTCAAGCATCTCAATTATTAGGTTATAGAAAAACTATATTATGCAGACAGACAGGGGTACAATATCACTTCCAATCATAACAATTTTGAATAAAAGAGAGTCACTTAACAATACAACCTGTTGGGGTTCACCTGCTTTACTCCTTCTCAACGCCATTGTTGATCTGTGTATCCCTCTTTGTCTCTTTGGCTGATGGTGCTTAATCCTTTCTTAGATTCAAGTGACTGCCTACAATAAACTTTGAAAGTTGCTTGTTCCCCAAGCACTCTAAAATGGTTAGCATGCATGTATGTTTGTGGGCTCTTGAACTTAGATTGGTGTGCGAACACCAAACTTAGTTCCTTTCCTTATATAGTAATTTGTTCATATGCAGAAAACCACATGTGCTCTTAGTAAGAAAACACACTATAAACTAGAAAAGCAAGCTATGATCTAGAGAACAGACTTCGAACTAAAAACTAAACAATTGTTAAGTAGCTTCTCTGGTGTTTAGAGCTGGCACTGATTATGCAGAAGGTAAAAATGTATTTTTAAATTAGATTTTTGGTAGAACACCAAACTTAAAATCCTTCACTCTCCTTTAAATTGTTTTGGTGTGACACCAAACTTAGCTCCTTGCACTACAGATAACACTACTCTACATTTTTATTGAAATAGCTATGAAAAGAAAACTACCTCAGGTTGGGTTGCCTCCCAACAAGCGCTTCTTTATTGTCACTAGCTTGACATTCTCCATCCTCTGATCATGGAAGTTGAGAATTCTGTTGCCTTTGAGTTTTTCCTCTCACTGTGGGTTTTCTTTCCTCTATTTCTTCTTGAGGAACTTCTCTGTGGTGCTTCTTTTTGATCATTGTTTCTTTTCCCATAGTCTTCTCACTGTCTTCCATGATTTCTTTCCATTTCTCCCACCTAGAAACTTTTTCATTGTCCTTCAGGTTGTCTTCAGTGGCTCTGGGGAAAGTATTTGCCCTCTTCTCACCCATTTCTGCAAGGTACTCGACCAGTTGTTCCATCTGCCTCTCAATTCTTCTGATTGAAGCTTCCTGGTTCTTTCTTGTCACCTCTTGATGCTCCATCATTCTCGCTATTGAAATTTCCAAGTTAGTGATCTTCTGAGAATGGTTCAAATGTATGAGATGGACTGGTGGCTGTGGAAAACCTTGCGAAGGAAATTCACATGCATTGTGTGGGTAAAAGGTAGGTGTTGCAAAGGTACTCTGTGGATTTTGTGGGTTATTATGAGATTGAGGGTGCATGTTTTGTGAGCATTGGTTTTGTTTGGCATTATTGGATGGATGACTTTGGTTGTTTGTGATCATGGGTTTGCCTATGTTGGAACCCCTTTGTTCCTGATGTTGATAATCCCCCATTCTTAGATAAGAATGTGGCTTCCATGGTAGAAATTGTGCATTCACTGTAGTAGAATGTAGAAAATCAATTTGTCTAGCTATTGACTCCAATTGTTGCTGAGTTTGATGGTGTAGCTGTTTGTTTTGATTCATGACTGCCTTCACTCCCTCAAGATTCATCACTTCCTTTTCTGAAATTGCATTCTGTGGTTTCTCAAATGAGTGTTGGTTATTGACTCTTTTGTCATTGAATTCTGCAGTTCCTTGGCCGGTTGCTGTTGCTTTGAGTAAGCCATCTGAGAAGTAATCTACTGCTCTTCTTGTTTCTGAGGTTAATCCTTCATAGAACGCTTGGAAACCCACTTTGTCACTTGCTTTCTTGTATCATTCCCATGCTTTGAATAATGGTTCTTCCTCTCCTTGTATGAATGGGTGTATTCCCTCTTTCATCTTGATGTTTTGTTGGGATGAGGAGAATTTGGCTAGAAACTTGGCAACCAAATCATCCCAACTAGTGATACTTCCTTGGGGAAAGGTTTCAAGCTATTGTGCCGCTTCATCCCTCAGTGAGAAAGGAAATAACAAAAGCTTATAGGTATCATGATTTACACCATCGAGATTGACAGCACCACAAGTCCTCAGAAAAATGGATATGTGCTGTTTAGGATCCTCCAATGGATTTCCACCATAGGAACAATTGTTCTTGATTAGTGTGATGAGTTGCGGCTTCATGTTGTGGTGTTCTTCTTTCTCAGAAACTCCTTCTTCAATGATATCCTTCCCTCTGGCCTCTCTTCTTTCCTGTGACATATAAATCAACAAGCAGAACACACAGTGGTACTTTTGAAAATTGAGTGTAGTCAGTTGAGACAAAACTTCAAACAGTTAGTGGGAAAACGATCCGACACAAAACTCACCGGCAAGTGCACCGGGTCGCATCAAGTAATAAAACTCACGGGAGTGAGGTCGATCCCACAAGGATTGAAAGATTGAGCAACTTTAGTTTAGTGGTTGAATTAGTCAAGCAAACAAGTGTTGATTGTGTGAAATTGTGTTGACAGGAATTAAATTGCATGGAATGTAAAAGGGAGTGGGTGATTTGCTGGAAATTAAAGGGAACAAAAAGAAAAAGAGCTGAATCTTAAAGTGCAAGTAATGTAAATTGTAGAAACTTAAAGTGCAAGAAATATAAATGACTTGAAAAATAAAAGGGGAATGGGAATTGGATCTGCAGGAATTAAACAAGGAAAAGCAAAACTTAATAGAATGAAGAGTAGTTGATGTAATTAATTGAACCGGATCTCAAAACTAAAAGGAAAATAAACTTGGTGTAGTAATTAAACAAGGAAATTAAAATGGAAATCAATAGATCTCAGGACCCAAGAGACTAGATAACTAAGTCTAGATCTCAATGCCTTCTTAGATCCAAATTTAGAGAGAAAATGCCAAATTACAGAAGAGAGCAATGTAGGAATGTAAATTCAAGTTCAATTTCCAGAAGTTGCAGTAAGAAAAACAAAGAGATCTCAAGGTGAGATTGAGACAGAATTTCCTCAATTCTTCAACACCCAAGACTCAAGACGAGTGTAGATGAAATTTAAAACAAGAAAACTAAGAGGAAAAGAATTCAATTCTCCTTCCCCAAGACTCAGAATCTCCAAAACTCGAAACCCAAAAGATCTCTACTGTGAATACTATGAAAATTCTTAAAGAAAACTCTAAAAAGAAAAGCTCCCTTAAAACTTCAAATCCTAAGCTATTTATACACTTTCTTCAAATGATCATTAAGCCTTGAATTGGGCCTTTAGTCTTGATGGAATTGGGTTGATAATAGCCTCCGTTGATTACTCTTGGTGTTGGGAAGAAATTCATTTGTGAACCGGGCCATGAACCATTTACGTTTGAGTCAATGTTTGAGGCAAACGTTGACACAAACGTCCCTTGTGTGAGGCATTATGCAGATAGCCCATTTGCTGTCATCCACGTTTGAGCCAACGTTTGAGGTCAAACGTGAGCTCAAACGTGGTTCTTCCCAGGCTCCCTTTTTGGCAAACATTTGGCCCAACGTTTGAGGCAAATGTTGGCGCAAACGTGGCTCATCTAAACCATCAATCAGGGGTGCTTTGCCATGCTCTTCCTTGCCAAAATGTAGCCAACGTTTGACCTCACGTTTGAGGCAAACGTTGGCTCAAACGTTGCCGTGCCCAGGAGTGCTCTTTTTCATTCTTTTTGGCGCCAACGTTTGACCTCACGTTTGAGGCAAACGTTGGCGCAAATGTTGCCTTCCCCTGCTTCTTCTTCAGCCAACGTTTGCCTCAACGTTTGAGGCAAATGTTGGCGCAAACGTTGGCTCTTCTCCAGGGTGTTCTTCAGCTGCTTCTCACATTTGAGTTAACGTTTGAGGCAAACGTTAGCTCAAACGTTAATCCCTCTTTTCAAGCCCATTCTTGCAACCTTCTTCCAAGCTTTATTCCACCTATCATCAATCAACAATTGTATCAAAGTTATACCACAATCATGAGAGTTATTCTTCTTCTTGTCATATGAGCAATTATGGCACAAAAACTCATGAAAATGCATCAATTTATCCATGGTTGATTGAATCAAAGGAAACATGAAATTCAACCCAATTGACTTACTTATGGCTTAAGAAAGTGCATAAAACTAAATGAAAACAAAGGAAAAAGACTAGTGAAACTAGGCTAAGATGACTTGTCATCAAGTCTCCACCTCCAGATGGTGGCTGTAGGTGCTCTTGTGGCTGGTACACTATCATGTTAAATGTCGGCCTCCTCAGCGTCCTCCTCCTCCACGCCGGCTTGGGTGAATCCGCAGGAGCTGGGCCAGGGTCTCCTCCCTCAAGCTTCACCACCAACTACTGAAAACGACGTGTATTGCGGTGCTCATTGTGGCAGACCTCCTGCAGAAGCTCCTGGACCAACTCATAAATAGGCCGGGTAGAAGATGTAGTAGTTAATGATGGTGGTGGTGCTGATAATGATGATGGCTCTGCTGTCTTCCTCTTCTTGGTGCTCTTCTTTTCCAACTCCTTCCACTCCTCAAATGGCAAAAACCACTGGCCACTCAGGACTTTAAACATAAGGTCATTTGGCCTCGTCTCCACTCCAGCTGCTGTGGTCAATCTCATAATAAGTGATGGGAAAAAATCTTAAATTTTTGTTGCTGGTTCACCTTCCACATCAACTCTCTGATAAGAGGTAAGATCACTATCTTCTTACCCTCTAAGATAGCCCAAAGAAGTATAGATACATGGACTCTGATGTGGGTAGCGTGGGTGCTGTGCAACAGATAATCAGTGACTATTTACTGCCATATCCTTGCTTCGGGAGTGAGGTTGGAGCATGCAATACCAATGGGGGCAGCTTTCTCCCCTGAACTGTACTCCCAGAGGGCTTCAGGGTGGCCAATCTTCTTCAGAATAGTATCCAATGGGATCGTGCCCTTGATGACATCTGCCATTATCTTCGGATAGGCATCTCGGCTAGGCAGTATGTGTGGAAGCTACAAGAGGTCCTCACATGCCTGTGTGGAGGTATCTAACTATTGTCCTCTAAGGAACAGTGTCTCTACTTTTCACTCAGTAGATTCCCATAAAATTCTCGTACAACAGACTCACTAATCTCCATTGAATCTTGCTCAAGCTAACAACAAAAGAAAGCTTGCTGGGAGGCACTCAAAACAGGGGATTTCAACTTGCTCTTCTCTCCCCTTGAGGTCATTCCTCTTAACCAACTGGAAGAAAAGGAAGAAAGTTGAGCACAACATGTCAAGCTAATGACATTAAAAGAGCGCTTGTTGGGAGGCAACATTTCCTTTCTTTGCTTTGTTGGGAGGTAACATTTCCTTTCTTTGCTTTGTTTATTTTCAATAATTTCGCATATGATTACATTCTAAGTTTGTTGTTGCCATGCAACAATTTGATTTTCAATCTTCATTGGGTACTTGCATCATTCTAAAATGAAAGTGTCACACTAAGTTTGGTGTTTCCACTTATTTTTCATGTTATGTACCATGCACGCCATTTATTAATGCAATCACATTGTCTCTGTTTCCTTTCTTGTGCCTTTATTGTATCCTTAATTTTGCTTGCTTAATTACATGCATTACTCACATTTCATTGATTAAGACATTCTTGATCCATCATAAACCCCATCACCACTGCTTTAATTGTTGCTTGAGGATAAGCAAGTTTGGTGTGGAAAGTGGAAGAATAGGAGGAAAATGACAACAACAATGAAGATGAACTACAAGGTGGTAAAGTTTCTTTTCCTCTCATTTGTTTCTAGTGCATTTAATTGCATGATTGTCTCTGATTTTCTCTGTATGCATGTGTGTTATGAATAAGCATAGCTTGAATTTTGAATTGTGACATGTTGTTGTGACATTATGATTGCCATTGGTGCACAAAATTGTGATCTCAACGGTGCCAAAAACTTTCTACGCACGTTTATAATCTCAATTTTTCTTCACAACTCCGCACAACTAACCAGCAAGTAATAAACCTTACGTGAGTAAGGGTCGATCCCACGGAGATTGTAGGCTTGAAGCAAGCTATGGTCATCTTGTAAATCTTAGTCAGGCAGATTCAAATGGTAATGAGGTTTTGATAATTAAAATATAAATAAAATATAAAATAAGATAGAAATACTTATGTAATTCATTGGTGAGAATTTCAGATAAGCGTATGGAGATGCTTTGCTCCTTCTAGACCTCTGTTTTCCTACTGCCTTCATTCAATCATTCATACTCCTTTCCATGGCAAGCTGTATGTTGCGGGATCACCGTTGTCAATGGCTACCGTCCTCCTCTTAGTGAAAATGGTCCAAATGTGCTGTCACCGCACGGCTAATCATATGTCAGTTCTCGATGATGTTGGAATAGATTCCATTGATCCTTTTGCGTCTGTCACTATGCCCAACACTCGCGACTTTGAAGCTCGTCACAGTCATCCCTTCCCAGATCCCACTCGGAATACCACAGACAAGGTTTAGACTTTCCGGATCTCAGGAATGGCCGTCAATTGATTCTAGCTTATACCACGAAGACTCCGATCTTTTGGAATAGAGGCTAAGAGATACATGCTCAAGCTATAGCAGATAGAATGGAAGTGGTTGTCAGGCATGCGTTCATAGGTGAGAATGATGATAAGTGTCACGGATCATCACATTCATCAGGTTGAAGTGCGAGTGAATATCTTGGAATAAGAATAAGCTTGAATTGAATAGAAAAATAATAGTACTTCGCATTAATTCATGAGGAATAGCAGAGCTCCACACCTTAATCTATGGGGTGTAGAAACTCCACCGTTGAAAATACATAAGTGATAATGGTCCAGGCATGGCCAAATGGCCAGCCCCCTAAGCGTGATCAAGAGATCAAAAGTGATACAAAGATAGACTCAAAATTGATCAAAAGATGTGAAATAAAATAACTAAAAGTAGCTTTTATACTAAACTAGTAGCTAGGGTTACAGAAATAAGTAAATGATGCAGAAATCCACTTCCGGGCCCACTTGGTGTGTGCTTGAGCTGAGCATTGAAGTTTTGCATGTGTAGAGGCTTCTCTTGGAGTTAAACGCCAGGTTGCAGCCTATTTCTGGCGTTTAACTCTGGTTTGTAACCTGTTTCTGGCGTTTAACTTCAGAATAGGGTAGGAAGTTGGCATTTGAACGCCAGTTTGCATCGTCAAAACTTGGGCAAAGTATGGAGTATTATATATTGTTGGAAAGCCCTGGATGTCTACTTTCCAACTCAATTGAGAGCGCGCCAATTGGGTTTTTGTAGCTCCAGAAAATCCATTTCGAGTGCAGGGAGGTCAGAATCCAACAGCATCTGCAGTCCTTTTTCAGCCTCTGAATTAGATTTTTGCTCAAGTCCCTCAATTTCAGCCAGAAAAAACCTGAAATCACAGAAAAACACACAAACTCATAGTAAAGTCCAGAAATGTGAATTTTGCATAAAAACTAATAAAAACATAGTAAAAACTAATTAAATTATACTCAAAACTACCTAAAAACAATGCCAAAAAGCGTATAAATTATCCGCTCATCAGCCATCTTGAACTTTTTTGAGTCAAAATAATTAAGTAATCATGATCATAAACAAACAAGGTAATTAAAGAAGAACCTAGCATGAGCATATAAGTATTGGAAGGCTAGCATGACTATTGTTGCTTGTCCCCAAGCAATTGAAAATCAAATAGGATAAAAAGAAGAGAATATACTATAAATTCCAAAATATCAATGAAACTTAGCTCCAATTAGATGAGCGGGACTAGTAGCTTTTTGCCTCTGAACAGTTTTGGCATCTCACTTTATCCTTTGAAGTTCAGAATGATTGGTATCTATAGGAACTCAGAATTTAGATAGTGTTATTGATTCTCCTAGTTCAGTATGTTGATTCTTGAACACAGCTACTTTATGAGTCTTGGCCGTGGCCCTAAGCACTTTGTTTTCCAGTATTACCATCGGATACATAAATGCCACAGACACATAACTAGGTGAACCTTTTCAGATTGTGACTCAGCTTTGCTAGAGTCCCCAATTAGAGGTGTCCAGGGTTCTTAAGCACACTCTTTTTGCTTTGGATCACGACTTTAACCGCTCAGTCTCAAGCTCTTCACTTGACACCTTCACGCCACAAGCACATGGTTAGAGACAGCTTGGTTTAGCCGCTTAGGCCAGGATTTTATTCCTTTGGGCCCTCCTATCCATTAATGCTCAAAGCCTTGAATCTTTTTTACCCTTGCCTTTTGGTTTAAAGGGTTACTGGCTTTTTGCTCTTGCCTTTTGATTTAAAGAGCTCTTAGCTTCTTCTGCTTGCTTTTTCTTCTTTTTTCGCCATTTTTTTTGTAAGCTTTGTATTCACTGCTTTTTCTTGCTTCAAGAATCAATTTTATGATTTTTCAGATTATCAAATAACATTTCTCCTTTTTCATCATTCTTTCAAAAGCCAACAATTTTAACATTCATAAACAACAAATTCAAAAGATATATGCACTGTTTAAGCATTCATTCAGAATACAAAAAGTATTGTCACGACATCAAAATAATTAAACTAATTTCAAGGATGAATTCGAAATCATGTACTTCTTGTTCTTTTGCTTTTAGAACGTTTTTCATTTAAGAAAGGTGATGGACTCATAGGACATTCATAGCTTTAAGACATAGACACTTAAACACTAATGATCATGTAATAAAGACACAAACATAGATAAACATAAAGTATAGTAAATGAAAAAATAGAAAAATAAAGAACAAGGAAATTAAAGAACGGGTCCACCTTAGTGATGGCGGCTAGTTCTTCCTCTTGAAGATCTTATGGAGTGCTTTAGCTCCTCAATGTCTCTTCCTTGCCTTTGTCGCTCCTCCCTCATAGCTCTTTGATCTTCTCTAATTTCATGGAGGAGGATAGAATCCTCTTGGTGTTCCACCCTTAGTTGTCCCATGTTGGAACTTAATTCTCCTAGGGAGGTGTTAATTTGCTCCCAATAGTTTTGTGGAGGAAAGTGCATCCTCTGAGGCATCTCAGGGATTTCATGATGAGGAATTTCCTCATGCTCTTGTTGAGGTCCATAAGTGGGCTCTCTTGTTTGCTCCATCCTTTTTCTTAGTGATGGACTTTTGAGATGAATCTCTCCATCTCCCATGACTCGGAGGTGGAAGCAATTGCCTTTCCTTTCTTCTTTCTAGAGGTTTCTCCGGCCTTAGGTGCCATTAGTGGTTATGAAAAAACAAAAAGCAACGCTTTTACCACACCAAACATAAAATGTTTGCTCGTCCTCGAGCGAAAGAAGAAAGAAAATAGTAGAAGAAGAAGAAAATAGAAGAGATGGAGGGGAAGTGTGTATTCGGCCAAGGGGGGAAAGAAGTGTTTGTAATGTGTGAAAATGAGGTAGAGCTGAGGGGTTTATATCCGGGTGGGGGAAGGGTTATGTTTCGTGTATTAGGGTTGGGTTTAGGAGGGAAAGGATTTTGAATTTGGAGGTCGGTGAGGTTTTTAGGGAAGAGTGGATGGATGTGAGTGGTGAAGGGTATTTGGGGAAGAGTTATGGATGTGATTGGTGAGGGGTATTTGGGGAAGAGTGTTATGAAAGGGTGTGAAGCGGAGAGAAGAAGAGGTGGGGTAGGTGGGGATCCTGTGGGGTCCACAGATCCTGAGGGGTCAAGGACTTAGCATCCCTACTCCTTTTAGGCGTGCAAAATGCCCTTAGAGTGTACTTCTGGCGTTAAACGCCAGGTTGCTGCTTGTTTCTAGCATTTAACGCCAGCTTTTCTCCCATTCTTGGCATTAAACGCCAAGTAGATGCTCTGTTCTGGCGTTAAACGCTAGTCTGGTGCCTGTTTCTGGCGTTAAACACCCAGAATGGTGCCAGACTGGGCGTTTAACGCCCATTCTGCTACTCTTACTGGCGTCTAAACGGCAGTAAACTCTTCCTCCAGGGTGAGCTATTTTTCATGCTGTTTTTCATTCTATTTTTGATTTTTCAGTTGGTTTTATGACTTCACATGATCATCAACCTAAAGAAACCATAAAATAGCAATGGAAAATAAATAGATATAATTAAATAACATTGGGTTGCCTCCCAACAAGCACTTCTTTAATGTCAATAGCTTGACAGTGAGATCTCATGGAGCCTCACAGATAATCAGAACAGGTTTGGGGCCTCTCAACACCAAATTTAGAGTTTGGTTGTGGTCTCTGATAAACCACTATTTTATGGTTTATAATGTGTTTAATTGTGTGGTTTTATCATGATCTTTACCCACTTATTCATATGATTAGCATGCATTTATATTTCCTTCCTAAAATTATTACATGATTGAAAACTTGCTTCCTAGAGACTTTTAATTATGTATTTTAATTCTCCTTTATTCCATTCGATGCCGTGATCTATGTATTAAGTGTTTCAGGCTTTATAGGGCATGAATGAGTTGGAGATTGGAAAGGAAGCTTGCAAAAATGAAAGGAACACAAGAGTGGTGCACGACGTAAAAAGGGTGCACGACCGAAAGTTGTGCAAGAGTGGTGCTGGATTGGTGCTAACGCACAAATTCTTCCCACGCGGCCGCTTGACCGACGCGACCGCGTCATATCCTTCTAATGGCCACTCATGCGATCGCATGCCCCACGCGATCGCGTCACCCAAGATTTGGCAACAATATAATTTCGAACAGAGAGTTGTGCGAGCACGAGGCTGCCCTCGCGCCAGTGGCATAAAACGGGTCACGCGATCGTGTGACCGACGCGACCGCGTCAATTATTATTAGCGCAAATCGCGCGACCGTGTGCCCCACGCGACCGCGTCGATTGCGCCGCACTGCTCCCCTGATTTGCCACTTATCTTATCTTTTTCTCCTCAAATCCTATTTTCTCTTTTCCCTCCTTATTTCTTCCTCCTCCCTTCTTCCTTCTTCCTTCTTTCTCACTTTTTACACTCTCACGCTCTCTCTCACCCCCATTAACAAGGTTTTTCTTTTTCTTTTTCTCTCCTTACTTTTCTATTTTTCTTCTTTTTTTTATCTGTTATCTTCTTTTTTTTCTTTTTACTTTCATTATTCATATTTTCTTTTTCTTTCTTTTTTTCCTTTTTACTTGGTGTTAGAAATTTATTTGAGTCATTATTTCTCATTATATGCTTGTGGATTATTCTAAATTTGTTTGGCAATTATATATTACCTTTTAAAGGGTTTCTTGCTTGCATGTTCAATTTAATACTTTCCATACATTATTTCACCATGCATGCTATGTGTTTGTGAAAAAGGCCATATGGCATTATGCACTTTTCTACGTTATTCTATTCTACTATTAAATGCCCGTTTTTCACAAAACCCCTTTTATATTTTATTCGTTATAAATAATTGTCAATACAAACGTGATGGTTTGTTACAAGTGATGCTTGATCTATGCTACTCATGCCTTTGCCAGCATGCCAATAAACACCTTGCATTCACTTGTCATCATATGCACTAACTATTTTCCATTAATAACTTTTCACATGTAGTCATGACCATGTGTTAACATCATTTACCTTTAAATGTGCATTCATAACCATCCTTTTCCATTCTCTTCCTTGCTCTATCTCTTTGAATCTAATTTACTTTCTCTTCCCTTTTTCAGAATGGCCACCAAGAAAGGAAAAGAGAAAGCTACTCCCAAATCAACAGCAAGAAGAGGAACAAAAAGAGCATTAGTGGCAGAACCCTCTTCAACTGGGGTTAAACCCTCAACAAAGAGACTTAAGAGGATTATAAAGGTTGATGATAAAGAAAAAGCCTTCCCAGCAAAGGACACTGCGCGATTTCCCAATCGCTACTGTGAGCAGATGTTCCCCATCCTGGCAGAAAGGAGCTACAACAACGAATACCTTCTTCTCCTCCCAAACCATATTGCTACCTTTGTTGAGCCACAAATTGCACAAAGACAATGGGGTTTCCTCAAGAGACAGCCGGGCCAGGTCAATCTTTCTTGGGTAGTCGACTTCTACTCCAACTTCCACATGCCAACCCTGCAGTCTGTCTTTGTCCGTCAGAAGCAAGTCCCCATTACATAAGAGGCCATTCAAAAAAGCTTTAGTTCTTCCCCCTGTTCCAGAAGGATTAGACGCCTTTCAAGAAGCCGCACTCAAGCGCCAGATGTACCAATTTGATTGGGACGCCGTTCTCAGAGTTATCGCACTACCTGGCAGCCGTTGGATCTACGGATACCATCGTACCCACCCTAAGGGAATATCGGCTTCAGCACTTACCTTGGAGGCTCGCGTATGGGCACAGATCATGTCCCATTACGTCTTTCCGAGCACTCACGAGTCCTCCTTCACTGCGGACATGGCCGTTCTACTATGGTGCATGCTTACAGACCAGCCTCTGAACCTACCAAGACATATCCGGAATGCCATGGGACACGTACAAATCGTGGGCAACTTACCTTTCCCCGCCTTGGTCTCAGATCTTGTCTCAGTAGCCGGAGTCTCCTTCAGAGCTGGGGACACCAAAGCCATACTTCCACAGGATGATCAATATGTCCCTAATGGGAAATATATCAGACCCTCAGCAGCCACTACAAGCCATCCCACTGAACCGGCTCAAGACATTCTTCCTTCCGTACCACAAGCACCTACCACAGACCAACTGCTTCATCAGATACTCGAAAGGTTGGATCGGCAGGAACACAAAGCTAAGATGAGAGAGCGCCGTAACAAGCACCGATTCACATACCTCAAGGAGCTAATTATGGGAAAATTCAAGGACTCAGACACCCCGAACTCCACTTCCTTTACCAGCACAGGGAGCCATGATGGTCCCGACTGTGGAGATACTACTACCAGCCCACCCCTGTTCCTGACAGATGGCACCGAGGATGGTGCAAAGCCTTAAGTGTGGGGAGGTCGGTCAGTACCTGACTTCCGAAGGTAATTTCTCTTCCCTAAACACCAATAAATTAGGATATTTAGTTCGTTTTTCTTTTATAGAATAGGATAAATTGCATAGTAATAGATTAGTTGCATGCATGTTCTACTTGATTGAAAAGACAATAAGTTTCTTCTAAGACTCTATCTTTGGAACGAAATTTCACTAATTTTAATTAAAATTTTTATGTTAAATTTGCTTGAAGTTATATTTGGAACATGATTTTTAAGTTAAAGAACACACAACCTGTTAGATTTGAGCCTTTATGCATGGTTACATTATTTAACCATAATTATTTTATTCTTGTGTGTTTACGTCTCTATGATTGTAATCTATATTTTGTTTCATCCTATATATCCAATATTTATTATATTTATATGTTTGCATATGATTGAGGCCATTAATTGTTTAGCTCACTTATCCAAATTAAGGCTACCCATTCAATTACCTTTATTAGCCACTTTGAGCCTTTAAATCCCATTTGTTCTATATTTTACCACATTATTAGCCTTAAGTGAAAAAATAATTATATATCCCAAACTGAATCTTTGGTTAGCTTAAGATAGAATTATGTGTGCTAATTAAGTATGGGAAATTTTAGGAACAAAAGATAGTAAGGGAATGTGTCATGATAATATAATGGAAATTTGGAGACCTACTCATGTGAAACTATAAGAATTAAAAATCTATGTGCATTGATAAGCTATGTTTACTTTTGTTGTTATGAAAAAAAAATTCAATAAATAAATAAGAGGACAAAATTACCCCAATGTAATGTTAAGAATTCAAGGATCAATGCATGTATGATAAAATTAAAATAAAAAATTGATACATGAGTATGGAATGTGAAAGGGAAATTCTGGGTAGCTAGGTATGAATTATAAAGTTATATAGAATATATATATAGGTTATGTTAAAGCTTGGGTTAATTAAAGATTCAGTTTATAAGCTTACTTAGCCATATATGTATCCTTACTATTACCTCAGCCCCATTATAACCTTGAAAAGACCTCATGATGTTTGCATTGGTATATCAAATGTTGTTGATTGATTAGGAGAAGAACAAAAAAAATTAGAAAGCATGATTAGAGAAGGATAGAGTGATTGCCCTATACACTAGAGAGACTAGAGTATACATACATCATTAGTGAGGGTTTAATGCTTAAAATTCTATGTTCCCTGCTTTCATTAGCTGCCTTTTTGCATTTTTATCTGTTCTTACTACATGAGAATTGAATTAGTGGAATTTGATTTGTAATTGTTTTGAAGAGCTTATTTACTATTGATCAAGTAGACAAGAATCATATAGTTGCATTTACATATATAGGTTGCATTGCATTGCATGAGTTTTTACATGTTCCTACTCATTTGTTTTATCTCCTTCAACTAAGCATGAGGACATGCTAATGTTTAAGTGTGGTGAGGTTGATAAACCACTATTTTATGGTTTATAATGTGTTTAATTGTGTGGTTTTATCATGATCTTTACCCACTTATTTATATGATTAGCATGCATTTATATTTCCTTCCTAAAATTATTACATGATTGAAAACTTGATTCCTAGAGACTTTTAATTATGTATTTTAATTCTCCTTTATTCCATTCGATGCCGTGATCTGTGTGTTAAGTGTTTCAGGCTTTATAGGGCATGAATGAGTTGGAGATTGGAAAGGAAGCTTGCAAAAATGGAAGGAACACAAGAAATTAAGGAGATGACCAGCGAGAATTGACGCGGCTGCACGGCTCACGCGACCGCGCGGAAGAGAGGAAATCGCAGTGACACGGCCGCATGGCTCACGCGACCGCGCGGATTGGAATAGCACAAATGACGCGGAGGCGTGGACGACGCGCACGCGTGGCAAAGCAAAACGCTGCATGACGCGTCCGCATGAATGACGCGATCGCGTGACATGCGCGATCTGCATAATCTGCAGAATTCGCTGGGGGCGATTTTGGACCCTGTTTTGACCCAGTTTTCGGCCCAGAAAAGCAAACTAGAGCCAGAGGACATGTAGAAACCAAAACAACATTCATTCTACATAGTTTTAGTTTTTTAGATCTAGTTTTACTCCTCCTCTAGGTTTTCTCTCTACACATTCATAGTTCATAGGATTTTTTATTTTTATTGCTCTTTGCATTGGGATATTGAGAAGAGTTATTACCTCATCAAGACTTCGTCATTCTAGTTCATTGTCTTTACTTGGCTTTACTCTTCCATGTCCTTTAATTTACTCAATTTTACTATTGGATTATTTTAGAATTTATTAATACAAGAGTTACTTTTATTTTTAATTGATTCCTTTGAGTTTTATTTATCATGTCTTTCTTTAATTCCCTTTCCAATGTTATGAGTTCTACATTCACATTGAGCGAGTAGTTCCCTAAATTGATGGGGAGTTGATTGAAATGAACCCTTGAGTTGGAATGCTCAAAAGAGAAATTGTAATTGGGTTTATTGTTGGATTGCCATCTAGTCACTAACGCCAGTCCTTCTAAGTAAGCGGATTGGGACTTGTGAATAGAAACAGCATTCCAACTTGTTTGACTTTCCCTTACCTAGTAAGGGATGACTAAACAGAACAACCTTCAATTATCAATTAATCTTGAGAGTACTACAACAAGAATAGGGCTTCCAACTAATCTACTCCCAGTCAAGGCTTTTATTTAAATTACTTAATTTCCCCAATTTAATTTCCTGTTTATTCAACTCAAACTCTTTTTGAAAATATCTGATTAATAAAATAGTACATCTTTCTGCAACTCGTTGGGAGATGACCTAGGATTCATACTCCCAGTATTTTAATTTTAATTTTTGTGACAATCCTTCTAAATTGATAAACGGATTTCTGGTTGGTTAAGAACTATACTTGCAACGCATATCTTACAACAATTCTTGACTTGCCAATTTCTGCCACGTCAGTCTCTCAACACCAAACTTAGAGTTTGAATGTGGGGGTTTTGTTTGACTCTGTATTGATAGAAGCTTTTCATTCTTCCTCTCCATGGTTACAGAAAGAGAACCTTGAGTCTTGAATACAAGGTAGTCCTCATTCAACTGAAGGACCAACTCTCCTCTATCAACATCAATCACAGCTTTTGCTGTGGCTAGGAAGGGTCTGCCAAGGATGATGGATTCATCCTCATCCTTTCCAGTGTCTAGGATTATGAAATCAGCAGGGATGTAAAGGTCTTCAACCTTCACTAGCACGTCCTCTACTAGTCCATAAGCCTGTTTCATTGATTTGTCTGCCATCTCTAATGAGATTCTTGCAGCTTGTACCTCAAAGATTCCCAATTTCTCCATTACAGAGAGTGGCATGAGGTTTATCCCTGACCCCAGGTCACACAGAGCCTTCTCAAAGGTCATGGTGCTTATGGTACAAGGTATGAAGAATTTTCCGGGGTCCGGTTTCTTCTGAGGTAATGTCTGCCTCATAAATGCACTCAGTTCATTGGTGAACAAGGGGGGTTCATCATCCCAAGTCTCATTACCAAATAACTTGGCATTCAGTTTGATGATTGCTCCTAGATACTTAGCAACATGCTCTTCAATGGTATCTTCATCCTCTTCAGAGGAAGAATATTCATCAGAGCTCATGAATGGCAGAAGGAAGTTCAATAGAATCTCTATGGTCTCTGTATGAGCCTCAGATTCCTTTGGTTCCTCAAAGGGAAACTCCTTTCTGTCCAGAGGACGTCCCATGAGGCTTTTCTCACTGGGACTCACGTCCTCCTCACTCTCTCCAGGTTTGGCCATGTTGGTCATGGTTATGACCTTGCACTCTCTCTTGGGATTTTCTTCTGTATTCCTTGGGAGAGTACTGGGAAGAGTTTCAGTAATCTTCTTACTCAGCTGACCCACCTGTGCCTCCAAATTTCTAATGGAAGACCTTGTTTCATTCATGAAAGTTAGTGTGGTCTTGGATAGATCTATGGTTGCCAGGCCAGAATGGCTCTGTTCAGAATTCTCTGTCTGTTGCTGAGAAGATGATGGAAAAGGTTTGCTATTGCTAAACTTACTTCTTCCACCATTATTATTGAAGCCTTGTTGAGGCTTCTATTGGTCCTTCCATGAGAGATTTGGATGATTTCTCCATGAAGGATTATAGGTGTTTTGATAGGGTTCTCCCATGTAATTCACCTCTGCCATTGCAGGGTTCTCAGGATCATAAGCTTCTTCTTTAGAAGATGCTTCCTTAGTACTGTTGGATGCGGCTTGTAATCCATTCAGACTCTGAGAAATCATATTGATTTGCTGAGTCAATATTTTATTCTGAGCTAATATGGCATTCAGAGTTTCAATTTCAAGAACTCCCTTCTTCTGAGGCGTCCCATTGTTCACAGGATTCCTCTCAGAGGTATACATGAACTGGTTATTTGCAAGCATTTCAATGAGTTCCTGAGCTTCTGCAGGGGTTTTTAGATGAAGAGATCCTCCTGCAGAATGGTCTAATGACATTTTTGACAACTCAGACAAACAATCATAGAATATACATATGATGCTCCATTCTGGAAGCATGTTAGTAGGACATCTTTTGATCAGTTGCTTATATCTTTCTCAAGCTTCATAGAGGGATTCTCCTTCCTTTTGTCTGAAGGTTTGGATTTCTACTCTAAGCTTGCTCATCTTTTGAGGTGGAAAGAATTTGGCCAGAAAAGCACTGACCAGCTTATCCCAAGAGTTCAGGCTGTCCTTAGGTTGTGAATCTAACCATGTTCTAGCTCTGTCTCTTACAACAAAAGTGAAAAGCATAAGCCTGTAAACCTCGGGATCAACTCCATTGGTCTTGACAGTGTCATAGATTTGCAAGAATTCAGCCAAGAACTGATGAGGATCTTCCAATGGAAGTCCATGAAACTTGCAAATCTGTTGCATTAGAAAAACTAATTGAGGCTTAAGGTCAAAGTTGTTTGCTCCAATGGCAGGAATTGAGATACTTCTTCCATAGAAGTTAGAAGGGGGTGCAATAAAGTCACCAAGCATCTTCCTTGCATCTCCACCATTGTTATTAGGTTCGGCCATGTCTCCTTTTTCGAAAATTTCTGTTAGGTCCTCTCCAGAGGGTTGTGCTTTAGCTTCCCTTAGCTTCCTCTTCAGAGTCCTCTCAGGTTCAGGATCAACATCAACAAGAATGTTCTTATCCTTGTTCCTGCTCATATGAAAAAGAAGAGAACAGAAAATATGGAATCCTCTATGTCACAGTATAGAGATTCCTTTATGTGAGTATAAGAAGAGAAGAATAGAAGAAGGAAAAGAGAAAAATTTGAACATAGAGGAGGAGAGGGGTTCAAATTTTGAGTGGAGAGGAGTGTTAGTAAATAAATAAATAAATAGAAGGAGATGGGAGAGGGGGAGAGAATTCGAATTTAATTTAAAAATAAAAGGAAAATATTTTTATTTTTATTTTAAAATGTAGTTAGAATTCAAAAATCAAAAAGAGAAACAAAATAAATTTTGAAAATTAAATAAATTGCTTAATTAAAAAGATTTTTGAAAAATTAGTTAGTGATTTTCGAAAATCAGAGAGAGGAAAGTAGTTAGATAGTTTTGAAAAAGATAAAAATTTGAAAATCAAACAAAAAGTCAAGTGGTTAATTGAAAAAGATTTTGAAAATCAATTTTGAAAAAGATGTGATTGAAAATCATTTTGAAAAAGATTTGAAAAAGAAATTAAATTAAAAAAAGATTTGATTTTGAAAAGTGGAGTTGATTACTTGACTAACAAGATTCTAAAAGATATGATTCTAAAATTTAAAGATTGAACATTTCTTAATAGGCAAGTAACAAACTTTAAAATTTTTGAACCAATCACATTAATTATAAAAGTAAAGAACAACAGAATATAAAAGAAGGGTGAAACACTAATAAACCACTATTTTATGGTTTATCTTGTGCTCAATTGAGTGGTTTTTATCTACTCTTTACCCACTTATTCATATTATTTGCATGGTTTTACATTTGCCTTCCTAATTATGTGCTTTAATTGAAAACATGTTTATTTGGATTTATCTTTGCTAATATTAATCCTCTCTTATCACCATTAGATGCCTTGATATGTGTGTTAAGTGATTTCAGAGATTACAGGGCAGGAATGGCTCAGAGGATGAAAAGGAAGCATGCAAAAGTGGAAGGAATACAAGAAGTTGGAGAAATTGCTAAGCTGTCCAGCCTGACCTCTTCCCACTCAAACGGCTATAACTTTAGCTACAGAGGTCCAAACGACCCGGTTCCAGTTGCGTTAAAAAGCTAACGTCCGGAACTTCGATTTAATATATAATATGCCATAGTTGCTTTAAGGCTAGGCGACACGACCGCGTGCTCCATGCGGACACGTCGCAGTGACGGAAATTCAGCATGTTTGAATTCGCAACCAGCGAATTCTGGGTTGTTTCTGACCCAGTTCTCGGCCCAGAAAACACAGATTAGAGGCTATAAAGTGGAGGAATGCATCCATTCATAAACAAGCTTTCATTATTCACAATTTTAGGATTTAGATGTAGTTTTTAGAGAGAGAGGTTCTCTCCTCTCTCTTAGGATTAGGATTTAGGATTTTTCTTAGTTTTAGGAGTGGCTCTCAATCCCAGGTTCTTTATTTTTATTTATTTTTCCAATTTAATTTATGAACTCTTCCATGTTACATATAATTTTCTTTTATTAATGTTATTTGAGGTATTTCAGTTTAATATTGATTTCTTTATTTATGCTATTGTTGTTTTTACTCTGAAGACATTTTTATTCCAGTAGATTTACTTCTCCTTTTGATTTTGGTTAAGAAATCAGTAACTCTGGAGTTATCAAACTCAAACATGATTGATAATTGTTATCTTTGTTAATTGAATTGAACTTCAATAATCCCAATCTTTTCTTAGGAAACAAATAGGATCCGAAGATCAACCCAATTAATCTCTTGACCTTCCTTTATATTAGTAAAGGCTAACGAAGTGGAATTAAGATTCAATTATTATCATCATTGATAAGGATAGCCACGATAGGACTTCTAATTTCTCATACCTTGCCAAAAGTTTATTTTACAGTTATTTATTTATTTTTAATTGCCATTTAAATTATTTGTCATATTCGTTCCTCATTCTTGAAACCCCAAATCTACAATCTCCATAACCAATAATAAGAACATACTTTCCTGCAGTTCCTTGAGAAGACGACCCGAGGTTTGAATACTTCGGTTATCAATTTATTTAAGGGGTTTGTTACTTGTGACAACCAAAACGTTTGTATGAAAGGACTTTTGAAGGTTTAGAGACTATACTTGCAACGAGGATTTATCCGAAAATTTCTAAACCACGCAAAAGTTCCTCTCGTCAAAATGGCGCTGTTGCCGGGGAAATGCTAACGTGTGCCTTATTATTGGTTATTGTAAATATTTTTCTTTTACTTGTTTATTTATTTCTGTTTTTCCTTTTTAATTTTATTTGCTACTATGAACTCTCACCCTCTCGCTTTGAGTTTGGTTCTAACTTTGTTGGAGGAAATAGAAGTTACAGCAGGAATATGCATCAAGATCAGACCAATCAAGGATGGATGGAGCCAAGAGGATCTAATCAACCCTTTAGGCTACAACATCCTCCAAGATATCACGGACAACGACCATTCTACAATGCATACCCAGCTGAAAGATATGATGGACAACCTTGTGACTACCAACAAGCCCCACCCCGTGCCTATAGACCAACCTCTCAACATAACCTCGAATCACCACACTCACAAGCTTCTTTTTACCATTCGCCACCGTATGATCCTTTTTCACCCTAGTTCCAATCCACTCACTCCCAAGCACCATCACTTCCCTATGTTTATGTCCAAATCTATCACCCAGAGAATCAGAGGTTCACCTCAAGGAAACAGTAATTAAACTTCAAACAACCATTCGACAACTGGAGCAAGCAGTAATTCAATTAGCTTCTAGACGCGCGAACATTCAAGGACCAACCACAGCCCCATGTGGACAATCTAATGAAGAGTGCAGCATGAAGGAAATACTAGAGACTCCAGTGGACAAGACAGAGAATGAATTCGTACTAGAATAAGTAGAAGAAGCTATCATTATACAAGAAGAAGAGTTGGTTGAAGATCTAGGAGACGCTGAACCCCTATGGGAATCCAGAGTTGAGGAGAACTCCGTCGAGGACGTTACAGTTGATGCTAAGGAGGATAGTGCACAATCCCCAAGGCAACTCGTTTATGAAGAACTAGACGGAATAACCCAGGACACATATTCCCTTGATGATGATAGTCACAAGTCAAGTTCTCTTAGTAATGAACTTGCATCCGCAAGTGAATTCTCTGAGATCGAAGAATCTTCCCCAAGTGAATACGAAAATGATGCGGAGGTAGATTTCTCTCAACCTCCAATCTATGACTTAAGTGATGAGGAAGACATAGAAGACTTTGACCAGGACTCAGATGCATTTGAAGAACCTTACAAGGAAGTGGAGGAATTCACAGAAGAGCACAAGGGAGAAGAACTTACAGAACCACCAGAAACACCTACCCCAAGGCCATTACCGCCTAATACAAGCTTCAAGTGGGTACAATCCTTAACCTTTAACTTTACTTATTCACTTGAATATGGTTTACTTGAAATAGATGGCCAGCTTAGAGCTCTCTGCGGCTTTAAGAGTAAGAGGGAAATGGCTCGCACTCAGAGCTGGTGCACAAGGTTCAATAATGCCCCACGCTTCAACTGAAAGTGCGCGAATTGGTATCATGCTCAATTGAATGGATCTCGGAAAATGTTTGGTCACTATGGTGAGAATCTACTTTCTAACCCGCCCGGATGGAAAAATATAGATCAAGACAGAGGCGGATTTAAACGCAAGGCTTGGGATCATGGATTCTATTATGACATTCGTCACCTAGGGAGCTTGACAATCTGTTTGAAGCTGCTCAGAAGCTTTACATGCCTAGTTTGGGACCCCGGAGGCTATTGGCATTCCAAGCATTGATGGAGATTTTTGGATGAATTTAAGCATAAGCCGCTATAATAGGAAGCTCCTCCAATGTCCAACTTAAGGACTTTAACTAAAAGTGCTAGGTGGGAGACAACCCACCCTGGTATGATTGTTCCTCTTTCAATTTTATTTAGTTTTATTTATTTTCGAGTTTTATTTTATTTTATTGTATTGAACCTGGAGTTTTGTATAACATTCATATTAACATTGCATTCTGCATTTTTTTCAGATAAAAAAAAAATAGATTTTCGCACGCGACGTGATAGCGTCGCCGACGTGTCCGCGTCGTATGTGCGTTTGGAAGAAAATAAGGTTGAACAGAGAGTCACGCAAAAGCGTGGCTGGAGGTGCGCTAATGGCACAAATTGATCCACGCGACCGCGTCGCTAACGCATCCGCATCATATGAGAAACATGCCTCCCACGCGACCGCGTCACCCATGCGGCCGCGTGACCTAAAATCGGCGTAAAAAGGGTGTATGGCAGAAAGTTGAGCTGGACTCGTGCTGGAAGCCCAAGCCCTCCCACGCGTCCGCATGCTCCACGCGTCCGCGTCATTTTTAAAAGAAAGACCATTCACACAATCGCGTCAACTACGCGACCGCGTCACCCATATTTTTGGCAAAAAGAGTTTCGAACAGAGAGTTGCGCGACCGCGAGGCTGCACTCGTGCCACTAGCACAAATCGAGTCACGCAATCGGGTGCCCACATGTCCGCGTCACCCAACCTTATCGCGCACCACGCGACCACGTTGCCAGCATCGCACAACCTATCCAGATTAGTGCCAATTTTCTTATCTTTTCTTTTCTAATCCTAATTTCCTCATTCTCTCTCCTTTCTCACTTTCTTTTTCTTCTTCTCATCCTTTTTCACTCTTATTCTATTTTATTTAATTTATTTGCATACTTTTATTCATTGCATATTTTTATTTTTATTTTTCTAAAATTATTATTTTACCATTGGTGTTCAAATGTTCTTATTCAACTGTTACATCTTTTCTGGTATTTTCTTGGTGCTTAGTGACTTGTTTAATTCTGATTGAGTAATATTATTCAAATCAATGCTAATCTTTTATATTTGTATTACTTTTGCATTGACATGAATTTATATTATCTCTCCTTCCCCACTCTCTTCCCCATTGTTGCAAATTTTGCACCATTGGTATGCCATGGCTTCTATTATTTTCTCACGTACATTTTGAAGCTTCCATGTAAATGAGACCCTTTTCATTTGGCATTAACCCACCCATACTTCATTTATTTTTTTTATCTCTATTTCTGGGTTACTTTTCTTCCCTTTTTCTTTCAGGATGGCCACCCGGAAGGGAACCGAAAGACGTTTACATAGGGAGACAGACAAGTCCATCTGCACAAAGCATCAGTTGGAGCAGCCCATCCACTTGTACATCTTAGCATGCACCGAGGACGGTGCAATCTTTAAGTGTGGGGAGGTCGATACCGATCTCCGTGGGTTAGTAACCTCCTGTCTCAACACCAATATTTTATTTTCCTTGTTAGTTGTTGCATTTTCATGTTTGATTGCATATTTGTTTGATTTTTTTTTTTTGCATATTTTACCACTTGGTTGAAGTAATATTTTCTTTTTCAAGAAAATTTTTAGAGAATTTCACTAATTTGAATAAAATTTAATGTTACACTTGTTTGAAGAGATATTATACTGGAACATGGTTTAGAACTTGAACACATAAAACCTGTGAGATTTTTTAGCCTATTTGAATTGGTTGCATTTTATCAACCAAAATTCTGTTTTAGTGTGTATTTTTCTCTCTAAAATTGTGATCTTTGCCTTGCTTAATTCTATATTTCCATTATTTGATGTATGCATACACTTACATGATTGAGGCCTTTGTTTCACTGAGCTTACATACCCATATGACCTAACCTTTCATTATCCTTTGCAAACCAATTTTGAGCCTATTACACCCCTTTGTTCTTTACTTTAGCACATCATTAACTCTAAGCGAAAGACAATAATGCCCTTAATCTGAATCCTTAGTTAGCTTAGACTAGTGAGAGTGCTCATGAATTAAGTATGGGGAAAGTTGAATTTGGAAACATTTGGTTTGAGAATTGAGTATGTTAGAATTTTCTGAAAATGTGAAAAAAATGTTTAGGACATGATTGATGCATCCAATAATTTAATCATATGCATTCAGACTAAAAAAAAATGGAAAAAGAGCAAATAAGAAAAAGGGGACAAAATGCCCCAAAGTAAATGTTGAAAACAATGCATATGTACTATACTTGAAATTAGAATGCATGAATATGTGGAAAACATGGTTAATGGATGGTTAGATATTGTATTATGATTACATGGATTGTCTAAAGTTAGGTGGAAAGTTTAAGTTAATTAAGGATTCAGATTTTAGTCCACTTGGCCAAATACAATCCTACCTTGACCCTAACCCCATTACAACCCTTAAAAGACCTCTTGATATGTGTATCTGTGCATTAAATTTATGTTGATTGTTAGATGAAAAGCAAGCCTTAGAAAGCAAGGTTAGGGGAGAATTGAGAGAATCGAACCTAAAACACTTGAGTGATTAGAGTGTATACACTACCAGTGAGGGTTCGATGCTCGATTCTTTGCTCCCGGCTGTCATGAGCTATTTTCTTCTACAAGTCTATTTGTACTTCATTTTTATGATTTGAATTAGTGAAATCTAGTTCATATTTATTCTTGGAGAACTTATTTACTCTTAACCAAGTAAGTAAAAGCATTTAGCATGTAATTACATTCATAGGTTGCATTTCATACATTCTATCATTCCTCTTCATTCTTTATAGCTTCTCTTGAGCTTAGCATGAGGACATGCTAATGCTTAAGTGTGGGGAGGTTGATAAACCACTATTTTATGGTTTATCTTGTGCTCAATTGAGTGGTTTTTATCTACTCTTTACCCACTTATTCATACTATTTGCATGGTTTTACATTTGCCTTCCTAATTATGTGCTTTAATTGAAAACATGTTTCTTTGGAGTTATCTTTGCTAATATTAATCCTCTCTTATCACCATTAGATGCCTTGATATGTGTGTTAAGTGATTTCAGAGATTACAGGGCAGGAATGGCTCAGAGGATGGAAAGGAAGCATGCAAAAGTGGAAGGAATACAAGAAGTTGGAGAAATTGTTAGGCTGTCCAGCCTGACCTCTTCGCACTCAAACGGTTATAACTTTAGCAACAGAGGTCCAAACAATGCGGTTCTAGTTGCGTTGGAAAGCTAACATCCGGGGCTTCGATTTGATATACAATATGCCATAGTTGCTTTGGCGCTAGATGACGCGATCGCGTGCTCCATGCGGACGCATCGCAGTGACGAAAATTCAGCATGTTTGAATTCGCAACCAGCGAATTCTGGGTTGTTTCTGACCTAGTTCTCGACCCAGAAAATACAGATTAGAGGTTATAAAGTGGAGGAATGCATCCATTCATAAACAAGCTTTCATTATTCACAATTTTAGGATTTAGATGTAGTTTTTAGAGAGAGAGGTTCTCTCCTCTCTCTTAGGATTAGGACTTAGGATTTCTCCTAGTTTTAGGAGTGGCTCTCAATCCCAGGTTCTTTATTTTTATTTATTTTCCCAATTTAATTTATGAACTCTTCCATGTTACATATAATTTTCTTTTATTAATGTTATTTGAGGTATTTCAGTTTAATATTGATTTCTTATATTTATGCTATTGTTGTTTTTACTCTGAAGACATTTTTATTCCAGTAGATTTACTTCTCCTTTTGATTTTGGTTAAGAAATCAGTAACTCTGGAGTTATCAAACTCAAACATGATTGATAATTGTTATCTTCGTTTTGAATTGAACTTCAATAATCCCAATCTTTTCTTAGGAAACAAATAGGATCCGAAGATCAACCCAATTAATCTCTTGACCTTCCTTTATATTAGTAAAGGCTAACGAAGTGGAATTAAGATTCAATTATTATCATCATTGATAAGGATAGCCAGGATAGGACCTCTAATTTCTCATACCTTGCCAAAAGTTTATTTTACAGTTATTTATTTATTTTTAATTGCCATTTAAATTATTTGTCATATTCGTTCCTCATTCTTGAAACTCCAAATCTACAATCTCCATAACCAATAATAAGAACATACTTCCCTGCAGTTCCTTGAGAAGATGACCCGAGGTTTGAATACTTCGGTTATCAATTTATTTAAGCGGTTTGTTACTTGTGACAACCAAAACGTTTGTATGAAAGGACTTTTGAAGGTTTAGAGACTATACTTGCAACGAGGATTTATCAGCAAATTTCTAGACCATGCAAAAGTTCCTCTCATCAAACACACAGGAATAAAATTTATGGTTTGAATGTAACCATACAATTAAGCTCAAAACTCACAGGCTATGTGTTCTCTAGCTCAAAAATCATTTATCACTTATGTATGTCATGCAGGTTTAGTTAAAAATTCCTATTATTCTCAATGTAAAACTTATATTGAATGGCTTTAAAGTTCTAGTGTTTCTCCTTGATGAAGTGTTGTTAACTAACATGTAATGCTATATATACAAGGTGTGGGTTATTTTGATTCTGTTAAAGTCTCTAGTTTACTTCTTTTTTCTTTTCAATCTATTCTGAGTTATCTTATGCTAAAAAGGGTAAACTATACTAATCAATCCACAATTTCTATAACTAATAAGTTAGAATTGCAACTAAACTAAGTGGCTAAAATATGAACTAAAAATGCAAAATGCAGAAATAGAGTAAAAATACATGAAAGTAGCAATGTATAAGTACTCAGAAAATAAAAATAAAAATAAAGAGAAAAATACAGAAAAATATCCAAAATAAAAGAAAAAGAGTCTATAATGATTCACCAAAATAATACGCCAGAGATGGCGACCTCCCCACACTTAAAATGTAGCATCGTCCCTGATGCTCACTCAAGCAGGGTGTGAAGGAGTGTCATCACTGGAAGGGTGGGTAGCTGGGGTCTTTGAGGTGGTGATCTGAGGGTCTACAGCCTGAATCTGGGGTAGAGCCTCCTGATGGTGTGCTGCCTGCTGGGTGCCTGCCTGCTCTGCCTCCCGTTGTGGGTGGGTCTCTGCCTCGGGCGCATCCGCCTCCTCCTCAGATGCCTCGGATGGTGTGTCGGGCTCGGAGGGGATGTCGCCAGATCGTATCATCAGCTTCAGGTGCTCATAGCGTCGTTTGTTGCGACACTCCATCTGGTCAAGCCGTCGAAACAGGCGATGCACTAGATGATAGATGGGCTCTGGGGCAGGTGGAGGTACAGCGGTGGTGGCAGGTGTAGCTGTGGAGGAAGAGGGGCGGGCAGATGGTGTGACAGTGTCACCAGGAGCAGTGAGGACTGGAGGTCTGTAGCCCAGGGCCAGAAAGTTCCTACTGTGCGGGATGATCTTCTTGCATTCTGCAGCAGGTGGCCTCTCATCAGCATCCTCCCAAGGCACGTCAGCTCGACGGCCTAGCTGTGTGATCAAGTATGGAAAGGGAAGAGTGCCTCAGACGTGGACCCTGGCCATGTAGAACCGGATAAAGCGTGGCAGGTACAGGTCTTTGCCCTCCATCATACACCATAGGAGGGTGATCATAGCGGCAGGTATATCGGTCTCGTGAGTACTCGGCATAATGAAGTTGCTTAGTATCTGATGCCACAGCCGAGCCTCATCATTCAAGTATGCCCGCTTGATTCCCTTGGGCATGGTGGTGTTTTGACCCATAATCCAAGGAACGGTCGGGTCAAGGGCTATCCGGGCCTTGACTGCATCCCAATCAAACTCTAGAAAGCGCATGTCTTCCTCAGCTTTCTGATAACCATCTGGCTTATCAGATTTAGGCAGAAGCTTCAGAACCTCTTCTATTGCTTCGTCAGTAACCAGAATCTGCTTTCCTTTGAGGTTCACTACATCTAGGGAGGTCTTAAAGTAATTGCAGTAGAATTCCCTGACCCAAGATGCGTTGACCTCAGTCAGGGGTCTCTCCAGGAAGAACCAGCCTTTTTGTTTGATCTGATCAGAGGTGTATCGCTAGAGTTCTCCTGGGATCTTCAAGGTCCTTTCCAGGTATATGTTCCTGGAGTTTGCAAATACCAGATATTTCAGCTCACAGTATCGGTTTGCAAACTTTACTAGGTCATTAGCAGGGAGCAGCTGGTCGGCCTTCTCCTGCGGGGTGAAGTTTTTCTCCCGCCAGGAGGCATCATGCACGAGATCTATGATAGACATAGAGGCTTCTCCTCTTTTCCATTTGCCAGTGGTAGCCTTTCCTTTTCCCTTTCTCTGGGAATCCGACATCCTGAAAAACAGAAAACCAGGATATATAAAAAATAGGAAAAATAGGCAAATAGTCAAAAAGAAACACAAAGTGGCAAAGGAGAATTAGAATGAGGTAAATGAGTTAAGTAAATGTGCATTAAGGATTGTATAGGAGTTAAAAGTCCAAAAAGAAGAATTTACAATCCAAAATGTAATAAAAGGCATGTTAAGTAGGAAAAAGTATCAGTATGCCATGGTTAGAGGGTTAAAAGAAAGTGAAAAACCAGAAAAAAAAGATTTTAAAAGGTTAGTTCAGTTAGAATTAATTAAAAAAAGAGTTCAGGAAATTAGAATTATCGAGTTAATGAAAAATGGGTTAAGGTAAGTGGCATAAGGATAAGTTTCTAATTAACAAGCATTCATAAATAGAAGCTATAGGTAACTCATAACCAACAAGGAAAAACAGGTTGATAATGATTCAAATAGATATAGAAAAAGCAAAAATTGGAATCAAACATAAAAAATGCAATATATGAACCAGGAAATCAAAGAGAATAAGAATGCGTGCCTGGCATTCATGAATGGGTTTGGGTAAAGCAGAGGCAAGCAGATTTCAAAATGCCAAAACCAAAACATGAATGAAAACATTTTACAGAAATTTGGGCAGCATTCCGGCTAAAATTGGATTGTCCCGGAAAATAAACAACAATCAAATAGTTCATATGAATTAAAATTAAAGCTTGCAATTACATATAAGGAATTAAAACATGAAAATTCAGTGTAAAGAGCAGCATGAAACAAGAAATCACAGCATATGAACATTACAAACATCACAGCAACAGCAGAATTGCAAATTGGATAAAACAGAAACATGAATAGTGCAAGTAAACAGGCCTAAATCCACTAACCACATCCTAGGCTACCTAACAACCTAAAATCCACTACAACATGCATATCTAACTAGCCTAAACATGATCATAAACAGAAAATAATGAAATAATGACTACAGATAGAAGGGGGCGTTCGTCGGAACCTGGTAGGCCGAATAAGGAGAGTGGACAGAAAGGGGGCTGGGGGTGGTGGTGACGGCATCTGGTGCGACAGCAGGCGGTGGTGGCGCGGCTGTTCGGGGCAGGGGGAAAAGGAGGGATGGGTAATGGGGTAGGGGGTAAGAGGGAGAGGGAGGGGTAGGTGTTTGTGTGGCGGATGGGGGTGGCGTGGTTGGGATGGGCGGCGGTGGTGAGTGGTGGTTGCGATGAGGGCAGTGGCGGAGAGGGGGGAGAAGGAGAAAGAAGAAGAAAGAAGGGGGGGAGGAAGAGGGTAGGTGGCGGCGGCGTTTGGGAGGCCGGCGGCGTCTGGGGGTGGCGGTGATGGTGGCTAGAGGGTGGTGGTTGGATTGGAGGGGAAGAGAGGGAGGAGAGGGTTTCAGGGGGGGCGCGACTGATAGGGTTCATGTGTTTGGGGGGGTATAAATTTGAATCCATGCGGCTGCGTGGGGCACGCGGTTGTGTGGCTTGAGCAAAATGGGGGGTGACGCGATCGCATGGAATGGCTAAAAGAGTGAACGATCGCGTCGCTGGGATTTGTGCTAAACGCACGAATCCAGCGTCGTTTCAGCGCAACTCTCTGTCTCCTTCTGGGGTGTTGCAATCCATGCGACGCGGTCGCGTCGCTCACGCGGTCGCGTGGGATTGGTTGTGTGCAGGTGACGCGATCGCATGGGGCATGCGATCGCGTGGGCATTTTGTGCAAAACACACAATGGCCGCACAATTCCAGCCTAACTTTCTGGACGTTGGATCTTTACACCGATCTCCAGGTCACGCGGCCGCATGTATGACACGGTCGCGTGGGTAGTGTTTTTTGCAATATGACGCGATCGCATGAGTGATGCGGTCGCGTCGCGCACCCTTTTTTTTTGCAGTGCAGAATGCAATGATTAATATGAATGCGATGCAAAGTTCCAGGTTCAATATTATAAAATAAAATAAAACTTGAAATCTAGCAAAACGAAATAAAAATTGAAAAATGAACGATCATACCATGGTGGGTTGTCTCCCACCTAGCACTTTTAGTTAAAGTCCTTAAGTTGGACATTGGAAGAGCTTCCTGTTATGGCGGCTTATGATTAAATTCATCTAAAAGTCTCCACCAATGCTTGGAATGCCAATAGCCTCCGGGGTCCCAAACTAGGCATGTAAAGCTCCTAAGCAGCTTCAAACAAATTTTTAGGCTCCCGGAATGACGAATGTCAGAATAGATTCCAGGATCCCAAACTTTGCTTTTAAATCCGCCTCCGTCTTGATCTATACTTTTCCATCCGGGCGGTTTAGAAAGCAGATTCTCACCATGGTGACCAAACGTTTTCCGAGATCCATTCAATTGAGCATGATACCAATCCGTGCACTTCAAGTTGAAGCGTGGAACCTTGTTGAACCTTGTGCACCAGCTCTGAGCACGAGCCATTTCCCTCTTACTCTTAAAGCCGCAGAGAGCTCTAAGCTGGCCATCTGTTTCAAGCAAACCGTATTCAAGTGAAAAAGTAAAGTTAAAGGTTAAGGATTGTACCCACTTGAAGCTTGTATTGAGTGGTAATGGCCTTGGGGAAGGTGTTTCTGGTGGTTCTGTAAGTTCTACTCCCTTGTGCTCTTCTGTGAATTCCTCCACTTCTTTACAAGGTTCTTCAAATGCCTCTGTGTCCTAGTCAAAGTCTTCTATGTCTTCCTCATAACTCGAGTCATAGATTGGAGGTTGAGAGAAATCTACCTCTGCATCATCTTCGTATTCATTTGGGGAAGATTCTTCGATCTCAGAGAATTCACTTGCGGATGCAAGTTCATTACTAAAAGAACTTGACTTGTGACTATCATCATCAAGGGAATTTGTGTCCTGGGTTATTCCGTCTAGTTCTTCATAAACAACTTGCCTTGGGGATTGTGTACTGTCCTCCTTAGCATTAACTGTAACGTCCCTGGCGGAGTTTTCTTCAGCTCTGAATTCCCATGGAGGTTCAGCGTCTCCTAGATCTTCAACGAACTCTTCTTCTTCCGTAATGACAGCTCCTTCTACTTGTTCTAGTACGAATTCATTCTCTGTCTTGTCCACTGGAGTTTCTAGTATTTCCTTCATGCTACGCTCTTCGTTAGATTGTCCACATGGGGCTGTGGTTGGTCCCTGAATATTCGAACCTCTAGAAGCTAATTGAATTACTGCTTGCTCCAGTTGTCGAATGGTTGCTTGAAGTTTATTTACTGTTTCCTTGAGGCGAACCTCTGATTCTCGGGGTGATGGATTTGGACATGAAACATGGGGAAGTGGTGGTGCTTGGGAGTGATTAGATTGGAACTGGGGTAAATAGGGATCATGTGGTGGCGAATGGTGAAGAGAAGCTCGTGAGTGTGGTGGTTCGAGGTTATGTTGAGAGGATGGTCTATAGGCACGGGGTCGGGCCTGTTGGTAGTTACAAGGTTGTCCACCATATCTATCAGCTGGGTATGCATTGTAGAATGGTCGTTGTCCATGATATCTTGGAGGGTGTTGTTGCCTAAAAGGTTGATTAGATCCTCTTGGCTCCATCCATCCTTGATTGGTCTGACCTTGATGCATATTCCTGCTGTAACTTCTATTTCCTTCAACAAAGTTAGAACCAATCTCAAAGCGAGAATGGTGAGAGTTCATAGTAGCAAATAAAATTAAAAAGGAAAAACAGAAATAAATAAACAAGTAAAAGAAAAATATTTACAATAACCAATAATAAGGAACACGTTAGCAAGTCCCCGGCAATGGCGCCATTTTGACGTTCAGATTTTTGCCAGTAAAGAATTTCATAAAAACAGTCGCGTTGTACATATAGTCTCTAAACCGACAGAAATCCCTTCGTACAAACGTTGTGGTTGTCACAAGTAACAAACTCCTAAATAAATTGATAACCGAAGTATTCAAACCTCGGGTCATCTTCTCAAGGAACTGCAGAGAAGTATGTTCTTATTATTCGTTATGGAGATTGTAGATTTGGGGTTTCAAGAATGAGGAACGAATATGACAATTAATTTAAATGGCAATTAAAGATAAATAAATAACTGTAAAATAAACTTTTGGCCAGGGATGAGAAATTGGAAGTCCAGATTAGTTACCCTTCTCAATAATAAAGAAGATTGAATCTTAATTCCACTTAGTTGACCTTTACTAAAGCAAAGGAAAGTCAAGGGACTAATTAGCTTGATCTTCGAATCCTATTTATTTCCTAAGAAAAGGTTGGGATTATTGAAATTCAGTTCAATTAGCAAAGATAACAGTTATCTTTTATATTGAGCTAAGATAACTCCTGAGTTACGGATTTCTTAACCAAGACCAAATGGGGAAAAGTAAATCTATTGGAATAAATATGTCTTCAGAGTAAAAGCAATAATAGCATAAATAGAAGAAAGCAATATTAAACTGAGATACCTCAAATAACATTAATTCAAATAATCTGGAACATAGAAGAATTCATAAATTAAATGGCAAAGTAAATAATCAACTAAAGTAATGGAATGAATAAAAGTGAAAGGGAAGCTTAAAATAAAGGAACATTAAACCTGGGATTGAGAGTCACTCCTAAAAGTAAGAGAAGTCCTAAATCCTAAGAGAGAGAGGAGAGAACCTCTCTCAAAACTAGATCTAAATCATCGAAAGTAACTAAATAGGCGAGCCCCCTTTGAATGGATGCATTCCCACACTTTATAACCTCTGGTCTATGCCTTCTGGACTTGGATTTGGGCCAAAAAGGGCTTCAGAAATCGCTGGGAGCGTTTTCTGCAATTTTCTGTTGCGTGGCCTCTGTCACGCGTCCGCGTGGGTCACGCGGTCGCGTCATTCGGAGCATTTCTTGTCACGCGGTCGCGTCAGTCATGCGACCGCGTCATATGTGTTTTGCTTAAGGCGCGCGGTCACGTTAGTCATGCGGCCGCGTCGCTGTTGATTCGCGCTTGGCATGTGTCCGTGTCGCCTATGCGATCGCGTGGATGCCAGTTTCTTTAGAAACTCCATTTTGTGCTTTCCTTCCATCTTTGTATGTTTCCTTTTTCATTCTTTAAGTCATTCCTGCCTTAGAAGATCTGAAACTACTCAACACACTAATCACGACATCGAATGGAAATAAAGGTAATTAAAATAATTGATTTTAAAGCATAGGAAACATGTTTTTCACATACATCACATAATAAGGAAGGGAAAGTAAAACCATGCAATTAATATGAATAAGTGGGTGAAGGATTGAACAAATCACTCAAATTAAGCACAAAATATATCATGAAATATGGGTTTATCAAGGAGCTCGAATGTTTGAGGAGCGAAACGTATGAGAATGCCCGGATTTACAAGGAAAAGACTAAAGCATTTCATGATCATCACATCCGGAAGAAGGATTTTCAAGAAGGTGATGAGGTTCTCCTCTACAACTCGAGGCTTAGATTCATGCCTGGCAAGTTCCATTCTAGATGGGATGGACCCTTCAAGGTGAATGAGATAAAGCCCTATGGTGTAGTGGAATTGTTTGATCCTAAAAGTGAAGCAACTTTCAAGGTGAATGGACATAGAGTGAATAAGTACTATGGCTACAAGCTCCCAAAGGAGCTAGAGGTGTTCCTACTGACGGATGCACCTAGAGGAGGAGAAGCTTAAGCGACTGAGCGTCCAACTTAAGGACGTTAAAGAAAAGTGCTTGGTGGGAGGCACCCCACCGTGGTAAGATCTTCCTTGTGTATACCATTTTGTTTTTAGCTTTAGATTCTTGTGAATTTTGTGATTTCTTGATGTTGTTGATTGCTTAGGAATGCTATTTTTATTGTTCTTGTTGGATAACTAGGATATTTAGATAGATTTCATCATTTTGGTATGGATGAATTGTTGAAGTAGAGAGAATGTTATGTTTGGAATAGTGCATGAATTTGTGAAGTGTTCTCTTGACTACTAGCTCAAACACCTGACAAGAATGTGTTAGAATAGCCTCTCTATGTTGTAAAAAAAAAGCAAGGAAAATGAGGCATCCGCGCATGAGCGCACCGTGCACCAAATTGGCCATCGACGCGCAAGCGCACTGTGCGAGCACGCGCCGATGGTTCTATATGAACTCCCTAGTACAAAAAACAGAGAGTTGTGCCAAACTTATGCCTAGTCTGTGCCCGCACTGATGCATCCGCGCACTTCGCGCGTCCGCGCCGGTAGCCAACCACATCAGGCACGCGTCCGTGCACTGTGCGCATCCGCGCGCCTGTGCTGCATGCCAGCTCTGGTACAAAGTACCCGAGACTTAGGCCTACTTTGTGCCAATTTTGTGCCAGGAGCCCATCTTACTTCACATGTATGCACCATGGACGCGTATGCATCCCTCGCCCAACCCTCATCGACGTACCAGCGCACCGCGCGCCGGTCGCGCGAACCAGTTTTAAAGCTGGCGCACCCTGCTTCTATCCCTCTCCCACCTCCTTTCTTATTTCTTTCTTCTTCTTTCTCCATCACCTCTCTTCCCTTCTTTCTCTTCCACAATCCACCACCACCGTCTCCGGCTACTCACCGATGACCACCGCCTCTTCCGGTGGCACTACATCTCTTCTATTTCTTTCTCATTTCCACAAAAAGAAAATTCTACCTTGTTCTTTTACACTTCTCAAGGTTCTACTTCTTCCATATCTCATCTATTACTTTCTTTGCATAATTTCTTCTTCTAGTTAGATTTTTCTTGTTGATTTACTTATTTTCTCTTTTAGTTGCATGAATATACTACTTACATTTTGTTTGTTGACTTTTCCTTTTTTCTTGTTTCTCCATGGATGTTGAATTTGAGTTTTAATTAGCTTTTATAGATCTTCTTGTTGCCTTTCTTTGTCTTTGTCAGTAAGTGATGTTATGTGATGATTGATATTTCATTTTGGGATTCAAATTGGTTGAGTATCTCATAATTGCTCATTGCATGATAATTGCACACCAAGTGTTCGAGGAAATGCACGAAAGCCATTTTGGTTTATTTTAATCATGTACTTTCAATTTGGTGCTTCTCCTCATTCACTTGCTCTCTTCAAAATGCATTGAGTCCACCTTGCTTGCTTAGAGTGTATACTTGCCAACTAGATACTCATTGAACATGACTTGCTCCTTGTGATGGATGCTTGAGATTATTCTTCTCATGCCATTTTGCATGCTTCACTCCCTCTTGCATCCCATGCCAAGTGTTGTGACCCATGTCTCTACGATTCCTTTGTTGCACTACTTCTTTTGGGCACTACCTTTCACTTGCATGTTTTGTTGAGATAATTCTTTGGGTTTAATGCTTTCCTTTTTTCCTTCCTTTTTCAGGATGGCCACCAAGAAAGGCAAGGAGAAAGTTTCAAGGAAACCAGCCGCAAAAAGGGCACCCCAAAGGCCAAACTCTAAGGTGCACTCTTCATTAGGAGCTAAACCCCTAACTAAAAAGGCAAAGACACCCGCTCCTATTGATGAAAACGAGAAGAGCAAACCGGCAAGGGATTTTTTTAGATTCCCCAATCTCTTCTGTGAACTTGTGTTCCCCACCATGGTTGAGAGGAACTATCATGCCGAGCATCTACTTGCTCCGCCAGACAAGGTTGCTCCTTGTATTCTACCCCGAATTGAACGACGAGGATGGGAGTTTCTTCTAAGAAAACCACAAGAGGTCAACCTCTCATGGGTGGTAGAATTCTACACTAACTACCATCTTCCCTCTCTTCAATCGGTATACGTGCGCCGGAAGCAAGTATCAGTTTCAGAAGAGGCTATTCAGCAAGTTCTTAATGTCTTACCAGTACCAAGTGACATGGATGGCTACCAAGAGCTCTTACATCAGCGAGAAAAGTTTGGGTTTGATTGGGACTCGATCCTCCGAGTGATTGCTGAACCAGAGGCATTTTGGATCCATGGTCGACTCAGGATGAGGCCCAAGTGCATTGACGCATGTTTCCTCACTGTAGAAGCTAGATCTTGGGCCCAGACCCTATCCCACTATGTGCTACCTAACATCCATAAGTCGTCCTTCACGGTGGATCTCGCTTTGCTTGTTTGGTGTGTTCTCACGGAAAGACCGGTGAACATTCTGCCTCTTGTTAAGCAAGCGATGGGTCAAGTCCACGCACATGGTAATTTGTCATTTCTAGCATTGGTATCTGATTTAGTTGCTGCTACGGGTGTTCCTTGGGATGACATAGACACGAAGGCTATGATTCCAGCTAAGGGCGATGTGGTCCCAAGTGGAAAATACTTACATCTTCCCATGAACAACCTAAGCCTTAACATAGCCTTTCCATCTACTGTTCCTTCCACCTCATTGTCACTGATAAGCGAAGATTTGTCGTGTCGGTATAGAATTTCACACAAAAATAAATTCTCGTTGCAAGTATAGTTCCACACCGACAAACAATCCTCCCAATCAAAAAATTGTGGTTTTGTGTCACGAATAATGAACCCCAATGAAAATTTACCGAAGTATTTGGACTCCGGATCGTCTCCCTAGGATACAATGAAGTGCTCAATTGTTGGCTATAAAAGGTTAAGGGGGGTTTTTGGTTCATAAAAGGGCAAGAAAAGTAAATTAGGCAAGTAAGGAAAGAAAACAAGATAAAGAACTCTTGGCTAAGACTTAGGTAATTGAGATCACCATCCTTGTCAACAAACCAAATATTGATAATCATGAGAGGCTAACCTATTAACTCTACTTCCCAAAAGCTTTAAGTACGTAACATCTACTCCTAAACTTGAAGTATGTCAAATAAGTTTGATCGCATCAACCCTTAAGTCCTAACCTACCTACTAATTAACTTAGTAATTGGTTAGCGTCAATGGGTGTCAAATTGATCACCAAGGGTTCTCAAATCACCAAATCTATTATACCCAATAACTCAAGTTTACCCAATTCCCTTAGCTTAGACCAAGAGTTGACAAAACTACTCAAAAACTAAAGAGTACATTTCGTCAAACACATAGAGTGCAATAAAAGTAAACATCATAAATTGCAAGAGTAATAAAATCTACCAACTACTAATTGCAAGGAAAATAAATTCATAACTCAATTCATCAATAAAAAGAAACATCAACATCAAATTGCATTAAATGTAAACCAAATCCAACATGAGTTCATCATCACAAAAGAGAGCTAAATGAGAAATTAACATCACAAATAAGAGAATTAAGATGTAGAAATGAGAAATTATAAGAGAAACAAGATGAGATCAAGTAATTGAACATGGATCTAAGACAATCTAACCTAATCCTATCCTAATTCTAGAGAGAAGAGGGAGCTTCTCTCTCTAGAAATCTAACTAAAGGCTCATGTTGACTAAACTAATTGCTCCCCCTTTGCTTGGACTTCAATTTCTGCATGAAATACACTCATAAACAAGTTGGATTTGGGCCTGGGAAGCTCAGAAATTGCCCCCAGCGTTTTGCCTTTAAGTGGGCCACGTGAGAGTATCGGCGCGTGTGCGCCATGTGCGCGTGCGCGTCGATTGGCAAATTCTTTATCCGCGTGGACGCGTCATGTACGCATGCGCGTCCCTATGCGAAACCACTTCTGCGCGTGCGCGCCTTGTACGCGTGCGTATCCATTGATGCATTCCCAATCTTTGTTTCTTCATGCATTCTCCCCTTTGTATGCTTTTCTCCTCATTTCTTCCATCCAATACTTGCCTTATGAACTTGAAATCACTCAACAAACACATCAAGGCATTGAATGGAATTAAAGTGAATCAAAATCAACAATTTAGGGCCTAAAAAGCATGTTTTTACACTTAAGCACAATTCACGGGAGAATTACAAAACCATGCTATTTCATTGAATAAATGTGGAAAAAGGTGGTAAAATCCCCTAAAATAAGCACAAGATAAATCACGAAATTGGGGTTTATCAAATCTCCCCACACTTAAACTAAGCATGTCCTCATGCTAAAATTAAGAAAGAAGCAAAGGGTATTAACATTTATTCAATGCAAACTAACAAAATGCAATCTATCTACATGATGCGATGGCTCACTACAACAAATATGGCCTTTAGCAACGCCAAATTTTGCAACGCCTTAAAACCGTTCTCTTAGATAGGTTTAGACAACGGTTTTTTAAAGTGTTACTGTTGAATTCAATTTTTCATCAGTGTACAGCAACAAATTAAAACCGTTCTCTTTGACTATTTTAAAGAACGATTTTATAACCGTTACCATGATTTGCATTTAAGCAACGGTTTTTTATTGTTGTTTAAAGAATTATACAAAAGAAACGTATTAAAACCGTTGCCGAAATGCTACACTTTAAAACCGTTCTATTAGATGTTCTTAAACAACGGTTTTTACAGTGTTGCTGTTGAAGTTCATTTTTTCATTATGCTATAGTAACAAAATAAAACCATTCTCTTTGACTATTTTAAAGAACGGTTTTACAACCATTACAACAATTGTTTATAAAACAACTATTTTTTAATATTATTTAAATAATTATACAAATTAAATAATACCAATAAAAATAATTTCAGATAATCATATAAATATAAACTATTTTTTCTATAAATACTAAATTTATAAAATACTCAAAAACTATTGTTATAAATAAATAATAAATATTATTTAAAAAAATAAAATTAAAATAAATTTATAATAAATATTATATATTATTATTATTATTATAAATATATAAAAAATATTATATTTTGAAAACATAAAGTTAAAATAAATTTATAATAAATATTATATATTTTTATTATAAATATATAACAAATATTAATATAAAAAATAAAATTAAAATAATTTTAGAATAAATATTATATATCCATTAAATAAATATTTTACTTTATAATTTTATTAAAATCTTCATATTATCTTTAATTTTTTTTTCTTAACCCTGACTCTATAACCTAATTTCCAAATTAACCATACATAAACTTAAAGAAAAGAAAAGAAACAAGAGAAAAGGGATCTCGAAGGGTGGAAACCAGAAGGGCGAAGAAACAGAGAAGAAGAGAGGGAAGAGATGGAAGGGACGGCGCCAGCAAGGGTTCCACCGTCATCGCCGTCACCGTCGCCGTAGAGTGGAGGTGGAGGAGTGACCGAGAGAGAGAGAGAGAGAGAGTGAGAGAGAGACTCTGACATGAGGGAGAAGAGAACGCGAGAACTAGGGAAGGAGGGAGGCTCTATTCCACGCCGCCATGCCTTCACGCCGCCGAAGGAGGTCACGTCACCGTCAGATCTGAAGCCGAGGAGCCGAACACCGTCGAAGCCGCACCGTCGCGTCACCATGGCTGTGCCTCCGTCGAACCCGTCACACCGCCGCTGCTGTGATGTCATTACTGTCGCGAGGGAGAAGAGATGCGTGAGGAAGGAAGCTCGTAGGGGAGAAAAAAGACGCCGCCTGTACTGCCAGCTCCGTCGCGTCTGATCTCCACTGTCGCCGTCGAAGGTCCTTCGCCGAGGACGTGGAGAGGAGCCGCCGTCGAAGGTCCGTCTGATCCTGTTGCTGCTGCCTCGTTCTTTTATTGTAAGCCATCTCTATTTTGAATTCCATTGAATTCATTTCTATTTTTGATTCCATTGAGTTTGAATTCTCCATTTTGCTGCAACCATGGTCACGGTTGTTGGAGTTTAATTGATTTGGTTTCTGTTTTGATTTGAATTTTGATTTAGTATAATGCTGCCTGTTTTGGTCACTGCTTCTCTATGTTTAAATGATGGGTTCTCTCAGTGATAATATTCTAGGTGATTGAGTGATGCAACTTTTATGTAAATTAAGATTTATGACACTCCCTGTAAACATAGAGATGGATTATCACACTTCACCACCCTAAAGATATTGTAAACATGGAGATGGATTATAACTGGTGACTATTTCCTTATGAGGAGTAGCATTCTAGAGTTATGCATGAGTTATAGAGTTCATGAGTACATGCAATCCATCTTTTTGATTTTGTAGCACTATGCTTTTGCTATATTTCAATGTCAGACTTAATTTGATACCCTAAACAAGCTGCTCTTACATTGTATTTTTATTGTTGCTATACTGTGCATTATTTCTACTATTATTTTTGCTTTGTATATGACTAATATATGACCTGTTTTCACATTAAGATTGGTGTATTAGTACTTCTATTGATTAGGCACATCTTATTAAAAGATGGGAATCTTTTTCTGCTTTTTGCAATAGGTGTGGAACATGGAAAGGAGATAAACTCTGCAGTAGTTGTAGACAAGTGCGGTACTGCTCTGAGAAACACCAGGTAGCTGAATTGATTAGATGTTTTATTTAGTCTTCTTTCCACAAATTTTATCCTAATAGTTATCTTTTGTTTTCCTCATCCCCTCTCTCTATTAGTAAACATTATTAGCATTAGGCTTAGTATTATATTTAATTTGCTAACTTTTTTGTTCAATGGAAAATCATTATGAAGGTGAGGGAGAACTTAGTGTTATATTTAATTCTGCTTCACTGCTTCTACCTCGCTGCTTCTGCTTCACTGCCTTGGCTGATTGTGGGTTGTCATCTGTGGTAAGTGGTCTTTTTCTGATTTTCTTTTGTTTAGTTAGGGCGTGTTTGGCTATTGGCCATTTTTGTTGGAGTTAAGAAGAAGAAAGGAAAGCGGTCTGTGAGTTTCTTCTTTTGTGTTTGTTTCATTCCTTTGAATAGTGATTAGAGTTTGGATTATGAGATGAGACGTGATTAACTGATTATGGTGTTGCGATTAGGGAGCGGAATAAAGTATGGGAATGTGGGATTTGCTAATCTTTTGCTGTTGCTTTTGTTCACTAAATTACTATTTGGAAATGCTGTTGCTTTTGTTCACTAAATTATTATTTGGGGGTGGC